>NC_064644.1:520885141-522085141 GCF_023864345.2 Schistocerca serialis cubense
TACCAGTTATCCACTGGCAGTCTGACTTTTGCAGAAACATACAACTTGCATTGGAACTCTGAAATCCAGGAATACCGTGTCTTCACTGTTTGGATACCAGAGAAATATCACAATGGTGTCACATGTGCTGTTGCAAAATAGTAATTCAGTGAAGAAATAAAATTTTGTAGGAACCAGCTGGGATCATGCTAAGTGGGTACACAACAGGGGCGTAACCTACGTCAAACTCAGAAGAATGGAATTAAAACAGACAGGGAGCTTACTGCCCCACAGTGTGCGAGAAATAATGCCAGGAACCCAATTCAGCACTTAGACAACAATGCAGAGCAGACACAACAATCCTCTATAATGAGGATACATTTAGGAACTTCAAGTGCTGAAAGGCTCAGAAAACGGGAGCTCCTTTGGTCACCCATATGGGGAGAATCACGTCACTGACTGCTATAAAAGCCTAGCCTTCCTTCCACTCACTCTCAGAGTTACGCAAATCCATCTGCATCACATATACTGATGGAAGGTCAGCTCTACTAGTTGCAGGATGCCATGATGAATACTTTCAAGTGTCTACAACCACCGTCACCTCAAAGCTCACTGCTATGAGTCTACAGCCATTTGGCTGTGGAGGAAACTTGTATTCTGTGAGGTGCACTCCCGCTCGTTACAACGGTGACTGAATGAAGGTGAGGGCTGTGCTGATCTTTCAGAGAAGAACCAATTTGTGAGCTGCTGGGCTTGGGAGCAGGGTTCCTGTGCTGCCACTCCTGTGCAGTACAAATACTGGCTTCAGAGAAGAACCAATTTGTGAGCTGCTGGGCTTGGGAGCAGGGTTCCTGTGCTGCCACTCCTGTGCAGTACAAATACTGGCTTACCAGCTTTGTCCTAATGCCTCTCGAGCCACCCTTTGTGTCGCTGTTGGGTCCTCCACGTATATGCCATCTTGACAACTGACATCAGGGGCAGCCAGATTTCTGGGGCCAAGCCTAAGTGGTGCTTTACTCAATGGGAGTGCGAAGGCTCCAACAGGCATCCACAACCATGCTGGCTGTAGCAACATACTGGCTGCAGCACACTCCTACGACAGAGCCACAGCACTGACCTGTGACAATGAGAGCCTGCGCCTGCAAATTCCTCACAGAGCACTGTAGTGCTACTCTGCACCTTCGTGCAGCATGCTATCAGTACTGTCGCTACTAGGCAGCGCCAGGAAGAAAAAAAAGTGAATGTAAAACTCTTGCAAATAAATGACTGTTAATTGTATTATGTCTCATTAGCTCCCCATAGCCCCACAGAAGTCCGTCGCTGCATCTCCGCTCGTGTACCATGTACTCACATAGCAGGGTACATCTGGTGGGCTCCTACAAGGGTGGCCGGGGTAGAAGAGATGCTCCTCTGTTAAGCTCCATGCATAATGAAGGCACAGTTGATGAAGAAACTAACAAACCTCACATAGTCATGAGCAACAACATGGCGAAGGGAGGATTTGATACAGTCAACTAGATGTGCTGTAAATACCCTATGGCTATGACAATAGCTGAACGCTTTGCTTTACTAAATATCACAGGTATCAGTGCCCAAATATGATTTCAGTCCAATGTAGAATACCCAAGAAAACCAAGAAGAATAGTTTTGAAACTACTGTCTCAACAATTTATGAAAGCTCTTTTAATTACAAATGTCACATTCTGATGCTTCCAGATGGTCTCAAAATATTTTTGACAGCTTATAAACTGGAAGAATCTTGAGAACCGGAAGAGCCTTCAAACAAAAGGAAGAGTCACTGTGTTATGTGTGGTAGGAAAAAGAATGTTGTTATCACAACTCGTCATGGTCAGTGTAAGTTGTTTGTATGCATATATCATTTTTCTATCGTCCGTGAAAAGTGTGCATGTAACAATATGGATGAGTGGAAGAAACAAGAAGTGTAAATTTTGTTTTACATAACAGCAATATCATCGCATCTAATAAATAACCAGAATATGATATGCCACGTGCTGTATGAGTAACATGTTTCTGATAAACACAGGCAGGCCTAGTACAGAACTGTGGACAGAGTCAACCTTGCAAACCACTGATGTTACACAATCAATTTGACCAGTTCAGGGCTAATAAATTTCTTGCTGTGATACAGACTATGAAGAAAATAGAAGACTAATACAAGTAACTGAAAGGTCTGGTTGGTTTGTGGGGGTTGAAGGGACC
This sequence comes from Schistocerca serialis cubense, assembly GCF_023864345.2. NCBI lineage: Eukaryota > Metazoa > Arthropoda > Insecta > Orthoptera > Acrididae > Schistocerca > Schistocerca serialis. Next base: position 520,887,341 of record NC_064644.1, read on the forward strand.
AGACTGCAAAGGTCATCGTCCCAACTGAAAGGTCTACCACTTTTGAAATGCTTCTTGAAATTGCAGCAACCGCAATCTTGTTGAAACTAGCCAACATCGTAGGCAATGGGCTTAGGTGTATCTGTCACAGTTTATGCTTTAGCTGAGCTCCAGCTTCAGTTCTTCTCTGATTTTTCAAAAAGAGAATTACAAATTATCTGCCAGTGCACCTGAAGTGTTTGGACTTATGCTTTCGCTCTTAAAGTCTTTTTAGCTTGTTCTTGTGGCACTTTTTAGAGAGACACCATGATGTCATCTGCCAGTACTGAGATCACAATGCAGGATTTGACAAGGAAATGTGTTATCACTCATGTGCTGAATGCAATCACTCCATCTGAGTCAATGATTCATTACAGTGTCTTCTAGACCGTTCATACTTTTCTCATAAGTTCTGTAATATTATTTATATAGTCTTCACTGAGATTCAGGGCATATATTTTCAGACTGATTGAAACGTGTTTAGCAAAATTATAGCACAGATATGTCCAATGTTATATTGGTGACTCCCTTTGTTCACTCCCACTGACAGCGTAGACAATGTGCCACACTCGTCAAACGCAGCAATCAGCAAAGCTCCTGTTAGCTAGCATATTGTGGCGGCCTTTTGCTGCATAGCTGTCTTAGCATTTCTGTATGTCTCTAGCTCACTACAGCCATCTACTAAGGTGGCAAGTTTCTTCCTTCATGCATTTACTTCAGTCCTAAGCTGTTTTTCCTGCCATGTGACCAGATACCTACATACTATAGTTGTTGGCTACCAGTTGTTGTTGTTGTGGTCTTCAGTCCTGAGACTGGTTTGATGCAGCTCTCCATGCTACTCTATCCTGTGCAAGCTTTTTCATCTCCCAGTACCTACTGCAACCTACATCCTTCTGAATCTGCTTAGTGTATTCATCTCGTGGTCTCCCTCTACGATTTTTACCCTCCACGCTGCCCTCCAATACTAAATTGGTGATCCCTTGATGCCTCAGAACATGCCCTGCCAACCGATCCCTTCTTCTGGTCAAGTTGTGCCACAAACTTCTCTTCTCCCCAATCCTATTCAATACTTCCTCATTAGTTACATGATCTACCCATCTAATCTTCAGCATTCTTCTGTAGCACCACATTTCGAAAGCTTCTATTCTCTTCTTGTCTAAACTATTTATCGTCCATGTTTCACTTCCATACATGGCTACACTCCATACGAATACTTTCAGAAATGACTTCCTGACACTTAAATCAATACTGGATGTTAACAAATTTCTCTTCTTCAGAAATGCTTTCCTTGCCATTGCCAGTCTACATTTTATATCCTCTCTACTTCGACCATCATCAGTTATTTTGCTCCCCAAATAGAAAAACTCCTTTACTACTTTAAGTGCCTCATTTCCTAATCTAATTCCCTCAGCATCACCCGACTTAATTAGACTACATTCCATTATCCTTGTTTTGCTTTTGTTGATGTTCATCTTATATCCTCCTTTCAAGACACTGTCCATTCCATTCAACTGCTCTTCCAAGTCCTTTGCTGTCTCTGACAGAATTACAATGTCATCGGCGAACCTCAAAGTTTTTATTTCTTCTCCATGAATTTTAATACCTACTCCGAATTTTTCTTTTGTTTCCTTTACTGCTTGCTCAATATACAGATTGAACAACATCGGGGAGAGGCTACAACCCTGTCTTACTCCCTTCCCAACCACTGCTTCCCTTTCATGTCCCTCGACTCTTATAACTGCCATCTGGTTTCTGTACAAATTGTAAATAGCCTTTCGCTCCCTGTATTTTACCCCTGCCACCTTTAGAATTTGAAAGAGAGTATTCCAGTCAACATTGTCAAAAGCTTTCTCTAAGTCTACAAATGCTAGAAACGTAGGTTTGCCTTTCCTTAATCTTTCTTCTAAGATAAGTCGTAAGGTCAGTATTGCCTCACATGTTCCAGTGTTTCAACGGAATCCAAACTGATCTTCCCCGAGGTTGGCTTTTACTAGTTTTTCCATTCGTCTGTAAAGAATTCGTGTTAGTATTTTGCAGCTGTGACTTATTAAGCTGATAGTTCGGTAATTTTCACATCTGTCAACACCTGCTTTCTTTGGGATTGGAATTATTATATTCTTCTTGAAGTCTGAGGGTATTTCGCCTGTTTCATACATCTTGCTCACCAGATGGTAGAGTTTTGTCAGGACTGGCTCTCCCACGGCCGTCAGTAGTTCCAATGGAATATTGTCTACTCCGGGGGCCTTGTTTCGACTCAGGTCTTTCAGTGCTCTGTCAAACTCTTCACGCAGTATCGTATCTCCCATTTCATCTTCATCTACATCCTCTTCCATTTCCATAATATTGTCCTCAAGTACATCGCCCTTGTATACACCCTCTATATACTCCTTCCACCTTTCTGCTTTCCCTTCTTTGCTTAGCACTGGGTTTGCATCTGAGCTCTTGATATTCATACAAGTCGTTCTCTTATCTCCAAAGGTCTCTTTAATTTTCCTGTAGGCGGTATCTATCTTACCCCTAGTGAGATAGGCCTCTACATCCTTAAATTTGTCCTCTAGCCATCCCTGCTTAGCCATTTTGCACTTCCTGTCGATCTCATTTTTGAGACATTTGTATTCCTTTTTGCCTGTTTCACTTACTGCATTTTTATATTTTCTCCTTTCATCAATTAAATTCAATATTTCTTCTGTTACCCAAGGATTTCTACTAGCCCTCGTCTTTTTACCTACTTGATCCTCTGCTGCCTTCACTACTTCATCCCTCAAAGCTACCCATTCTTCTTCTACTGTATTTATTTCCCCCATTCCTGTCAATTGCTCCCTTATGCTCTCCCTGAATCTCTGTACAACCTCTGGTTCTTTTAGTTTATCCAGGTCCCATCTCCTTAAATTCCCACCTTTTTGCAGTTTCTTCAGTTTTAATCTACAGGTCATAACCAATAGATTGTGGTCAGAGTCCACATCTGCCCCTGGAAATGTCTTACAATTTAAAACCTGGTTCCTAAATCTCTGTCTTACCATTATATAATCTATCTGATACCTTTTAGTATCTCCAGGGTTCTTCCATGTATACAACCTTCTTTCATGATTCTTAAACCAAGTGTTAGTTATGATTATGTTGTGCTCTGTGCAAAATTCTACCAGGCAGCTTCCTCTTTCAGTACAGGACAATAATTCAGTCCCTAGCAAGGCTTCTGCCAAACTTCACCTTCTCCTCACAGCATCAACATTGGCTTCTGTTCTGTGCTTGCACTGTGATGGACAACCAACATGGAGATGCTTATCATGAAGTTTCACAACACATCCATGTCATCTCTATGCTTATTGTGCAGCTGGGTGTGTAAATCAATGTTTTGTGCTGCATCTTCTGCCAGATATGATTAATTCTGCACCTTGAGGAGAGAAATATCGGTGTCATGCTGGTGATTCTCTGAGGCAAGCTTGTGACTTTGTTCAGTGTCATTATTCCAAATGCACCATGCCTTTGTCTAGTGCCATCACACTGGCGGGTGACTTTCATCAGCATTTGTAAATTTTGAGAGTGTCACGTTTTTCATAGTAGTGTAGTCATTAAATAAGTGTGTTTCTTAACAATTTGTGGACCCTGTTCCTTGTGCAGTGGCCGCTTTGCCTTGTTTGACTATTTCGTAATCAAACTTGTCAGTTAGGTAACAAAATATTCCTACAGCATCATTGCCTTAGTCTAGTGCCCAGGCTGGTAACTTCTGCCACAGATAGACATTTGACACCCATGCTTTCTGGAAGCCATGTACCCAGAACTGCCATGAGTCTCGGTCTTTGCTCTTGCTTCAACAAGTCAACATCTCCCAACTGCTCTTTTGGCAGCTCAACTCACACAATGCCATGTGGCTTGTGACCTTGGCTACCGCCTCTCACCAGAGTTTGTTTTGTCAGTGAAATTTCACTTTCGGAACCAATTTACCATAGTTTCTCACAGTCCAGTATGTAAAAGGTATTCCACCACATCTTCCACACCTCTTTCCTGGGGTGTGCTTTCTCAGAAGACTCCATGGTTCTGAGTGAAGGCTGATATTGGACACCTGGTACATCCTCCATGTATCAGCACTGGATTAATAAGCGAGTGCAGTAATCACAAGTTCAGTGCAGTTACAACCAAGTACCAAGAATACCAAGTGACTACCTTACCCAGTCACGCCCGGTCATTCAGGCACTCCTTTCCCACCACGTGCACCACAAATCCCTTTCAGACCGTTCTTGCTCCCTTCACAGTCAGATGAGTCTGTTTCACTTAATTAATTTAAAATATCTGCTCTCTTTTTATTTTACGCACTTTTTACTTTACTATTATGCATGAGGTACGAATGCTAGCTCGTGAACCTCCAGTCCGCCTAAATGTAACAGGCTCCCTGTGCAATGATTTCAGTTTAATATTTTTTAGTATTCATTTCTGGAACTACAAGATGTGAACTTCATCCCAACAACATCATTTGCAATAGTTTTATTCAGGATCTATTGATATATATTGCCTTAGCAAGGGATGCAAACACTGTACTTTGTTGCTAACTAAACTACACTACCATGAGCCTAGTTGTTGTTGTTGTTGTTGTTGTGGTCTTCAGTCCTGAGACTGGTTTGATGCAGCTCTCCATGCTACTCTATCCTGTGCAAGCTTTTTCATCTCCCAGTACCTACTGCAACCTACATCCTTCTGAATCTGCTTAGTGTATTCATCTCTTGGTCTCCCTCTACGATTTTTACCCTCCACGCTGCCCTCCAATACTAAATTGGTGATCCCTTGATGCCTCAGAACATGTCCTACCAACCGATCCCTTCTTCTGGTCAAGTTGTGCCACAAACTTCTCTTCTCCCCAATCCTATTCAATACTTCCTCATTAGTTATGTGATCTACCCATCTAATCTTCAGCATTCTTCTGTAGCACCACATTTCGAAAGCTTCTATTCTCTTCTTGTCCAAACTATTTATCGTCCATGTTTCACTTCCATACATGGCTACACTCCATACGAATACTTTCAGAAATGACTTCCTGACACTTAAATCAATACTGGATGTTAACAAATTTCTCTTCTTCAGAAACGCTTTCCTTGCCATTGCCAGCCTACATTTTATATCCTCTCTACTTCGACCATCATCAGTTATTTTGCTCCCCAAATAGCAAAACTCCTTTACTACTTTAAGTGCCTCATTTCCTAATCTAATTCCCTCAGCATCACCCGACTTAATTAGACTACATTCCATTATCCTTGTTTTGCTTTTGTTGATGTTCATCTTATATCCTCCTTTCAAGACACTGTCCATTCCATTCAACTGCTCTTCCAAGTCCTTTGCTGTCTCTGACAGAATTACAATGTCATCGGCGAACCTCAAAGTTTTTATTTCTTCTCCATGAATTTTAATACCTACTCCGAATTTTTCTTTTGTTTCCTTTACTGCTTGCTCAATATACAGATTGAACAACATCGGGGAGAGGCTACAACCCTGTCTTACTCCCTTCCCAACCACTGCTTCCCTTTCATGTCCCTCGACTCTTATAACTGCCATCTGGTTTCTGTACAAATTGTAAATAGCCTTTCGCTCCCTGTATTTTACCCCTGCCACCTTCAGAATTTGAAAGAGAGTATTCCAGTCAACATTGTCAAAAGCTTTCTCTAAGTCTACAAATGCTAGAAACGTAGGTTTGCCTTTCCTTAATCTTTCTTCTAAGATAAGTCGTAAGGTCAGTATTGCCTCACGTGTTCCAGTGTTTCTACGGAATCCAAACTGATCTTCCCCGAGGTTGGCTTCTACTAGTTTTTCCATTCGTCTGTAAAGAATTCGTGTTAGTATTTTGCAGCTGTGACTTATTAAGCTGATAGTTCGGTAATTTTCACATCTGTCAACACCTGCTTTCTTTGGGATTGGAATTATTATATTCTTCTTGAAGTCTGAGGGTATTTCGCCTGTTTCATACATCTTGCTCACCAGATGGTAGAGTTTTGTCAGGACTGGCTCTCCCACGGCCGTCAGTAGTTCCAATGGAATATTGTCTACTCCGGGGGCCTTGTTTCGACTCAGGTCTTTCAGTGCTCTGTCAAACTCATCACGCAGTATCATATCTCCCATTTCATCTTCATCTACATCCTCTTCCATTTCCATAATATTGTCCTCAAGTACATCGCTCTTGTATACACCCTCTATATACTCCTTCCACCTTTCTGCTTTCCCTTCTTTGCTTAGAACTGGGTTTCCATCTGAGCTCTTGATATTCATGCAAGTGGTTCTCTTTTCTCCAAAGGTCTCTTTAATTTTCCTGTAGGCGGTATCTATCTTACCCCTAGTGAGATAGGCCTCTACATCCTTACATTTGTCCTCTAGCCATCCCTGCTTAGCCATTTTGCACTTCCTGTCGATCTCATTTTTGAGACGTTTGTATTCCTTTTTGCCTGTTTCACTTACTGCATTTTTATATTTTCTCCTTTCATCAATTAAATTCAATATTTCTTCTGTTACCCAAGGATTTCTACTAGCCCTCGTCTTTTTACCTACTTGATCCTCTGCTGCCTTCACTACTTCATCCCTTAAAGCTACCCATTCTTCTTCTACTGTATTTATTTCCCCCATTCCTGTCAATTGCTCCCTTATGCTCTCCCTGAATCTCTGTACAACCTCTGGTTCTTTTAGTTTATCCAGGTCCCATCTCCTTAAATTCCCACCTTTTTGCAGTTTCTTCAGTTTTAATCTACAGGTCATAACCAATAGATTGTGGTCAGAGTCCACATCTGCCCCTGGAAATGTCTTACAATTTAAAACCTGGTTCCTAAATCTCTGTCTTACCATTATATAATCTATCTGATACCTTTTAGTATCTCCAGGGTTCTTCCATGTATACAACCTTCTTTCATGATTCTTAAACCAAGTGTTAGTTATGATTATGTTGTGCTCTGTGCAAAATTCGACCAGGCAGCTTCCTCTTTCATTTCTGTCCCCCAATCCATATTCACCTACTATGTTTCCTTCTCTCCCTTTTCCTACACTCGAATTCCAGTCACCCATGACTATTAAATTTTCGTCTCCCTTCACAATCTGAATAATTTCTTTTATTTCATCATACATTTCTTCAATTTCTTCGTCATCTGCAGAGCTAGTTGGCATATAAACTTGTACTACTGTAGTAGGCGTGGGCTTCGTATCTATCTTGGCCACAATAATGCGTTCACTATGCTGTTTGTAGTATCTTACCCGCATTCCTATTTTCCTATTCATTATTAAACCTACTCCTGCATTACCCCTATTTGATTTTGTATTTATAACCCTGTAGTCACCTGACCAGAAGTCTTGTTCCTCCTGCCACCGAACTTCACTAATTCCCACTATATCTAACTTCAACCTATCCATTTCCCTTTTTAAATTTTCTAACCTACCTGCCCGATTAAGGGATCTGACATTCCACGCTCCGATCCGTAGAACGCCAGTTTTCTTTCTCCTGATAACGACATCCTCTTGAGTAGTCCCCGCCTGGAGATCCGAATGGGGGACTATTTTACCTCCGGAATATTTTACCCAAGAGGACGCCATCATCATGTAATCATACAGTAAAGCTGCATGCCCTCGGGAAAAATTACGGCTGTAGTTTCCCCTTGCTTTCAGCCATTCGCAGTACCAGCACAGCAAGGCCGTCTTGGTTATTGTTACAAGGCCAGATCAGTCAATCATCCAGACTGTTGCCCTTGCAACTACTGAAAAGGCTGCTGCCCCTCTTCAGGAACCACACGTTTGTCTGGCCTCTCAACAGATACCCCTCCGTTGTGGTTGCACCTACGGTACGGCTATCTGTATCGCTGAGGCACGCAAGCCTCCCCACCAACGGCAAGGTCTACGGTTCATGGGGGGGGCATGAGCCTAGATGCTATTTAATTCCATAAGTTAAATTCATTATTCTCCTAAACTTTCTGTTTTGTTGTTGTAGGTAGATCTCTGGAATAAAGTAGAGATTACTTTTGTCAAAATCAACCTAAGTTCCATTTCTGTCCCCATGAGATTCTGCCAAACAGCTTACGCATTCCTTTCAGTGCTTAGTATTATTATGCTGTTCGTTTACTTGTTTAAATTTGCACATGCTTAGAAGCATGCTTACAGAGCTAGGATATGGATCTGATTTCTGCAGTTTTAGTCACTAACAATAAAAAAGGAAACAAAATCGCTCCTTCAATACAGAGCACAGATATGACACAATATTTGCTGTGGATACTCTCAAGTCCTTTACTAAAAATTGTGACTATTATGACATCTTTACAAATCGACTGGTATTGTTTGTACTTCCCCATATTAAATGGATCAGACTACTTGTTCTGGTTTTGAAGAGTAGCCCTCTTGCTTTTCATGAGGTTTTGAAAGCTATTGCCTGGGGAATTAATCTTTATCAGTTCAGACTTTTGAGTGGTATAAAGATTGCTGTGGTGAGTACTGAAGAAAATCTTCTGCACCAACACTTTATGATTCTGCCGTGAGTTGAGGTCATCCTTCCAGTGCCTCAAGATGTATTGAACCCCAGTAAGAATGGTGATATTGTACTCATCCTTCAGATTTTCAGCTGAGGAGATTATGTATTCATAAAACGAACTTTAATCCAGCATAAAAATTACACACGTCTCTGACACTATGTGACCTCATAGCTGTCTAGGTTTCATTGCCATCAGTTACCTTATACTTCCCTTATTTTGTCCCGATTTTTGTTTTTCAGCTCTTGAAAATGTATCTTCTTCACTCTAGACAATGTAACCTTAGATGGAGGTAGACAGGTTTTTCTTTTATCTTCATTGAGAGTTAAAATTTCATTGTTGCTTTCATCAAACCAGTGTTGTGTTTTCCTTTTCTCTACACTGATTTTCTGCTGATCCTACAAAGTCATTTTCAAATGTGGTCCATTCTGCATCTACTACTTTCTTTTTGCTGGGTGCTGAATCAGCAGACCTAAAATACAATTCTGGTACCCTGTGGTGGCCATTTCATTCTGAAGTTTTAATACTTCAAATTTCATTCCAGATGGGTTGATATATGAATATTAACTTTTCAATGTATAAGATAACCTGAAGCAAACAATAAGAAGTTTGTGGTCTGTTCGACAACTGCCAATCTTATCCATTGTCTTTGTAAGGAAAATAATTTCTTAACATGTAACTGTGTGATGACTTGTGAACAGATCTTCATGTGCTGAAAAACTTAAATATATATTATTTTTTATGTACAAAAAATATAAAAAATATGCATCAAAATGCAAAAGTATTTTGTTTCAATATTACAAAACTGTAAATATGTATGTTAAAAAAATCATTCACAAATCAAGCTGACATAGCGGTGGATTCAAACAATTCACTGTTGCACTGAACTCTCAAAGTTTTCCATCACAAACTGATGTCAGTTGATTCAAAACAATGCACAACACTGCAAGAATGATCTTTCAACATCGCATGATGATAATCTTGCCCATTTCATCAAAGGAATGTCACTGGCAAACATTTTCCATTTCATCATTATCTACTTCCCCTTCGAAAACCAAGGAAATTTTACAAATAGTATGAACTCCACCATTTTTTTAACACATTTTCAAATTTCTGTTTAATGAAATCCACTTTTGGGCCTTTGAGTGAATTAATTTTTTTCTCAATGTCATGTACTTCATTAACTGTCTCAATTAACAAGCTGACTGATGTTTCTAATTTTTTAATGAAACAAAAAACTCAAATTTGCCGACATGTAAGACAATTAATTTCTTAGTGTGCTGTCATTGAGTAAATTCTGAAGGATTTCAGCTGAAGAAGCATCATCTTTAATTAGTTCATCAGTCACCAATTTAAAATTCCAAAACCATGTCCTCCAATGAGTAGCGATGGGTCTATGAGGAAGTCCAAAATCTGGATTTTTGGCTTTGATAAATCTGTTCTTGGTACTTTCACAAACACCTTTTTGCCATTTGAGATCAATCTGTCCACTTCAGGATACAATTTACATACCCGCTCACATACTTCATATAAATCATGTACTATACACGTTGTGTATATCATATGTGGGAAGATTACAGAAAGACCTTTGGCTGACTGCTTCATGTATTGTGCAGCATCCATAAGTAAGAGGAAAACACTAACTAATTTCATGCCCTTTGGTCATAAAAACTGCAAAAATTCATTGAATAAGTCAGCCATTGTTACATGATTCAAGGATGGTTTTTCTTTATAGGGTAATAGAAATCAACATTTGGAAACCATTTTATCATTTACTATCATATCTACCACAGTGTTTTCCACTTTCCTTTTGCTAGAGTCTGCTGATTCGTCAATGCTTACCTAAGTATTTTTATTTTCGCAGTCTGCTCTGATCTTTCTTAGCATTTATTCACAAAAGGCGGCCACATAGAATGTTTTTAATATTGATTATTCTGCTGCTTCAAAATGTGTGTATTTCAAGAGAAAATTTTGGGGCACTGGACTTCTCAATTTCAATAAAGGAGCATCACATGAAAGAAAAGTGTTGCATGAATCTGCATAACATTTGGAACTTTTTGAAACTATGGTTTCTGAAGAGGAAGCTGCTTCACCTAAAACAACTTGTCTAGAAGTTGTTCATGAAATGGCCATTCTATGTTTACTACCCACTAAATGCTGCAAAACTTGAGATCACTGGTCTGTGTTTACTATTTCCCACATTTCTGAGAGAGCAGAATTCTTCCTCCACTTGTAAAGATGCTATTAAATTCAGCAACATATTGTTGCAAACAAGCACCAAAAACCTAACTTCACTTTCGGCATTATGTTGCCAATCAATTCACTTAAGTTACCATACTGTACAAACACTGTTTTAATAAGACAAGGGCAATGACTGCAGACTGTTGTGTACACTGGATCAGCAGTGCACATCGTAAGTAAGTTAGTCCACTTCCAGATCACAAAGTAACACCTGTAGTGGAGATCACTCACTATACGTTACATTCATGAATAAAATGTATTTTTATGTGAAATATAATTTTATATATGACTGAAGTGTGCCGCTTCAGAAATTTTTGTGTTATTACAGTTTTTTATCTATGCGAAAAAAATTATTTACATAATAATAAGTTCCCTAGTGATGATGTAATCAATAAGATACTAATATTTGCAGATATGGTAGATAGAACAGAGTGTAAGTGGTGAGGAGCTCATGATCAGCGCAAAGATCAGGAGATATTAACCTACTCCCCTACAGCTTTACTATTAAAAGTTACCAAGTAATGGGAAGTTAATCCACCACTGGCACCTTGTGGAAAGACTGTTTTGAAGGTCTACAAAATGCTTCACAGAATGCTCATAATAATTTAAGGTGGTAGATACAATTTTCTGATCACCAGGTGTTACACCATTGTCCTGGTTTCAGTACCAAACCCCTCTGCAGTATCTAATGAAGTGAGGGCACGTGACCCTGTTGATGGGGTTCGTCCATTGGACCAAGACGTTAAGCCCCCTTTGGGCTATTTGCGAGGAGAAGGCTATGTGCCAGGCCAGGGCTTCACCCTCTCCCTTCTCTCATCATCATCATCATCATCATCATCATCATCATCATCGCCACCACCTCTCCTCCCCTTGCTGATCAAACACTAGCAGTGAAAATTTCTTCCACAACCAGGATTCAAACCAGCTTACCCCCGGGTCCCACATAAGCATGCATTAGTGACCTCAGAGGTGGGTACAGCTTGTGCATTGAAAAGGAATCATCAATGAATGCGATCACAATAAATGCTTCCTACTCATTTTTATTAAGAAACATAATTTGGAGAAGTTATCCACATCTAACAATGCATTAGTCAAATTAGTATAGGCAGTAATAGTAAGATGTTTAATGACAACATACTTGCACACTCTTGCACTTGACTGACTAAATATGTAATGGAATTATGAGACAAAACTCCTAGCCTTCACTTACCTTCTGGAGGCAAAACACTTAGTACTGCCAACAGACACACACAAAACAAAGGAAACTGTTGTAGCTTTCAGAACTATTAATTCCTTCCTTGGAGAGGAGTGAGAAATTTTAACAAGGAAGGCAGGTCATTCAGACCCTGAGTTTGAGAGGAATCCACCAGCTGCCATTAAGCAGTTCCCCTCATCTTGTTCTCAAGTCTGACTGAAGTGCCAATCCATTTTAACCTTCCCCAACCCATGTCTCCCTTCGCCCTATGGAAGAAACCAATAGTTCTGAAAGCCAGGATGTTTTCTTTTATTTTTATACGTGTCTATCAACAATAACAATATTGAGTATCTTACCTCTTGAAGGTAGTCTCGGGCCAGCAATTCTGTTTCATAATTTTATAGCTGTACTTTTTGAAACACATCAAAAGTTCATACACCAACCTGTCAGCTCCAGTCTTGGGTAACTGCTGTCTGACTCATCTCCAGTTTCTTCAGAATGGCTTCCTTTAGATGAGCAGTTACTTGACATATCATCAGCTGGCACAAAATTTTCCACACACATTGTCTGTATGTCAAAAACTGAACCACTTTCGTGAAGTCCATTGCTTGCTGTCTTGCGAGGACTTTTTGTTGGAAGATTTGTGCTTGTAGCATTAATAATCTTAATTGTTTTTACGTCTGATAAGCTATTCAATTTGACAGGTAGAAGAATAGATCGTGGGTTGCCAGATACAGATGTTAACCGCAACACTTGTTGAATATTACTGGTCTTCAAATTACTTATATGTGCATTTGTGTTGATAGCTTGTTTCAGTTTGGGTGTTTTGGCAGGGACATCTGTAAATGAAATGTTCTTGACATTCTTCACAGCAGATACTGTGTGACATAGTAGCTAATGAAGCTAACAAACATAACAAAATTTATTGTTAAAAATACTAACAACAAATGAACTAACCTCAAATATGTAGGCCCATTATAAATATTATTAAAGAATAGAAAGTCCACTATGGACTCTGACAGTATTGTGAAAATGATAGACTGCTACTCACCATTTAGAGGAGACGCTGAGTCGCTGACAGGCGCAATGAAAAGACTGGTATACATTTACCACACAGAGAAGATGCTGAGTAACAGACAAGCACAAATGAATAGCAGTCTTTTCATTGTTCCTATCTGATACTCAGTGTCTCCTCTCTATGGTAAGTAGCAAAATCTATCCTTTTCATAATATTTTTATAAACATTACTGCATCACCAACAAGTCATTTAGTATATTAATTCCATGTAGCAGAGCTCATTCAAACTGTTTCATCACAATTTTGTGTAGAATGAGCTGATTAATTCCCTGGCCCTGCCGTTTGATGATGTAGAAGAGAAATGTCATTTGTAGTTTCTACACTGTTGAAGCTACTAGCATATGAATTTTGTGCACCATTAATGTGGCACAGCATTCACAGAATCATTCAATGGTACAGTCTATAATAATAATAATAGTTTGTGACATTGCTTCTTTCTTACTAGTTCTGGAATACTACAGAGTTACTTCAAACTTTTCACTAAAAATTCCTTAGGCCTGAAAAAGGAAATGAAATAATATGCATGAAAAAAAGGCAACAACAACAACATTGTGAGCCACTTGCCCGCATCTTTTTGGTAGAAGACTGGCACAAATTTTTCTGCAACTTTGACTATATTTCATAGCTACCAAATGATGTACCACAATGGTTAAGTAACTGGGCTCTCATTAGAGAGGAGTGGGGTTCAAATATCCATCTCACCATTCAGATTTAGGTTTTCCATGGTTTCCCTAAATCATTTAAGGCAAATGTGAGGGTGGTTCCTTTCAAAAGGACAGTCCATTTTCTTACCCATTCTAGTCCCATTTGAGTTGTGATTCATCTCAAATAGCCTTCTTGTTGATTGAATATTAAACACTAAACTTCCTTCATTTACATTTGTAACCTGTTGACCAATACGGTAACGATACTTCACACTAATTTATACCTGGAACTTACTGAACCCATGTGGCCCATTCTTCTCCCCTTACATTCAAAACAAAATTCTGTTGCTGCCACTGTAATTAGCACTTGATATTTTTACTGCACCAATTAGCTGATCAGGATGGAAAATTACATGTTCTTGTATACAAGTTCAAATTAAAATTACTATACACTTAGCATCATTTACATTTCTTTGGGGTTTGTAAATTGAATTTACGAACAATCTGAATTTTAGATTATAATAATTAAGGTGCAATCACTCTACTTTTCTGAGCATAAAATTATCTTTATGCATTTTATTATATGAATGATCAAATTAGTTTTCCATGAACAATTCTAAATTGCTATGTAAGAAGATGATAATATCATACATACATGGGGAGGTAACTATTAATAATTGTAGATTTTTAAATAATGGGCAACATGATTGCCTTGGATGTACAGCACACATTTCTAATGATTCTTTACTGCAATTCTATTATTCCAGGATTTCTACATTTAGATTAAATGTGCCAACTTGTAGCTCTGTCCAGGCTAAAATGTTTTATTTTGCTACCATTTGTCCCCACAGCATCTACAGTTATTCTGCAGTTTTGTTTGCGACAACTAATTGTTCTAACATGCATAACGCAAACATAAATTACTGACACTGTATGCAATGTAACCTGATCACCTCGCGTGCTTTTGAAGAGTATGTAGGTAATAAATCTGTCCCTTTAAGCATCTGGATATTTCCATTGTTGGTTTTGCTGTTTCTCGTCAGGCTGTCAGAACACTGTTGGACAGAATCATCCTGATTCACGATAACACCTGGACCACACTGCCAACTGGACAAAGGCTACACTTCAGCGATTTGGTTGGGAAACACTGCAATATCCTCCGTACAGCCTGGGTCTTTCAATGTGTAATTTTCATATCTTTGGTGACCTGAAGAAAGACATGAGTGGATGTTGGTTTCAGTTGATCAAGGAAGTGTAAGAGTGGGCGTGGTTGTGTGTCTGTCAGTGACCGACAGCTTACTATGAAACATGAACTGATCATCTTGTCTCCCAGTGGGATAAACTTCTTAACATATGTGATGATTACTTTGGAATTGAACCATTCCATGGGCCCATTGTGGCAGGTGTTTGGTTCTCATTTGACTACCCCTTATACCTACAAAAGAAGACTACCTCATATGTCATTTCACATACAGACATGGAATTCCATGTGAACTATGCATTCATCAGCATGGTCGGTCTTCAGCATAACATATGATGCTCTATTAGAGAATATACAGTGATGCACAGCAACCTATTAGATAGCAACTGAAAACTGATGTGATGTAGTGAGCAAATACTAAAAAACAGATATCAAAGATGACTGGTAATGGAAGACAGATGTACAGATATGTAACAAAATATAGTACATACTCTAAACAGTTGGTCTGCTCATATCCTTTGACAATACCAATATAAAATCACTACTAAATATATAATAGTTACCAGGCAACTCAATATTAAACAAAAATGATTAGATAAAAGTAATCGAATAATAACAGTTAATACTATGGCACTACCAAGTCCGTTGTAACATAATAAAACAAAAAAGGACCCCTCATTATTATTACTTTCCCCCCTCTCCCCCACACACTTCTGAGACTTGGTGATCGTAAGTGAAGTGTAACAAAGCCCCACACACATTTGGTTGGAACAAATATATTGTCACAGAAGAAGCTGAGTAGCACAGCCACTGTGGTGTAGTGGTTATGATACTAGACTGTTGTATGGTGGGTCGTGAGTTCAAAACTCACCTGAACTGTAAAATTTTAATTTCTATATGCATTTCGAGTACATTCTAGAAGTATCCACAAATGTCAAGAATCACTGTACTGGAATGTTCTGTAACTGTATATATACCATATGTGTTACGGCCAGAGGCACTTCGCTCTGCGCTCTTGTATGTGTAAGTGCTGATTAAACCTTCGTTGAGTGAAGTTAGTGTTCGCCATTCATCTAATTACACCTCCTACGTGACAATATATACCCTTGTGTACATAACACATATTTTTCAAAATAAACAGACAATACATGTCAACAACTGAGTTACAAATATCAG
Source organism: Schistocerca serialis cubense (assembly GCF_023864345.2). NCBI lineage: Eukaryota > Metazoa > Arthropoda > Insecta > Orthoptera > Acrididae > Schistocerca > Schistocerca serialis. The sequence continues at coordinate 520,903,370 of NC_064644.1, forward strand.
ATACATCAGAAGATAGACAATGTAATGGGAGTATGGTGATAAAGAATAATCTACACCCAAAGAATGCTTTACTTTTAATACAGTGCTTGAATTAGTAGAAAAGTTTGATGACTTAGAGAAACAGACCATTAAACTGACACACACACACACACACACACACACACACACACACACACACACAATGAGGTGGTTAATCAAACTGACACAACTTTTTCTTTTGGTGAAATGGAAATGTTAGAAAAAGCTTAAAATGTAATTTGCCTCCTAAACTATGCAATAAAAGTGTAAAAAGACTGATCGTTAATACCAAATTGACTATAGATCAGCTCAAAAGTTGCTCTGCACAAAACAACTTAGTGCCTAACCAAGTTGCTACCTTTATAAGGCAGCATACTCAAAGTATTCAGTGTGTAAAGAGGAACAAAAATGTAATAAGCATGAGTAATTCATAATAAATGGCATTATTTCCAAGCTTGCTGATGAAAAGGCTCTAAGATTAAACTCAGATACATGAAATATTATTGTTGTTATGTACAACCATGAGTATGTTGAGAAAACCTTAGGACTTTTTGACTCAAAAAAATTACAGAAGTTAGAAAATGATCTAACTGAATCCTTTCAGAAAGACCTTAAAGAATGCATAAGTGACTGGCAGTTTTTATTTAATGATTTTCAAAAGGAAAATTGCATTGTTATGAATCTACAGTACTTAGGCTTAGGTCTCGAGCTGAAGTTCACAAAGTAGCAACATCAATTAGGCATATAGTGTATTATATTGACAGTTTAGGTTACTTGATTAGCCAAAAACTAAATTATACTACTACCACAGATTGTGTGTCCCAGGGAAAGTAAACAATTAAAAAAATCAAGTGGTCTAATTTCTCATATGAAAGATATTCAGATTCCTGAAAATGTCATGTTCTGTTCATATGATGTTACAAACTTGTACACGTCCCAGTCCAAGAGTCAACAAGCCTTGTTAGGTAAAATTTTTCACAATACGCAAAAATGGGTGTTCCAAACATAATGGAGCTAACAGAGGTACTCACCACTGTACTTTCCCACAAGCACCTCATTTTTATGGTGATGTCTATAACAGTACTTATGCCAATATATTCATGGATCATATTGAACATAAAATTGTACTTAACAATTCTGAAATTGCAAGTAAAATCATGTACTATAAAAGATGTGTTGAAGACAATGTTATTAACAATATTAGGAAAAGGATAGACTGCTACTCACCATACTCACCATAAAGATGGCCTGTTGAATTCCAGACAGGCACAATGAAAAGACTGTTACACATCACAGCTTTTGGCCAAAGCCTTCTTCAATAAAGAAATCACACACACCTCAGGCATACATGATCAGTACCACCAGCAGCTCTGACCAGATCAGTCACTGGTAGTGGTCAGCAGTAACTAGCTGTGTGTGTGGGATGTGCTTCTTTGTGTGTGTGTGTGTGTGTGTGTTTTCTTTGCTGAAGAAAGCTTTGGTCAAAAACTATTGTGTGTAACAGTCTTTTCGGAATGCCTGGCTGCAACTCAACAGGTCATCTTTATGGTGAATAGCAATCTATCCTTTTCCTAATATTGCTGATATTCCAACCTGGAGTTTCCACTGTTAGACGCTATTAACATTCTGAAAAGCAAAATAAATGATGTAAAAAAGTTACACCAATTGTTTAACAGTAAGCACCCTTGTGTTATTTACTGCAGAAAATGAAACAAACTGAGGGATAAATTACCTTCACCTAAGAATTTCTAAAAATTTTAATGTTAACTTTTCAACTGAAAGCAGCAACAAAAAAAGTGTTTCAACATCTGATGAATTCATATAATGTTAATGAGTAGTTGACTTTCCCACTAGGATCAAATCTAAAAGTCATACTTTCATAAACAATATATTTATAGATTCAAGTATGTGCCATAGATCCACTATTATCCCATTCTTGAATGGGCTATCTGAACATGATGGACAACTCCTTACTCTGCATGACAGAAAACCTCTCAAGAAAGGTATCTCAACCTGGAAATTTATAATATTAATGACTAGAGACTCACTGGAACTCGATGGAATGGAGCCCAGCACACAAGGTGGATGAGGTTAACACTAAATTTAATATATCCATAAATGATTCTCATTCCTTTTGAAGAGGTTTTTCCAAAAAGAGATTTGTTGGCAACAATACTTCCATGCCCCTGAAAAAAGACCCGTATCACAAAGAGACTTAAACAGTTGTGTGAACAAAGATGGGACTTACAGCTGGAAAGCTAATGACGCAACAGAAATGTACTGTAAGATCCTAAAGAAGCTGATACAAAAATCAAAAGTGTTATACTATGAACCAGAAACTGACACCTCTAATAATTATGCAAAGACTATTTTGCATATTATTAGACGGGAGACAAGGAAGAACGATATAACTTTTATAAGTCTTCAAAATCAAATATGAAGGAAATCCTCTATGCAATACCAGTAACACAGCCATTATTTTCAACAAACATTCCTTGCCAGTGTCAGAACAAGGGCTCTATTAATGAAACCTCTAGTCTTATGCAAAATACACTCCTGGAAATGGAAAAAAGAACACATTGACACCGGTGTGTCAGACCCCCCATACTTGCTCCGGACACTGCGAGAGGGCTGTACAAGCAATGATCACACGCACGGCACAGCGGACACACCAGGAACCGCGGCGTTGGCCGTCGAATGGCGCTAGCTGCGCAGCATTTGTGCACCGCCGCCGTCAGTGTCAGCCAGTTTGCCGTGGCATACGGAGCTCCATCGCAGTCTTTAACACTGGTAGCATGCCGCGACAGGGTGGACGTGAACCGTATGTGCAGTTGACGGACTTTGAGCGAGGGCGTATAGTGGGCATGCGGGAGGCCGGGTGGACGTACCGCCGAATTGCTCAACACGTGGGGCGTGAGGTCTCCACAGTACATCGATGTTGTCGCCAGTGGTCGGCGGAAGGTGCACGTGCCCGTCGACCTGGGACCGGACCGCAGCGACGCACGGATGCATGCCAAGACCGTAGGATCCTACGCAGTGCCGTAGGGGACCGCATCGCCACTTCCCAGCAAATTAGGGACACTGTTGCTCCTGGGGTATCGGCGAGGACCATTCGCAACCGTCTCCATGAAGCTGGGCTACGGTCCCGCACACCGTTAGGCCGTCTTCCGCTCACGCCTCAACATCGTGCAGCCCGCCTCCGGTGGTGTCGCGACAGGCGTGAATGGAGGGATGAATGGAGACGTGTCGTCTTCAGCGATGAGAGTCGCTTCTGCCTTGGTGCCAATGATGGTCGTATGCGTGTTTGGCGCCGTGCAGGTGAGCGCCACAATCAGGACTGCATACGACCGAGGCACACAGGGCCAACACCCGGCATCATGGTGTGGGGAGCGATCTCCTTCACTGGCCGTACACCACTGGTGATCGTCGAGGGGACACTGAATAGTGCACGGTACATCCAAACCGTCATCGAACCCATCATTCTACCATTCCTAGACCGGCAAGGGAACTTGCTGTTCCAACAGGACAATGCACGTCTGCATGTATCCCGTGCCACCCAACGTGCTCTAGAAGGTGTACGTCAACTACCCTGGCCAGCAAGATCTCCGGATCTGTCCCCCATTGAGCATGTTTGGGACTGGATGAAGCGTCGTCTCACGCGGTCTGCACGTCCAGCACCAACGCTGGTCCAACTGAGGCACCAGGTGGAAATGGCATGGCAAGCCGTTCCACAGGACTACATCCAGCATCTCTACGATCGTCTCCAAGGGAGAATAGCAGCCTGCTTTGCTGCGAAAGGTGGATATACACTGTACTAGTGCCGACATTGTGCATGCTCTGTTGCCTGTGTCTATGTGCCTGTGGTTCTGTCAGTGTGATCATGTGATGTATCTGACCCCAGGTATGTGTCAATAAAGTTTCCCCTTCCTGGGACAATGAATTCACGGTGTTCTTATTTCAATTTCCAGGAGTGTACGTTCCCCGAAAAATCGTTTAAATAGACACTACCCTTATCACAAACTGAAAGAACGATCACCTCTCTCAAGAATAAAAATTCCACTAGAGCAGATAACATGTCTAACAATTTGTTGAAACAGTGCTGTGGTTCTATAAGTAATGTACTTAGCCACATTTTCAATGCATCCTTACAACAAGGAACTGTGCCAGATAGACTCAAAGTGCTATTGTGAAACCCCTCTTCAAGAAACATGAAAAACATAAGTTACAAATTACAGGCCAGTTTCTCTCCTGACTGCTTTTTCAAAGATACTAGAAAAGCTAATGTATACAAGAATTTTGGAACATCTATAGCCTATTGATTTAATATTCTCAGCGAAGGCACAGTTTGGTTTCTGGAAGGGTTTGTCAACCTAACAAGCAATCTATGCTTTCATAAATAAAGTTCCAGAGTCTCCAAATGACAAAAGGGTGTCAACAGGATTATTTTGTGATTTATTAGAAGTCTTTGACAGTGTAAACCTTGAAATATTATTACAGAAAGCTAACTTTTTTATGTTGTATCAAATAGGTAATTATAGTCATTCCTCAAAGACAGGGAGCAGAAAGTAGTATTAGACAGTACAGACAATCTTTGCAATGGTCTGGCTTCATCAGAATGGAGAAGTATCAAATGTAGAATGCCACATGGGTCATTCTTGTTCCTTAACTGTTCCTGACATTTATATATGTTTTAACACAATGCACAAAGCTACAGTGCAATTTTACCATTTTTGCAGATGACACCAATATTATGATTGATGCTCGTATGTGTGAAAATCTTCTGACAACTATTAACAATATTCTCATCAATTCAGTAAAAATAGTCTAATTTCAACAAACTCATTAAACTTTAATAAAACTAACTATATTCAATTCACTGCAACTACAAAACTGAGGGAGAGTTAATTGTTAAATGTGCCACATAGGCAATAGAAAGAGTTAAAACAAAAAAGTTCCTGGGTGTTACGACTGACTGCAGATTCGTTGATTGGTTGATTTAAAAGACGGGGGAGGGACCAAACTGCTACGTCATTGGTCCCTCGTTCGGATTAAAATAATTCCTCAAGGGTGGGAGTAAAATATCAAGACATACAAAACACAGCTGAAAGAAAGAAGAAAACCACAAGAATGACAGAAGGGCAACAAACACTGAAATGGACAAAATCAGACAAGAAAACCACAGAGAAATGCAAGAAACATGTAGAAGAGATCAAAACAAGAGAGCAGATTACCATGGCTGGCTCCCATGAAAATAAAAAGGAGAAGCCAGCCACTTTGCAACACATTAAAACCTCAACCCTACAAGCACTAGGCACAGAGGGACAAAGGACATGCGTCAAAACTTAGATCAACGATAAAATCCACCCTCACGAATAGTACATAAAACTAAAGCTGCTACTGAGGCAGTGTCGCCCAACACCAAAGGTAGGGTGCTGAGAAAGTTAAAAGTCTGCCGCAGAGTGGCTAAAAGTGGACAGTCCAGCAAGAAGTGAGCAACCGTCAAATGTGAGCCACAGCGACAACTAGGTGGGGCCTCGCGACAGAGGAGGTAACTATGTGTTAGCCACGTATGGCCAATGTGGAGCCAGCAGAGGACAACTGATTCCCTGTGAAAGGACCACATGGAAGACTTCCACGCATTCGTAGTCTCCTTAATGACACGCAGTTTGTTGTGCGTACTGTTATGCCATTCCGTCTCCCAAAGCCGAAAAACCCTGCGGCGTAAGACAGAATGCAGGTCAGTTTCGGGGATGCCCATCTCCAGAAGCGGTTTCCGCGTAGCCTGATTGGCCAGCCTTTCAGCAACTTTGTTGCCTGGGATTCCACACGAACACCACTGAACAACAGGATCATTTCGGGGCATAGTTGGACTCCTGAATGGACATTACCAAAGGGTGACGAGGGTAGCACTGGTCAATAGCTTGTAGGCTGCTCAAGGAGTCAGTACACAGGAGGAATGACTTGCCAGAGCATGAGTGGATGTACTCAAGAGCACGAGATATGGCCGCCAGCTCTGCAGTGAAAATACTGCTGCCATCAGGCAAGGAGTGCTGTTCAATATGTCCTCCATGCACATACACAAAGCTTACGTTACCACCAGCCATTGAATTGTCGGTGTAAACCACTTCGTGGCCCCAGTACATGTCGAGAATCAAGAGGAACTGATAGTGGAGAGCTGCAGGGTTAACAGAGTCCTTAGGGCCATGCAAAAGGTCCGGAAGAATCTGCGGCCTAGGTGTACACCATGGAGGTGTACGTGAATGGACCTCGAGGAGAGGTCACAACGAGGACTCCAGTTCAGACAGAAGGGACTGGATATGAACCGCAATCCTAAGCCCTGACCTGGGCTGCTGATGCAGGAGATGAACCGCTGTGAGTGGGAAAAGGAGATGGTAATTCGGATGCACATGAGAACTATGAACGTGTGCAACGTAACTGGCCAGCAGTTGTGCACGCCTAACCTTCAATGGAGTGTCTCCGGCCTCCAACAGGACACTGGTCACTGGACTCATTCTAAAAGCTCCTGTCACTAGGCAAATGCCACAGTGGTGCACTGGGTCGAGTAAAAGCAATGCTGAGGATGCTGCTGAATTGTAAACCAGACTCCCATAGTCAAGGCAGGATTGAACAAGGGGTCTGTGGAGCTGCAGCAGTGTCGAGTGATCTGCACCCTAGTTGGTGTTGCTCCGGCAGCGAGGGCACTGAGGTGCTGCCAGCACTTCTGCGTAAGCTGACGACGGTGAGGTAGCCAAGTCAATGGGGTGTCGAAAGCCAGTCCTAAGAAACGATATGTCTCCACTATAGTGAGTGGATCATCATTAAGGTAAAGTTCTGGTTCTGTATAAACCATGTGACACAGACAGAAATGCATGACACACGACACCACAGATGAAAACTGGAAGCCGTGGGCTAGAGCCCATGACCGCGCTTTGTGAATGGCTCCCTGCAGGCACTGCTCAGCAACACCAGTACTGGAGGAGCAGTACTAAATGCAGAAGTCATCCGCATTCAGAGAAGATGAGATCGACGACCCTACAGCTGTTGCTAGACCATTAATAGCCACTAGGCATCTGAAAAAGGATGTTCGGATGGCAGACTCGAGGGACAGAAGATTATCAGTGGTAGAGCGACCATGGCGAAAGCCGCCCTGACATGGAGCCAGTAGGCCACGTGACTCCAGCACCCAACCCAACTGCTGACACACCATACATTCCAGCAGCTTACAAAGAAAGTTGGTGAGGCTGATGGGCCGGTAGCTATCCACATCAAGAGGGTTTTGACTGAGTTTCACCAGATCCGGTAGAAGATGATGAGGAGATGTTGCTTGTAGTCAGATGAGAGATGTTTAATCATCTGACTGTGGATCCCACCTGGCTCCGGAGCCAGCAGCTGTATCGGGGCAATGTGCAATGGCCCACTCTGTAAACGGGGCATTATAGGGTTCACTGCGGTGTGTTGTGAACAATAGGACTTTCCTTCCTTTGCAGCTGTCGTTTGAGGGTGTGAAAGGCTGGGGGGTAGTTCTCCGATGCAGAGGCTCGAGCATAGCACTCAGGAAAGTGCTTGGCAATCACATTTGTGTCGGTACATAACACACCACTGACGTTAATGCCAGGATCACCTGTTGGAGTTTGGTTTATTTATATTTATTATTTATTTATTTATTGTTCCGTGGGACCAAATTAAGGAGAAGTCTCCATGGTCATGGAACAAGTCAATACATTAAATTATAACACGATATTAGAAACAAGAGTCAAGGAAGTGCATTCTACATGCAGATTTGATTTCTGCCTAGTATTAACTGAGTGAAAGCTGCTAACTCTTGGGAATAGGCTAATATTGCTAACAACAAACGACATTAAAGAAAATATATACTGCGAGGGCAATGTCAGAATTCCCAGATTTTTGAATAGGGGTCGACAAGAGGTTCTCGAACTTACACCACATATAGCTCGAACAGCCCGTTTTTGAGCCAAAAATACCCTTTTTGAATCAGAACAATTACCCCAAAAAATAATACCATACGACATAAGCGTATGAAAATATGCGAAGTAGACTACTTTTCGTGTTGAAGTGTCACTTATTTCAGATACTATTCTAATGGTAAATAAAGCAGCATTTAGCTTCTGAACAAGATCCTGGACATGGGCTTTCCACAACAGCTTACTATCTATCCGAACGCCTAGGAACTTGAACTGTTCCGTCTTGCTTATAATATGCCTATTCTGTCTGATCAAAATATCGGTTCTTGTTGAATTGTGAGTTAGAAACTGTAAAAACTGAGTCTTACTGTGATTTAGCATCAAATTATTTTCCACAAGCCACGAACTTATTTCATGAACTACATTATTTGTTACTGTTTCAATATTATACACAAGATCCTTCACTATCAAGCTGGTGTCATCAGCAAACAGAAATATTTTTGAATCACCTGTAATACTAGAAGGGATATCATTTATATAAATAAGAAACAGCAGTGGCCCCAGCACCGACCCTTGGGGAACGCCCCACTTAACAGTGCTCCATTGCGACTGAACATCACTACCACTCTCAATATTGCAGAGAATTACCCTCTGCTTTCTGTTCTTAAAGTAAGAGGCGAACCAATTGTAAGCTACTCCCCTTACTCCATAATGGTCCAACTTCTGCAGTAATATTTTGTGGTAAACAGAGTCAAAAGCCTTTGTTAAATCAAAGAAAACACCTAGCGTACCCAAAAAGACATCTGATCTCCGTCCAGACTTGGAAAGGCAACGTATGGCACCCAATGGTTGACATGTACCTCTCCCAACACTCCTGTTTCCATCATTTTATAAGTTGGGAAACGTGGGCATGGAGTCGCTTAAAGGCTGTACGTGCTCTAGGGAAAGGCACTGCTTATGGTGCTGTAGAGCTCGCCGGCGCTCTTTAATTGCCTCAGCGACTTCTGGCGACCACCAAGGGACTGTCTCTCGCCAGGGGCACCCTAAATGACAAGGGATCGCAATTTCTGCCGCAGACCTACTCAAGGACAACATTGATGGCACCATATGTGGGAGATTCAACGGTGACAGCAGAGGTGAAGGCTCCCAGTCCGCCTTGTTTAAAGCCCATCTGGGTAAGTGTCCGTGGTTATGGCACTGGGGGAGTGACAGGAAGATGGGGTAGTGGTCACTACCACACAGGTCGTCATGTGCTCTCCAGTGGATAGATGGGACAAGGCCAGGACTGCAAACCAAGAGATCAATGCCCGAATATGTGCCATGTGCCACACTGAAATGTGTGGGGGCACCTGTATTTAAGAGGCAGAGGTCGAGTTATTACAGTAAATTTTTGACCTCCCTACCTCAGCCAGTAAGCATGGTGCCAGCCCACAAGGGGTTATGCGCATTAAAATCTCCCAAAAGTAGGAAAGGTTTAAGGAGATGATCAATCAGTGCAGCCAATATGTTCAGGGATACTGCACCATCTGGGGGAAGATATACATTGCAGACAGTTATTTCCTGTGTCGTCCTTATCCTGACAGCCACAGCTTGAAGAGCGGTTTGAAGGGACACAGGTTCACTACATACTGAGTTCCGGGCATAGACACGAACTCCACCTGAAAAACTATTATAGTCGCTACGGTTCCTGTAATATCCCTTATAGCTGCAGAGAGCAGGGGTCTGCATTGCCAGGAACCAGGTTTCCTGGAGGGCAATGCAGAAAGCAGGTGTAAAGCTTAACAGTTGCTGTAGCTCAGCCAGTTGGTGGAAAAACCACTGCAATTCCACTGGAGGATTACGTGATTGTGAGACTGGGAAGGCAGTCTATGCCTCAGGGTCACCTGCTGCCACCAGATGAGTACCTGTGCGATCGACATCCATTGTGTCTGAGGGCCCAGCGAGAGCTAGGTCCTCAACGGACACCAGAATCTCCACCTCATCCTCAGACACAGAGCTTGTAGGTAGTGGTGGTGTGGGTGCCAACACAGTGCCTTGGTTCTTGGGGGTATTTTGCTTTTAGGTTTCTCTTGCTGCTCCTTAGGTTTGTCCAGCTGGAAGGGCTTCACTGATTCAGTCTCAGGGACTGAGGAGGACTGTGAAGCCCTACAACCAGCTACCTGTGGTTGCTTCAGCCATTGGCAGGTGTCAGCTTTGCCACTGGTAGGAACCTGGGAAGGGAGTGACCCAAGGGATCCCTTCCTGGCGAGGGGAGCCGAAGAAGACTTACACTTCTCCGGCTGAGAAGTGGGGACTGTCGTCCCTGATGGTTGGGGGGTGTTGCTTCTGAAGTAGGTTGTGCAGGAGCAACAGGGAGGGAAGTGCCACCCAAAATCAATGGGGCAGGTGGAGTCTGATGGCTCTGAAAGCCAACTGTATGCAGTGGAACAGAAGATGGTAGAACTGTTGTCGTAGCAGCGGCGTAGGTCGACGTCATATGCACAGGATGTAGCCTCTCATATTTTCTCTTAGCCTCAGTGTAGGTCAGTCAGTCCAGGGTCTTGTATTCCATTATTTTCCTTTGTTTCTGGAGAATCCTGCAGTCTGGCGAGCAAGGTGAATGGTGCTCTTCACAGCTGACACAGATGGGAGGCAGGGCACAGGGAGTATTGGGATGTGAAGGACGTCCACAATACCAACAGGTGACACTGGAAGTATAGCAGGAAGACATATGGCCGAACTTCCAGCACTTAAAGCACTGCATCGGGTAGAGGGATATATAGCTTTACATCACAGCAGTAGACCATCACCTTGACCTTCTCGGGTAATGTATCACCCTCAAAGGCCAAGGTGAAGTCACCAGTGGCAACCTGATTATCCCTTGGACCCTGCTGGATGCGCTGGACAAAATGGACACCTCGCCACTCTAAATTGGGGCGCAACTCATCGTCAGACTGCAAAAGAAGGTCCCTGTGAAATATGATACCCTGGACAATATTTAAGCTCTTACAGGGCATGATGGGAACAGAAACACCTCACAGCTAGTCATAGGCGAGTAGTGTCCGTGATTGGGCAAAGGATGCTGTTTTGATCAAAACCGACCCTGACCGCATTTTGGACAAGTGCTCCACCTCCCCAAACTTGTCCTCTAAATGCTCCACAAAAGACTGAGATTCCCCATCAACTCTCGTACATACGCGGTAACGGGGTGAATAAGCTTCGCTGCCATCCTTATCTTGGCATTCCTCCCATGGTGTGGCCCGTTGGAGGGAGGGGGAGGGGGGGGGGGGAGGGGGGGACGATTTGGGGTCTTATTTATTAGCACTGAAGTTAGACCTTGACTGCTTAGGGACTGCTGGTGTTTGACCAACAGCAATAGTTGATGTACTACGCTTCATGAAGTGTCATCCACCCTGATGCTACCCACTCCAACCAGGGGCCCTCCCCACGGGCACTACCCATCCGCAGCACAGGCCACCTGGCAGGATAGCCATTGCCAGCAGTCCCGATGCCCCAGAGTAATGGGCATCTACTTCTTGGCATACGTGGGGAGTTAACAGTGCAGGCATCAGCAGAGCGATCCCTGTGTCGTCAGGGGGCTACAACCAACAGGGTACCTGGCGGCCCCATCACCACAGACTGGCTACGTGCTGGAATATCAGGCACAAACGAGCTAAGAAGTCCATTATCGTCAACAGCACAGAAAAAGCGATACTGCACAGAGGATGGAGGAAAACGCACCCAAGAGGGTGATCTTGCCCAACAGCTGGAGAATGAGTGGAAGTGCAGATCCATGTCGACGAAGGATGCAAGACGTCTCAGCGCATGGTGGACACCATGCACCATGTAGGTTCCCTCCCCCAACTGGCTCGCTCTTCGGGAAAATTTTGAAAAATTGAGATCAAACCCTACAGGGGACCGTCACATAAAGGCCAAAATGTGTGAGACTCCTTTTAGCCACCTCTTACAACAGGCAGGAATACCTCGAGCCTGTTCTAACCCCTGGACCTGCAGGTTGGGTGACTGCAGAGTAAACTGATCTTATCAAACAACAAATCTCCACAAGACACTCAGTTCATCAATTTATGCCATACGTTTTACCTCTGAGAGTGGGAACTATCACACTATGAAAGCAGCATACTATGGTTACTTCCATTCTCTAATGATATATGAATTATATTTTGGAGAAGCCAGTCACTAGCAAAGAAAATACTCTTTGTCCAAAAACAAAAAAAAATAATGAGAGGTGTAGACTGTAGATCTAGAGGCAGAAATATTTTTTGCAAACTAAAATGTTCTTGTTAATACTTCTCAACTTACATGCTCACTTATGTGTTTCATCAATAAAAATACTGAGTTGTATAAAAGAAATAGTGAATATCAAACAACAGAAAATCCAGGATGGAATGAAACAATATTGTGAAAAGGAAAGTTCCTACTCACCATATAGCGAAGTTGCTACTCACAATATAGCGAAGATGCTGAGTCGCAGATAGGCACAACAAAAAGACTGTCACAAATATAGCTTTTGCCCAGTAAGACCTTCGTCAAAATTACATGACCCACACATAATACACACTCGCACAAACGCATCTCACACATGCGTGGCTGCAGTCTCAGGCAACTGAGGCCACAGTTGCCTGACCCTGCAGTCGTAAGTGTCAGTTGCATTTGTGTGTGTGTGTGTGTGTGTGTGTATCTAATTTGGACAAAGGCCTTACTGGCCAAAAGGTATATTTGTGACAGTCTTTTTGTTGAGCCAATCTGCTACTCAGCATTTCTGCTACATGGTGAGTAGAAATAGTGAATATCTTGAATACAGTGCAAGGGGAAGGCACAATTTACACAATGATTGTAAAAATCTGACAATGGTGGAAGAGGATGTGCAGTACATGGGCATATTAAATGTATGCCTGATAACAAGTCCACATCTAGGGAGCCTCTGAATAAATTTCTTATGGAAAGGTCATTTTACATGTTGACTGAGTTTCTTGGTTGCAATGAAAAAACCTAGAACTTATGCATAATGCAAAAATGATGCAGTATTACTATTGTGCCTTTTGTTATAAGCTCTGTCTGATTGGCTCCAGACTTGAGTGCCAGGGGCCACTTCCGACGATGGGAGAGATCATTGCATCTCATTGGACAGCTACCGCCTGCCTCAAACTGGGCAGCCCCCAGCCAATGAGGTGCTGTCCTGCCACTATCCGCCTGCTTCACGGGGTGTGTGGAGCTTAGAAGTAATCTTCGACAAGCGGGTTGATATAGTACACTTACTAAAAAAAAAAGGAAATAATAAAGAAATCACTATTTTGTATTGCCACCTGGAATGTTAGGACCATGTGTCCAAGGTACAATGATGATGCCCAAGAGATTGATTTTATCCATAAGACTGCCGTAATTGACAGAGAGCTCCAGCATTTGAATGTTGACATCACGAGACTGCAGGAGACGTGGCTTCCAAATGCGAGCTCTATCAGGGAGGATCATTACACATTCTTCTGCCAGGGGAAGTCTCAAAACGAGCCAAGACTTCATGGCATAGGATTTGCTGTTAAAAACACCCTCCTGGACTGTACTGTGCCACCATCCGGTGGAACAGAGCGAATTATTGCTTTAAAAATATGCTCCTCAAGCGGCACTGTCAACATCCTAAATGTGTACGCTCCCACCTTATCATCCAGCATGGAAGAGAAGGATCTAGTAGTAGTAGAGGGGTTTGTGGGCGCACGACAGCAAGGTCTTCAGCGCCCGTTCAGTATCATACTGAGACGGGTGTCAAGAAAAAAACCTCAGAACATGGGCATAAAACGGAACATAAAACACAGGGAACAATCATTGAAAAAATGTGCTCACCCACACCGAAGCGTGGGATGAAGCAGGGCGTCAGCAGTAAAACATGGACAACACAGGAAGAAAATGGTAGAGGGAGCTAAAACAATGTAGCAGATGGAAGTGGCTGGCTGACCGCAAGGAAAAAAGGGAGGAGTCAGCCACTCTGCAACACACTAAAACCTCCAGCCTAAAAGTTTAGGCCAGAGTCCAGACACATCACAAAACTTAAAAACCCTAGACACACACGTCTCATCGTTAGCTAAAACACAAGGCAGATCCCCATCAACTTGTGCTTCTGCCCTTGCATCACGGTATAAAATGCAGTCTGTTAAAATGTGCCGGACAGAGATGTGCACACCACAAGCATCACAAAATGGAGGATCCTCCCGCCGTAATAAATAGCTATGCGTCACAGGACAGTGCCCAATCCGCAGATGTGTGAGGGCCACCTCTTCCCACCTGAGCAACCGGCAGGAGGAACGCCACGGCCGAGTGGTTGACTTTACCGACCGCAGTTTATTGGCCGTCACCGCCAGCCATTCGTCCTCCCACAACTCCATGCACTTCCTGTGGAGTGCAGCGATGACTGACTGCAAGGGGATAGGACACTGGACCACATCCTGCTCTCTGCAGGCCTCCTTGGCAGCCCGCTCAGCCTGTTCATTGCCCCATATGCCGACATGACCAGGCACCCAGCAGAAGGATACCTCTTTACCCCGCTGTTGGAGCAAGTACAGTTGGTCATGTATCAGCTGGACCATCTCCTCAGTCGGGTATAGGTTCTGCAGTGATTGTAAAGCACTAAGAGAATCGGAGCAGAGAAGAAATCGATCGCCCCGAACACGATGCATCTGCTCCAGTGCCTTCAGGATCGCGTGGAGCTCCGCTGCGAAAACGGTATATTCAGCAGGGAGGCGAATCCGGGTAACATGATCAGGGAACACCACAGAACAGCCACGGAAATTCTCCTGTTTGGAGCCATCAGTGTAAACGACAGTGAAACCGTGATGCACATCTAAAATGTTAAAAAACAGTGACTGGAATGTAAAATCTGGCGTGCCATCCTTCTTAAAACGAGTCAAATCTAAAATAAGTTTGGGACGCCACAGGAGCCAAGGTGGAGATCTGTTCCAACCGCGACGTAAAACACGAAGACCAGCCACAGACATCGCAGTGAGGCAATCCCGTGCGCGAATCCCATAGGGCTGCGTCGCACGTTGCCGGTTATGAAATAACCGTGCCAGAGGAGGCTGAGCAACGGTATGGTATGCACGTGTGTAGGGTGTGGACAAAGTTTTATACGCCTGGCGTACTGTAAGTAGCCGTCGCCGCATATGAAGTGGCGGTTCACCTGCCTCTGCACAGAGGCTTGGTATGGGGCTAGTTCGGAATGCCCCAGTGGCCAACCGAAGCCCTTCATGGTGGACAACGTCCAAAATCTTTAAGTACGAAGGCCTCGCAGACCCATACACCGTGCACCCATAATCGAGCCGACATCGCACAAACGCCCTGTAAAACTGGAGCGGACAAGTCCTGTCAGCTCCCCATGTACTGTGGCTAAGACATTTTAAAATACTTAAAGCCTGAAGCGACCGCCGTTTCAGGTCTTTAAGATGAGGTAACCACATGAGCCTCGAGTCAAAAATGAGCCCCAGAAATCTCACCGTGTCTGTAAAAGTAAGAATAGTGTCCCTCAAGCGCAACTCAGGAAATGTTAAAATCGAACGAGAACGGTTAAAAAGAACACATACAGACTTCTCGGTGGAAAACTTAAATCCACTCTTCTGCGCCCAGTCATCCAAACGCCTAATCGTAAGTTGCAACTGACGAGTTGTCGTTGCAAGGCTTGAAGAAGAGCAGAACAAAGAGAAATCATCCACAAACAAAGAACACTGGACAGGACTTTTCACTATGGACGTAATGCTATTAATAGCGATGGCAAACAGAGTCACACTTAAAACGCTACCCTGAGGGACACCATTCTCCTGCTCAAAGCGATCAGACAGGACGTCACCAATTCGGTATCTAAAATATCGCGGCGAAAGGAAAGACTGAATAAAAAGAGGAAGACAACCACAAAAACCCCATTCGTGAAGCTGCGCCAGGATGAGACGCCTCCAAGTGGTATCGTAGACCTTCTCGATGTCGAAAAATACACCTAGAAGGTGATGACGGCGGAGGAAAGCTTGTTGTATAGCCGCCTCCAGGAGGGTAAGGTTATCGAAGGTGGAACGAAACCTCCTGAACCCACACTGAAAGCGACTAAGGAGTTGCCGGGATTCTAACATCCAGAGAAGGCGGCGGTTGACCATCCGCTCCAAGGTCTTCCCTATGCAACTAGTGACAATACTACAGTAGCTGCTTGGGCTCGTGCGGTCTTTCCCAGGTTTTAAAAAAGGGATTAAAACTGCCTCACGCCACGCGTCAGGAAAGTGACCCGACGCCCAAATGTCATTAAAAAGTGCGAGGAGGAGTTCTCTGTTGCGCATTGTGAGGTGCCATAGCATACTGTAATGGATCCTGTCGTGACCAGGGGATGTGTCACGAGCCCCAGACAATGCAGAATCCAGCTCCCACTTAGAGAATGGGCAGTTGTAAACTTCATGAGAGGTGGACTGGAAGTTCAGACTACATCTCTCAGCAACCGCTCTTTGGTGCTGGAAACCTGGATCCTGACTGGTTGTTGCAGTAACTGTGGCAAAATACGCTGCCATAGTCTGGGCAATGGCTCGCGGATCCGTGTGGAGAGTGCCGTTAGTCATTACAGCAGCTATGGGGCACCTCCCTCCTCTGCCAGAAATTCTCCGGACGGTCTCCCACACAATGGAACTTTTGGTGGAACGATTAATAGTGTTCAGGAACGTTTGCCACGACCTCTTCTTGCTCTCACGAATAATGCGGCGACATCTTGCCCTCGCCACCCGAAAGGCACAAGATTCTCAGCAGTCGGCCGACACTTGAACCGACGCAGAGCCACACGCCTGGTCCTGATTGCAGAGCGGCAGTCGGCACTCCACCAAGGCACAGGTGGCCTTTTCCGGTGGCCTGTGGAATGGATGCTGCAGTGGCGTGGTGGACCGTGTTGGTAATATGATCCACCCACATCTCAACATTAGCACAGTGTTCGAATTGGGCCAACTGGCTATAAAGTGTCCAGTCAGCTCCACTGAGCACCCATCGTGGTGGTCTCCTTTCGGGGCCCACGCCATCTGGCAGGTGAATCCAGATTGGGAAATGATCACTGCCGTGCAAGTCAGCGACCACTTCCCAGTGAGCACTGGCGGCAAGAGCTGGAGAGCAAAGCGAGAGATCAATGGCAGAGAACGACCCAGTCGCCGTGCAGAAATGAGTACTCTGTCCTCCATTGAGCAAGTAGGCACAGGATGACAGGAGAAGCCTCTCAATCGCTCTACCCCTGGGGCAGGTAATTGCAGAGCCCCAAAGCACATTGTGGGCATTAAAATCACCACAAATAATGAATGGCTGGGGGAGCTGTGTAAGAAGGTCGGTGAGGGCCGCTTCATCAAGAGCATCATGTGGGGGCAAGTAAAGTGAACATACAGTCAATGGATGACGTACGTGCACGGACACAGCGACGGCCTGTAGAGTCGTCGTAAGTGAGAGAGGCGAGGAGAGGTAGTCCGTCCTGACGAAAATACCTACGCCTCCTCTAGCTCTCTCTCCACGCAGGTCGTCCTTTTTGTGGAGTGTATAGCCTCGTATCTCAGGGGAGTATGATGGATGGAAATACATCTCCTGGAGACAGAGACACAGTGGTCTACCCTGAGAAAGTAGATGAAGTTCCTCCACATGCGTCCTGAACCCTTGCAAGTTCCACTGGAGTATGGGAGCCATCTATGTTGGGGGTAGCACCTTCATCCTGTCTCTCCGATGGGGCGGGGAGACCGCAGCAGGTGGAGGGGCAGGCGTGGGACGAGATGAGTGCCCCACACATACATCGTACTCCATCAACTCTGGGGAAGAGTCAGATGAAGCCTCACGTAAAACAACATCCGCATGGTCAGATGGTTTACCACGGGATTTGACCCGCTGTTGCTGCTGTACAGTAGCTTTCTGTGGTTTGGTGGACTTTGAGGGAGCTGATGTGGGAGTGGTAATTGGCGCACTGGGCTTGGGGACAACCTCAGCTGTTGGAGGCGCGAGGGGCTGGACCAAGTTCGCCACTGTACCTTTGTCTGCCGTTCGAGGAGGGGCTACTGGCTCTGAAACACCGGCTGCGGTGCAAGTGCACTGACAGCTGCAGGTGTTAGTGCCAACACTCACCACCTCAGTCTGCGTCGAGGCATCGACTTTTGGAGTAGGCTTCTGTACCAGGGATGCAAAAGACGTAGCAAATGTGGGAGGTTGCATCGACTTATAAATCTTCTTGGCCTCACCATAGGGGATACGCTTGGTCGTTTTTATTTCCTGGACCTTGCGTTCCTCTAAAAACATGCGGCAGTCCTGACTCCAAACAGGGTGGTTCCCAGAGCAATTAAAACATTTAGCCGGAGACGAGCAACCAACTCCTTCATGAGCAGCCTGACCACAGTTTCCACAAGTCGCTTCGCCTTTACAGCCGAGGGTGGTATGCCCAAAGCGCTGGCATTTGAAACAGTGCATCGGGGCCGGGAAATAAGGCCTCACACTAAGGCGAAGTGAGCCAGCTTTAACATGTTCTGGAAGTTTTGTGCTACTGAAGGTTAGAATAAAGGAGTCTGATGTGAGAAGAGTGCCATCAACCCTCTTCATGATGTGTTGGACATCAACGATACCTTCTGGAGCCCACTCACGTTGCAGTTCTTCCTTGGGAATATCAACTAGATCCCGGCATGTCACAACACCTTTGCGTAGTTCAAGGTGCTGTGCAGTTCAGTGTCTATGGCATACTCTCCAAGGCATTTAGCAGATCGGAGGTTAGTTGCTTGCTGGGAAGTGGAAGTTTCCACTAGCAAGGTCCCATTACGTAAGCGCTTCACCGATTTTAAGGAGCCACAGATTCCCTCCAATCCCTTTTGTATATAGAAGGGCAAAACCTTCTCGAAACTACCCTCCTTCCGTTTCACAATGAGAAACACATTCGGATTACCAGAATGCATTCTATTACCTTAGACTGGACTTGTTAAAGAAGCGCCGGAGTCAGGGGGACTGACTGCATGGGCCCTCTTAAGAGACTGGGTATTAGAACCTTCCAGCGACCCACCCTTTCCGCTGGGAGGAAGAAAAGAGGATTTCGAAGGATCCATCGCGGTCCCACGAGCAGCTAGGGAACTAGAAGTCCACCTAGACAGAGCCCCGCGTGCCTAGGTAAGCCTTATACAACTGAGGTGCGGCAGGTTCCCCAGAGGTTGCCCGCTATCGACTGTTCCACCTCAACAGCCATGCATCTCATCAGCGCGCAGCACACCTTGAGATTGAGGTTTTTTTTATAGAGGTTTATTCCATCCTCGCGATCCGGGCGGTCAAGCCAAGATCCCCATTCCCTGAGACACACAACGTTCCACCGCCGCACCGCACGGTGGTCGCTGAAGTATGCTCAGAGGTTACGGTGACAGGGGACGGGCGGCGCTTACCAGTCCCCAGCTCAGGAACCCCGGGGTCGCCAAGCCCGTACCCAGCAAATGAATGCTGAGCCCCTGGGGGCAGAGAAGGATCTGTTTCATGATTTACCCAGCATCAGAATAGCCAAGGTACCTAGCACCGAGACACTGTATATTCTAGGGGACTTTCATGCTAGAGTTAGATCAGATAATGACATATGGCCGAATTGCCTGGGACATCATGAAGTGGGAAAAATGAATGAAAATGGTCAGAGATTGCTTGAAATTTGCTGCTTTTATGGACTCTGCATTACAAACACATATTTCCAGCTTAAGGATCAGCACAAGGTGTCCTGGAGACACCCGCACTCTCATCACTGGCATCAACTTGACTTAGTCATAGCTAGGCGTACTGGTCTCAAAAATGTGCTACTGACATGAAGTTATCATAGTGCTGATTGCAACACTGACCACGCCCTGGTGGCGTGCACACTGAGGCTTACTCCTAAGAAATATTACCATGCTAAACTGAGAGGTCAGCCCTGTATCAACACAGATCATGTTCATGACACACAAAGAAAGCAGGATTTTGCCAGTAATTTTGAAAGTGATTTCCCAGGAAATGTGCAAGCAGAGAGGAATGTTTTAAGAAATGGGCAAAACTCTCAGGTGCAATCTACAACTCAGCAGTATTGGCCTATGGAATAAAAGGAAAAAGAAATAAGGACTGGTATGAGCAAAATTTGGAAGAAATGGAACCAGTCACTGAAGCTAAACGGAAAGCCCTGCTTGCTTACAAAAGAAACCCAAATGAAAGAACTTGAGATGACCTACAAAAAGCAAAGAACAGGGCACAGGAAATATCCAGGAGATGCGCAAATAACTACTGGCTGAATTTATGTGCAGGTATACAGAAAGCGGCCGATTCTGGGGATGCTAAGGCAATGTACGATGGTATTAAGAAAGCAATTGGACCAACTGTCAGAAAAACAGCTCCCCTGAAGTCCAAGAGGGGTGAAGTCACTAGAATGCTGGGTTGAACACTACCTCGAGTTGTATGCAGCCGAGAATGAAGTTAGCAAGGATGTATGTGATGCCATCAAACAAATGCCAGTTATAGAAGAACTAGATGCAATGCCTACTATGGAAGAACTCAGTAGAGAAATAGATTCTCTTGCTAACGGAAAGGCCCCAGGTGAAGATGGGATCCCTGCAGAGGTTATTAAGTATAACAAGTCTGTTCTTCTCAAACATTTATATCCACTTATCACAACCAGATGGGAAGAAGGTTATGTCCCAGTGAGTATGAGGAATTAGAAGATAGTTACTCTACATAAACAGAAAGGGAACAGAAGTGACTGTAACAATTACCGAGGCATTTTATTACTAAGTGTAGCCAGGAAAGCCTATGCAAGAGTAATCCTAAGGTGATTACAAATCTTAGCTTCCAGAATCTACCCAAAATCTCAGTGCGGCTTCAGGCCTGGCCGATCAACTGTAGATATGATCTTCTCCTTAAGACAGCTACAAGAGAAATGTCGTAAGCAGCAGAGGCCACTTTATATTGCTTTCATTGACCTTGTTAAAGTGTTTGATTAAGTTAGCAGAAATGGGCTTTTCAAACTGTTGCAGAAGATTGGATGCCCACGTAAACTACTACAAATAACTGTCTCTTTCCATGAGAAAACACAAGCGACAATCTGCTTCAACGGTAAAACATCAGAAGCATTCCCTGTTAATAGCAGTGTGAAACAGGGGTGTGTGTTAGCTTCTACATTATTTGGGATTTTCTTTTCCCTTCTTCTCAGATTTGCCGTTAAAGACTGTGAGGAGGGAGTGTATCTACATATGAGATCTGATGGAAATCTTTTCAACATTGCTCGCCTCAAGGCCAAGACCAAAGTAAATACAGCTGTTATCCATGAGTTGTTACATGTGGACGATTCAGCTCTAGTAGCGAACACAGAAGATGAGCTGCAGTATATAATTAACAAATTATCACATGCCTGTGAAAAATTTGGTCTACTCATCAGCCTTCAAAAGACTAAGATCATGGCACAGAGCACTACCAACCTTCCATCCATCAGCACTGATGACAATCCTCTCCATTTAGTTGATGACTTTACCTACTTAGGATTCACAATATGTAGCAACTTGTTCATGGACACTAAAATTACTAACAGAATCGCAAAGGCATCATCTGTCATGGCTAGATTGAAAAACAGAGTATGGAACAACGGACTGCTTACCACAAAAACTAAATTAGAAGTCTACAATGCTTGTGTTATAAGCACCCTTCTCTATAGCTGTGAGACATGGACAACTCTTTCTAAGCATGAATCTCAACTCAACAGCTTCCATCTCCACTGTCTCCAGAAGATCTTTCAGATCTCTTGGAGAGATAGAGTACCCAACACCGAAGTCTTTCATCGTGCAAGCACAACCAGCATCTTTGCACTCCTGAGTCATCGACGTCTAAGATGGTTGGGACATGTCAGGCACATGGATCCTGAACGGATACCGAAGCAACTGCTGTACGGAGAACTTCAGGACGGTGTGAGGCCAGTGGGACGACCGCATCTTCGTTTCAAGTCTGCAAGAGAGACTTGACCAAGGCCAGAATCAATCCAAGTCGCTGGGAAATCATTGCAGATGACCGTGCCAAGTGGCGAGTAACTGTGCACAATGGCATCAAGCTCTCAGAGGACGAACGCACACAGGAACAAATCAGGAAGAGGACAAAGCGAAGAGACAGAGCGGCTTCTGTTCGAAGTCTCTCAAATTTCACATGTCCAAACTGCAGTAGGGACTGCAACTCTCGAGTGGGTCTTTTTAGCCACAGCAGACACTGCAGACTCTGAACCAAGCATGTTACACCATCATCCCTCAAGAATGGACGGATGCCATTAATAATTAATTGATTTGTTTAGTAAGATAACACAAACTGTCATATAGACTGGGGCTGAGGGAGGAGGAAGGGAATTGGCAACACTGCATTCTTGTGAGCTTTCACAGACAGACCAACAGAGTAAGAAACAAACAAACAAATAAATAAAACCTCACTACAAAAATTTTTGTAAACCTAAAGCCACTGGTGTTTTTATATATAACGATTCTTGCCACCCCATTATCTACAAGCATACGCTTTTTCACTAAATGTTGAAAGGATCAGTTAGATTATTGCTATAAGATGACAATGTTAGTGTTGATCTTACTATATTACAACACATAGCTGTGCAAAATGGTTATAAACCATTTTTTTTGTAGACAGGTTGTGTAAGGAGGACATTAAAGTAAAAGAAATGGCAGCCTCAAACAAAATTACATTGTAGAAAATAAATGACAGAGAGAAAATTGGATATGCTGCCCCTTCCACATTTTGTATTAGTTTCAGAGAAAAATAAGCAATTATTTAGAAAAGTATCATCACTGTCTCCTTTGAGACTGGCAATAATCTCGGTCCAAAGTTACAATATACTATTAAGAATGAATCCATATATGACCACACAAGTGTTTATAAAATAAAATGTCTGCAGTGTGACAGTTTCTACATAAGTCATATGGGGAGAAAGCTTAAAACTAGGTCCAAAGAGCACACCTATGAAAATAACAATTTAACTTGAGGGACACATTCAAAAATTCACAAGCTCTTGTTTGGTAATATGAGAGACCAAACAGAATTGCTACACAAAGCCCTTAAGGGTGTAGGCATGACTTTGCTTGACTAAACAGAAATGCTCTCCAATACGCTTAAATACCAGATAAAATTTTCAATGAACATACTGATTTATTTTTAAAAATAGGAATTACTTAAATAATTTCAGTGATTTATTTAAAACAGTTTGGCATATTTACATAAGCCCAATGTCAAACCATTAACTTTGGTATAATTATTACGGAGTGCTTCTGCTGACCATTGTGTTCCACGTCATGCAGATTCCTTGTTTAGGACAGGCAAATCTTGATGTCAAATATTTTTTAAAGGTGTCATATGACTGATTATCTTACAATGGCAGATTACAGCACATGGCGTTTTCTTATTTTTATTTGAGTAAGTTACTAATTGTTTGTTTGTATTAAATTACTTATGTGACTGGTATTAATTTGCTGTAACATTCTCTACTTCTGTTTCCTTTGCGCCACACTCATACTACCTCCTATTACTGTTTGTCAAACAACAGCCTTATTGTTTGGCATTATGTATATAATGAAATATTTTTCCACAGACTTTGTGCTTCCATTATATTATTTCACTTACACTAAGATACCAGTTACGATGTATTTAGAATATATAATACAGTATTATGTACAGGTGATCCATGCAGTGGCTATAGCAAAATGTTTCATGTCTTTTACCACATTTTGCGATACAGTGGTTAGTGATTCTTAAGTTATATGAGTATTCTTTGATAAGGTCTATTGCTTTTTATAAAGATAATTAAATTGTTTTCCATTGACACTGGGCCTTTAGGTCATACAATCATTTTCTGTACATTTAGTCATTCTTTTGGTTCTGAAGGGTTAGACCACACTGACTGTATTCTGTAAATTAACTGTGTATGTAGTTTCATATGGCATAATGTTCACAAATAGCAGGGACAAGAAAACCATCTCTTGTTTTTCTGGTTTTGTCTTCAGCCCCTCTTATGTGTGTATGTTTTGATGTGCTGGAAAGAAATGTTACAACAGACTGCCTATCTTGTCATTATAAGAAGTGCTGAAATGAAAAGGTACGAAACATCGTAACAACCACACTGGTAGAGAGCAAATGGCCTGGCCTGATCTGATCTGCTCTGCTCAAGGAGGGAATGATTGTGCTCCATGATAACACATGTCCAAACGTCTCCAAGGTCACACAAAGCATAATGACCAACTTCAAGTGGGAGCAGCCTGAGCATCCACTTGCAGCCGCACATGCCTCCAGCGACTTCCATGCGTTTGGTCCATTAAAAAAAAAAGCAAAGTGCTTCACATCAGACAATGAACTGAAGGACACAGTGGAGGACTGGCTTGTTTCACAGCCACAGGACTTCTGGGAACAGGGAATTCTTCGGCTTGTAGAGCTGTGGTATAGTTGTGCTCAGACTTCCAGTGATTACTTTTGAATAAAGACTTCAATTATACCCACAGTTTTGTTCCATATCTTTTCTTTTGAAAACCCCTCTCATATAATGGTGCCTATGATAGATGGCTTCATACAGATTTGCTGGTTTTTTAGAAGATGGTTAATAAGTGTATTAGTTTGTGAAGTTTTTACTCCATCTCTTCAACAGTGCCCTTTAGGTTTATATCATTCTTTATCTTACCACTGTGCTCCCAAAATGTTAGAGACGTTATTTAATTAAATCTAAATTGTTGATATAGGAGGTTAGTGTTTTACTATGATGAATCCATTTAGACTATATTCCCATCCTCAGACCATCTGCGGAAGCTACATAATATCTAATTTCATTTTACTATAATGTTGGGTATCATATTTTCAGATATACAGATTTTGTGCTTCCATTCATACATCATCCGTGGTCGCTGCCACTCTGTATTTTGTTATAGTGCAGTGTAAATTTGGGACACTTATAACGTAAGTAGTCTTGCGGTTTTCTGCTGCTGTTAATCGCTCTTTCTCATAATTTTTTATAATTTGATGTTTTATCATCAGATTTGGCAGATTGACAGTTGTCCAAAGATGCTATATGGTTACAGTTGTTATAGTGTGTTGATATAATTGCTTTGGGTGCATATATGATCTGTGTAATTGATGTGTCTGTGGGTTCTGTTTGTGTCTATCTGTTATCTTTTGATGTATTTCATGCAAAATTTTATTGAATTTCCAACCAAATACACACCCACAGACACATCAATTACAAAAATCATCATGCAGCCCAAAATGATAACACAAACACATCATAGCAACTGTAATAACTGTAATATTTAGCAATCTGCCAAATTTGACAGTAAAAAGTCAATTTATAAAAATTATGAGAAATGATGATTAACAACAGCAACAAACTGCAAAACAGCTTATAACATAAATGTCCTAAATCTACATCATGTTGCAACAGAATACAGTGATAGCAACAACTGATGATATATGGACATAAGGACAAAGTTTGTGTACCTGAAAATACAATAACAAACATTACAAAAAATAAAATACAATATTATGTAACTTTTGCAGATGGTCTGAAGATGACAATCTATTTGAAACTAAACTCGTATAGCAGCAAATTTGGATTTCATTACATAATGCCTCTAAGAGCTATCTTCAATGCTGTGGGCCCATTGGATCATCAATCCCAAAATGGTGTTTGAGTATCCTCTGACTTATCTGATATTTGAAACTCAACTGTTGTCAGATTTTGTCTATTTGTTTTGAAATATGTATATGTATTATGTACACAAGGGTATATTTATTCATACCAATCTGACATGATGTGGGGTATTTTGACATTTCACTTACAATCCCCAAGTCTCAGAAGGGGGGAGGGGGGGGGGGGGGAGATGATAGTAGTAGTAGTAGTAGTAGTAGTAGTAGTAATAATAGTAATGAAATGTTCCTCTCTTGTTTTATTGTGTCACGAGTGCCTTGTTAGTGCCATAGTACTAACTGTTATTATTCAGTTACTTGCTTAATGCTATCCACACTTACGCCATCTAAATTTAATGGAGGAAGATAGTAAGGAATCTGCTGCTGTATAGTTTTACTACACAGCTGCTGTTTATCTGTTTTTAGTAGGTTAATATTTACTTGATTACAATGGTATCTTTCAAAAAAAAATTTTTTTTACACTTATAAATACTCATCTGTATTATTACTACCAGTCATATTATTATTATTATTAGTATTATTAGTTATACATTATTAGTTGTTACACAAATTAAAAAAAATATCTGCAGCTAGCCAGGTAACAGACAGAAACTATAAATCTCTGTACCTATATATTTAGATTTTTGTTGAAAGGAGATATATTTTAATTACTAATACTAATCCTAAAATACTCATGTGAATGGAGAATTAAAATAACTTGTAGATATTCCACACACCTAGAAAAGGCAAGAAAATAGAGTTCATCGAAGGACTAGAAACATAAGATCACATACTCATTTCCTATCAAAACATTCTTAATAACCATTTTGACCTAGCTAACAAAAAATACTAATTTGACATACACTACTATAAACACAAGGCATCCTTACGGTTAAATATACAACATAAATCTCCAGCTGCACACGTATTATAACAGCACACACAATGTGGCAGACATTGCTAAATAGCTCACATTCTGCAACATCCAAACCACCTCCACAAAATTCAGCATATTATTAGAGAGCCAAGAGATACACAGACAATAGATCATACAACACACAGACATAAATAATGAATATACAGTCATAAATACAACAGAAATATTTCTGTATTACGTAATCAGTCCCCCCCACAGACACACAAAAATCAAACATGGAATGTGCAATTAATTTTCATCAAAATAATAGCTCTCTGCTTATCCCATCACGTGTAAAGTTAACAACTTCTTTCATTTCAATCACTACACAATAATAAAACAGAAACAAACATAATTGTAAATAAAGGTCACAGTTGAAAACTGAGCTACAACTCAAAAATGCGTCAACCATTAATAAGAAAGTAAAGAAACAGTAACTGGGTATTGTGTTGAATTATTAAAAGACATTCACATAAAGTCAAAGCTGCCCAACAAAAAACAATGTGTGCCAATAATGATAGCACTTAATATGTATGGGTTGAATTTTTCATTTATTCTTATTTACAAAGTATTGACCCATTTCTTAAATGTAATCAATAACGACCTTCCAAATGCAGAACAAGTTTCAAAATACCACCAAAACTAGACCAAGTGTTAGAACGACAAATAGCTAAACAGATTAAGCAACCAGTCTTCATCCCCACACAACTACTGAGAAAACCAAAACTACCAATTGACACTTTTGGCACGAATGCCACAGTCATTTATTGAAAATTCACACTTCATTGTCACAGACCACGGCAAACTGACAGCACAGTGAGCAGCATGACCCTTTTCTGAGTATCTGCCTAATTAAGACTGAAGCTAAACAAAGGCAGTCAATACAGGCCTTTTGTGTATGACAGCTTTTATTATATAATAATCTTCTGTGTTCATTCCAAAGTAATCTCAAACCCCAAGATACATCACTGAGTCCTGTCCTTGACTTCAAAATACTAATAAGGTAGTATTAACTGCCTAAGAAGAGTTGAAACATTTTACATTTTTTTTCTCCCTTGACTACCAGCAAGCCAAATCACCTTCCTTGTTATCTTAATGCTGTCATTTCTAGCCATAGGATGGAAGGGAGACTAGGATTTAACATCTTGTCAACATCTAGGTCATTAGAGACAAGAGCACAAGCTCCAAATATTTCAAAGATGGGAAAGGAAATCGGCTGTGCCCTTTCATAGGAATCATAATGGATTTCTAGCTATGTCTTGTACATTTATGTACACACTGACAGGTTGTATCTTTCTCATACTTTCAGGCCACATATGATTTTGTGGAGTCACCTGTATGCTTTTGGCCCAGTCTCCAAAGCCGTGAAGCTACATGAATTCTCAACGCTTAACTACACTTACGTAACAAAATCTTTTCCCCATCAATGCCATTATGACCGCAAACTACAGTTCTGAGTGGCTCCCAGATTCCCTATACAGGTCAAAGATATACTGCTCTTTTTCCGTAAAACAATACGTTTCTTGATGACTGTGAATGCAAGTGTCAAGTAATAAAATGAAAGAGTCCAGTTCTACTTTGGAGTTTTTTTTCCATTTAACATTACTGTCACCTCTGGAAATGCTTCATGTGTGCAAGATACACAAGACTGACATGTTGAGTTCAATTTTAAGCTCTAGCTGTGTGGTAAGGTGATATTGTTATTTGGTGGAAGCAAGTTGAGCTACACAGTTAAAATAGGTGTTTTTCTTAAGGGTCATTCCATGCCAAGGGGACTAATATTAAAAAGTGTCCCCACTCGACCCTCTCCAAATCTAATGAAATTTGGTGTGAAGGTTCTATACGGTCTTTGATGGTTAGACAGCAAATTTCAGCCAGTATGTTCTGTGGTTGAATTTTTGGGGGCTTTTAAGGAGAGGCTACTCATCTTTGTATTACATACAAATGTGCAAACGTGCCAACTTTGCTACGCATTTTTAAAAAGTTCTAGCAGACATTTGATCATTTGCTTTAATATACATAGACAACTTTTTATGCTGAATCACATCCCAGCAAAAAATAGGGATTTAGCCACACCTAAACATAATATTGTTTAATTTCTGGCTCTTGCGCATTGATAAGTAAGAATACCTATCAAAAGTATGAAAAATGAATTATCAATAAATACAAAAAATTAATACAGTTTGAAGTTGTAAATAAAAAAAAAAGTGTAATTGTAGTGTCTTTTAATAGTACAATTTGCCTGTGGTTTAGGGGATGTAACTATGCTAATAAGAAGTGTTTTACATTATTTTCCAGTATAGAGTACAAATATAGTAAAACCTCAGAAAATGCTCTTCAGATTATAAAATCTAGAAGATCATGACAGAAAGCTATCTTGCTTTGGAACGTTTTAACCCTACAATGCATGGTAGTGCATATATGCATTGTCAGCCAGTTTATATCAGCATTATGAAGCAGCAATATTTTTGTAAGGCTCTATTCTTGCAGCAGTGATACATTGCTGAATCACCACTTTCAATTGTTGCTTTCTTTACTGGCAGTTTTCACAGTATCAGTCTTCTGTACAGTGTAATTGTTGGTGTTGACATTGTACAATCTTAGTGCTGAATACTGAGTGTTTGAATAAACAATAGTTGTTATAGCTGAAGGTAAGCTCTAAAACAATATGTTTTGATATGTTGATTTGTATATTTTTTATACAAACAAATCTGAATCTGCTATGCTTCAAACCAGTATATTAATAAGCTTTCAAAACGGCTTGTTATAGGTTAATAAACTATTGTATAAAATGAACCAAGAGACCTTTGCACTCTGCTACTTTGGTGGATCAGATGGAGCTGACTGTCATAAGTCATCAACATTATATTGTGGGAAAAATCAACTACGATCAGTTAAGGAAATGTCACCAGTGGACAGAGAGCTTCTACAATGTAGGTCTGGGCTTGAGTTTACTGAAGTTGCCCAAATTTGTCTATACCATAATGCCTTGTTGATGACAAAATTTCAATTCCTGCACAAAACTTGCTGCAAGCCGTTTGGTAAAGAAAAACGAAATCTAGAAGGCTTTAACACCAGTAAGCATTGCAATGTCTGATGCATTAACATTACTGACTAATGAAGTTTTTAAATCTGGTCAGAAAATTTGTACCAAATGTAGACAAGAAGTGGCCCACAAAGAATCATCCCCCAAAGTAAGCAAGAATCATCATCCACTGAAGATCTGGATGTTGCTGATGCTTCCTTTACTGCTCATACTTCATTACCATCACTTGGTGAGTCACCATTAAAGCTTCAACGGATCAGCAAAAGGGATTCAATGGGAAACATAAAGAACAAATTTCTGAAAACCCAAGGCAGCATAGCTAAAGTAATTGCCACAGCTGCTGGTGTGAGCCAAGTAGATACTGCTCAAATACAAACAGAAGAGTGCCCAAACTGTAAAGATATGGACATCTTAATTGAAGAACTTAAGATTAAGGTTCAGACTTCAAATAATTGCAGTAAATTTCAAATTTTGAGCCTGGCCCCAAATAGCTCGACTATTGAAAAAAATGGCTAAAGAATTTGCTGTTTCAACTAAAAAGGTGAAGAAGGCTAGGAAACTAAAGATGGAAGATGGGATTTTGGTAACACCTGCAAACTGAAAAGGAAAAAAGCTCAGTGAGGAAGTAAAACAAAATGTCCTCACTTTTTTTTTAAGACGATGAGTTTTCTCGCTGATGTCCTGGGAAAAAGGATTGTGTTGCAATAAGAACAAATGGGGAAACGGTTCACAAGCAGAAACGCCTGCTCCTTTGTAACCTGAAAGAAATGTTCACTGTTTATTGTAAACAATATGGAAATCAACTGAGCTTCTCAAAATTTTGTGCGCTCAGGCTGAAACGGTGTACTACAGTTGGTGCTTCTGGATCACATTCAGTGTAGTATGTGCAATTTGTCAAATTAATCTTGGCTTCAGCAACATCCGTCCAAGTTGACTACAAGGATTTGATGAAAAAAAAAAAAAAAAAAAACTGTATGCAGTTTGGAAACAAAAGACTGTATGCTGCAGCATTGTCAGGTCGCGAGGAATGTACAGGAAAAATCCAACTAGAGGCTTTTCATGAAGATGCTTTTAAAGACTATAATCCTGAAGAAACAGTAGAATACAAGCAATAGGTCCATACTGACAGAGATACATTACAGATACGTCGGAGAACTGCTGAAGATTTCATGGAGGTACTAATTTTGAAAATTACCAATTTGAGAAGCCATCATTTTGTGTCAAAACACCAAAGTTTATACCTTAAGCAGCTAGAAAGAAATCTTGCAGGAAATTAATTAATTATATTGATAGACTTTGATAAGAATTATTCACTTGTTGTTCAAGATGTAGTGCAAGGATTTCATTGGGAGAATAAGCAGGCCACATTACATCCATTTGTTGTGTATTTTGGGGACAAAGAATATCAGCGTATTAGCATTTGTATGATCAGCAACTGTCTCTGTCATGAAACCACTGCTGTTCATGCCTTTCAAATAAAGTTAATAGCATATTTAAAGACAAAGATTGAAAACATTAAGAACACGTGTTACTTTAATGATGGTTCAGTTGCCCAGTAGGCCTACAAGAACTTAAAAAATTTCATCAATTTATGTCTGCACAAAAAGAATTTTGGCATCACTACTGAACGGAATTTTTTTTAAACAATCCACGGTAAATCACCTTGTGATGGCACTGGGGGAACAGCAAAAATACTAGCAGCCTATGCTAATCTGCAGAGGCCCTTAGATAACCAAATATTGACTCCATATGATTTATTTAAATTCTGTGATGTTAGTATTCCAGGCATAAAGTTTTTTTATGTACCAAAAGAACAGATTGAAAAAATCCAGCCTGATCAAGAAACAAGGTTTGCCATGGGACATACAATACCTGGAACAAGAGAAAATCACCAGTTTAAGCCAATTAATTGTAATCAACTCAGAGTAAGCAGAGTTTCCAGTGATGCTACAGCATTCACAGTTCATGCCTTCGAAGCAGATGAAGAAACTCCAGCAATCTCGATTGCAAGTTTACAACCAGGACAATATGTTGCATGTACGTATGACAATTTTTGGTGGGTTGGAAATGTTTGTGAAGTTTCACATTAACAACAAGATGTCCTCATCAGCTTTATGGTCCCACGTGGCTCTACTCGTTCCTCCCACTGGCCAGCTGCTAAAGGTACCTGCTGGATTCCTGAGCAACATATTTTCTTGACTTTAGAAGCACCATCAACATCATCATCAGGTAGACAATACAGGGAAATACAGAAGTGTCCGATCCCACCCGTCTGCTTTGACCCATGACGTCACAAATATGGCGGAAACAAAAACAAACACACACTTTCCGCAAGAAGCCTAATGACACTAACGGGACAAGCGCGGGAAATGGGGTGTTTTGGGTGGGGAGGCAAACTAAATATAAACAAATTTAGACGCCTTGCATAGCTACAACGTGTAAGTGAAGACAGCCATGCATGAAGACCCACCCACCTCCCCAGGGGTCGTAACCCCTGCAACCCATAGAAGATAAAGATGCTTCAGTAGCTGATTAGTGTTTTTTGTCTTTTTAAAAAAAAAATCTCACGGGATAGAAGGAACAGATCAGAAAGATAAATATAATAAACTAAAACAGAAATTCGAGGAAACAGATAATTAAAATAAGTAATAAGTGTTTTTAAATTAAAAAAAAAAAAAAAAATCTCACGAGATAGAACGAACAGATCAGAAAAGTAAATAAAATAAGATAAAACAGAACTGGAGACAGCCATACTCAAACCAAACTCCGCGCCGTCATGACGTCACACATGACAACACCCTTACGTCACGGGTCAAAGCCAACGCGTTGGATCGGACGCTTCTGTCGACCCCAATACTGTTATCCACAATCTGCCCTTGACAAAACTGAACTGTTTAACCAAAAATGGAATTGACTCTCAGCATTTTTGTTTTGCAAATTTGATGTGTAGTGTATTACACTTGTTTTTATGACATGTGTTAAATTAATGTTTGAAACTGATTTACATACTGGAATAAAAAATCAATTATGGAACTTAATCAGCAAAATATTTCACTTTTCAATCTTCTCGAATTGCTAAAATAATAACTTTTGAAAGGTATTCTTACTCATCAAAATGCAAAATCCAGAAATTAAACAATATAGCTTGCAAAGCTCAAAGCATCCTCTTTCCAGCTGTAGCAAGAAAAAAAGGATTGAACAGGACACAGTTGAGATATTGCCTCCCAAAAATACCCTAAAATTTGCACATAGAAAATTTTGGACAATTTTGGAGAAGCATATCTTTTCATGTAGGCATCCTCTTAATCAAATTTGATCCATATATAGAAATCACAGGTAGGAATAACCCTCTGAAGTTTTGGTGTGATTGGTCCATATGAAAAGTAGCAATGGTCAGTCAAATTTTGGCTCTTGGAACAGTGCACTGAATTTTTTTGTCACTTTAGAGGCTTATATCTGTATTTTGGTGTGGCTAAACCCATAATTTCTGCCATGGTGAGATTCAGCATAAACAGTTGTCTATGTATATTAAAGCAAATGACCTAATGTCTGCTATAACTTTTAAAAAAGCCCGGCGAACTTTGCACATTTGCACCTTCGTATGTGATGCAAAGATGTGTAGCCTCTCTCTAAAAACTCCTAAAAATTCAACCACTGGAGATACTGGACTGAAATTTGCTGTATAACCATTGAAGACCATGTAGAATGTTCACACCAAATTTCATTAGATATGGAGAGGGTTGAGTGGGGACCCCTAGTCCCTTTCACGTGGAATGACTCTTAATTTAAATCACGGACATTCCCTATTACTTGCTAATCAATAATTATGACTCTTTTTCTTAATCACATCAATTCTTTGACAAATACTGTGTCAAATTAAATAAGTTCTACGATTTCTGTGTGTTCACACACGATATCAGACTGCAAGCCTATGATTGCGTAAAATGATATAATGTCCTTATTGTCTATAATGCCTATTCTGTTTCATGCAAGTGCAGAGAGATGGAATATGAAATGTCTGTATGAAACATTAAGTTGTTCCACAAAACAAAATTGGTATGAATTATGCCATGAAGCATTCTACACACAATGAAAATGAAGTATCATATATGTGCCATATTCATATATATTCTCTCTTCTTGTTGTTATGCATCAATTTATACAAAACAAGTCTTCTCTGAAAGCGATGTGCATGTCATAAGGTAACAGTGCCGTGGAAATGTAACCAAGAAGTTTCAAATAGGTAATGCGAACTCACCAAAACTTATGAAGGCTGTAGGATCTTCAACTTCAGCATCAAGATTGATGTTTGTGTCTGAGGAATCTAGCACAATCTCTTCACCAACTGGTGGAGGTGTGGTATGTTCATCAAAATCTAAAATATGAGAAGCTGCAAAGTTTTCTCGTCCCACTACTTCAACTTGTTCTTCAACATCTGGTAAAGGTGGTGACAGACGTTGATCACTTGACATTCCACTGTCCGAGGAACTGCTACCTGGCACTGAACTGTCCATAACAGATGGGTCTGTTAATAGATCATCACACTCCAGGATATTGAACGGATGATCCTCTAATTTTAATATTGACTCTATAAGGTCGTCATTTACATCTTGTTCTGAAGGCCAACTTGTACCCTGTAAATAAAATTTTCTCTAAAAACTGTCCAACAATTTTCAAGATATATCAAGAAAACCGTCATGGAAAAAAGTTGACTCACTGACAAATTGTCATAGCATTTTGGCTCATTTTTGAAGGCCGATGCCTTATCACTTATTGTCAAAACCGGATCTTCTCTTTCAAATAAGTAGTCCATCAGGCTTATGTCTGATGGTAATGCCATTATGAGACTAATTTTCAAACGTACTTAATATAGATGCAGTGAAATTCACTTTGATACAGGTAAAACACAATATATTAAGTTCATAACCCGTTGTTATTAAATGTCTTCTAACTTAATACCATAAAAAGAAAGTATGTTTACATGTGACAAGGGGGTGTTCCTACAAAAATTGACTTAAGCAGAAAATGCGTGACAGGAGTAATTATTCATGGAATAACCCTACATAAAACAGAACAACATAAGTTCACGCAATAGATCTTCTGGAAATAATCATAACACTAAAATACAACATAATTATATTCACAAAAGCAATATGTTGTCAACATTTCGAATACACTTCACACAACTTCCAGCGTGGAACAAATTACGTCACTTCTTTTTTCCATACTCCTTTGCAGAAGTCACACTTGCAGGTTTCCTATTGGACAAAAATGCTCTTCCCAGAGTCCACAGCCTTGTGGGAAACGAGCCAACGGTTTGTATTTTGTTTGTAGTTTCGTGCAGTTACAGTGCCGGAGAACTGGGTTACTGATTAATTTCGTAAGTTTTAGCAGTTGCAGTGTGTTAAAAAGTGAATAACATTGAAAAAAATGGCAAGTAACTTTTACATATCGAATGTCAACATGCACATAAATGGACACACGATAGCGAAGACAATCCTAGTGAAATGGACGCTGTATCATGAAGGAATTCAAAAGTTCGTCACTTGCTGTATAGCGTTGTTCTTTCTTACAGGTCTTTTTACTGTCACCAGTATTTTCAAATAATTAAAGTTAATGGTGCAGGATTATTACTGTCCTATTCGTTTTTATCGACATCTTTCTGTTTCAGTCTGTTAACAGAGCGCAACGTTTACAAACCTGACTCGCCAAGTAAGTTCATTAAGTAATGGATCTGTTATATTTGTTTGCGCATTCCGCGGAATTTGCCCTAAATTTAATGAAGTAGGCCTAATGGATGTAGTGAATGGTTTTGACGGTATATGGGCAGTACGGTTGGACAGCATTGTTTAACATTTGCGGAGTAATTTAGCAAGTCACAGTAGTACCTTACAGGTTGCAACAGTTTGCAGATTGATATAGCTGTCACCATCATCATCATCATCATAATTATTTTGTATTTACGTGTCTGTTTGCTTGTCATCAAATAGTGGCTCTTGCAAGCGTGATATTTATGTGCAAATGTTAACACACAATCTCATTTACATTAATATGATTGATTTGACAATCTAGGAGCTGTATAGACACTAAATAAGTAATTATCATTCATATTTACAGACGTTTACATCTACGTGTAACTTATAATTTCTTTAGTTCAGTGCAGGCTGTTTCATTTACAGGTAGGCATACTACACAGTGACTGTCTTTAATTATTTTTAAAAAAATGGTGTATTTCAGCTTCAGGTCACACTACTGGTATCAGTAGCTTTCAGCTTATCAGAGAGCTGCTACTCTGTGTGTGACACCTGTGCAGAATGTCCCAGATCAGATACCCTCCATGTCTTTTAAGAAAGTAACTTGACACTTTGCCCTGCACAGTAATTTTCAACCAAAAGTACAAATCAGTAGATCTGAGCTCATTACACAGATACTGCCCAGTGAGGTATTTTTCCATTCTCATGTTGATAAGCTGCTGCTTTTAACATCCCATCAAGCTATCTGAAAACCTCAAGTCCAATATTTTAGGGAAATGAAAGAAAACTTAAAAGAACCCCACTGTTTAGTGATTGGTGATTTTTCAGAAAATTGTACTTTTATAGTGCAGGATGAAATTCAGAGGTGTCGCTGGACTAATACACAAGTGACACTGCATATGTTTGTCATCACCATAAAAAGGAGATGTGTTGCAAATCAGTTTGCGTAGTTAGTGAACCGCTTGTTCACAATACCACAACTGTGTACACATTTCCACATTACTTCATTAGGGAAATTAAGAATATCACACGTAATATTGAAATGGTCATTTACTTTAGCAATAGTGCAAGCAGCCAGTAGAAAAATAAAAGAATCTTCATTAATATTTTGGTTTACTAGCAGAGTGGAATTTCTTTGCCTCATCACATGGCAAGAATTATTCTGATGGGATAGGCTGAACAACAAACTGAAGTTACACAGGCTCACCTACAAAGACCTTACACAGAACAGATCCCCTGATTCTGCAAGATATGTTCAAATACTGTCGTCAGAATGTTACTGCAGTTAAATACATATTTGTTTCTTCACCTAAAATTGAACAAATCAAAACAAAACTGACTGAGAGATTTGAATGTTTGCCAGTTAAAGGAATAAGAAGCTATCCAGAAGTGTATACATACGTGACAATCAAATAAGATGTTTTTGTTGCTTCCAAAGGCTCTAACTTTGATGCTTTTAAACTGCAATACTTTTTACATACAAACGTATCATCTTTCACAAATAATAATTTGTTGTTTGTATGTATGATGAGACGTGGTGGCGTAGAAAATTTGAAGACAAAAGAGAAGATAACAGTGATATTTTGCGCATCTCTTTCACCCTTCTGGACCAAAAACTGCCTTTCAACTTTCCAAAAGTGATACTGCTGGATGAATCTAAAGAAAATAGGGGTCAACAGAAACATCCGATCTCACACGTCGGCTTTGACCCGTGACGTAAGGGTGTTGTGGTGTGCGACGTCATTACGGCGCGGAGTTTGGTTTGTGAGTGTGGCGTGTTTTTAGATGTCGTGTTGTTGTTTGTTGTGCCCTCTGGTGGTATGTTCATGGTTTTCGTTTGTTTGTGTGTTGGGCTCAGTTTGCTGTTGCTCAGTGGTGAGTGCTGCGTGCGTCTTTTTGAAGCGGAATTTGTATCAGTGAGTTAACGGTTTTGTGTGATGGTTAATGTAATGATGATTGCTGTACGTCGGGTGGGTTTGTTATTAAGTGTATTCGGTTGTGGTTTTTTGTTCAGGAATGGATATGAAAGACCAGATTAATAGTTGTCGGTTGAGGGCTATGATGGGGGACACAGCTTTAGAGCTGATTAAATTCCTTCAGCTATTTGGCTTAATTGCCGAGGTCGTGAAGTGCGGTGTGTGCCGCGAACCGATGAAATTGGTTAAAGTTCTGGCCTCTCGGACCAGGGACGGTTACATGTGGCGCTGGCACAAAGATGACATATGGCGTTCCATACGGCGCGGTACCTGGTTCGAGAAGTCTAGATTGGGCATGCGTGAGATTGTGCTTGTTACATATTATTTTTGTTATAGATCCCCACAGAGTTTTTGCGCGCATGAGACTGGTGTGAGTGAGAGGACTGTTTTAGATTGGTATTCCTTTTGTTGTGAAGTGTGTTCGGAATTTATTAAGTACAGGGGTAAGTTGGGGGGGCATGGGGTGGTTGTGGAGGTGGACGAGTCACAGTTTGGGAAAAGGAAGTATGGGAGGGGGAAGTCTGTGGCTGGTCTTTGGGTGTGGGGGGCTGTTGTTCCGGGGGGTGGGGGTTCCGAATGTGTTTTTAGGGTTGTGGAAGAGAGGTCGAAAGCTGAATTAGTGGGTTTAATTGAGGAATATATAGAGCCGGGGTCCACAATAGTTTCTGATGCTTTTTCTTCTTATAGGGGGTTGGGTGAGAGGGGATTTAATCATTTAGTAGTGAACCATAGTTTAGAGTTTAAGAATTATGAGACAGGGGCTTGTACTAATACAATAGAGGGGATGTGGGGGGGGGGGGGCGGTTAAGTGAGTTCTTGGGAGGGGGAAGAGGCGCTCTTCCAACCTTCAGTCTCATTTAGATGAGTACTGTTGGCGGAAGAGTGTCCCAGAGGGCTATTGTATTGTTCGGGTTTTCTTAAGGGCTGTGGGTAAAATGTATAGGCTGAAAGTGGTTAGTTAGGGTGGGCTGGGTAGGTGGGTGGGTGGCTGTGGTTCAGGGTGGGGTGGGTGGTTTATTTTGTTGTATAGTGTTTGTTAAGGTGGGGGGGAGGGGGAGTGTGTTTGTTTTTTGTTTTAGTTGTGGAGGATCTATTTTGTTGAAGTTTTTGTTGAGTTGTAGTGTGTGATTGAGATGTTTTTTATGTTGCATTTGTTTTTTGTGGGTTTTTTATTTTGGGGTTGGGGGGGGGGAGGGGGTTGAGGTGTGGGTGGGTTGGGTTTTTCTTTTGGTACAGTATGTTTTCGTTGGTTTGCGTGTGTGTGTGTGTGTGTGTGTGTGTGTGTGTGTGTGTGTGTGTGTTGGCCAATCTAGTTTGTGGGGCTGGAACTTTCTTGTGGTAAGTTCTCATTTTTTTGTTTTTGGCGTATGTGTTGTGTATTGGGGTATAGGGAAGTGTTTCATTGAAATTTGTGGCTGTGAAGGTTGGTATTGGTATTCGTATTGGGAGATGTTTTTGAGTTACATAGGTCAAGGGTAGTGGTCGATCCTAAGTTATGGGATTGGGAGCTGCTGTTGAGCTCTATAGTTGGAGGGAAGTGTTCAATCTCAATGTTTGGTGGAGTATGTTGATTTTTGTAATGGGAGATGGGATTGGGAGCTGCTGTTGAACTATATAGGTCAAGGGAAGTGTTCGATCCCAATTTATGGGATCGGGAGGTGCTGTAGATATATGTAGGTCAAGGGAAGTGTTTGTTCGTAATGTTTTGCGGTGTATTTTGATTTTTGTATTGGGAGATGGGATTGGGAGCTGCTGTTGAGCTATATAGGTCAAGGGAAGTGTTCGATCCCAATTTATGGGATCGGGAGCTGCTGTAGATATATGTAGGTCAAGGGAAGTGTTTTTTCGCAATGTTTTGCGGTGTATTTTGATTTTTGTATTGGAAGATGGGATCGGGAGCTGCTGTTGAGCTATATAGGTTAAGGGAAGTGTTCGATCCCAATTTATGGGATCGGGAGCTGTTGTAGATATATTTAGGTCAAGGGAAGTGTTTGTTCGTAATGTTTTGCGGTGTATTTTGATTTTTGTATTGGGAGATGGGATCGGGAGTTGCTGTTGAGCTATTTAGGTCAAGGGAAGTATTCGATCCCAATTTATGGGATCGGGAGCTACTGTAGATCTATATAGGTCAAGGGAAGCGTCCGATTCCAGATAATGTGTTTTGTGATATTTGGTGAGTTTTGTGATGTTGATTTTTTTTAGTCATCTTGCGTGGTTTTGTATGGCGGTGGGTGGCTAAATTTGTTTATATTTAGTTTCTTCCCACCCAAAAACCCGCAATTTCCCACGCTTGTCCCGTTAGAGTCATTAGGCTTTTTGTGAAACCTGTGTGTGTGTGTTGTTTTTCTATGTATTTTCGTCTTTATGATACGTATGCAACGATTTTATATCCGCCATATTGGAATTGTCGTTTATGATCGTTTCCGCCATATTTGTGACGTCATGGGTCAAAGCCGACGGGTGGGATCGGACGCTTCCGTATTTCTGAAAATAGTACAAAAAACAAAAAGTTACTCCATTGGAACTCTCAACAGTGTCTGGTGGAATGCAGAACATAACTGATAAATTATGCAATGAAATGTCAAGTTTGTTTAACTCTTTTTAATATAAATTACAGCTGGCTAGTAGGTACCGCTGAAGTTTAAATCTAAACATATGAGAAACATTGTGTGTATACTGTA
The DNA here is from genome assembly GCF_023864345.2 of Schistocerca serialis cubense. Lineage (NCBI taxonomy): Eukaryota > Metazoa > Arthropoda > Insecta > Orthoptera > Acrididae > Schistocerca > Schistocerca serialis. Next base: position 520,943,340 of record NC_064644.1, read on the forward strand.
CACAAGTGTAGTACAACAAATGTATTGGTGCCCTTGTTTGCTAACTTGGCACTGAACGAGCATCAAGAAGTGTTGGGGTGTTACTGAAATTCACTGCTCTGTTACTATCTCTGTAGGTGAGTCTCAGTCATAATCTTTTTATGCGGTATTCCTATAAGTGTAAAGAATATTCTGTAAAATTTTTAATTGTTTTCATTCAGTCCCTTTTTAGATATTGACCTGTGAAAAGTGACATTAAAAGGTTTCCGTCCATTTTTGAAAAGCTCTGGGAGGGGGAGGGGAACCAAACAGGAGTGCCTTCTCGGGACTAAAACTTATACTGCAGGTAGTTTTGTAAGTACACAACACAGAAATAACATGTTATTAATGAGTCTCACTTCCTTCATAAAAATTTATGGTCTTAAAAAGTAATGATTGAGAAATTTTTTGAGAGTCTTTACAAAAAGAGTTTGTAGACATTCTTGCATGATAGAAAAATGTGTTTCTGTGGTTCATTTTATACTGAACATGTTGGGTTTTGAATTAGCCTGATATCTTTTACAATAATAAACTTTCTGCAAACCACGTTTCCCATTAAAATTTGCCCAACCGTCATTTTAAAAATGGCTGGCAGTAAAAAATTACAGCTTACAATAATTTTTCAAACAGTGCTATGTGTGTGTCTACCTATAGGGTACACGATACAAAAATCAGGAAAAAAAAAAAAAAAAAAGGTTGAGCAACAAATTTTATTTATTTTGGTCGATCTGAAATGGATTGACCCGTATGCTCTCTACTGCTATAATCAGTTATTTTGTTGCCCAAACAGCAAAACTCATCTGGTACTTTTAGTGACTCATTTCCTAATCTAATTCCCTCAGCATCACGTGATTTAATTAGACTACATTTCATTATCTGGGTCGACAGAAGCGTCCGATCCCACGCGTCAGCTTTGACCCGTGACGTACGGGTGTTGTCGTGTATGACGTCATGACGGCGCCGAGTTTGGCTTGTGAGTGTGGCGTGTTTGTAGATGTCGTCGTGTTGTGGTTTGTTGTGCTCTCTGGTGGTATGTTCAGGGTTGTCGTTTGTGTGGTGTAATGGGCTCAATTTGCTTTTGCTCATTATCCAGAATTGTTAGAGTGTCGGCTGTGTTTTGTGATGTTTTGTGCTATATAGGCCAAGGGAAGTGTTTGATCCTAATTTATGGGATCGGGAGCTGCTGTTGAGCTATATAGGTCAAGGGAAGTGTCTAATTCCAGATGATATTGTGTTTAATGGTATTTGGGGAGTTTTTTGATGTTGGTTTTTTTCGTCGTTTTGTGTGGTTGTGTATGGGGGTGGGTGTCTAAATTTGTTTATATTTAGTTTGCCCCCACCCGAAAACATCCCATTTCCCGCACTTGTCCCGTTAGTGTCATTAGGCTTTTTGTGGAAAGTGTGTGTGTGTTTGTTTTTCGATGTATTTTCGTCCTCGTAATGTGTACGTACCGACATTATATGCACCATGTTAGAATCGTGGTTCATGGTCGTTTCCGCCATATTTGTGATGTCATGAGTCAAAGCAGACGGGCAGGATCAGATGCTTCCATATTTCCCATTATTCTTTCAAGACATTGTCCATTCCATTCAGCTGCTCTTTGCTGTCTCTAACAGAATTACAATGTCATTGACAAACCTGAAAGATTTTATTTCTTCTCCCTGAATGTAAATGCCTGCTCCAATTTTTTTCTTTGGTTTCCGTTTCTGCTTGCTTATTGTACAGATGGAATAACACTGGGGATAGGCTACAACCCTGGCTGACTCCCTTCTCAACCACTGCTTCCATTTCATGGCCCTCGACTTCCATAACTGCCATCTGTTTTCTGTACAAGTTGAAAATAGGCTCTTGCTCCCTGTATTTTTCCCCTCCGAACTTCAGAATTTCGAAGAGTGTGTTCCAGTCAACTTTGTCAAAACTTTTTTAGATATTGACCTGTGAAAAGTGACGTTAAAAGGTTTCTGCCCATTTTTAAAAAGCTCTAGAAAAAAAGCAGGAGTGCTTTCTCGGGACTAAACTGCAGCTTCTTGCTTGGAGCTTGGAAGGGGGAGGGATAGCAGGGTATGGCTGGGGAAAGAAAAAACAGCACTGCCTGGTGGAATATGTAGGGTTTAGAGGTGGTAGGACAGGGCTGAAGGAGAGGGGGAGGAAAACAGGGAGCAGAAAGGAGAGGATCAGAGAAGGGGAAAAGACCAGTGAATCTACCAGCAAAGGGCAGTGCACAATGGGGGTCAGGGGAGGTGAATTGTTAGGTGATGACAGGACAGAGCGGGTGGAAACAGTTGGGTTAGCATATGTTGAGGCCAGGATGATTTCAGGAATGGAGAATGTGTTGTAAGGATAACTCCCATTTACGAAGTTCAGGAAAGCTGGTGGTGGAAGGGAGGATCCAGATAGTTCGGTTTGTGAAGCAGCGATTAATATCGAGCATGTTACGTTCAGCTTGATTGTGCCAAAGGATGGTGCACTTTGCCCTTGGCCACAGTTTGACAGTGGTTATTCATCCTGATGGACAACTTGGAGATAGTCATGCCAATATAAAGAGTTGAGCAATGATTGTAGCAGAACTGGTATATGACATGGCTGGTTTCACAGGTAGCCCAGCCTCTGATGGAGTAGCATAGGCCTGTGACAGGACTGGAATAGGAAGTAGTGAGTGTGTGGATTGGGCATGTCTTGCACCTATATCTTCCTGAGGAATATGCCCCTTGTGGCAAGGATTTGGGATTCGGAGTTGTGTAAGGATCAAGTTGGATGTTGTGAAGACGTTTAGTGAATGATGGAACACTGCTGTAGGATGCATGAGAAGGATCTTGGGTACGATGTCCCTAATTTCAGAGCATGACTGTAGATAATCAGAGCTCTGACGAAGGATGTGGGTCAGTTGTTCCAGGCTCGGTGATGAAGGGGGCAATACTTTATAGCTGGTTTGTAGGGATAGTGGGAGAATTGGGGGCATGTGGGGATACACCTTGGGAAATCTGTTTGCAAGTCTGAGGGATAGTACCTGCCTGTGAAAGCATTTGTGAGACATTTAGTACACTGGACAAGGGAGTTCCTGTCGCCGCAGATATGCTGTCCCTGGGCAGCCAGGCTGTTCAGGAGGGATTTTTTAACGTGGAAGGGATGGCAGCTGTCGAAATGCAGGCACTTTTGGTCATTGGTGGGTTTAATGTGGTCAGAGGTGTGGGTTGAGCCATCAGAGAAGACAAGGTACATGTCCAGGAAGATGGCATGTTGGTTTGGGGAAGACTGAGTGAAGTGAATGGCTAAGTAGGTGTTGAAGTTGTGAAGGAAAGAGGATAGGGTGTCCTTGTCCTGAATCCAGATCATGAAGATATTATCTGTGAACCTGAACAAGACGAGGTTTGGGTTTATGGCAGGCTAAGGAAGGTTTCCTCTAAACGACCCAGAAATAAGGCGGCATAGGAGAGTACCATTTGTGTACTCATTGCTGTGCAGTGGATTTCTTTGTATACCTTCCCTTCAAAGGAGAAGTAGTTGTGTGTTAGGATTAGTTAGTGCAGGGTCTTAGGAATGAGGTAGTGGGCCAGGAGTCTGAAGCGTGTTTGGAGAGGTATTGTTCACTAGCAGCAAGACCGCGGGCATGAGGAATGTTGTATGGGGTGTAGGATCAACTCTGATGAATAAGGCTTCAGGAGGAAAAGGGGTGGGGATGGTGGAGAGTCAGTGATGATGGTGATTGGTGTCTTTGATGTGTGAGGCTAGATTTCAGCCAATAGGCTCGGGATGTTGGTCAGTGAGGGCTGATATGCTTTCAGTGGGAAAACAGTAACCAGCAACAATAGGTCATTTAGGATTGTTAGGTTTGTGGATTTGGTGAGCATGTAGAAGGCAGGCTTACAGGGTGTCATGGAAGTGAGGAGGGAAATGGATTTAGGGGTAGGTTCTGGGAATAGCCTAAGGCTTCAGGCAGGGATGGGTGTTTATGTTGGACTTCTTGGATGGGATCACTCTAGCAGAGTTTATAGGTGGAGGAGCCAGGCAGAGGCCTTCTGTCAGGCAGTAACTGCGATTAATAATGGCAGCGGTATGATCTTAGTGTTCAGATAGGATGACTAGGTCAGGGTTTGTTTTGAGGTCGTGTATGGCTGTCATTTCCTCTGCTGAAAGGTTGTTGTTCTTAGGAAGGGGACTGGGGGAGGATGAGGAGGCCGAGGTGGAGGAAAGGATTTCCTGACAGATGACGAGGGGGTGGTTATGTGGGAGGTGGATCATTTTTGGATGATGGTATGAACTGAGAGAGGCAGGGTCCAGTGTTTTGATTAGGCTGGCATTTGTTGGAGGTATTGGTGGCAGAGGAGTGTTTGCATTGCAGGGATTGTGAGATGGAGAGTAGGTCTTGGTTAAGTCCCACAAGGTTAAATTTGTGTGTAGGGCTGAAACTCCTGTGTAGCTAAGGATTTTTGTGGAAAGGTTAACTTCAGTTTTCTTTGATTGTTTCAGCCCTGGGCTTAGAGGAGTTACGAAGGGAGTTTTGGAGGTGCATGGCAAGTTGAAAAGATCGCCTAGGCAGGGTGTGTGTGGTACGAGGGGTTGATGAAGAGGCAGGATTGATATTGAGTTGTGCCCCCAGGCAGCAGTAGGATGCCAGCAGGCTGAGTAACTTACAGATGTGGTGTCTGGAATGCCCCTCCAGGTGCTGTAGTGCAAGGGACTCAATTTCAAAGGTGTGCTTACACAGCAACAGTATCTTGCAGAGGGAGCAGAGCTGGTTCTGGGATGCCTCTGCTGTGGAGAAGTGTTTCCGCAGTATCGGTATTGTAATGGACAGGGGCTGGCAGAATCTGAAAAAGTGAAGGTCATTGTGAAAGGATGGATTGAGATCCAGAGAAAGGAATTTTTATGGTTAAACTGTTTGGGGGAGATCCAATTGTTTAGGCAGCCTTAAGGAACAGGGTGTGGGACTGGGCTGTAGCAACGAAGGCATTAGGTGGTTGTGATTGGAGCTGGATAATCAGTCAGCAGCAACCAGTTGAGACACAAGGAGTCACAGGGAAGTAACCAATTTTGTGACTTTTATGAATTCCTAACCAGGAGCGAATTACTTAATTTCATCTGTGTGCGTTACTAGTTTAGCTTCTTGAGTTTCTGCCTGTTAATTTAATATTTAATAGACACAGTTCCCACATTTTTGTTTGCATTGGAAAGTAAATTGATTTTGTGACATATTCAAGCTCCTAATCAGCAAATTACGTAGTCTCACCTGTGCGCTTTGGTAGTTCAGTTTTTGAATCTATGCATGTTAATCTAATTTATTAGAGACAGTTTTGTGTTTTCCTTTGTGTCTACAGTAGAGTTCCATAGTGCATGTCGATTGCTGTTGTTTGTCTGTATAGTGTAGTTTTCCACGGTCTTTAGTACAGATAAGGACTCTGATGGCTGTGTGCAGATGCAAGCCAAGTTGGTGACACTTCGTTCTCAGCTCTAGGCTGTGATGGCTTTGGTTACATAGTGGATGGGCATCACTGTTGTGGGCCGGCTGTGCAAATCCTGTGGACCTCAGCACAACTGAATACGCTGATCGGCCCATGCACTGTTGACCAGCCCAGTTACTGCTGTGCTGAGGTTGACCACTCACCCATGGTCGAGTAGGCGGTTGCCTCATGGTGTAGCTGCACGTAAGGCTCCCTGGTTAGTCTGACAAACAGGTTCCAGGTGCTGTCTGTGGCTGACACTGTCCCAAAGTCAGATGTATTTGCTTGTCCTGTTTCAGAGGAAACCTCTGAGCCTGCAAAATTCGGGCAATCACAGAGGGTGGGATTATTGGTAGTTGGGAGCTCCGGTGGTAGGTGCATTATGGGCCCCTTAGGGACATGGCTGCCAAGGAGTGGAAGAAAGTGAATGTGCACTCCATGTACATACTGGGTGGAGTCATTCCAGACACAGCAAAAGGTCCTTCCAGACGTCATGAAGAGCACGGGGTGCAGCCAACTGCAGTTGGTGGCTCACATTGATACCAATGATGTCACTTCAGATCAGAAGAGATTCTCTCTGGTTTCAACCGGCTCAGAATTGGTAAATGCTGCCAGTCTTGGTAGCGAGATGAAAGCAGAGCTCTCCATTTGCAGCATTGTCAACAGGACCAATTGCGGACCTTTGGTACAAAGCCGAGTGGGGGGGGGGGGGGGGGTTGGATCTGAATCAGATGCTCAGACAGTTCTACAGCTGTGTAGGCTGCAGATTTCTAAAATTGTACCATAGGGTGATGGGGTTTCCAGTTCCGCTGAATAGGTCTGGAGTACACTACATGTAGGAGGTGGTTACACGGGTAGCGGGGGCTGTGTGCTGTGGACTGGGCGGTTTTTTAGTTAGAGGGTCTTGGGGAAAGACGAAAAGGGCTTCAGTCTCAAAGGATGCAGGTCGAACATAGGAAGAATGCAGGTACAGGAACCATTGGTATAACAGTTGTAAATTGTCATAGCTATTTTGTAAAAGTATCTGAGCTCCAAATGCTAATACAAAGCACTGATGCTCAAATTGTTATAGGCACTGAAAGCTGGCCAAAGCCGGAGATAAGTTCTACCAAAGTTTTTGTGAAGAATCTTATGGTGATCCGAAAGGATAGGCTAAACTCAATTGGCGGTGGTGAGTTTGTTACTGTTAGACGTACAGTAGAATTCTGTTAATCCGAACTAATTGGGACTGGACCTTGTTTGGATTACACATTTGTTCAGATAAGCCAGATTTACGGTGACGAGTTACTAGAATCAAGTATACCAAGCAGATAATTAGGTACACCATGGTAACAAGTGTGGGAACAGTGGCTCACTCTCACTCCCTGCTCTTGCTGTTGTGCATTGTTGAGAGCTTTGTAGCGTCTGAGGTCATCGCACTGCCAGGTGACTCGCAAAGCGCTTGGTTATTTTAGTTATCGATCGCTGGTACAAGTAACAGTTGTATTGTATTCGTTCAGGTGCAGTGGTGTACGTATTTTCGTCATAAGTAAATGGAAACATACAACGTTAACTCTCAAAGAAAAACTGAATGCTTTGAAGTGGATAGACAATGTTGAGAATGTACCTAAACTGGCAATGGAACTGGATGTTGGTAAAGCAACTATTTGTGATTGGAAGAAGAACCGAGTGAAGTTTGAACAGCCCTGTGCAACGTCTTCGGGAAAAACACTCGAAATTCGGCAAACTTTGAAACAATCCCAGTATGATAAAGTGCATGTAGCTCTTTGCTTTGGTTTACGCAGGAAAGAGAAGGGAACTCCTTTTAGTGGAGCACTGGTTCAGGAGAAGGCTGTTAACCTGAACTAGTTAATGGTAGGTTATGAGCCTTTTAGTGTGAATACTGTTTGGTGGGACTGATTCAAAAAACATCATGGAATCTGTCAGCTAACAATTACTGGAGAGAAGCTTTCTTCTGACCGTGATGCAGCAAAGGAGTAATTGGGTGAGTTTCAAAAACATGATGAGGGGGAAAGTTTTCTCCCCAACAAATTTATAATGCTGACAAGACTGGCCTTAATTTCAGGGAATTGCCAACAAAAAGCCTGGCGTCAAAAGCAGAAGACCATGCTCCTGGTTTTAAAATATGCAATAGCGTGCAGCAACGCTGCTGGTGATCACAAGCTGCCTTTAATGCTGATCGGAAAATCTGCTAGGCCCAGAGCTTTTAAAAACTGCAACATGAAGTCTCTGCTCATTTATTATTGGAACTAGAAAAAAGCATGGATGGATGGATGGTTAGCTGTTCAAAGAATGGTTTCATGGCCAGTTTGTTCCCTTTGTTCGATGGTTTCCTAAGAAAAATCATTTGTCTCCCCATGCAATCCTTTTGATTGATAACGCATCATTTCACCCCAGCACTGCACTGAGGAATTATGTGGTGGAGAAATTGTGGCGAAGTTTTTGGCCTCCGAATGTTACTCCACTTCTACAGCTGATGGACCAGGGCATACTGCAAATATTAAAACTGATTTGCAGAAAACATTTTTTAACCCCTCTAGCCGGGAGCTAGAGTACATACTCGCGCACTGCGAATGTCCGCACTGGCGGCATCCCGACCACGTACTCTCCAGTTGCAGTCTTGGAGGTAAAACTGCATTCCTCTGCCATCTGTTGACAGCCGATACTACTTCGTCAGCTAACTACAGACATATCTGTGCTGCTCTGCATCGAAGATCTTTGTCACGAAGTGAGGCAGTCTGGAGAAATTATATATATTACAGTCCGAGCGACACACTCGATGCAGCCAAACACTTCGCGTGGTCTTACCTCTGAGCAAATTCTCAGTGAACCGACGAATGGTTTAGATAGTACAAATGACAGCGGGAGTGATCTAGATGTTGACGATGAAAGTTATTTTGAGTGTTTGAAGGAACACCCAGAAGAAGTGAAGAAGAAACGGCGGACAGTGATGATGACCTTGAACAAGGTGCACCAGTGAAACGTGCACGGAATGAAGAAGACTGGAAATGGCAAGAAGTTGACAGCACTTATGTCTCTTTGAAAACACCATTCATTGGTAAATGTGGACCTGTGATACAGGTAAATTCTGCAGCTGAAGTGTTCAAGCTGTATTTTGGTGAAACCATCATAGAAACAGACGTGTGTGAAACTAATCGTTGTGCTGCAGATTGTATACAAAAACAGACTGTTGACCGTTCTACAACCTTGTTCTAGGCTACGTAACTGGGTAGATACTGACAAAGATGAGCGGTTGTGTGTTTTTCGCACTGCAGATGTTGATGGGAATTATTCAGAAACCGTACATAAAGTCGTATTTCAGCAAGCATCCGTTTTTGAATACGCAGATTTTTTACCAGAGTATGCAACAAGACAGTTTGAGCTACATTGCAGATTCCTTCATTTTGTAAACAGCGAAGAACTGAATACATCTGAAGGCACTAAGAGATTGTTCAAGTTGGGTTCCGTCATTCAGCACTTGAATGATACATTTAGAAATACTTACAACATGGGAGAAAACATTTCTGTTGATGAATCTCTTACGTTATGGAAATGAAGGCTGGCAATAAAAACCTCTAAAATCAGCAAAGTCTGGTATAAAGTCCTATGAGATCTGCGAATCTTCCACAGGTTATTTATGGCAATTTATTATTTATGCAGGAAGTTCCACAGAAATAGAAACGAAATTTCTTTCTGCAGATACCCTGAAAACCAGTCAGATTGTAGTGAAGCTTGTTGAGCCTCTTTTCAGCTTAGGCCATATGCTCTGGATGGACAATTATTATAACCGTGTCCTTTTGAGCCACGTTTTCAAGGAAAGAGGTATGAATGTAGCTGACACACTTCGACTGAATAGGAAGAATGTACCTGATGCCTTGAGACGTGGAAAACTGAAGAAAGGTGAACTCGTAGCACATCATTCACACGGCGTAATGGTACTGAAATGGATGGATAAAAAGCAGGTTGCCTTTATTTCTGCATTTCATAATGATGTAGTTATTATGGCAACCAAAAGGGGCAATGAGGTAAGGAAGCCTCAGTGCATAAAAGAGTACAATAGTTTTATGGGTGGTGTAGATTTGAAGGATCAGAAACTACAACCTTTCCTCACAGAAAGGAAGAAAGGTGTAAAGTGGTATATGAAAATGTTTAGAAGGCTGATGAATGTTGCAGTGCACAATGCTTTTATTTTTTACAATGCTAGCGAAAAAACAACAGAAGAAACACGTATAAATTTCAGGCTTCTGCTCATAACACAATTGCTGGAAATTCACGGGAAGAATGTAACTTCACCTCGATGTAGGTGACCTTCAAAAACTCCTGTGCCTGAACAGCTCACAGCAAGGCATTTTATTGAGAAGATCCTACCCACAGAGAAGAAGAGTAAGCCTGCTGCAAGAAGACGGGGAAACATAAGGAAACATTGTTCTGGTGCAAGGACTGTGGTGTAGGACATTGTTTCAAAATATACCACACTAAGAATTCATTTTAAGTCACAATGTATGTTTTAATCGTTATGAATATGTATTGATACCAATTCCTGAAATTTTCGTAAAATTTGAACAAGTAATTCCCGTCCTAGAGCAATTTCACTGAAACGCTGCATTCTGGGGCAAGCCAGTCATATAAACTATCGCCAGTAGGCTAGGCGCGCAACCGGAAACTACTCGCTTGAAGGGTTAAGAATGCTGATCCAAGATGATAGCATTCCTTTAATGGTCAAAATATAAAAGACCATTGTGGAGGATGCTATTTATTGGGCCGCTGAGGCATGGCAGAATATTTCGGTGAGAAAATTGTGGAGAATACTGTGGACATCTCTTGAATTTCAGGACAACCTAGTTGAAAATGAAGAGGAAAATCTACTACAAATGATACAGACAACCCATAGATGTGAAGAAGCTAGTGAAGGAGATGTAGATGAGTGAATGGCAGTGGCTGGGGCATGTGTGGAGAAGCTTACTGATGCTGATTTAGTTACTGCTGTGACTCAAGACCAAGAAGAAGTGGACTGCTGTGATGGAAGTGACAATGAGCCTGAAAGCGAGGAAGGAGAGCTGGTGCCGTACAGTGATGCAGCAGAAGCTCGTGACTTCGCTCTATGTTATTTGGAGCAACAGCCCACTGCTATACCTGCTGATTTGATGTTTATAAGACGATGGTGCAACTATGCGTCATATAACAGACTGTCTTCATTATGCCAAAAAACAATGACTGAGTTTTTGTCATCTAAAAAGTAGGGATAAAATGTCCACTCTATTTGACTAAGTTTGACAGCTTTTCTTTCATTATTATACATTGTTTAAACCTAATGTTTTCTTGCCAATTTTTCTAATACATGTTTACTGTACTGTGTAAATTAAAATAGTGTGTATGTACAGCAGTTTACCGCTCAGTTTTCCTTACTTAAGACAAACATTTTTCATGTTCGGATTAACCGAATGTTCAGATTACTTGGGTTTGGATTAGCAGGACTCTGCCCGTAGTTTATCTTGTAGGGAAATTCATGCAGATACTTCCTTTGAGTTAGTATGAGCAGAGGTCATTTTTGGCAACCAGAATATAAAAATAATTGGGTCCTTTTTACCAACCTCCCAACTCAGATTATACAATTGCTGAAAGATTCAAAGAAAACTTGCGTGTCATTTCAAACATGAACCCGATCAAACATTTATAGTTGGTGGTGATTTTAATTTACCCTTGACATGTCCGCAAAATACATGTTTAAATCCAGAGGTATCCATAAATCATCAACCTAAATTGAACTAAACACATTTTCTGAAAATAATTTTGAGCAGTGATTTCATGAGCCCTCACAAATAGTAAATGGTTGTGGAAACACACTTTTCTCAGTAACAAAACGGGTACAGGGATTAGTGAACACAGGGCTGTCATAGCGAGACTGAATATTGTAACCCTCAAATCCTCCAAAAATAATTGATAAATATACCTATTCAAAAAAGCGGACAAAAATCACATGACGCTTTCCTGAGAGACACTCTCCACTCCTTCCAAATTAGCAATGTATGTGTAGACCAGATGTGGCTTAAATTCAAAGAAATAATATTGACAGCAATTGAGAGATTTACACCAAATAAATTAACAAACAACAAAGCTGATCCCCCTTGGTTCACAGAACGGGTCAGAACACTTTTGCAGAAACAACAAAAAAGCATGCCAAATTTAAATGAATGCAAAATCTCAAGAATGATGATCTTTTACAGAAGCTTGTAATTTAGCACGGACATCAATGCGAGGTGCTTACAATAGTTTCCACAGCAAAATTTTATCTCGAAACCTGGCCAGAAATCCAAAGAGATTCTGGTTGTAAGAAAAGTACTTATACCAATTAGGTTCCTTTCAGCATATGCTGATGCAGTAGCTCCATACTTACCACATACAACCGCTTGCTCGATGAAAGATCTGTACCCAAACACTGGAAAGTTGCACAGGTCACACCAATATTCAGGCCCAGACCCATATCATTAATGTCAATATGCAGCGGGACAAATATTGTGTTCGAACATTATGAATTACCTCGAAGAGAACGATCTGTTGACACACAGTCAGCATGAGTTTAGAAAACATAGTACTTGTGAACACAACTAGCTCTTTACAAACATGAAGTGTTGAGTGCTATTGATAAAGGATTTAAAATTGATTCCATATTTCTAGATTTCCAAAAGGCTTTTGACACTCTATCACACAAGCAGCTTTCATTGAAATTGCTTGGTTGTGGAACGTGTCTGTTATGTAACTGGATTCGTGATTTCCAGTCAGAGAGGTCACAGTTCATAGTAATTGATAGAAAGTCATCGAGTAAAACAAATGAATTCTGTCATTTGCCAAGGTAGTGTTATAGGCCCTCTGCTGTGCCTTATCTATATAAACAATTTAGGAGACAATCTGAGCAGCTGTTTTTAGGGTGTTTGCAGATGATGCTGTCGTTTGTCATCTAGTAAGCTATCAGAAGATGATGACAAACTGCAGAACAATTTAGAAAAGATAACTGAATGGTGCAGAAATTTTCAATTGTCCCTAAAGAATGAAAAGTGTGCGGTCATTCACACACTAAAAGGAATCTGTTAAACTTTGGCTACATGATAAATCAGCATAATCTAAAAGCCATAAAATTTGACAAGATACCTAGGAATTACAGTTAAGGAACAATTTAAATTGGAAATAACACACAGCAAATGTTGTGGGGAAGGCAAACTAAAGACTGTATTTTATTGGCAGAACACAGAAAATGTAACGGATCTACTAAAGAGATTGCCTACATTACACTCGTCCATCCTCTTTTTGGATCACTGCTACACAGTCTGGGATTCTTACCAAGTAGGATTAACAGAGTATATCAAGAAAGTTCACTGAAGAGCAGTACATTTTGTATTATCGCGAAATAGGGGAAAGATTGTCACGGACATGATACAGGATTTGGGATGGACACCATTAAAGCAAAGATGTTTTTCATTGAGGTGAAATCTTCTCTTGAAATTTCAATCACCAACTTTCTCCTCCGAATGCGAAAATATTTTGTTGACGCCAGCATACTTAGGAGAAACAATCATCATAATAAAATAAGGGAAATCAGAGCTTGCACCAGAAGATGTAAGTGTTCATTTCCCAGGTGCTGATCGAGAGTGAAATGATAGAGAATTATTGTGAAGGTGGTTTGATGAACCCTCCGCCAGGCATTTAATTGTGATTTAGAGATTATCCATGTAGATATAGATCTCGAATAGGAAAAGTTGCATAAAAATATGTACCTATATGCACAAATACATAAAAATGTGCACAAATATGTAAAAACTTTATTAAAAAGTCAGAAAAAGGGATGGGATGGATGAGGTGTGGGAGAATACACATGCTGGAATAAAGAGAGATTGGTTATGTTCACCAAGTTTTTGTGGGAGAGTCAGGTGTGGAAAACGTGTGAAAATACAAGCGGTTGAGGGAGGGGATGTGATCAGTAGAAATAATTATAATCATCAGCAGGAAGAATTTGGGGCATGAGATGCTGCACCAACAATCCATGCGATTACGCAGCCATGCGTTGTGCATGAATGGGACAGCTGATACATAGAGAAATGTAACAAAGGAAAACATCATTGGATTGTGGGATGGAAGAAAAACCATTAGGCAAAATCAAACAGTGGAATGTACAGATTGGGATAACAACAGTATTATGAAAAGGATAGGTTGATACTCAATGGAAGGAGGACTTGAGTTGCAAACAAGCACAATGAAGAGACTGTAGCATTTAAGGTTTCAGCCAAAGCCTTCTCTAGAAAAGAAAACACACTTACGTTCACACAGGACCGCTGTCTCCGATTGCTCCCACTATAATGAAACTGGAACACATTAAGTCGGAGCAAAAGCCCAGGTGGCGAGTAGGAGGAGGAAGGATAGCAGGTTACAGCTGGGAGAATAAGAACCAGCTCTACATGCAGAGCACCCAGGAACTAGAGGTGGCAGGGCAGGGTTAGCAAACACAGCGTAGGAAGTAATTGTTTGGGGGGCGGGGGGGAGGTAGCGGTAAGGAGAAGAGCAGAGAAGGGCAAAAGACGTGAGCAAACCGGCAGAGGACAGCGATAATTGTGAGGCAAGAGGAGGCAAACTGTGAAGAGGTGACAGGACAGGGGGGGGAGTGCACAGTGATGGCAACAGTTGGGTGCAGAGTATGGGAACAATAGGTTATCTTAGGTCAATGTCAGGGATGATTTTGGAAATGGAGAATTTGTTATAAGAATAACTTGATCAACTGAAGACATAAATTCTGTAAATGTGTCTACGATCTAGTTATGACACTATTTTTAAAGGTCAACCTTGATCACAAAAATTGTAAATTTTGCAATTACCGCTTTGGCCATTGCTGTCTTCAGATATGTTACAAATAGAAAAATTGTAGTGTAACCATCTAAATTCAATTAGCTAAAGTAAAATCTGCACAGGCGTAGTAATACATGATAACAATAAAAATATTGACATGATTAACAGCCATGCATACCAGCCATACATACACTAAAATATTCTGATGTAGGTATCAATATCGAAATGTGTATATGTAGATACATAGCAAGTGATGGTGATGGCCTGGATACATCTGTATGTATGTGAATAATTGAGGCCAGTAGAGGGCAGATTTGCATAATATAAAACAGCAACCAGGATTGCTGCTGAATGGACCAGATGAGTTTAACCTGAATGCTAGATTATTTTGATGTATTCAGAAATCTACCAGTTTGAGCAGCATCAAGTGCCACAGCAGGCCACCATTGCTGAGAAGATTGGCCCTCCTTCCACAGGCTGTGGCAGAGGAAAACAAACTTCTTACACGGAAGTTACAAGGTGGTGCCATTGAGATTCCACCCTGAATGTGTAATCGACTATAGAGGTTTTAATTAATTGTCACTTTCTTGTTAATTACCTTTCACTTATGGTTATATTCAATTGTTTGTCATGCTGGAAGGTTCTGGTTTATAGATGTGATTTTACTTTTAAGCTTTTTATTCTGGCTTTTGCACAGTCATGTGTCATTAACTGTTCCAGGCTAGTAGCTTTCTGTTATCGCTGTATGTACATTTTATATGGATTTTATTCCCACATGTTTTATGTCAATTGATGTTTTATTTTCAGACACTCTTATTACCATGTGAAGTAATTTTAATTAATAGCTACACATGCTGAATTTTAATTATTGAAGATATGGTACTGATTACCTGTGTATTCAGGCATTAGTGCCCTCTGCTGCCCTCGATTGTTTGTATCAGCACTTACTGTACCTAGCTATATAAATTTTGATGGAAATAACTACACCAGAATATTTTAGGGTACATATGGGTGGTACGCATGGCTTTGGTCAAAAGCTTAAGTGTAACACACTTTTTGGCGTGCCTCTCTGCAACTTGGCATGTCATTTTTATGGTGAGTATCAATCTATCATTTTTAAAATACTGCTAATATTCCAGTTCTCTCATTTTTGCAGGAGGTTTTTATAGCTGCTGTAATCCAGTTCTTGTTTTGCGGACTATTATTTATCTTTACTGATTTTTGTGGAAATGCGTCTTCAAAATATTGATCTACTTTGTCAAGAAATATGTTAAAATTTATGTTGATATCATTGGCCACATGCATCTCTGAGCACTTTTCTTAACTTTGGAGGACATTTTGTTTATGTTGGTTGTCTGGAGTATAATGTCTTTGTAAAATTGTAGGTGGAATTGGTTTAGAGGTGTGTTTGTTTGCATCGACATTTAATATGACAGCTTGTTGATTGCTGAATCTGCATTACATTTATGTAGTGTTATTTCTGTTTGCAAGAGTTGGTCTAAGGCTGTCTTGAATGTGGATGTTATTCTAATGGGCTCATTTAGAAGAATATGCAATATTGAGCTATGCTCCGTGTTTCCATTTTAGGTGAGGAAGTGATTATTAAGTCACCACATACAATGACATCATGTTTCCACTGACTTATTTTGCATAAAAAACATGTCCAATTATTTGAATAGGAAATCATTAAAATTACTGGTGGGGGGGGGGGGGGGGTCAAATTGTCATTATGTCGTTTGGTGAAGATGGCAAACCCACAAAGTTCATCATTCGTTCTGGAATAGTGTTCATACAATTTGGAATTTGGTTGTGAAATTAACTTCATTCCATCAGTGCACTACTGAAATATCACTGAGCTCATTGGTTAGCAATATGTTAAAGTCCTCAGTTTTGTTGATCGTGGATGGGACATTGTGATAGTAGATAAGATTTTCAAATTTGTATTAAGTTTACTCAGGGAACTTGAAGTCATATTTAATGGGTCACTGACCTTCAGTTTAAATTCTGCTGTATTCCATATATTGACTTCAGAGCTGTTGTGCTGGTTCTGTTGCCAACCTTGGCTTCAGGCTCATCTTCCAGTTGATCTTTTTATCTATTCACTTGCACACTATTGTTGAGGTGTTGCATTGTCATTTTGATGATGGACTGGTACAGTATTCTTTCAGGGAAGTGTCACCTCATTTTTATGCCTTTCTATGTGGTACAGCAGGGCCGGCCAGAAATTCTGCACATGTGCGGTGCTCCTGCACATGTGCAACTTCCGGGTCACAGCGTGAACGTCGCAGCCGTCAGCGTCGTGTAGCGCCTGTTTCTATGCACAGATGTCGCTTTATCCACTTGCTGGGATACTCTGTTCTGGCACATTCTAGTGCTCTTTTCACAGCTTGCAAGCCAACCATGGGAAGGTATTTCACGTATTAAACATTATAATACTGTCACAGTCTACTCATTGAACCGTCTACTTTTATGTTAACAGTTTAACACAGTAAGACAAGTAATACAGTTAACAACCGTGAGTTTTTATTAAGGCATGAGTGATATGAAACCGAACTCATACTGAAGTGACATCCTGAAAGTCATGCCAGATGGACAGATGGAGTGATTATTGACTTACGAAAGGCAATTGACTCACTACCAAATCTGAAAGGTAATTGACTCAGTACCACACATTTGCACGTTGCCAAAAGTACGATCATATGGGGTATCAAGCAAGATTTGTGACTAAATTCGAGATTTCTTGGTTGGGAGGACACAATGTTTATCTCGGATGGAGAGTCTTCGACAAATTCAGAAAGTAAGTTTTGTGTGCCCCAGGGAATTGTCTTCAGAGCCTTGCTATTCATGTTGTGTACTAATTACCTTGCAGACAATATAAATTGTAACCTCAGGCTTTTCTTAGATGATGCAGTTATCTAGAATGAATTACTGTCTGACAAAAGCCACAAAAATACTCAGTCATATATTGATAAGATTTCTAAATGATACAAAGATTGGTGACTTGCTGTAAATGTTCAGAAATGTAAAATTTTGGACCTCACAAAATGTTGGGAATCGGGCAGCTCATACAAATACCTGTGTGTAACAATTTGTAGCGATATGAAATGAAATGATCATGTAGGCTCAGTCGTTAGTAAAGTAGTTGACAGACAGTGTTCATAGGTAGAATAGTAGGGAAATGCAGTCAATCTACAAAGAGATTGCATACTAACCACGTCTGAGACCCATCCTAGAATGTTGCCCAGATGGGTGGGACCCATACCACCATACCAAATAGGACTAACAAGGGATATTGGACATATACAGTGAAGGGCAGCACAAATGGTCACGGGTTTGTTTGACCTGTAGGAGAGTGTCACAGAGATGATGAAAGAACTAAGCTGCCAGACACCTGAAATAGATGTAAACTATCCTGAGGAAGCCTGGTTACAAAGTTTAAAGAACTGGCTTAAAATGATGAGTTAAGGAATGTACTACAACGCCCTGCACATCACTCCCGCAGGAACCGCAGAACAAAATTAGACCAATTATAGTCACCACAGAGGCATTTAAGTAGTTATAATTCCCTTGCTCCAAACATGAATGCAACAGAAAAGAGTCCTAATAACTGGTCTAGGAGACTATCCTCTGCCATGTGCTTCACAGTGGTTTGCAGAGTGTAGATGTAGATGTAGAACTCAGTCCAACTGAGGACAGAAGAGCAGAGCAAGGGAGTAAGCCATACCACCCTCTCACAGTGATGGCAGCCTACGTGTATTTATTTATCTTTATATGTTTATTCATTTACGTTTTCCCTATGTGGAACAAACTAAATAATGGCTTTTGCAAACATCAGAAGTAATAGTATGACAATAATTACAATTATGAAATATGTTACATACAATTGCATCTTATATGTTTAACACTTTTATCATTTATCATATGCTGCTAGTTCGTATCACAAACAGTGCCATGAAATTTATTGACTGAATGTAAACATTTTTCTGTCTGAAAAATTTTAATTTTGTGTTACAATAAATCCCCTTATTTGTTCTTAGAGTGTTTGGCTGTTTGTTCAGCTGAATAAAACTGTTGATGTAAGGGCTTTTATCTGTCATTGTTAATTGTGTTCTTTTCCAAAAGTACCTGTAGTTTTGCTGATGATGTGATCATGTACATCAATCCAATAAGTTCAGTTGGTTGTCTCATAAAAATGTAAAAGTTTAATGAATATATTGTTAAGACTACCAACTTTTAGCTTTAGGAGGAAAAAGTCCTTATTCTGAAGATGGGCTTTTTTGTCCGAAAACTCCACTAAGCACCTCATGTATGCGGTGAGTAACAATCTTTATATTGTTATTTCATCAGGGACATCCTGTTGTTTGAATATATTGTTAACTAGTTGTGCTGCACAAAGAGAACTCAACATGGTTGTCTATGGCCTATCCTATGTTTTAAGACTTTCTGCCCAAGTGTTGGTTGGGCCACAATTTTCTCTATGCCTCAACACCCGATCACATGAAAACTGGACTCATGTCACATGGGGACAATATGCAGACATCTTGCTATCCACCCCTTGACTGGTGCTGCCTTCTGTTGTCAATTTCAGGAATTATTTATAAAGGAACATTAGTGAACATAACAGCTGCTGTCATGATTGGCTGAACCAATATGATTGCATTGACGTAATTTTGTGTGTGTACTAATTAGGGTTTGTAATTTGCTGTAATTCTGCTACAAATATGTCATTTGTTGAGTGAGCAAGAAATTTTGGAAGCTCAAGAGGAACGAATTGCTCATTAAGTCACCTCATACTTTTTTCCTTACAAGGGTAATTATACTTCCTGTCATCATTATTTTAAAATTTGTTATGTATCAAAGAGCTATTGTAAATATGCAAAATAAATTTTGAAGCTTATATCTGTTTTAGTGTGTATTACTCTTGAAGATACATCAATTACATATGTGCCAGTAACTCTTTAAATAAGGGCATAAATGGCTAGGTTCTTAGGCTCCAATATTCTTCTGAGTGTCAGGTCTTCAAAGTGTTAAGAAATTGATACATTTTTTCATAGTATAGTATTTTTAATACTTGAGTAGGGGCTATCTTTATGAGCTGGCTAAAGATATTTAAGTCACTGCTGACTTTTCCACAAGCAAAATTAAAGCAGTTTTCCACCACAAAATTTCATTTATGTCCACAGATGTTACTTTTGGTTGTCGAGATGTGACACTCATTATTTACATTGGTGTGGTGAGAACTGCCTTTTTTAAATTCCAATAATTGAGTTTGGTGACATTCACGTCGAGTCCCTGATTCTTAAAAGTATTTAGTTAATTCCTGTTACCTCAGTAGTAGCAAAAAATCCGAGCTCTGTATCTTCTCTACCATAGAACAATATTGAGGTGTCATCTACATATCTCCTAACGTGGGAGTGAACAGGTAGTGCATTATTGTTGATATACAGGGTGACCCGAAAGTCTGTCAACTTTTGAAAATTCACAGATTCGTGGAATAATGTAGGTAGACGGTGAAAATTAACACAGGTGCTTGAAATGACATGGGCTTTTATTGAAACCAGAAATGAGTGCAAAGCCTAGCCAACAGATGGCACTAGATAGCACCATGTCAGTAATGCCAAATGAGATTTGTGTATAAAATGAGCTAGAGAGAGAGAGATGTGTCAGCAATCGCGGCATGTTGATTTTACTGGAAAAGGTACCGTTAATGTAGACATCTTGGATATTCGGGAATCCAGCCGGATGTTTGCATCGTTCTCGCATGATATTTCAACAACGTGCCTCGCTGTCTTCTTCAGGTGCTACCTGAGACTGGTCCTTGGGTCGATCGAGTCCATTATTTATGCCTGGGAGGAGCTGGGCGTTCCCTAATCGGTCCGCGCCGAGTCAAGTGTTCCATCTGTGGTCCATGTCCGTCAGACTCGGCTTCAACAGACCCCTCCAGTCGCGGATGTTCCGACTGCCGTTGGCACTTGTTTTGGCCGTCCTCAATGGTTGTGGTTGTCATCTGAGATGTATCAGACCCGATCTGAGATGTTGGGTACTCTATCTCATGGCTGTTACTATGATTTCCACTTCTGTTTCCTGCTGGGTGCTCCCTAATCGGTCTGTGCCGCGTCGTGTTCCGTCTGAGGTCCGCGCCCACCAGACGCAGCTACATTGTCCCTCTCTGGTCGCCGGTGTTCCCTCCACCGTCCTCGCCCGGCCTGGCCGTCTTCTGAAGTCGAGTTCATGATCTGGGGTGTGTCAGATCTGGTCTCTAATGTCCCATACCTTGTCTCACGGCTGTTCTGTCGGTCTCCAATTCTATTTCTTGTGGAATCCCGGAGTGTCCTGCATTGAGTTTTCACAAGCTCAAGCGCTGGATTGCAGGCAGTGCTGATTTGGTATCCCGAGTCATGATTGATTAGATTGTCTGTGACCTTAATCTCAATTGCTGCTGTTCAAATGGGTAAACTCCCTGTGACAAGTGTATCTGTGAAGAAAATGATCAAAAAGTTCGAAGTCACAGATCATTTACAGATGATTGGCCCCGTAGTGTGTGACCAGATACAAGTGCTGCTACTTCTGGGACAGTTCAGGAATAAATGGAAACTTTAGCAGGTTCATGTCTACATGGTGAAGTCAGCGCCTCATGAAGTTGCATATCACACCAGCATTCCACCCACATCTATTTGGAGAACACTAAGGCGTACCCTCCAATGCTATACACACAAAATACAGTGTCATTATGAACGGTTAGTCACTGATTATGTGATACAGAGAGAATTTGCATTGTGGGCACTTCAAAAAAGTGGGGGAAGATAATGATAGGTTCTCCAATGTGTTGTGGACCAACAGAGCCTATTTCGCACTCTTGAGGTTCTGTTAGCATCCACAACTGCAGAATGTGGACTACTACAGCTCCTTAAACCATCATGGAAACGCCATTGCATGACAAGAAAGTCGCAGAGTGGTGTGGATTCGCCACATCAATTGTGACTGGACACTTTTCCTTTGAGGAAATGCAAGGTGCTGCTTTTCAAACTGTCAGCATGACAGATGTGAAGTATGCTGAAATGTTACAGAATCGCATTATCCCTAGTATGGCTGATAAAAACCTGCTGGAAGGTATGACTTTTATACAGGCTGGTGCTGCACTCGATACTGCTTCTGTTTCTGTGGGTTGCACCTGATCAGAAAAACAGTGCAAGTACTATTTGTACTTGGTGAAGAAAGTGAACAAAATTTCCAGCCAGGGGAAAAGTGCTTTGGAAAGTCTTAGTGAGAACGTAAATCACCAAAGTTTCAGTGCAAGTTTGCAAAGTCGCTGCCACTGGGTACATTTATGCAATATTCCTAAACTTCAACAACAAATTTTGACACAGTCAATCAATTGCACATCACTCCAATGTATTTTTATGAATATCTTTTAACAACTTTATAATTTTTTAATCCTTTATTTTAATATGTCTGTAAGTTTGTTTGAAATGTCAAAATTTATTATTAAATATAAAACCTGTAAAATATATTGTCTAAAATGCAACATTATTTCATAATTATTGACACATAAGCAGCTTATGTTGATCTTCGTTATTTATTTATTCATTCTTCTTTTGTGGTTTAGTTTAGGAATGAACCAGTAACATCTCCCACCCTCACTTCCTTGTAGAATCAAACTCTTATGTATAAAAAAACTTAAACATCTGAAACAAACAAAGTAAAGAAGTGATAAACTATGACATAACACTAGAAGCAAGTTTTACCACATAAACACTGAACACATAGTAAGAATTTAAGAAAGGTTTGAAATAATTTGTAAGTTTGTTGGAAGTCACTAAATGCCCTCATTTTCAAATACTGGAGGAATATAGTCTGGGTAATTTGCATACTGTGAGTTACACTGCCTTAACACATGTGCATAGTTTCAAACTTTAATACTTAACATATTGTGTTAAACATTATACCTCGTAACAAGTAGATTATGACAGCATTTCAATTTTTTACAGATAAATGTGATTTTCAGCGAGTGTGAGTTACGCAGTGCAGGCTGATACCAAGTTTGGACATCATATGAGTTGAGACTTGAGAATCATATTCATCCTGTTATGCAAACAAGGTTTGTCTCAATAGTTGGTACGAAAAACCTCAGTTCTCTTCTTAAAATATGCAACAAAAAATATTAGATCCAGACTTTGGAAGAAAGTGGAATGGGAAGAAGGGAAGTGGGAATTTCATCCTAATTTTCTAGCCTGAAGTAAAATTCATCAATTTCTAAATGTGTATTATTTACAAGCTGATACAGCTTATTTATCATTTTTTTAAATAGGAATTCCAGTATCAAACAGAGCAATATATTTTGAAGCCCCTTAACGACCTGATGAAACAGTCTACAGTGCACTCCTATTTACCATAAGCTGATGTTACACACTAAAATTTTATGATATTCATGCACCGTCGAGGCATTTGACAGTTCAGAGCTCAGCAGGTTGTGTAGCACTATTTCCTCCATTAGTTCTGGATAGTCAAATTGCAAAGATAATGCAGTTGCAAAAGTCAGAACTTTTTTACAGCATTGTATATGAGTTGGGTCCATAGATGTAAATTTGCTGGTGTTGTTGACAAATGTGAAATGATTGTGTTGTGACCAGATGAAACTACTTTTGTCTGGCTATACCTGTGGGTTCTTTGATTGCCATGGGAGAAGGCTTATCAAACTAGAACACACGAGGTATTGGTTCACTGTATTACATAAGACAACAAAAGAGTTACTTAACTTTGCACAGCTCCTTGCCACAGGATTGCTTGATAATGTACAACTTTCATTGACTATGAAAGCACCAGTTGATTCACAGATTAACAAACATTTCTCTTGCCGTACAAAATACAACATTTACAAAATTACTTTTCATCAGAAACTTTAGCTATCACTCTCCTACACAATGATGCTGTGTACTGTAGCTGAGATCTCAAACTGGGCTGAGTGCTTCTATGCTGGGGTCTATATTGACCTCTGGTGTGAAGACACTGTTGTGTTGGTAGGGGAGGCATGATCTTCAGGAGCAACTCTTATTCACTGTTGTGGATGGTAGCTAGCACTCACTAGTGTCTGTCGTACTGATTTGCGTTGCCAGCTTTGGTGTGGCACCACGTTCTCTGGATGGTACCACAGATGTACTCAGATATGATGAAAACATGAATTATTTTTCTCGAAAGACCCTGTGTGTGTGTGTGTGTGTGTGTGTGTGTGTGTGTGTGTGTGTGTGTGTGTGTGTGTCTGTGTGTGTGTGTGTGTGTGTGTCTGTCACACGCAAATCTTGATTCCATGTTTCTGAAATGTTCAATCAATGGCAAGTGGCATGCTCAAAGGTGTAAAAAGATCATTGAGTTTGGAAAACCTATTTCTCAGGTATCAGTTGATGGGCCAAATATGATTTTAAAATTTTTGAATAACTTACAAGGACCTAAAAGAATCGCTCGATGGTCGACAGCCGATACAAATTGGTACACACATCTTGCACATATTGCGAGATGTTTTCAAAACAGTTATATCTGAAACTAAATGTCTAATTGTGGCATATTTGAGAGTGCTTCAGTATTTATTTCATGATTTGCCTGCACGGTAGTCACTGTAGACAGATAACCTGATCTTCATCCTTTCCTGTGTTGTTTTGTGGAAAAATGATGGGAAAAACTTACATTACTGAGACAAAGACATCGAAAATCATTCCTCAGTTATCAAGTTTCAGAATTATTTCAGAAACTGCCAATGACAAATTGCTAATTCCAAAACCAACATTCTTCAATTTAACAGCACATTTGGTGAAACCATTTTTACTTGATTTTCAGAGCAATGTGTCAATGGCTCCATTTCTATATGAAGAGCTATGTAATTTTATGAACATTTTGATGTAGCGAGTTGTGAAAGTAGAAGTCTTAAAAAGCATAACCTCATCGTTAATGAAAATTGACTGAAAGGATGTAAAGAATCAGATTACTGCAAGGCAGTTCAATCTGGATGTTGCTACAGGAAGTGCATTAAAAAAAAAAAAAAGAAAAAACAGTAGTGTATCTGAAGAAGAAATACTATTGCTAAAGGAAAGCTTGTGAACATCCATTATTGACATCCTACAGAAGTTGTGAGGAAAGTCACTCATCAAATACAACTTAAAGCATGTTAGTTCAAGCTTGAATCTAGACTTCACATTAAACTGCAAATTCACACAAAGAAGATTAACAGTATGTCCTGAAATTTCGGTACTGAACGGAAGGCAGACTGTGTCAGACTTGAATTTCTGAAGATTTGCAGGAAGAAAAAATTGAAGACAAGGTCAAATTTTACATGAGAAGTGAAAATCATCTTAAATGAATTCTGGATTGATACAATCAAATTATCTTCAAAGTCATGCCTAAATTTCTGAGATTTTTTGCAATTTATTTTAATAATGTCACATGGAAATGTTTCTGTTGAGTGAGGCTTTTTTGTAAATTGCAAAATTATAGTTGAAAATCAAATAAAAAAAGCATTATTGCTCAAAGATACAAATATGACCCAAATATGATACATTTGCAACATCTGCAAAAGTCTTATATGCTGTTTTCACTATGTATGTTCTGTATATTAAAAGACCTGAAAAATGAGAAGGAAGGTGAAAGAGAAAAGGAGCAAAAATAATAAACGAATGAAAACATCGATGTAAGGTGCTGCAGTCATGGACTGTGCGGCTGGTCCTGGCGGAGGTTCGCGTCCTCCCTCGGGCATGGGTGTGTGTGTGTGTGTTTGTCCTTGGGATAATTTAGGTTAAATAGTGTGTAAGCTTAGAGACTGATGACCTTAGCAGTTAAGTCCCATAAGATTTCACACGCATTTGAACATTTTGAATGAAAACAAACTGAAATCAAGGCAATATAAAGAAATTAAGACAAATTTCTAGACTTTGTTTCCTTTAAGCAATAAGTAATAATTGATATTAATATTATAAATGTGAAAGAAACACTCTTATGTTCCCAAGACTAAAGCCACGGAACCAATTGCAGTCAAATTTGGTGTGGAGATAGCTTGCACACTGAGCAAGAACATTGGCTACTTCAGAAAAAAAAAACCCTAAGAAGATGAAGCAGGTAGTGGAACTTTTTTTTGTACACTCCAGTGAACATAAAACATTATTAAATTTGTTACATAGTTAACACAGGTAATGTATAGCTACTTCAGTTGCACAATGCAGTGATGCTGCACAGCTGCTTCATTGTGAGTTGGGTTATTTGGGAAGGGGAGAGGGGGGATGCACAGTACAAGCTATGTTTACTTTAACAGGCAGGCACGTGAGAGCAGCTGATGTTATTGTGCGTACTGTATCTTATTTACCATCACTCATCATAACAAAACTACCAATATGTAAACACAGACATGGGTAACAGCTGGTATTTTATAAACTTTGTAAATCATATCTGACAATATTATGAAACTCACTGTATAGCAGAGATGCTAATTTGCAGATAGGCACAACAAAAACACTGTCAAACAAAGCTTTCAGTCAAACAGGCATTCATCAGAATCGCACAATGTACACACACACACACACACACACACACACACACACACACACACACACACACACACACACACACACACACACGCATGACAACAGTCTTTGGCTGCTAATGCCAGACTGCAAGCAGCAGCTTATGATGGGAGAAAAACCAACTGGTCAGTGGGGGTGAGGAGGAGGCTGGGGCGGGGGTGATAAAATGCTACTTGTGGGAGCATACAGAGACATGGTGAGGAAAGGGAAGTGCAGCTGGTGCAGTCAGGTGGCGGAATAGCACAGTGGGAGGGGCGGGGAGGATAGTGGGTAGGATACTCATCATTTCAGGGCACGATGAGAGGTAGTCAAAACCCATGGCAGAGAATGTGATTTAGATGCTCCAGTCCTGGGTGGACTGAGTCACAAGGGGAATGCTCCTCTACGGCCGGACAGTGTAACATCGGGAGGCAGTGTGTGACTGGAGAGATGAGACACAGAAGATCTGGTTTTTCTTCTTCTCTCTCTTTTTTTTTTTTTTCCCCCCCAAACAAGGTTGGGAGAGTAATTACAACATGTGAAGGCCTCAGTGAGACCCTGGTTACATTTCAAGAGGGACTGCTCATTGGTACACATGTGATGGCCATGGGTGGATAGGCTGTACAGAAGGGACTTTTTGGTATGTAACATGTGGTAGCTGTTGAAGTTCGGCTATTGCTGGTGGATGGTAGGTTTGATGTGGACGGAAGTACTGATATCGCCACTTATGAGGTGGGGTTCAACATCAAAAAAGGTGGTTTGTTGGGTTAAGGAGAATCAGGTGATGCAATTGGGAAAATATGTTCAGATTTTGGGGGAATGTGGAAAGTGTGTTCTCACCCTCGATCCAATCACAGAGATGTCACCACTGAATCTGAATCAGGTGAAGGGTTTGGGATTCTACGTAGTTAGAAAGGATTCCTCTAGATGGCTGATCTGCAACTCAGCATCTCTGCTATATGATGGGTAGCAACTATCATTATTCCATCCTGGATTTTCCATTGTAATTCATATATATGCAATGTACATTTTTGAAAAAAATAAGTTTTAGTATAAAATTTAACAAAAAAAGTAACCTGAAAAAAGACTTGAAAACCCTGGAGAAGACCTTTAATTTGAAAATTACTAATTGCCAGACACTGGAATTATTCACACTGAACATCAATGGAACAAAACTTTACTGAAGGCTACATCACAGTCACATGTTGGTGTGTTCACATTAGACCAAACATGAACAAATTTTGCTTAGCCCAGTACCAAATGGTGAATGTGAAGTTATGAGATACCATATGTCATACAGTATACAGAATATGATGATATAATTAAATAACTAACAATGATAAAGTTTATTAATTGCCAAAGCTAAATTTATAAGAATTATTCACAAAAATATTTTACTATACAAACTGCTGGGAATGAAACAATAGGATCAGAGTCATCCAATTGCTTTAAAACATTGACATATATTTGCCTGAGAAAGTATATATGTACAAACACATCAAAGAATATTTATCTGTTGTGTCTCTGTTTCTAAGTATCAAATAATGTCACAAACAAATGTATTTTATTCTCCAATACAGCTGTTAAAAAATGCTACTGAATGAAATGTCATTCATCAGTTTCTACTCCTTTTGGTGCACAGTGTGTAGGCTTTTCCTTGTCAAGGTATTGTTAAACGTAAACCAGTGTTCGCTTTCCAACGATGGGAACTCCAGGATAGAATAACAGTAATGTGGAAAGGATAGTTGCTACTCACCACGAAGTGGAGATGCTGAGTCACAGAAAGGCACAACAACAAAATTGTCATGAAGTTAGCTTTTGGTCAATAAGGCCTTTGTCGAAAATAGACAACATACATGCATGCACACATTTACGCAAATGCAACTCCTACATACATGACCACAGTCTCTGGCAGGTGGAGCCTGTAGTATGGAAAGGGCTGTGAGCCATGTGGCAAGGGGTTGGTTGCGTGAATCAAGTAGTAACTGACAAGGATTTTGCATAGGTTGTGTTGACAGTGGAATACAGCTGTTGGAGGTGTGAGAAGAATATTTGTCATTTCACGGCATGGTGATAGTACCCTGGCAGAGAATGGGTTTCGGTTGCTTCAGTCCTTTGTGGTACTGAGACACAAGAGGAGTGCTCATTTGTGGCTGAAAACGGGGTACCCGTGGTAAGTAGGTGACTGGTGAGATTTGTTTCTGGACAAGGCTGGGAGGATAATTTAGGACTGTGAATGACTCATTGAGACCTTGTTCTTTTTTTACTTCATTCTTCAATTACATCAAAACCATATTTATCTGTAAATAGCTAAATTTTTAGCCATTTATTTCTGTGCATCATGCTCTCAGGTTCTTTTTCTTTAACAAACTTTTGACTGAATAAGGGCATTCGCAAAACAAACTATGGCAACGCAGGGCCCCAATCATCTCTGCTTCATATATACTTAATAATACGTCATTAAATTCCTTACTTCATAGTCTGTGATATTTCCCCTAAAAATGTAGTCAGAATAGAGATGGAATGCTCGATTGCATTGTTCCTCAGAATACTAATTATTCTGAGATGGGAAAATAGGGGAGGCTGCAGCAGTAACGAAAATGTTTCGGTTTAGTTTTCAGTTAAGATAAGATTTGAACAGACTCCAACTGTAGCTGATTCTATGTGGCTTATCATCAGTTTGCACAGAGACTGCTGTAGGAGAGCGATAAGTTGGGTGGTGATTGACCGTGTCAAAATGTAGCACAGCATGATGAAATATGTCACAGTGCACAGCAAGAATAGTCGGACTTTGTAAAAAAACAATTTAGACTGCAGGTTTGAAGAGAGAGGATGCCAAAGATGCATACGATAGTGTGTCACCAACACATAACCGAACATATGCTTCCCAGTGGCATTAGGTTGCTGGAACTTGCAACAAACTGGTGATACAGTCAGTTAGTGATATTTAAGGTAATGTTCAATGGATAGTTATGTCATTTTAACTTACTGTCAGTATTATTATTCACATTAACTTAAAGACATAAATATGATGTTCTTACATGCATCTAGTCAGGAGGAGTGGAGGGGAATAGATAGGACTCTAATGAACTCTCTTTGTTTCATATAAAAGAAGAATGAAATTAATCCATAGGAAAAGAAAGCGTGAGCGCGCACACGCACGTACGCGCACAGACACACATACACGCACACAAGCAAGCACGCCTCATGCACACACAACAGCCAACTCCAGCATCTCGGGCCTGTTTGAGATGTGCTTTGCTGTGTGGGCGCACGCGCATTCATGCGCGTGTGCATTTACTCATGAAGGCTGTGGCTGAAAGCTACATGTGTCTTTTAATAATGCTTGTCTTCAACTTGATGTGTTTTCTTTACAGTAAGTAGCAAACTGTCTTTTCCTACATCGTTGATATTCCTACCTGGAGTTCCCATTGTTTGAAAAATTAATTTTTTGAATGGCTATGACAAGAGTTTGAACAACTTGGAGTAGCCATTGAAATTCACTGTAAGGGTGTTTTTTCATTAGACATAGAAAGATTACATATTAGTTACATTATTACAGGTAGAATTAGTTATGGTACTATAATTTTCTATAAGTATTTGTTAATGTTTGGTTATTAAGGTTCCATTTTTCCATTAACATTTCAATTAATTGTGGTACACAGTGTTATTTTCTACTACAGTCAGTTAGTTATATAAAATAGCCATTAGATTTTGGTTTGACGTCCCTCATATGAAGCTTTAGCTAACAGTGAATATGGAAAAAACATGGGTCACTGCTCAGAGATGATATTTGAGAATATTTTGTGATCAGTGACATAGCATAGTTCCTTGCACTTAGCAGCTTAAAATTCGTAATATCAGTTTTTGTGATTATAAATGCTTTACATATTTATCATTTTGTGCCTTTATCAAACATACATTGCGGCAGGATGACCACAAGTGTAAAAACCAAAGGAATGGCACAGGTGATGTCTTAAGACTGTGTTAGGATTCATCATGGTGTTCAGCCTTTTGATAGGTCGTCGGCCAGAGCAATATAGTGTAAACATCCATTCAGTTTGCCCAGCCTCCCAAAATTGGCTCAGTCAGTTTAACAGCGTATGTGCATGAAACATTTGTACCTCATAATCACTAATGCTGAGTGCGTGACCCCATACAGGACACACTAAAAGTGTGTCAGTGTTGGTACGTAAATAATATTTTACATAGATAGAAAAAAGATACACATGTACGTATACATGTATTATATCAAATGAATCCCTGTTTAGTGTGAGGAATATTTCAATTTTATACTGTTGGATCACAAGTTCATTGTTTTGTCTTGGCTCAGTATCGTCTCCATTCCAGTATTGTCTCCATTCACTCAAGATTAGTTATTTTGTAAATGCCTTAGCATGCACAGCGAGTGGCTAAGTCCATCTCCAGGTAAGTATGAAATCAGGGCAAAGCATACACCAACATTTTAGTTCTGTCATCCGTAATAACAAACTCCCACACTGTGTTGTATTTAGTAACATAGTGATCTTTTGAGGTTGTATTTCATTATAACACAAGTCGCATTTCATTATAACACAAAGTATCATTACATTATTTATAGACCATGCTCCTGCACACAAATTCCAAGTTTTTTATTTTAGTGTAACTAGGAAGTGTGTTCCCAAAATAAATATCGACATATACCTCCTTATAGGATCCTTGCCTCTTGACTTCTAAGTAGTAGATATATTTACATTTATTTATTAGCTTCCTATATGCAATTCTGTCCTGAATCATCAGATATTGTTTTGGGAAGGCGTGCAAAGTGTCAAACCAAATCAAAATTCGAAGAAAAGGAAAAGATGTAGAGACTCAAAAGTGGAGCAGAATATATACAAATATCTTGTAAAAACTCAAGATACAATACTCATTCAAAGCCTGCTCACTCTCGTATCCTAATATGTACGTAGCTTTGATATGAGTGACACTAGAAATATTTTGCGTATATAATCTGTGTAGTTAGAGCCTCTCCTTTTTTAGTCTAATACAGTAATTTCATTAAGTGATAATCTTCACAACTAATATTTACATTTGTGTACATGAATTGTCAACTATCCAAATGGTTAAGGAAGCAGTGTGATAAGTAGGTTAATAGTCAGAAAAGAACTATGTACACCCAAACTTCTGTTTGTAGGATGCTGCCTCTTGTGAGTGCCTAAATATTAGTCTCATTAACTTGTCCCTTTCCTTAACATTACTAAGGCATATCTCTCTTCTGTTTGAGTCATGGTTCCAGCAGACGTTATGGGTTAACTAGCTACCAATCCCCTTCAATAAGTACATTTAAACATAAATACAAAAACAAGATCAACTACTTGTGGAAATAAAATCCTGATGGGAATGTAATCCCTTTATTTTATCATTTATGATAAGCAGAGGATAACTTCCATTTTGGGGTATTCTTACAATCCTATATAGACCAGTATATAAAATTTGTCACAGTTTTTTTGGGCAAAAGTGATTATTAAGGGTGTGTAGAAACCAAGCAATACACAAAACCAATCCTAAGTAACACAAATAGGGCTTTATTCATAAACCTCTGAACAATAACGAAAATAAGACTCTTGTGACTACATGTAATGAGAGAAAAGAATCATACTGAAGGTGCAACATTAGCAAGACACAAACAACTCATGTGAGCAGTAGAGACTAAAAGAAAATAGTGAGAATGAGTCAGCACTGCTCCGCATCTACATAGGTGCAAGTCGTGCAGCACTGTGTGAGTGCTTCGTACAGGCAATCTCTAGTGGCCAGACTGCACTGATACGTTTGGCTGATTTCAGTTCACATGCACGGTAACACTACACTTGACACACACACATGTACTAGTAGCAGGAAACTGCACACCTGTCCCTCATCGGAAGAGGGTGCCCAGGACATGAGGGACAAACTGGTAGCTCGACGAGAGAGACATCATTGGATCAGGAGCAATGGCAGCCAGTACCAACAGCAGTGGTGGACCAATGTGTTGCGGTGGCAACAAAGCACAGGGGTGCGGAGATGTGGCAAACCTGAGGGCGATTGGCCCGCACTATGCCTAACGACAGCACTGGGGAGGAGGGTGCCATCACCATCTCTGTGTCGTCACCAGTGGTCCCAGTGTGAAGGAGACGGGGCTGGACCCAGCAGCAATGATGGCAAGGGGCCGGTGGAGGCAGCCCAATCAGAACAACAGGCTGTGGCAATGGACCTGAGGCCAGAGATGTGTTGGTGCCCTGTGCCGGTAAGCTGGAACCCCAGGTCGCCGCACATGGAGGAGGCAACCAGTTGGACAGGGGCACCTCCACATCAAGCGATGAAGGGCTTGAGGCAGGGTGTGGCAGCGTGTGCCATACCAATGAATCGGTAATTTTGGGCATGACCAAAGGTGCAACTGATCAAAGTAGTGCACCACTACTGCCAGCGCCAGCAGTGGCTGGTATCCACTTGCTTTGGCTGGCAACCAAATTGTGGTGCCCACACTGGCGATCACAGCACGAAGCGACCAGACGAACCTGATCGTGGCAGGTGTGGCGCAGGCCACAGAAGGTGGAAGAGTGTGCGTGGCTGCCGAGTATGGAACAACACAGCTAGACTCCACTCCCACATAAGTGTGAAGTGGTAGGTGCTC
Source organism: Schistocerca serialis cubense (assembly GCF_023864345.2). NCBI lineage: Eukaryota > Metazoa > Arthropoda > Insecta > Orthoptera > Acrididae > Schistocerca > Schistocerca serialis. The sequence continues at coordinate 520,975,818 of NC_064644.1, forward strand.
AGAAAATAGAGAAGAGCATTGTCTGGTGAAGAATCCATAACAGACTTTTTCATTCGAAAATTGAACATACACATTAATTGTTACATATTGCCATTTGATTGAGAGTGGAAAGGTGGAGCCATAACATGACGAATGCTAAGATGGGAACAAAGCAATTGAAAGGCGTGAGAAATTGTCTGTGGTTCATTATTGGAAATGAAGGTACAAGGCAACCCCCTCAATAGAAAAACCTTCAAAAGCAGACAAATTGTGACCTCGGCTGACATTGACACACACACTGGAGAATGTATGGAAACCGGGAAAATGCATTCCCAGGGCTGGCATGGAGCAGTTCAGGGGGACAGAGATGCCGTGCGAGCTTCCTATTGTTGGGCACAGTGCTCACAAGCTGTGACAAAAGAGACAATTTCGCCATCGATCCGTGGCCAAAAAAAATGCGTCTTATCTCAACAGTTTGGTGCATGAAATTGCCCTAGTGGAGAAGGCGTAGAACAATGGCCGTAACGTGGCAGGAATGACTATTCTGAGAGAGGTGTTTTCAATGGACAACAGCAAAACAACATTCAAAGCAGAGAGATGATACCATAGGGGAAAGTAGTTGCATAAGGGATCCAAAGTCCAACTTGGGGTTTATCTGGCCAGCCTGTTGAACAAACCACACCACCCGTTGGAGAACAGGTCAGTGACAACAGCAACTGCTCTGCACAAGCTCGTTAATTGGAAAGCCCTCAACAATGGCCTGCATTTCAGTATCAAGATGAAAGCAAAGCAATTCTTCTCAATCAAAGATGGGATCAGGACCCATAGGATGGGAGAACAAGGTGTCCGCATTGGCGTGTTTGGACTTGGCATGTTTAGAGTAGGTCAAAAATGTATTTTGTAATTGTAGCAAGACAAGAACAGTGCCCAGTGTTGTAGGTGGTGTACTGCCTTGTCAGGCTAGCAAGTGAGAGGATTAAACAAGGAAACCAAGGGTGTATGGTCAGTAAAAAGGTGAAACTTGGAGCCACGCAAAAAATATGAAATTTTTAGAGTGTGTAGACTGTGACAGCCTCTCTTGCCCCTTGAAAGTAATGCTGGTGGCCTGGAGTGAGAGATTTAAAGGAAAAGAAACAGGTCGTTGAGAGCTGTTGGCATGTCGGTGCCCTGACGCAATATTGTGAGGTGTCAGTCAACAAATCTATGTGCTCGTCTGGAGAAATCGAAACTCCATTTATGCATGATGCTGGTCAAATGTGCATTGAAATTGGCAGTTAAATCTTAACTTGTGAAAATGTTTCAAAATACCAATTCTAAAATTCAGTAAAATATTTGGCTCAACGGATATTTCAATATGTAGTGACAATATTTCAATATGTAATGACAAATACTGCAGAACTCTGTTCAAACAAGGCAAACTCCACATCACTTTTATATGTATTTCACAAATAACTGTAGCTGTCTTGCTTCTTTCTAAACAGGAGGACCAATGAACAGCAGAGAGTGTGGTGTTGCCAAATCAAATTAGATTGTGTTAATGCCACAATTAAGGATTTCTTACATCCTGAGCATAATATTCATTCCCGTCAATGAGATTCACTGTGCTATTAGCCAGTGAGCAGCTTCTCAGGCAAAGAGCTTCTGTAGCGCCAGAAGCTAGCACCATGCTCGACTTACCAAGAAGTGACGTCAAAATTATGTGGCACTTAATGCAACATGCCTTTATTTATATATATGCATAGAGTATATACACTGGCGGAAAACATATTAGCACACCTTTTTACAGATTTCCAACCCACTCGAGATTTACTGCTGTGATACTGTATACATAGTATATGAAATGATTATATTTACTGATCAATCCAGTCATGCCATGTACGACAATGCTATGGCATGAGCGGAAGTCGAGTTTGAGGTGCGCATGACCATAGTCCCACTGTAAATATTTGGATCACAACAGTTTGTGTTGACGTATCTGATCCTCTTATCTCTACTGGGGCAACTGTGCGATTTGCAACTGCTGCCCTTGCAATATGATGATCCTGGCGGGCATTTGTGCTGTGTGGATATCCAGAAGCTCATCTATAGATGTGAGAATGTTCACATCACCACTGATGCCACCATCGTTGCACAACTGACGCAGCACATCCAACTTTTGTGGTTGTTCTCTGAAAGGACCATCCCACCACTTAGAAGGCCACAGTTTGACTCCTTTCAAACTGGCTCACTTGACTGGAGGAAAGATGAGTCTCTCCATGGCCTGGTTGCCTGCTTGCTTCACATGTTTGTCTCATACTGTGCCTTCTGGCTGTGAGCATTCACTATTAAAGGATAGACATAATGGTGTTCTGGTAGCTATGCCTCTAAGCTATCTGTTGGCAGATGATGTTGAAACCATTATCAGTACATTTACTGTACTCCAGGTGGCATATGCCGATAGTGAGGCAAAATCGACGATGTCTTTCCAGGTGTACTAATTTTTGTTCCGATAGTGTATATCTATGGAGTGAGCATAGCATACTGTGCATGTTCTCATGGTCGTACTAGTCTAGTCACTTGATTCTGGGTCGCCATCACCTGTCTACAATTTGCAATAATAGCAAAACTTGAATGTTACATGTATTCACCTTGTTTTATATATGTTATTATATGCTTTGAGTTTTAGTGACAGCTTTTGTGCTATGGATGTAAAGAGAAAGAGAAAGGAGGACAGGTTACTTTTAATAGGAATGTACAACAAATGTATAATTGTGAATCTCATATTGATATGAGGCACACTATATATTGAAAAATATGATGATATAGTATTATAAAGTCATGTATATAATATGTAGATAATTCTGAAATTTTGTGGCATTGTTTTTACGAGACAAGTACTATATAAATTTGCAAGTTAATTTGAGTAAACTGCCAGTCAGTGTATAGACATTGGTGCTATGTTACTATGCAGGTAAAATTCATTCATGAAAGTCTTGTTAATATCCTCCAATTTATTTAGGTCATCAAAACCTAAAGTGTTTTATATACCTACTGGAATGCCATGTGGTTATATATGTAATAAGATGGGGAAACATTATAAAAATGTAAATGTTTGTTTGTTCAGAATTGTTAATCTCTGAAAGTTCTTGACTGATACCTTTAAAATTTCGACAAAACGTAGAATTCCAATGTGATATTGTTTTCGGTACCTAATTCTTTAATACAGTATATTTTAATACATATAATATAAAAATATATGTATAATATATAAAGGAAACCAAAAATCTCAAAATGCACCTTTCCTATTTACTTCAGAGTTTTACATGTTACTGTAATAAACATTTAGATACATATAGACTACATACTGCTTAATTTGTATGTATATAGTACACAGCAAAGAAATATTGTTAGCAAACAGAAAAATTGTATTTATGGATGATTGGTTTATGATTAGACTGCTACTACAGAATCTGAATTTGCAATAACAATAAACAAGGCTCTTGGCCAGAGAGGGGAGAGGAGATGGATATAGGGGTGGGAAGAAATGGACATAGAAAATGTTAAGAGGGAGACAGACAGAGAGAAGGGCAGGAGAAGATGGTGAAAGAATAGGTACGGGTAGGAGAGGACGGAGAGAGAAAGGGGTGAGGAAGTAATGGACTGAGATAGGGCTAGAGGGAGGGGCCAGGAGGAGATGGAGAGAGAAGGGGGTAGGAGAAGAAAATGGACAAAGAAAGGGGGGAGGCAAATATGTGCAGAGGAGGGATTGAGATTAGGACATATATCCAAATCTGATACATATTAGAAACTTGTGCTTCCTCTTTTCTTTCTTTTCCATTTAAGTAGACTGAGCCACAGCGAAGAGTGGCGAGGTCAGCTACTGCTAAGTAAATGTGCTGGTTGTGTGAAGTGGTCTAAACTGTGCATAAAGTTAGAGCTATTACTGTGTTTTCTTTCTCTGAAAATGAGAACTTATCAACTACGTACCCATTACTTACATACTGGTACATATTACAAAAAGCGCTTAAGGAGAAGCATGCCCACTGCTAAGGGATGTGCTGTACCGGTATGTGTGAAGTATGTTCTAATTTGTGGAAAAAATTATGGTTCATTGCCAGGAAACCAAACTTCTCCCATTGCTCCTGAAAGTAGCTAAAGCACAATTGGGAATTTGCCTATACCACCTGCACCAGAATATATTTCGCCTGTGTATGTACTTTATTTGAAGACATTCTTGTGTAGAAAAGAAGTCTCCTAAAACAAATAGCTTGTAAATTTATTTTTGTACTTTATATGCGGCTGACAGTGAGAAAATATCACCTTTTAATACATCCTAACATGTGTCAGAGTTTTTTATGTTTTTTGTTCTGAGAATGAGTAACAGTTTATGACAGTTAATCAATGTGTTTTGAATTTTGAGTTGCATTTGCTTATTCCATGCTTAACTTGTAAATTACTAACAAAGACCAGTCCCAGAACCTCTAGAAACATGAAGATGAATAAGGAAATTTTTGCCCATGGCTGGACACCAACCAGAATTGTAATCACCATTCAACCTCTTCAGCCACTACTGAATGTAACCTTGTCATATGTCTTGTGAAAAATGCCGATAAATCATTATCTGACATCTAATGGCAATAAACTGTATCATTTCGAGGAATCCTCAATTTGCTAGTGTTTGTTTATAGCACATAAGTTACGATATTCTTATAGTATAAGACAAGTTAAATACATGTTTGACAGATTTCAGTATGCCCTCAGCCAGGTGCGTTAGCCAAAGTATATCTCTGGAAGAAGCGTAGCCACAGTAACTTATATGTAGTACAAGGTGGTTAGTGTTAATAAATGCATTTCTCAATGTGTACATGAATGTCCACCTAATACAGGCAGCCATGTTCCATGCGACAGATGGCATACTGATTTATTGTACTTTGCGTACTTGCAGTACGCAATTTCAAGGCAACAGCGCTAGTTTTGGCGATATATCGCAAAAACATCAGCCTTGGATCGATTTCTTATAATAAAATGTCACTAAAGGCTCGTCCACACGCAACGATCTGTCTGCGCACATCACATCTGCGCAGACAGATCGTTGCGTGTGTACAGAAGATTAGCACCAACCTGAGGTGTGTGCAAACCTGGAAGTTGGAGTTGGAGGTTTGAGCGAAACCTCTTAAATCTGTGGGTTCAAACCACATCTGCGCAGACAAGTTGGAGCGTGTGGACAGGAGATCGCCGCAAATCTGGCGCGAAACAGCTTTTTGCTCAGTATTTGTACGCACAGGGCATTAAAATGGCTGATACTCGTCAGTGTTCTCGAGAGTTTGTAAGCGAATTCATTGAAATATATAGAAACCACCCATGTTTGTGTGAGATTAAAAGTACAGAATATAGTGACCGACACAAAAAGACAGCAGCATACAATGCTCTAATTGAAAAATTGCGGGCAGTTGACGCCTCGGCAAACAGAGAAACAGTAACAATAATAATAAAAAAAAAAAAAAATCGTTGCGAACTCTGTCTAGAATTCAGAGTGAAGTTTTGTATCGTGTAACAAAAGTTTGTAACAGGTTGCTTCTACACAGTAGCGAACTGAAAATGCCTACTCAGAAACAAAGTAAACCATAGTTCATTGGCCATGTAGGTATATAATCTCTAATAATATAGGCCTACTGTGTTTCAAACACGTCTACAACACCAAAAATATTATCTGTAACTTGGCAGTCTTAATTTACTTGACTTGCCTTCATGAACTCATTCTTCAGGACAGCGTAAATAGCTTCACATGTGTTGGGTATTATTTCACTCAACACTTGTTTCGCTATTGCAGTTGAAAATTCCAAATCCTTGTAGCTCCTTCCTGTTGCTAGGAATCTTAATGTTACCGCCAGCCGTTCATGAGGAGAAATTGCCCTTCTCATACAAGTATTTTTTCTCATAATATGAGACATTACAAGCTTTAAGAGATAATTATAAGTTTCGACATCCATCCGCAAATAATTTCGCCAGTCGTTAGGTTCGCCCTGCAGATCTCGCAGTAAATTTACGTGAGAAAACTGCTTTCGCTTTAGCAGCCACTGTCTACACCATTTTTACCGCTTTCTCTGTTTCCTGCGGTTGGTCTGAATGTTTTTTGCAACACAAGTTGCGAACACAGACCACAAAAGAACTTCCTCCATTTCTGTATTTCAAAATAACTGAATTAAATTTTTGACGTTTATGGGGAGCGTAGTCGCTTGCCACTGATATTTCTTTTCTACACCGACAGATGGCGGGTGAGTAGTAGATTGGGGTTTGTGTCGTGTGAACACGCCACATTTGCAGCGATCTTTTGCATGTACAGACATCTGCGCCGATGTCTGCGCAGACAGATCGTTGCGTGTGGACTGGGCTTAATGAAACATCAGCAGTAAAAGCCTCAAGAGACTCAAAGATGAACAATCCTGAAGTTCCTAGTAGTAGGTTATCAGCTTACTGGACCAGTAGTGGTGAAGATCGTGGAGTATGCAATGTAAAGAAGTTGGTACGCTTCTTACTTTAAGTTAATAATTTCTTTTCATATTAGCTCTTGTGACACAGTCGGAAACTTTCTTATTCGTGTAATAGAGGTATATTCGATGTGTTTTACATATAAGAGCACACGCTCTCGCGAATTAATTTCTTCGTTTTAGTGTCTTCTGTCAGATTAGAAAACGAAAAGACAAAATTGTTGTGGCTAAAACGACCAGCATTCTTGCTTGTGACAAATATTTGGCTATTTTTCCCTAATACGTTGTGATTTGCAAGGGTTTGTTAGTCAGAAACCAAAGTATACAGTTCAAATTCCTGCCAGTAAAGCGAGAAGTAATGCCACTTATGTTCCTTGCCTGTCACAAATATTTGCCTGTTTATTTCCTAATATTTTGCAATTTCTGAGGCTGTGCTTAGGCAGGTATTTGTTACTTGTTACAAACTTTTCGCTTACGTTTAGTGAAAAAAATACGAGCTTACGGAATATCGGACCAGGTTTGTGATTGGATTCAGGATTTCCTAGAAGAAAGAACACAACATGTCATTCTTAACGGTTCAAAATCTGCAGATGTAGAGGTAATTTCGGGAGTACCGCAGGGAAGCGTGATAGGACCTTTATTGTTTACAATATACATAAATGACTTAGTTGACAACATCGGTAGCTCCGTGAGGCTATTTGCAGATGACACGGTTGTCTACAAGAAAGTAGCAACATCAGAAGACTCGTACGTACTCCAAGAGGACCTGCAGAGGATTAATGCATGGTGCGACAGCTGGCAGCTTTCCCTAAACGTAGATAAATGTAATATAATGCGCATACATAGGGGCAGAAATCCATTCCAGTACGATTATGCCATAGGTGGTAAATCATTGGAAGCGGTAACGACCGTAAAATACTTAGGAGTTACTATCCGGAGCGATCTGAAGTGGAATGATCACATAAAACAAATAGTGGGAAAAGCAGGCGCCAGGTTGAGATTCATAGGAAGAATTCTAAGAAAATGTGACTCATCGACGAAAGAAGTAGCTTACAAAACGCTTGTTCGTCCGATTCTTGAGTATTGCTCATCAGTATGGGACCCTTACCAGGTTGGATTAATAGAAGAGATAGACATGATCCAACGAAAAGCAGCGTGATTCGTCATGGGGACATTTAGTCAGCGCGAGAGCGTTACGGAGATGCTGAACAAGCTCCAGTGGCGGACACTTCAAGAAAGGCGTTACGCAATACGGAGAGGTTTATTATCGAAATTACGAGAGAGCACATTCCGGGAAGAGATGGGCAACATATTACTACCGCCCACATATATCTCGCGTAATGATCACAACGAAAAGATCCGAGAAATTAGAGCAAATACGGAGACTTACAAGCAGTCGTTCTTCCCACGCACAATTCGTGAATGGAACAGGGAAGGGGGGATCAGATAGTGGTACAATAAGTACCCTCCGCCACACACCGTAAGGTGGCTCGCGGAGTATAGATGTAGATGTAGATGTAGATATGTCGCAATGCCCGAGAATTTGGTTAGCCAGGAACTTAAAAAGGTATTTCTGTTGCAAATGTATATGCTCAGAACAGACCCACTGTCAGTAGCGCTATGTAAAATTGTAAAATGCTTCAAAATCAGTCTTCCTAACGAGTGCCCTTGGCTGAGAAAATATATTGCTATGCTAAATTGAGTTCCAGCCAGTGCGCTCAATACGAAACAGTAGTATTGAGCTCACTGGATCCAACCGGTTTTAGATCCTTGCCTCATAGCAATGGAGGCAATAGAAGAGCTGTAGGCATGCAATCAGCTCCTGGTGAGTGAGCTACAGACATGGCATGTGCACGTGGCTATGGCTCGCTTGGAGCTGCCACGCCCTGTTGCTGCGACAACAGCTAGTGCAGGACATTTGTTGGTTAGGCTGCCCCCACTCTTGGCCAGGTGAACTGTTCATGTGCTTTAGCCACATGAAGGCTTTTTAAGTAACAATGCCACTTGCAAGCACATGAAATTTAGACAAGTCATGGGCCAGAACGATCAAAACTACATGGCCGATGTGCAGGACATAATCACTGCCACACCGACGCAGTTCTTATATAAACAGCTGAAGAAGGAACTGATCCAATGGATTTCGTCATCCAAAGAACAATGGATGCACCAGTTGCTGCGCCAAGAGGAATGCAGTGGCTGGAGGCTTTATCAGTTCCTGCGCCACATGCAGAAACTTGGACAGTCTGACGTGGTGGTCCCAGACACATTGTTGCACAGTATCTGGATGCACAGCCTCTCCATACAGTGAAAGCAGCAATAGCCGTGCAGTCAGGTATGCAGCTGGTCGCCATTGCAAACTCGGCCACAATTGGCTATATAATGAGCTGTCAATGGAGCCTAGTACCATGGTTGTGGCAGCCACAAACACCATACCCTTAACTCTGTGGCAGCACACACCTTCTGCAACCACCATCTTGGACTCTGACCTACACCATCTATTGCAGAACGTAACCACACACGTGATAGCATTTACCACACAGGTGGATATGTTGCTGTGCTCGCAGCCAGAGGGCAGCAGGCATCACAGCAACAGTAGATCTGGCTACAGGTAACCCAGCTTAAGCAGTACACAATGCACCAACAGCCATTCTAATAATACACCACTGACAGTGGTACTACCTCCAAGCAATTACTGTTGGTGCCAAGCCCATTTCAACAATGAAGTGACTAAGTTTCATTCGTGATGCTCCAGATGCCAGCTGCGATCTGGTCTAGGTACACCCAGCTGTAGTGCAGTATCAAAGTGTCTGTCTGTAGCAGAATGAGGTAGGGCCATGTGGTACATGGTTGACACTGGTTCAGATTTATCCATTTTCCCTCAGACGATTTAAGAAACTGTTGGAACCCAAAACTCTGTGTCTCATGATGATAAACAATTCCGGTTGGAAACATAAGGTATTCATTGAAATGTCGACCATGTACTGTGCCACACATTCGCATTGAGGATCACTGTGCCTAACATGAACGAGCTGATGCTGAGCAAGGATTTCTTCAGCCATACAAGCTGCTTGCTAACATCGCAAGTGCCCAACTAATCGACTCCACAACGAGTGTGAGGACAGTGGGACAGTGACAGCAGACAGTGTTCTTCAGAATAAAACACCTGGTGTGCTCTGAACCATACACAGATATCCTGGGGAAATTCGTGGATCTTACTCGCCTGTCAGAGACTCCAAGGAAAGTCAAAGACACAATGCTCCACCACATTATTACAATGCCTGGCCCCCCTCCTTATGCTGCCCACGTCACATCACACTTGATAGGGTTGAGGTCGTATGGGCTGAGTTTGAGCTATGTTGTGACAAGGCATTATGCAACTGTCGAGCTGCCTGTGGTCTTCCACTTTATATTTAGTACTAAAAAAGGACAGTTACTGGTACCCATCTGAGGACTACCACACACTGAATCAAGGAAAATGCCAGAGAGGTTCCCAGGGCTGCACCTGCTGGATTTTAGTTATGCCTTGGTGGTCACAACAATACTCAGCAAGACCGACTGTGCAAAGACGTACACACAGATCCAGTGGCTCCAGAAGAAATACAGAAAACAGCTCTCTGAGAGCATGTATATGACTTTCAGCCTTCAGAACACTACCCAGACTTGGCAGCATTTACTGGATGAGTTTTGCGAGGAGTATCAGGCTATTTTGCATACTTGGACAACATCTCTGTGTTCCTGAAGTAGCCTAAGCTCCACTGCAGCCACCTAACATCGTGTCTCAGCGCCTCAGCGAGGCTGGCATCATTATAAACCCGCTGAAATGCGTATTTGGGGTAACAGAGATCGAATTTATAGGACATCTAATCACACTATTGGATCCAAGCCTCTACTGGACAAGGCACAGGCAATTTCAAACGTACTACACTGTAAGAAAAGCATTCTGCATCATGACGTAGTTTACTTTTAAATTTATGTGTGTTTACATTTCTGGAAGTGTCAACCAATATATTGCTTTCTCCTGCATATATCTCATGAAAAGACATGAAGGTAAAATTAGAGGTATTCGAGCTGACATTAAGGAAGTAATCCTTTGTGTGGGCCATTCGTGATAGGAACAGGAATGGGGGGAGGAGAAGAGAGTGGAGGTTATTTTTTGTCCAAGTGTTTTAACTAAGTGGCTGAAGTAACAGTTTTTTTTCTAATTTTTTGCTTTTAGAATCTGACTGCAACTGAATCAAAGTTCATAAATTGAATACACCAATATATTTTTACATATAAGATGTAAATATAGGAAAATAAGATTAATTTGTTCTTAATTTGCGAAAGAAACACTGCTTTTTCTTCGCTCTCCTGTAAAATTTAGAAATTTGCCTTACACCTTTTCTACAATTACTTGTTAAGTATTTCTTGGAATTAATAAAATAGCCGTTCTTCTTAAATCTCAACTATCATTTCGAAGATAATGTTTTCTTGAATTCCAGCACATGATACTCAGTGTTAACATTTCAGCTTGATGACATGATTTATGCAGTCAATATGTCTTCTTCATTTGTTTTATGTACGACATTAATATATTCTAACGTAACTTACTCTGAGATCTGAACTAGATTCTTTCGACAAGGAACGAGAATTTCTTCTATCTGAGACAGAACAGTTGCTTTAGCAATAAGCCAACTCCCTAGTCTTTTAACCTTTGCAAGCAGCGACCAGCGACTCTTACTATTGTATCACCTGTGGAAACGCGTGTTGCTTTGTGGGTCCCATTGGAAAGTAGGAGGAAGATACTGGTTTAAGTAAGATTGTGAGCATGAGTCATTAGTCATGCCTTGATGGTTCAGTCATAGATCAAAGATGCGGGGTTGTAGTCCTGGCCTGAAAGTTATTCTGCCAGGAAGTCTTACATTAATGTATTTGATGAGTGTTTAGTAGAGATTGATACAACTTTCTCTCGTTTTTGATCTCTGTTCTCAGTCGGCACCTTTCTATTCTTTAATTTCTGGACTACCCATAATGGTGAACCCAATTTCAGTGTCATTATGTATGAGATGTTCAACAATATACATCTCGCAGAAATAACATTAAATAACATAATAGGTTTCTGTTGCCAGTTCTGTTCAAGCGCAGTATTGTTTTACTCAGTGTATGATTCCAAAATCACAGTTTAACCCTTAACTATATATGCTACTGAAAGTTATGCCAGTACACACACGCGTGACTCTGTGCTGCCGTTCAATTTTCCAGCAATCATATCACATAGTATTTTTAAAATATTTAATAGCAATAAAATTTAAGTACTACAACTGCTACAAAAGACTCATGATGGTAAACATAATACTTAAGTAAATGTTTCAATTATAACTCATTACTTATGACTAACTAGGAACAAGGTTGCATAAAAAACATAGTGATGAACAAACATTTAGAAAATATAAATACTAAGATGTCATGCTTCGTTGAATGGAATGTTGCAGGCATTGCAAATAGTTTTGCAGGTGGAATGCTTTTTGCACACAAATCGTGTACACTCTGAGCATGTGGTCATAGTTTTATTGTTGCGATGTTTAGCAAACTCATGGCATGGACCAGATCTTGGTCGCTCTCATGAGGCTTGAGGGATTACTGGTACCTCAGAAGGCTCCTTGTATTTGACCAAATATGCTTTTATATCTAGGGGCAGTGATTGTATGTGAGCCCTTTCTTTCAGATAACCTTCAAGTAGGCTAAATCCCAAGTTTTCAATAAACTTTCCTCGCCTTTGCCTCTTCCTTTCCAACATCGATATGTTGTTGGCAACAAAAATAATATCGGCGTTTACAACTACCATATCTTAAAATATGAAAAATAATGCTGGTGGCCACATCCTTGTCCTTCGTCTCATAGGATAATTTTCACATTTTTGGTCATGTGAATCAACGCCACCTTCAGTAGCGTTATAATCAAGAATAATGTCTGGATTTCCCATTTCCTTGCATACTGCTGGCTTATTGTGTATTGTGGATAGTAAAATGACATTTTCTTTTTTTTTTAGGAACGTGAGACACCAGAGTGCAACAATCTAAAGCCAAATAAAGTTGATCCTACTAGGCGATTTCGGTTAGGAAGGAACTCAAGAGAGATGTCTAGCTCGTTCTTCTTCATGGTAGCTGGAGAAGTAAGGCCATTTTCGAGAAGGTGTATAGCAAACTCGTACTTGAATAACAGTTATCAGTTGTTAAATTTCTCTTTGAACCTTTCAATGGTTCTACTAACCTCTTTACGATTTCCATCGGCTTATTCAATAGTGCATACTGCCCTGGACGCTGGACACCAATATAAATCTCAAAATGTGATACGTAATATGTTTTTGTATCACATAAGGCATATGTTTTATGCCATATTTGGCTGGTTTATCTGGCATATAGACGACGAAGCCACATTGGCCTCAAAATGGGCGGAGCATTTCGTCAATGGTGACAAATGCAGATAAACAATAACCTTCCTGAAATTTTCATTTATTTCTGAATTTATCTACCACATATCTCTGTGATAGACTGCAGTAGTCGTCAAAGCGTAGGGATTGGAGTAAAATCGAAATCTGTTTACTTCAAAAGCAGCCCTGGCCACCATAAGAGCGGCACCATTCGTCTTCCAGGCCCGTGAAACATCAGCTCTGCAACTCTTGTTGACAGCTAAAATATATAAAAGGCCTAAAAGACCCTTGATTTTGGACCAAGAGGTGTCCTTACAATATATATCTCTGGAATAAACGTAACTACTTCTCCTTCTTTCTATATATAGATTAGTGTAATTTACAATTTCATCTATAATATCAAAACTGTAAAATACTTCATAAATGCATCAATTTCAGTTTTAGCATCCCGTGAGATACGTGTGGGTCCAGGAAAAATTTTAAACAAATTCTTTGAAGACATTTTGGAGGTTTGGGTCACTGGATTGCTAAAACAAAATGTTTCAGACCTTTTCCCCTGCCCCAAAAATACTTGAAAATCACTTGACAGTTGGCCTTCGTCCACTGGCTGTTCACTCTCGCTGGAATAGTTATCTTCAATAATTCTCTCTTCTTCGTCACTTTGTCTGAAAAATCGAAAGTACCTTCTAGTTCTAATCTGCCTTCATGCTCTTCATCAGAGAGCTCTCTTAGTAGCTCTACAATCTCTTCTGTCGTATTATAACATCTAGACCTGAAAAATGAGAAACGAGGGAATAATGAAAGGAAAAGAAAAAGCAAATAAACGACGAAAGTCAATAGAACAATTAGATGAATGAAGCAAAAAGTAGTGTACTTTTACAATACAAGTAATAATAGTTATTCATTTATAAATGCATAGTACTAAAAAAGCAACGTAGTAGTAAAAAAATACTTACAATATCGTGTATTATAAATATAATTGTAAAACAGCAACACACGCAAGTGGTATGGGGTGCCGTAATGAGGAAGCGTCTCACTTGCAGACAACTTGCAGACAACTAGCTGTAAATCACACAGGCATGGAGTAATGTGGGAATCACGTGGAGATTCCTGGTGGGGGAATACATGGAAGCTCAACCTAAAACCTTCCATAATAACTGCCAAAACTCAGAAATGCACAGTTTGTTCTTCCCTGTTAACGATACACACTACGGTTACGAAACCAAGAAATGGTGTGATAATTATTACAGTGGGCAAACACCACCAATGAAAAAGAAAATATTGTTGAAACTATGAATGAATGCAGTTAAATGACATTTATTGCCAGCTGCTTATATGTGTCTAAAATGCAGTCTCAAAGACCCAAAGTATTAAATATGATACAACCATGAAAACATGGTATGTATGTACTGGAACGAACTTTCATTTTTTTGTAGTGAAATCGGTTATCACTTTTTTTTAGCACTTTTCCCACGATTAAGTGGGCATTTTGCAGGAGCACTAGATGTTAGCCCAGTACCAAAGGATGAAGGTAGTGTTACGAGATACCATCTGTGATACAAAAAGGGGGATTATACTTCCAAAATTGAGGACAGTTCATATCTGATGGAACAGAACAAGAGAGAACGAAATGTCTAAACATTGCACAATGTGATACAAATGGTGGCATTCATGCCGGCCATCAATGGAACGGAAAAAAATTGAAGGTTCCTCAGGAAGAAAATTTTGATTATGACGTTGATGGGGGACAAAGGTGTTGTCGTCTGTTAACACAGTGGGTTAATCTAATTTTGCTGCGCTCAGTCTTGTGACTGTGCTTGAATTCATTTTTTGCGTCTTCTTAGTTTTTATTTTATTATTTTGCTCTTATGCCTCACAGTTAAAGGACTTTTGTGGGCTGGGTGGATCATAAATTATATTTCATGCCAGCAGCAGTTGATCATATACCTGATAGTAAAAAAGATTAGGTTCTACGACACATGGACAGAGAAAGAGCCTGCCTTGTTCATAAATAAAAACAGAAATCGAAGAGGAAATTTTCATTAAATAACACTTTTTGGAGGGGAAAAATACAGTTGTTTTTGGAAGTGTATGGTACTTACAAATAAAAAACAATGAAAATTTTAAACTGTCTCTTGGTGTTGTCTTACAATTATTGTTTCATGTGTTTGTGGATACATATTTTCGCTAGCAATTTAAATTCTGATGTTTTGTAATATTTGACCATCATCCTCCTGTTGTTCCACTTCTTAGCAATTTACTGTATAACCTTTATGATGGGCATAACCTATGAAATTTGCTTTGGCCATCAATACACATCATCATTGCTAGGTAGACCACGGTTGGAAATCTGTGAAACTTCAACATCAAAATGGACGTAAGTAGCCTCTGATGAAAAAATGCAAACAGGTAAGTACATTTTTACTAAATATAACAACAATATACATGAATGAAATTTGTATACTGAACTGTTTGACAAATACTTTATTATATGTGTACACACAATGATGAAATATACTTACTTTACATTTACATATTTCAGAATGTAAGTTACTAAACATTACTACTTGAAAAAGCATTACTGCCAAAAACGTCTATATGTAGTCATATTGCCAAGGAACAGATACTGTTGGCAAAGTAAAGCAGTCAGAAAAATACTTAGGATGATCTTGAGCCACTTGTGAACCACTTTCATTTGTTGCAGAAACTGTTGAGAGCGCAATTTCAATTATTATACCTGTAATTTACGTAAAATAACTTCACACATAAAAAGCCCATCTACTGCCAGTGTTATTCTGTGCTCAATTGTCTTCAGTCATTTTTTAGTTTCATAAAACCAACTAACCACGAGTGGATGCTCACATAAACTTTTTCGAGGAAGCAGCTGAAGTGGAAAAATATCGTATTTCTGTATTTGATAGAACAAATTTCCTATAGTTGGAAATTCAGGATGGAAGTTCTTCTCGAGGAACTGGAACTTTTACCGTCTGTGCAAGCGAATTATCTCAGAAAGGTGGAATTTCTGTATGGAGAAGCGGACATTCATTGTGTCACAAAGGAAACATGTCTGGCTGAACTGGCTAAACAAGATCGGAAGATAAGACTCATCGCCGACAGTCACTTGAAATATGTGAAAGATAAGGTAACCCCTTTCGATCTATGGACATCTCTGTGCGATACGTTTGAGAGAAAAGAAATTGATAGTCAACTTCTGTTGAGAAAACAGTTGTTAACAATGAAATTTAATGCAACAAATGGTATGTTAGTTAATCACTTTCTTAAGATTTACGTGCAGTACACCACCAGCCACAAACAAGAGGATTGCCATGTGCCACCACCTCTGGCAGACATTCATGGTCCGAAGATGATCTGATGAAAAGATCGAAAGCAGCCACCATTAAAAAAGTTAAGTGATCAAGACTGCTTCCAGTTTATTTTAATATGAGGCATGTTTTTTAAGTAAGTACCGTTTTGAAATTAAAAAAAAGATATGCTAATATATCTCAATAATTTTATTTTTACATGAAAGCCTGTACCTTAATCTACTTTTCTATATAATTTCCGTCAATTCTGAGGCACATGTCATAACGTTGTACCAGTTTTTGAATACCCTCCTCATAGATGTCTGCCGCCAGACTTGTTAACCACTGCATCATCACTGTTTTGCCTTTGTCATCGTATTGAAGACGCTGACCGCCCAGGTGTTTCTTCAAGTGCAGGAACCGATGGTAGTCACTGGGCGCAACATCGCGGCTGTACGGAGTATGATCTAGAGTTTCCCATCGAAAAGGTGTAATGAGATCTTGGGTCTGATTCGCCACATGTGGATGGGCATTGTCTTGCAGCAAAACGATGCCCTTTCTCAACTTGCCACGTCTTTTGTTCTGAATTGAATGGCGCAAATTGTAAAATGTCTTACAGTAAGCTGCTGCATTGATTGTCTCATTACAAGGCAGAAATTCCACAAGCAGTGCTCCTTTTCTGGCCCAAAAAATTGTGCACATGATTTTCTGGGCAGAAATTGTTTGCTTAAACTTCACTTTTCTGGGTGAATCTGAATGCCGCCATTCCATGGATTGTTGCTTTGATTCTGGTGTGACATAGGCCACCCATGTTTCATCGTCCGTAACAATTTGGCTTAAGAAATCATCACCGTCATTGTGGTACCGCTCAAGCAAAGTCAATGAATGTCTAAATGTTTGGTTTTGGCACATCTGTCAACATTTTCGGTACACAACGTGCGCACAATCTTCGGTAATTCAAGTGCTCAGTCACAATGCCATACAAAACACTATGAGAAACAGTAGGAAAGTCCACAAGGAGGAAATCGTAAAGCGTCTGTTTTCTCACACCTTATTGTCCACTTCCTGCACCAGACTTTGCCGGCCAGGGTGGCCGAGCGGTTCTAGACGCTACAGTCTGGAACCGCGCGACCGCTACGGTCGCAGGTTCGAACCCTGCCTCGGGCATGGATGTGTATGATGTCCTTAGGTTAGTTAGGTTTAAGTAGTTCTGAGTTCTAGGGGACTGATGACCTTAGAACACAGAACTACTTAAACCTAACTAACCTAAGGACATCACACACATCCGCGCCCAAGGCCAGATTCGAACCTGCGACTGCAGCAGCAGCGCGGTTCCGGACTGAAGCGCCTAGAACCGCTCGACCACACGGCCGGCGCCATTTTTGCATCAAACTTTCATTAACGACCAAAGGACGCCCACTCTGTTGTTCATAATGCACATTTGTGCTGCCATCTTTAAATGCTCTCACTCACTTTCTTACCATTCCATCACTCATAATGTTTTCTCCGTAAACTGTACAGATCTCACGATTAATATCTATCGCTTTTAGGCCTTTAGCACTAAGAAATCTTATAACAGTCCGTCCTTCACAGTCGGCGGGACTCACGATTATCGGAGGCATCTTAAACACTCAGTACACAACATAAACAAGGAAGAATCAGACTGTAATGGCGTCAGTGCGTAGACAACAGATGTAGGTACCTAGTGCGCAAGCGCAGAACGCCTACTGCAGCGCTGCGGCTGCGGTGTGGCAAAACGGTACTTATTAAAAAAAAACACGCCTCGTAATTACAGATCGCTGTTTTCCTATATAAGAACTATGTTCTTAAAAGTATTTTCAAGTGAAACTAATGTTAAACTGTGGCACTGCAGATTAGGCAATTTGAGTTATGATAGCATTATACGCCTTCAATCACATTTTGATGGTATGGAAAAGTAGACTTCAACTTTCCCGATGATGCTCAGAAGGAAAACAATCACAGCTGCCATACAAGTGCACTAGGAAACGTGCCACCAGACCTCGTTGAGTTAATCCATAGCGACATGTGTGCGCCAGTCTCACAAGAATCGTTCGATGGTATGAAGTATATGATCATGTTCGTCGACGACTTTACACTTTTCACAGTGTTCTGCACACTGGAAGGCAAGTCTGACGTAACTCGCTATCTGAAGATGTTTCTCGCCATGGGTACAGCTCGTTTCAACTTGAAGAGCAGCAAATTGCGGCGTGACAATGGCCGTGAATGCATGTCGAACGAGTTGAAGCAGTGTTTTGAAAAATAAGGAATAGAGTTTGAGTTTACAATCAGATATATTTCTCAGCAAAATGGTGTCTTGAAGCAAATGAACAAAACTTTTATTGAGAAAGCTCGCTGTTTGATACTTCAGTGTAAATTATGTAAGATGTTTTGGTCAGAAGCTGTTTGTATTGCTGTATACCTACTAAATAGAATTCCTGCTGCAGCTGTGGAAGGAAAGTTTCCTTCAGCTTTGTGGTACCACAAGAAAACTAACTTGAGAAAGGTGAGAGTATTTGGATGTATTGCTTATTTAGTGGTACTAAAGGAACTGAGGACAGAGAAGTCTGACAGAAAATCTTCGGAGTGCTACTTCACTGGCAACTGTTCTAATGACTATAGGCTCTGATTTCCAGAGGAAGGAAAAATAGTCACAGAAAGGAACATTGTTTTCTACAAAGGAAAATTTGACTTTCAACGTATAGAAATTGAGAACTGGATTCCAGAATCGTACAGGAATCATCAGAGAAGAAACACAAAGACGATAATGAAGGAGACTTCACTGAAGACGATGTTAAATTAAATGGTGGAGGTCATGGAAGAATTCCCATACCATAATTGACCAGTGACAAAGAGAAAATTGAAACTGAAGCTTTCGACATCCTACCAACAAGAGGAACGCTGCTAAATACCTAGATGACTTTGCTGTTCTTGCATTGAATGCTGAATGATTTGTCTGTGCTTTACCAGAAAGCTACATGGAAACTGCAGCTCTTGAGGATAAGGAATACTTGTATAAAGCTATAATGAATGAAACTGGGTCTATAAAGGATAACAAGACTTGTATCTTAGTTAAATTACCCTCTGGAAGGAAGGACATGTGCAGTAAGTGGGTGTTCATACTGAAGAAGGACAAGGATGAAAATATAAGACGAATGGCTGGACTTGCGGATGAAGGATATTCACAGACAAAAGAATTTGAGAGAACATGCACTAGTGGCTAGAGTTGCAACTGCTAGAATAAGGCTAATTATGCCAATGAAACAAGGACTGGATCTGGAACAATATGATGTTGCCAGCGCTTTTATTCACATATTACTGAGGGAGTAAATATACATGATTATTCCTGAAGGAGTGGCTATTCCTGAAGAACTGAAAGACACACCTTTTTTTTGCTTTGTAGGTTACAGAAGTCTTTGAATGGCTTAAAACAAGTACCACTAGCATGGAATCATTCAATTCATATGTTCCTTATCTCTATAAGATTCACTCAGTGAGAAGCAGATAAATGTCTTTATTATAAGATTTTAAAGGAAGTTGTCATTTACTTTGTGCTGTATGTTGATGACATACCGATGGCAGGAAAGAACAGAGAGGAAATAGACAGAATGAAATTACAGAGAAAATTGAAAATAAAGGAACTATCAGACCCACAATCAAACTTGGCAACGGAGATTTCAAGGAACAAAGAATAAATGTATCTGAACCAAAAGTCATATTTGAAGAGTTTGCAACAACGATTCTACATGTAAGACTGAACCCGGAGGAAGGAAAACGGATTGATAAGCCATGCAAAAAGGTGATGGATACTTGAGGTATGCAATGACAGCAACAAGGCCTTATTTATGTGCTACAGTCAACTTCTTAAGCTGATATCAAAACAACTACTCCACGATTGAACATATAGTACAGTCTCATGGCTGTGGAGTGACAAAAGGCGCCTGTCCAGTTTAACATGCAAATTATCTCCCATCTCGTGGGGCGCCATTTAATTGGGGGACACGACTGAATAGAGCAAGTGTGCGCTGATATGAAGATATGTGTCATATGGCGCACACTCCGCTGCAGAGTGAAAATCTCATTCTGGAAACTTCCCCCAGGCTGTGGCTAAGCCATGTCTCTGCAATATCCTTTCTTCCAGGAGTCCTAGTTCTGCAAGTTTCGCAGAAGAGCTTCTGTGAAGTTTGGAAGGTAGGAGAAGAGGTACTGGGAGAATTGAAGCTGTAAAGACAGATCATGACTCATGCTTGGGCAGCTCAGTTGTTGGAACACTTGCCCACGAAAGGCAAAGTTCCCGAGTTCGAGTCTCGGTCCGGCACACAGTTTTAATCAGCCAGGAAATTTCATCATAAAAATAGATAACACTTTCTCGAAGTAATGTTTTTATGTTGACCATTACTTTTCCGTGAGTCATTTAATCCACTCTTGATTAGCGAGTCAAATGCATGAGCAAAGTTGGCCCACTAAACTTTTTATTTTACTACTAGCCAAAC
This sequence comes from Schistocerca serialis cubense, assembly GCF_023864345.2. Taxonomy (NCBI): domain Eukaryota; kingdom Metazoa; phylum Arthropoda; class Insecta; order Orthoptera; family Acrididae; genus Schistocerca; species Schistocerca serialis. Next base: position 520,996,486 of record NC_064644.1, read on the forward strand.
ATTTGAAATGTCATGAACAGTTATATTTACAGTGCTTTGGGATTGCTGGTGCTACATATGTGATACTATTTTTAGATGGCATATATTTGTAACACCTACTTTAACATACTGATAATTTATAATTTGGGTATTTTATGAATGCCATGTAGCAGCGACGCTGTGGCATACAGTGACATTTTTACTCCATCTTATCGTTGCGCCTGACGTTTATTGCGAGCTCCCCTCTGGCGAACATGTTGTATGAAAGCATTGTCCAGATTTGATAAAGTTTCCTGAAGTCAGCTGTATTTCTATCTGTAATTAACTTCTTTCGATTGTGTAAAGAGGTTATGTAATCTTCTGACATAGGTGTTTGTTTTAATAAAGCATCCTTTTCCATTAAACTTTATTATGTGACATATAGGCAAAAGCATTTCCGTGTCTCTTTTCATGTGCATTATGTATGCCTCAATTGTGGTCTTTGCGTACTACAACTTCATTTGGCGAAACTGGAATGGCTAATGATTTTTGACTTCACCATGACACACAATGGCGTGACATGAATAATGTAATGCGTTGTTAGTCAGTTACAGATATATTATACAGTTGTTTATTGTATTTTCAAATTAACGTTCATATAGTTGGTTATGCATTTGTAAATGAGGCTACCTCTATGTGGTTATATATTTCTAGGTCTGAAGATTAGTCATTACGGATAACATTTAATTACCTGATTATAAACAAACACTGTGATCTGAGGCTGTAATTATAATAAAGCAAACATTTCCCTGGATCGTTGAAAACTTTTTCCTGACAGTGCCAGAACTTCGAACTGGTACAATTTTGGATGTGCACTCATTTTTTAAGCAGCGAACTCTTTCTGGACAGAGATACTCTCCACTGCTATGAGGCAAAGATCTAAAACTGGCTGGATTCAGTGAGCTCAATACTACTGTTTCGTATTGAGCGCACTGGCTGGAACTCAATTTAGCATAGCAATATATTTTCCCAGCCAAGGGCACTCATTAGGAAGACTGATTTTGAAGCATTTTACAATTTGACATAGCGCTACTGAAAGTGGGTCTGTTCTGAGCATATACATTTGCAACAGAAATATAACCTTTTTAAGTTCCTGGCTAACCACATTCTCGGGCATTGCGACATATTTGGATATATACAGCGAAAAGTTTGTAACAAGTAACAAATACCTGCCTAAGCACAGCCTCAGAAATTGCAGCATATTTGGAAATAAACAGGCAAATATTTGTGACAGGCAAGGAACATAAATGTCATTACTTCTCGCTTTACTGGCAGGAATTTGAACTGTATACTTTGGTTTCTGACTAACAAACCCTTGCAAATCACAACGTATTAGGGAAAAATAGCCAAATATTTGTCACAAGCAAGAATGCTGGTCGTTTTAGCCACAACAATTTTGTCTTTTCGTTTTCTAATCTGACAGAAGACACTAAAACGAAGAAATTAATTCGCGAGAGCGTGTGCTCTTATATGTAAAACACATCGAATATACCTCCATTACACGAATAAGAAAGTTTCCGACTGTATCACAAGAGCTAACATGAAAAGAAATTATTAACTTAAAGTAAGAAGCGTACCAACTTCTTTACATTGCATACTCCACGATCTTCACCACTACTGGTCCAGTAAGCTGATAACCTACTACTAGGAACTTCAGGATTGTTCATCTTTGAGTCTCTTGAGGCTTTTACTGCTGATGTTTCATTAGTGACATTTTATTATAAGAAATCGATCCAAGGCTGATGTTTTTGCGATATATCGCCAAAACTTGCGCTGTTGCCTTGAAATTGCGTACTTGCAGTACGCAAAGTACAATAAATCAGTATGCCATCTGTCGCATGGAACATGGCTGCCTGTATTAGGTGGACATTCATGTACACATTGAGAAATGCATTTGTTAACACTCACCTCTTTGTACTAAATATAAGTTATGAGAGGTACTGTGGCTACGCTTCTTCCAAAGATATACTTTGGCTGATGCACCTGGCTGAGGGCATACTGAAATCCATCAAACATGTATTTAACATGTCTTACGCTATGTTGCGGACCGTCGATGGTCGTGTGGGGCACTCCAGTTGGCAGAGCTGAAGCCGGAGACCACTTTGCTGTTTCTCGTCAGGAGGCCGAGCAAGTTCAATAGCGTCAAGGGGCAGTGCAGAATGATACTGCGGTTTTCGGAAGTATTCCTTTATTCAGCTAGTTTACAGAAGCGTAATGTCGGTGCACCACCCGCGCGCTGTTCCGCGAGTCAGCATTCCTGGACTGCCGACACTGCTGCTGTGGTCATGAAGGCTGTCCAAAGATGGAGGTCAGCCGCGCTTGCCCGGGCACCGTTCGCCGAGGCGTAGTGACTGGTGCCGCTCTACTGCCCATGATTCCCGAGACTGTTACAGACCCTGGTTCCTGCTGCCCTCCATCCCGTTTTGCCTGCTGTGTCCGACCATAGGACGAAGGTGGTTGTACTGGTCACCCGTGGCGCTCGGCTGCTGCTCCTCCCAGCATGGGACCAGACTCGAACCCGCACCCTCCTGGACACCATGCCGCAACTTGCCACTAGTGGTGCTTGCCGGATGGCAACACCCACCGCCGTCCCTAACACTGTTTCAGCGCTGCTGCGCCTCCCACAGCGTATGCCTCACCCGGACCTCAGTACAGTGAGTACACCAGATAGGAAGCGAATGTGGCCCATCCTGGACCCACTGCAGACTGCTGTCACTGCCCTCCTTCAGGCAGACCGTGCAATCTTCAAGTACCCAGCTACCGTTCCGTCCTGCCCTGGTGTTGTGTCCCCAGAGGCAGAATACAGCTTGAACAAGTACATAGTAACAAAATACAGGTCTACACAGAATATTTACAACATCGCTGCCAGACTGGTCCCTACAAGCTCAGACCAGCACAGGTCTGACCCGACTCTCGACAGACCGGGCCCACCTCTCAAGATAAAAGTGTCTGGCTATTTATACTGCTTTTCTCCTCGTTTCTGACAGTGTCAGAGAGAAACAGAAACTATGTCAGGGGTAAATTCCCATACGCAGTCTCTTTCACATCGCCACCCCCGGCTCTGGCCTACCGGCTCGCCTCATACATCGCAATAGCTTAAATCGACGCTGCAGTACCCTGTCTCGGTGTGCTCCACTCCAAACAAATCGTACGTGCAATACGCCGCTGCAACTCCGTGCCATGTTTACTCTGTCTGGCTTACTGGCTGCCGACTATTACCACACACTGCCAGCGGCCCCAGACGTCGTTGTTCAACCATGCCTTTACTGAATTTTAACAAAATTCCCGTTTCCTGCGACTGAGACTAATACTAGCACAGCACACCTCCCTCCTTTCAACAATATTCGTCCCGAATCGAAATATAACAGCCGTGGCCTGTGGCTGTGTATACATACCTTGTTTACCAGACTTATATGCTACAGGCTAAAACTGACGAGAACATAGAACATTAAAACTGCCCCTATACACTGGTTACCCATGTCATCGGCAACTGATGTGTTGACACCTCCTCTACTGGTGCACGTTTCCGCACTCTCCACAAAGCTATAATCCAGAAAAACGGCACACCTTGTGGCTGAAATGCTCACTGATATTATTTTGTCAGTGCGATGCTGTTGTAACGTTCGAACATGTTCCAAAACTTTATTAACCGTGATAGATCCTTCCTGTGCATCAGTAAAGAATGCAATGTGTAACCTCCCACCAGATAAATTCCGCAGCCTCCCAATAAAAAGTGACTAACCTCCAAATAAAAATGTGACTCATATATAACCTTTCGAAAGAAATCTCGTAATGTAACCTTTCAATAATTAACTGACTGTGAATCTAAACTGGTAAATCTGGATGTCAGCTGTGCTGTGTCATGGCCCTGAAAAGTCATTCTGAATAAACTGAAAATTCTTACCTCAATGATGTCCCCAAATAACCTGTATATATCTGCGGCTATAAGAATTATTATTTTTTTTTATTTTTTTTTTTATTTTTTTATTTTTTTTTTTTTTTTTTGCCACAGCCCAGTGCAGTGCTGGCCACTAGATTTTGTTATGAATGAAAAACAACTGATTTTCTTTACGATAATCGGCGTGACTATGGATAGGAGAAATTAGTGAAATCTTTGAATTCAGGTGAATGACTGTCAAAAGTTATCTTTATAAGAAAGATTTTTACTAAAAGAATTTTGAAAACATTTACATAGGGCTTTCATATAACAACAGTACAAAAATCAGTTGTTGCAATTAACATAAGTGCACGGCAATAAAGAACAATAATATTTTGCTTTTACCTTATACTACATCGCTCAGGCGCCGCCATCGTTCTCCACGACTAGCCTTGGTAATTCCAAAATTCTACTGCTATTCTCGAGCTGCAAAACACCACTTCTGGACTGCATTGTCCGAACTCCAACACAAGTGAGCTATACAACTCGACAACTGCTCTCTACGAGCGACCTGACCCCAACCGACTAACTTCGAACTACTACTACTGCTGCTGCCGACACTGCACTCTGGTCTGCGATTCTATTGTAGCTTACATATCGCAGGCAGCGCGTGAGCAATCCATCGAAGTTACATCTGCTTGAGTGTGCTAGCAATAAATTCTTTAGTCATGGACCTCTTACAAACCTCTCCAAAAACTCTGGATTTAACGTGGAGTTTAAATATGTCAGATTCAGCACTGGTAATATTTCCAGAACCCCTTCCAGATGGAAACAACATTCCCTGTGACAAAGTTAAAGCTGTTTCACCAGTACGTGATGCTGAAAGATGGAAATCCTTCCCCATAATTTCGGAAACTGTAGCATTTATAATTATTCCAATCTCCCGCAGTTGCAACCCCCTTATTTTATCCCATCTCTGATTGGTATAACAAGTGATCATCACCCATATCAGCGTAAATACCGAATATAACCAATGCCTCCCTACCTTCTGGAGGTAGGAATGTGTCAATAATACTTCCTTCTCACAACTGAGCCACTTGTAATCCCCACAAACAATCCAACTTCGCATGTACTACTATCTGAAAAAAACTGGTCGACCAGGGCAAATCATCACTCATCCCTGTGAAGAAAAGGAACATAACATGCCTGTACCACCTCTTCCCCACTACACGTTTCTACAACATCGTACGACATCCTCAAAAATTCCCAATGGTTCACTCTACCCCTAAAAAATAGTCTCTTCCCCCCCCCCCCCATACAATGACAAAAAAACTAAAACCACAAACAAGAAAAACGCAACTATTATCTGACCCACCAAAACACAAAAAACAATACAAATTATCCCTTGATACAAAAACACAAAATGCAAACATGCCATACAATATTCTACATATAATAATTTACTCCCTTTGTGACCATAATGCATATGTAACGTTATGCGTCTGCTGTTGTCCCTCCGCCGCAACCTTCTTCTGTTTGCTTTGCCTAGCTTCTGCAACTGGGTCACTTCCTTGTAATTGAGGTAATCCGTCCACCATTCCTTTAAAAGGCTTTACTTACGTGGATAACGAATGTTTTTGTTGGTAGCTACACTTTAACATTTACAGGCAAAGTCGTCGTTTCGTCAAGAAATTTTTCGGCTTTCCCTTAGGTGTATATGGATTCGTGATCAGTACCCATTGACCTACCCTGTACTGAGTTAAAGGTCCCAACCGCTTGTTCTGTTCTTCCTGCGTTTCCAACACTTTCGTATTGGCCGTCTGTACCCTCTTCCAGACTTCCCGTATTGTCCGTGCAAATTTCTTCACTGCGTCCCCTTTAGCTCTCGATTTCGGATATAGAATGTCAAACGGTGATGGCATCTTTCTTGCATAGACCACCTCGAATGGTGACATTCTGACCCCTGAATGTATTTTGGTGTTATAACTCGATACCACATATGGAAGATAAATGTGCCAGTTATCATGGTTTCCGTTCACTTAATAACTTAACATTTTTGAAATGGACTTATGTACTCGCTCCGTTCTCCCATTTGAATGCGGATGAAATGGACTGGTCCGTAATTTTTTAATCCTCAATAACCGACACAACCGTGTCATTAATTCGGACATGAAGTTCATTCCCTGATCCGTAATTATGGTATCAGGCACCCCAAACTTCAATAACCAGTTACTAATTAAAGCTTGCACTACCGTACTTGCCTGTTGGTCTGGTATTGCCACCATGGCTAGAAACCGCGAAAAGTAACGATTCCCTGCCAGTGTTTTGTTGTATGTCCCGCAGATATCTAGCCTAATAAACTCGAAAGGCTTCGAAGCCTCTGGTAACCATTGCAATGGAATTCTTGCACGCATCACATCCGCTCGCTGCACACATGGTACTCTATTTGCCATGTGTTGTTCCACATCCCTTCTCCGAGTGCGCCACCAAAATCGTTCTGCTACTCGTCTTGCCATTGCTCGACGACACCCATGCTCAGAAAGCACATGACCATGGGCCTGCTTTAAGACTTACTCTCTCAAACTCTTTGGTACCACTACCTGTGGTCCACACCTGGTAACTCTGCACAACAAATGTCCCTCCATAATTAAATCTGGTTGAGTTCTAAAACCCTGGCACTCCTCATCCTCTGTTTGTGCCCTTGGCCGTTCCGCAACACTCTTACCCATTACCTCTAATGTGTCTAACTTGTGACTTAATGCATCCACATTCCCGTGTCTTTTCCCTGGCTTATGAATTACTTCAATGTCAAACTCACTTAATTTTAGAGCCCACCACGTTATCCGACTAGAAGGATCCTTGAGTCCCAGTAACCTTTTCAATGTTGCATGGTCTGTCACGACCTTAAACTTCCTACCATAAAGGTAACAACGAAAATACGTTACTCCATATACACTCCTGGAAATGGAAAAAAGAACACATTGACACCGGTGTGTCAGACCCACCATACTTGCTCCGGACACTGCGAGAGGGCTGTACAAGCAATGATCACACGCACGGCACAGCGGACACACCAGGAACCGCGGTGTTGGCCGTCGAATGGCGCTAGCTGCGCAGCATTTGTGCATCGCCGCCGTCAGTGTCAGCCAGTTTGCCGTGGCATACGGAGCTCCATCGCAGTCTTTAACACTGGTAGCATGCCGCGACAGCGTGGACGTGAACCGTATGTGCAGTTGAAGAACTTTGAGCGAGGGCATATAGTGGGCATGCGGGAGGCCGGGTGGACGTACCGCCGAATTGCTCAACACGTGGGGCGTGAGGTCTCCACAGTACATCGATGTTGTCGCCAGTGGTCGGCGGAAGGTGCACGTGCCCGTCGACCTGGGACCGGACCGCAGCGACGCACGGATGCACGCCAAGACCGTAGGATCCTACGCAGTGCCGTAGGGGACCGCACCGCCACTTCCCAGCAAATTAGGGACACTGTTGCTCCTGGGGTATCGGCGAGGACCATTCGCAACTGTCTCCATGAAGCTGGGCTACGGTCCCGCACACCGTTAGGCCGTCTTCCGCTCACGCCCCAACATCGTGCAGCCCGCCTCCAGTGGTGTCGCGACAGGCGTGAATGGAGGGACGAATGGAGACGTGTCGTCTTCAGCGATGAGAGTCGCTTCTGCCTTGGTGCCAATGATGGTCGTATGCGTGTTTGGCGCCGTGCAGGTGAGCGCCACAATCAGGACTGCATACGACCGAGGCACACAGGGCCAACACCCGGCATCATGGTGTGGGGAGCGATCTCCTACACTGGCCGTACACCACTGGTGATCGTCGAGGGAACACTGAATAGTGCACGGTACATCCAAACCGTCATCGAACCCATCGTTCTACCATTCCTAGGCCGGCAAGGGAACTTGCTGTTCCAACAGGACAATGCACGTCAGCATGTATCCCGTGCCACCCAACGTGCCCTAGAAGGTGTAAGTCAACTACCCTGGCCAGCAAGATCTCCGGATCTGTCCCCCATTGAGCATGTTTGGGACTGGATGAAGCGTCGTCTCACGCGGTCTGCACGTCCAGCACGAACGCTGGTCCAACTGAGGCGCCAGGTGGAATGGCATGGCAAGCCGTTCCACAGGACTACATCCAGCATCTCTACGATCGTCTACATGGGAGAATAGCAGCCTGCATTGCTGCGAAAGGTGGATATACACTGTACTAGTGCCGACATTGTGCATGCTCTGTTGCCTGTGTCTATGTGCCTGTGGTTCTGTCAGTGTGATCATGTGATGTATCTGACCCCAGGAATGTGTCAATAAAGTTTCCCCTTCCTGGGACAATGAATTCACGGTGTTCTTATTTCAATTTCCAGCAGTGTATTACAGCCAACATCTCCTTTTCCCTTGTGGAATAATTCCCTATTTAACTGTCTGGAAGCATACGCCACTGGATGCTCCTGTCCCTTTACCATTTGCCCCAGAACACATCCTACTGTGCCATTTGTAGCGTCACATGATAATATGAAGTCTTCTTCAAAATTCGGAAACACTAACATCCGACCAGAAACTAATCTCATTTTTAATTCGTTGAAAGCTTGCTGGCATTCCTCCGTTCATTGAAATTTAACTCCTTTCTTTAAAAGCTTTGTTAATGGATTGGCTATTTTAGCAAAATCCTTTACAAATTTACAATAATACGAACATAACCCAATATATGATTACAATTGCTTAGTTGTATGTGGTGTCGGAAAACTTTGAACTGCCTCTGTTAACCGAGGATCGGTTTGAACCCTTTGTTCACTGATTACATGACCTAAATATCTGACCTGCGTCTGCGCAAAATTACATTTTTCTAAACTTCATATTAACCGTGCCGAACAAAATCTTCTAAAGACTTCTCTTAAATGCGATACATGTTCTGGTATTTCCTTCGAAAATACTATAACGTCATATAGGTAAACCATACATTTCTTTGGTTTCAATCCCCTTAAAATCCCATCTAATAATCGCTGAAAAGTTGCCGGTGTATTCTTCAACCCGAATGGCATATGTATATACTGATAGTGTCCCCCAGGAACAGTAAAACCTGTCTTTGCCCTATCCTCTGGCGCTACTTCCAACTGGTGGTATCCACTCCAGAAATCCATCGTTGTAAAATATTTCCGTTGTCCCACATTATCCAATGTGTCGTTCATATTCGGAATCGAAATTGCGTCCGAAATGCTTTTCGCATTCAGAAACCTATAATCACAACAAAACCTATATTTCCTTGTACCATCCACCGACTTCTTAGGTATGGGAACTACATTGCTTGAATACGGACTATCACTATGCTCTGATTCCATCCCGTAGTTGTTGTTCTATAGACTCCTCTAGTAGCGGTTGCGTATGACATGCAACCCTATATGGTTTCCTAAACACTGGTGTATTATCCTCCGTTGGTAAGTGATGCTTCGTAATTGGTGTTGCCGGTAATCTACCCTCCATTCCGAATAAATCGCTAAATGTCAATAACAGTTCCTCCAACGCGACCCTGTCATCTCCCTGCAAATGCTGTAATTTTCCCCTCAATTGCGCTGCATCAACGTTTTGCTTATGGCTCGCCTCTAAATCCTCCCTATCGAGGTCATCTTTATCAAAAAACCCCAATGTGGCCAATAACAACCCTTTCGACAAGCTAAAATCCACTCTGCCGAAGTTATCTAAACTTGCAGGAACCCTATAATCTCCTTCCACATAACTTGCGTGAGCCATACTCCTCCACACAAAACAGTACGCATTACGCAGTTCCTCATTACTCAAGATTGGCTCCACCATGTACAATGTCTCTTTTGGTAAGTCTGTATTTATCGAAATCCAGACTACCTTCCCTGTTCCTGCCGGTATGTTATCCTTCTCATCGACCTTTAATGAATCCATTTGCAGTTTAGCTGGCGTCACCTTCGCGTTAAGTGCGCCTTGCGACATTCGTCCATTTGCAACCGCTTCCCCTATGCAAAACATTGTTCCACTGAGTTCCACTGTTTGTTGCCAAAGATCTATCTTCTCACGATGTTTGTCAAGGAAGTCCAGTGCGAGAATCACCGAATACCCCTCACTCACATATGGTAACACCTCTACCTGCTCACTAAACTTAGTTCCTGCGATCACAAATTGAAGTACCGTCATACCCAATGACTCCACTTTATTATCTCTCACCCCACCTAACCTATAACATGGTGGCTCAAGCCTTCTCCCGCTAACCAGGTCTAGACTAATAACAGACACATGTGCCCCCGTGTCAGCCAGAAACCTCTGTTCCCTTCCGTTCACCAAGCCTAATAAGCAGCATTCCGTCTGTGCACCTACAAACGCATTACCTAATTGTACTGGAACCGCCCTCTGGCGGTTGAAAGAGTCCCATTCTCGTTTAGTGGCTGCTGTCGCCGAGGTTCTCCCCTACTGCTACTCCTGCATTTCACTGCCTGGTGACCCATTTTCCCACATGGGTAACACCACAACTGACGCTGACACTGCCTCCTAATATGCCCTACCTGGCCACAACCTAAACACTTAATTTCCGCTGCCAGAACTTATGCACCACCATTTGCTTCGTCGTATGATCTACCTCCTCCGTTGTTTTGCCCGAAAAGGGCTTAATCAAAGGGTCAAACTGTCTATGACACTCCCCGACATTCAATTTACATTCACCCGATGTCCCTTCCCCTACTTGCAGTGCCTCAAATCGCCCCGCTAATTCTTCATATTTTTCTTTGTCCCTTATCCTTGCCTCCGACACTACCCGAATTTGCTCAGAGCGGCTACAGCTTCCGCTGTAGTCACTGCCGCAGCTTCTGCTGCTTGCTGTGTTTCCACCATTCTTGCTTATAGCTCTACTGATAGTATTAATTCCACTCTGTTACTCCTAAAACTTAGTTCTTGCAGCGAATCATCGCCCATCTACATTCTGAACAATTGCGCGCGAAATGTCCAAATCTGTTAAAAATAAAACAACTCTTTGGCACCCACTTTGTACGCAGTAGTCTGTGACCTGACAGGTTACAAAAATTACATCGCTTAGGCGCTATGTCGTCATGTTCCCTATTTCCCCTGAATTCAGATAAATCTACAGGCTCCTCCGGCCCTACAAAAGACACCTTCAAAAAATCCATCCTAATTGACACTTAACCCCTTAAAACACAAAACACTCCAGACTTCATCGCCCAACGATGCCTTTACTGAATGTTAACAAAATTCCCCTTTCCTACGACAGAGACTAGTACTAGTGCAGCTACTATAACAATACTGTAGCTTATGTGGTATAAATAAACACTAGCAAATTGAGTATTTCTCGAAAAGATACAGTTTATTGCCATTAGATGTCAGATAATGATTTATCGATGTTTTTCACAAGACATATGACAAGGTTACATTGAGTAGTGGCTGAAGAGGTGGAATGGTGAATACAACAATTCTGGTTGGTGTCCTGCCATGGTCAAAAATTTTCTTATTCATCCTCATGTTTCTTAGAGGTTCTGGGACTGGTATTTGTTAGTAATTTACAAATTAAGCATGTAACATGAAAATTCAACTCAGTATTCAAAACACATTGATTAACTGTCATAAACAAACTATTAATCATTCTCAGAACAAAAAACATAAAAAACATGTTAGGAGGAATTAAAAGGTGATGTTTTCTCACTGTCAGCCGCATATAAAGTACTTTAAGATGTATGTTCTGTGTTCTGTAGGTAACATAAAAATTTGAAAATAGTGCTCTTCAGAATGCAATACATTTACTGAAATGACTCTAGTCATGAGATACTTCAGTGTTACTTGTAATTTAGTGTGTGCTGGTACAGCATCTTACATACATATGATAGATTTTACTCATTCGAAAATGATTTTTGAACGAAATGTCGTCCTCGTCTGGTAACTCCTTTGTTAGCGTATTGGATGTTGCCAAACGATTCGTATGAGATGCCTGTTTCCATACCCAATATTAGTGTGTCTAATTTTGGCTCATCAATGTAACTAACTAATTTCTTCAGATAAAAGCTGCTAATCCCTTATGAATAATTTCACTTGTCGCCATATTAAAAGTCATGTAAGTAGAATTATACCTTCAAAGTGTGGAAACAATAATGTGTGTGTAAGAATAGTGGTGGGAGGGATGCACTTGTAAGAAATTCATGCCTTCCGCTTAGGACCAGAGACTACAGATTAGATTAGACTGTATCGTTACCATCTTTGAGCCTATGTAGCAGGCATGGAGGTATTTATTTTATACCACCATGGTGGCTGGTTTCATTCAATTTGGGGTATCTGTTGGTTTTGTATTATAACTAGCTCTATGTCATTTCAAGGCCACTGTACAATGAAAATGTACCACAAAGACGTTACCCTTACCATTAAATGTCAGTTATTAATGTATCACCAATATAAGCTTTCGAGACATACTATGATAACCAAGACAGGTGAGTGAAGTGTCATGATTTATGCTTACACCCTATTCGCATAGGGATACATAAGTCTCTGAGCGATTGTGATGCTCTGAAGGCAAGAGATCCGTCATGTGTAATTAAGTGGGGTCATTCAGATAGGGATACTTCAGTAGCGGAGTCCCAGAGTTGCCACGACTTTTTAACGAAATAGCTTTTATTTTCGTTAAAGATAGTATAATAATTATTGCTTTTAGTTAACTAATTTGCCTCTCTTTAACTGTCTTCTGTAAGTACGAACTTTGTTGTAGAACCTCTCTCTTATTTACGTGTGGTAATAAAAAAGTTTCACTTTCAAAAGAATTTGTACATTTAAGAATTATGTGAACTCATATTAACTGATTAAGAATATTTAGTTGAGAATTAAATCCTTTACGTCATTCGGCCTTGGCACACATTTTCTAAATGCAGTGGATTTTTTGTCAAATATTTACTGAATTCTATCCCGGCGTTAACTATGGAACACAAGATTATCTCTATTAGCAGAAAATGGTTAATTATTGCCAAGCCGACATTTAATTATCACTGATCAAACCTACTTCGCTATACATTTAAGTTATTTGAAAGAACCAAAATTGTTAAATTTCAATGTTAACTAACATTAACTATCCGCCTACGAATGCACAAACGTATAATTAGTTTAAAATTCATCAGTCTCAGGATCACTGTAAAAGAAGAACAATTTCTTAATTCACTGTTAATTTTTATCTATCTGTTCCCGATTTACGGGTTTGGTTGATTTTTCCTTTAGCGGAACAATTTTTTAAATGTGCCGCCGCTGCAAATCGATCGGTCGCGGCACAGCCCAGCAACACCGCTAAAAATGCTGAAAATTCTTTAAAGAAATTTTATAGATGACATGGGCAAGCTAATTTACATTAATAATACACACTTTTGATAAATTCTGATATATTTAGATCAAATAATAATTGAACTCACATTAATTTGTAACGCCTCCTCTAATGGCAGCTAAATCTAGACAGAGACAAAAGAAGTCTACCCACTGATAAATCGCTTCGACACAGCTTCCTCTCGCATTCAGCTCTATACAGAGAAGACCAAAGAATACGCTGTACATGGTTCTTTTATACTACTGCTGACTATTAACATTTCTTTGTAATTTGACAATATTATTCTCCTCTGGCTAAATTTCACATCTCTGTTATCGCAGATACTGACACATTTCACAATCACATAATAAATATAGAAAAATTACTACCCTAAATACAGAGAGAATATTACTACAAAAAATATTACGATAATAACAAATGTCTTTTACACAAAATTCAATAATATTTTGTTCAATAATTACGGTATATACAACTTGCTCAGAGCGGCGTATATGGTACAAATAAACTCTTGTTCATTAATAGCGTGAGTTTGCCAGGGGAGGTTACATCGCCCCCTGGCAGCATTTGGCCAAGAGTTTCTATACTTTGACACAATGGTGCCAGTAACATTCTTTACAATTCTGTATTTTTTATGGAATGGCTTTTTTAATTAGTCCCAGGGTTATATATGTTCATGGCTCCCCCATTTGGGCGAAGGCAGACAGGAAACCTGGGCAAAACTGTGCCAGTTGGTTCATGATTAATATTGTCTCTTTAACAGTCATTCATTTGAATTAATTTAGCAGTCTGTCACCAACGGTTACATAATATAACAGTCACATACAGTTCAACGAAAGTTTTTTTTTGTGTGTGTGTGATTAACAATTCGTTATTATTAATTTTGTGATATACTGCAAGTTCACTTGTCCTAGGATATATCACTTAGTTTTTTTTTAAATCACTTAGCACAGGATCACTTTTCATAATGTTTCCACTACCTACGTGTTACAAATTCATCTCTTGCATTTGTTAGTGTTCATTTTCTCTTATCAGTTTACGGACATACATAATAAATGTTCAATGTTTATCAAAATGGAGTCATTGACATGTTATGCAGTTTATGTAAATATTTTGGAAAAAGTCAATAATGCTGTAGTTGGTGAGTGGTGCGGAGTGATGGTTGAGCGGCGCTAGGCGCGGCGCGTCGGCTCCGTGTAGGTCACCGCCCCCGGTGTTGACAGCTAGGGCGCGGAGAGGCGTGTGGCTGTCTGGTCTGCTACGGGCTGCTGCGGCCGCTGCATGGCTGATGTAGCCGGATGCGCGTTGTATATCAGCTCGCCCGAGCCCGTGTGACGTCTTCTTGTAGTGCTCCAGTAAACATGCAACAAGTTCACAAACAGTGTACTATCCTTATGGGCATTTTTTTTTCCTGCTGTGGGAAAAAACGCACACAGTTATTGGCAGTTATTATTCAGTAGGCCTTCACTAGTCTGGTTTGCACAATGTTTCGTTGTCACAGTAACATGTTTTATGGGCACACAATATTTTTCACCATGTCATGACTTGTCATTAGTCACACACAAGTTTTCATCTTAGGACAAAATGTATCTCTGTAGTCAATGCGCTTTCCTAGCGTCCCTTGACACACAAAGAATTAAAGTTTGACACTAACTTGGTCCACCGTCCGTTATTGGCTCACTGTTCGTGTCGTGCTAGTTCCTTGTCCACTTGCACACACGGCGATGATACAGTTTTTTATTACTTATACACAACAACTTCGTGACGTATTGCTGCAGGTTTGACAGTCACTGTCTGTCTCTGCCACACAATACTGCACTTTTGTTTAAGTTCCTTTATTTTTATTTACAATGTCCGTTGTGCAATTTTTGTAAAAGCACATTCGTAACTCTTTACCAAGGTGTGTGATATTTGCGTACATGGTAACAAATATTAAAATTTCGTATTAGTTTGCACAAAAATCATCTATATTCGTGTTCGAGTAGATTTTATTTGTGCATTCCAGCCGGATTCAGGCATATTGTTCAATAACTCCTTTGAAATTATGTCTTACTTCACTTGCAAGGTCCTACGTAACTACAGTGTAGTCTCTGTAGGCTAAAATTGACTTGGACTGTATCAGGCTAGCTCCTTTTTTACTGATTGAATCTGCACATGCTTCAATTGAAGCTTCTTTGTGCGTAACTTTGCGCTACTTAAATTTGCAATAAGTTTGCCTCCCATGGTGCCCTCGGGTCATTACTGGGTGCATTATTCTCTCTGATAACATTGGTTAGATAATAAAGTTCTCAGGGCCTCATATTATTGATATTATTCTGGGTTCGAATCTGTCAATCTGACAGCTACACATATATACATATATACACATATAATAGAAAAGATTGTACAAGAAATATTGCAAGTTTGACACACATATAGAATATTATGCAGTACACAAACTAATCATTACTAAAATGTTCCTCCTGTCTGATCTCTGTCACAATTTAACACTATAAATAATTGCACTAATCAGGTTATCTGTGCAGACATTTAGAGCATGTTTAAGCTAACATTAATTAAAAGAAGACATAACACAAATATTCATAAACAAAAGAGAAAGTCACTCATATTCTTATAACTAAATACTTCTACACTAGTACATTATGTCTACAGATCACACATCATTAATGTTCATTCATTTACAAAAGAATGGTGTCCACATAGGACTATTAGTCTTTTACTGTAGGAATATTTTTACATCCTTACGCGGATACAGTCCCCGTACTCTCCCTGAGTGGGGATCTGCTAAGAGATAGCTACACTCATGTGGCACACTTACTACTCTAAAAGGTCCATTGTACACCAATTGCCACTTGCTATTCTGTTTCAAGGATGCTGAGGACTTAGGATGATTGCGTAAGAGTACCAAGTCCCCAACACTAAATTTTTGGTTATTCGTCACATGTCGATTATATTTTTCTTTCCTTTTCTGAGCGCACCTGGTAAGGTTGCACCCTGCTTTTCTTATCTTCTCTTCCTTAGGCTCAGGAATGACTGGGACCTTAGGTAAAGGTGCCAGCCACTCATTCAGAACTCTATTATTATTCATTATAATCTCGTTTGGTGGATACCCCGTAGAAGCATGCGGGGTTGCGTTGTGAATTTCCAAAAACTTAGGTATCAGATCTGGCCATCTTGTGTGCTTATATGCAATGTATAACCTGAAAAATTAATTTAACTCTCCAAATGTTCTCTCTACTAAACTTGCTTGTGGGTGAAAACGGGATATTAGTATGTGCTTTATATCTTGTTCATGTAAATAGTTTTTCCAGGTATGGCCTGTAAAATAGGAAGCATTATCCGATATTATCGCTTCAGGCTTACCTACTTGTGTAAAATATTCTTTCCCTAACCATTTAACTATTCCACGAGCAGTGGCTGATTTAAGGCAGTATATTTTTAAGTATTTAGAGAAAAGGTCATACACCGCTAAAATGTACTTTAATCCACCCCTGGCTCGTGGGTAGGGTCCTGCTATGTCTATAGATACTAACTGAAGTGGCCGATGAGGCGCTATAGGATGCAGTTCAAACCTTGTGGACTTATTTTGAAACTTAGCTTTTTGGCACAGAGGACAAGTCCTGATAATGGTGGGAGTCTGCTGGCTTATTCCCTTAAAGTAACAGAATCTGGATAAAATCCTTATTGTTTTGCCTATCCCAGCGTGACCCCATGCTAAATGCGTGTGCCACACTACAGCTGGTATAGCCTGTTGCGGTATACACACGACTCCATGGTCATTTGACACACCCGTTTTATAATACAGAATATCATCTATTATTTTGAAATTCTGAACACTTTTAAGATTGGTTCCTTCTTTAATTTTGCTAATGATATCTCGCCAAATCGGATCAGTTTCCTGCAATATAGACATATTCTTACACATATGTAAAAAGTCCCTCCTATGTACCTTATCTTGTACTAAGAGTATTCGATATTCCCCAGATTGTTCCAAAATCTTTGACACTGAGGATTGCCCTAGTGGGAGCCTCGACAAGGCGTCAGCTACAACATTATCTTGTCCTTTTAGGTACATAATCTTAATTTTATATTCCTGCAATGCTAACCTCCATCTTAGCAAGCGGGTATGGTATAATTTGCAAGACATTAAATAGCTCAGAGCCTGGTGGTCACTGAATACTTTGACTTCTTTACCGTAGATGTAGTAGTTGAATTTCTTTACCGCCCAAACCACTGCAAGAGCCTCTAATTCGATAGCGGAATATGCTCTCTTACAGCTGTTTAGTGTCCGGCTGGCAAATCCGATTACATTGATTGTTGTGGGGTCGTTGCTCCTGTCCCACTGAAATAAACAAGCGCCCAGACCGTATGAACACGAATCTGTCGCTATGCAAAAATCTTTTGTCATGTCTGGGTGTCGCAGTATGTTTGCATTCACCAAGGCGTTTTTGATAGCGTCAAATGCGCGTTGACATTCTTCTGTCCACACCCAGTGCGCATTTTTACGCAACAGGCTCAATAAAGATTTGTTATTCATTAATTGTTTTTTTTTTGTTTTTTCTTTATTGTATTTCAATTCCCCATCGGGGCGGGCTGGCAGCAGCATATGCGCTGCTCTTCAGCCGAAAGACATAGAACAAAACAATAGAAGACATTTAAAAACAGCAAAGGAGAGAAGAAGGCGAACATAGATATAAAAAAGGGAGAACATCATGGAAGGCAATATACAAAAAACGGGGTGACTGTAAAATGGAGATAAAAAACTGTTTAAAAGTAGCACACACAAAAAGCCACACACTGCGACGATTAAAAGAACACAAGGCACAGTATGACTGGAGCATAAAGGTGTTGACGGATGGCATAGCACACAACGTAACACTGACAGCGAACCTCAAGGCAGTACACAATTAAAATCACACCTCTTGACGCACACGAGAAACAGCACTAAACACAACACTGACGTGGCACACCGATGATAAGCAATACAGATGATCTGCCAGGTTCAAGGAGATGAGGGAGACCTGAAGAAGGGAGGGAGGGGAAGAGATGGGGGAGGGGAATGGGGGGCGTGCGGAAGAGGGCCAGGTAGGGAGGGATGTGGGAAGGAGAGAGGCAAGTATGGGGTGCAGGGTCTCAGGGGAGGGGGGGATGGAGGAAAATCCGCTCTGGGAGAAGGAGGAAAGGAGAAGGGGGCCCTGGGGAGGGGGGGGGGGGAACAAGGCCGGGTTATAGTTGGAAAGAAGGGTATATGTCACGGCGAAGTTCGTCATCCGGGAGGGGGAGGCGTTGGAAATTGCCCTGATGAAGGAGATGGAGGGTGTGGAGGTGGAGAGAGGGAGGGATACAGCGATAGAGGCGCGGCAATTAATTGGTTTGGAACAAACCGTCTAAAAAAGGATGCAAGACCTATAAACGCTTTGAGTTGTCTCTTAGGTCTCGGACTAGGAAACCCACGAATTGCGTCAAGTTTTTTGCTGTCAGGTTTGATGCCTTGTGGTGTTATTATGTGACCTAGAAATTTAATCTGATTACGTCCAAATTTGGATTTCTCAAGATTCGCTGTTACTCCCGCTTGCTTAAACCTTTCTAATACTCTACTCAGTAGTTCTACGTGCTCTTCCCAGGTGGCAGTAGCAATCACCAGATCGTCTACATACACTGTTACCCTTTGCAGCAAATCCGGACCTAAAACCGCGTCGAGGGCTGTTATGAAAACTCCTGCACTTACATTTAAGCCGAAAGGTAGTACCCTAAATTGGTAGCTCCTTCCCCCAAATATAAATGCAGTATATTTCCTCGACTCAGGTGTGAGCAGGATTTGCCAGAATGAACTTTTCATATCAATAGATGTCAAATATTGCACTCCATGGAATTTTTGAATTTGCTCATCTAAGTTTTCCGGATGAGTCCTGACAGGTATAATAATTTCGTTTATGTCTCTCGCATCTAATACTAACCGTACCTGTCCGTCTGCTTTTGCTACCGCCACCAAAGGACTACTATAAGGGGACAAAGACGGTTCTATTATTCCCCACTCGATCAGTTTTCTTATTTCTTTAGCTACTATTTCCTTCTTGGACCAAGGAATGGAGTATGAGGCTCGACAGTAGGTTTTGTGAGGCTTCACCTCGATATTGTACTGATATCCCTTAACAATTCCTGGTCGTTCTGAAAATACATCTGCATAGTTAGTTAATAACTGTACCAAATCCTGCTGTTGCATTGAGTTCAAATTTTCGTACTGTGATACTTTGTTCACTAGTGCGTCCACATTTGCTTTTAATTGATCACTTTGTACGTCTGGATAATAGAGATTTTGTCCTTGACAATGATTGTCTAAATGTAGTATCCACTGATTCCTACACTTTATGTAAATAGCATTACAATTAGGCACAGGTACCTCTTCAGATCTGAGCATGGACAATTCTATCCTCCTACCAGCGTTCATCAAACTTAATTTTCCCCGAGAAAGGTCGATTACTGCGTCCCTTTCTCTCAAAAAATCTACCCCCAAAATGCAGGCTACCCTTAAACCCTTCACTACCAGGAATGAGCACGCTATGGCTTCTTCCCCTATATACATCTCTACCCGCACTTGGAGTTTAATTATTTGTCGCTGTGCACTTATGGCTCCAGTGACTTTACAATTGTTCACAGGAAAAGTCAGCATACGCCTTTCTTTCCCCAGTACTTTGAATAAGTCCATACTCATGACACTGACAGTAGCACCTGTATCTACGATCGCTTGCACATCAATATTGTTAATTTTGATCTCTATTATGGCTTGTACTTTGTCTTTGTGCTCCTTTATGCACGTGGATGGTTCAGTTATCAATTCATATCCCACTGTACCCCGTCATTATACCTGAGGATACAGATTCCCAATGTTTTGTTTGGTGTCGGGATGCTCTCACTCCAAACCTCAGCCACGATGGAGAGCTTATCTCGGCTGAATCTAGTTTGTTGAATTATTACAGGTGGATGGGTGTGGCTGCTCTGTGTCACTGACCTCCACTATGTGTTAGTTGTGTTGCGTCGGCCGCCACGGTTGCGCAATTGGCGCATTTTGTGGTGGCGGTCGGTTATTATCATATCCTTCACTGTTTGGCCGGTCCGGACTGGGCCTCTGGTTCTGTGGCCAAGTTCGGTTTGCATCATTATAGGTATTAGTGTTCCACGGCCCCCTGGCATTTTTCCATCTACTATTGCTTGGTGGGCCTGTTTCATATCGGTCATCTGACCTCCTTTTCCGGTCATTATTCACCGGCGGACTATTGCCGTTCCGGTCTGCACCTCTATTCCCGTTTTGAACATAATCTTGTCTCCTATTGTTACCTCCGCCGTTTCCATTATTTGGTGGAGGCGTGTTATTTCGACAATTTCTGTAACCGTTTCCGTTACTTCTAGCCTGTTCAGAGGCTACCTTGACGTCCTCCTGAATCAGGTCAATTGAGTCCAGAACAGACAAGAAATGTTCCATGTCCTTCTCCGGCACGTGTATAAGTTTTTCCTTTACGTGTATCGGCAAGTGTGATTTCAAAAGTCTGATCAAATCCCGGGATGAAATCTGCTCGTCCCAGTAACGGGTCTTATTAATGTACTTCTCAAAATATTTTCGCAAATTGCCTAATCGTGGAGAATACGGCTCTGGATTATATACCTCCTTCCGTAATCTCTCCTGAATACATGTTGACCAATATTTGGCCAAGATTGCCTTTTCAAATTGTTCATATGTATCGCAACTGTCAGCTGCTTCGGTTGCCCATAATGCAGCATCTCCTTGTATGTAAGACATAACGAACTGTATTTTCTGTGTATGACTCCAAACGCTAGGCAAAATGTTTCTAAATCCCTTGATAAACACTACAGGGTGAACAGATTTCTTCTCCGTTGTAAAGATCTGAAACTGTCGGTTTCTAATCAGGCTTTCTTCAATCACTATTTTGGAATGGCATTTATTTGTTTCACTTACATTGGTTGCCTGTTCTGTCTCGCAGTCGCAATTTTTTTACTGCTGTATTTATATGCCTATCATTGTTGGACCTGGCTGGCGTGACATACACCTGTGAGTCGTCATAACGCAAGCTGATTTCTATTTCGGCAAGACGACGGTTGACATTCCGCTGCCACAGCGGAATGTCAGTGTGTACCACCTTTTTCAGGTTCTGCACTTCCGCATTTGAGCCCACATCTTTGGCTTCAATCGCGGCGTGCACTTTCTCGTCTATTTCTTTTATAACTTCGTTTTCTATTTTGTGCACTTGTTCGTACACTTTGTGCTCAATTACTTGATTTGTGTCAATCTCTAATTGTTCCACCCTGTTAGTCAGTACACCGATTTCATCTACGATACTGGCGTTAGCCACTTGGATACTATCTACTCTTTCGCTTAATTCTTGCACCGTTTTGGGTATGGTTTCATAGTTTTGTTTCAAACTAACAATCTCACTTTGCATAGCTTCCAAAGATTGCATTAACTGCAAGTCTCTCTCATGCAGGCGTCGATCACGCTCTGCTTGTTTAGCATCACGTTCTCTTTCGCGTTCTGCTTGCATATGGGCAAATTCAGCTACCATTCTCTGGTCACGCTCTGCTTGTTTAGCATCACGTTCTCTTTCGCGTTCTGCTTGCATACGGGCAAATTCAGCTTGAAAATTGAGCATGCGCTCGAATATAACTCTGAATGATTGCACTTCTGACACCTCACCACTCTCTGGTCCGTGTTCAGTGCTTGCGGGTGGCACAGTATTTCCGCTATCAACTGAATCACTGGCTGGCAGTGGCAACATTTCTTGCCCTTCTGCCCCCAGATTCTTACATTGTACTTCCTGAACTACGCCACTAACATTACTTTGTGTCCCACTTTCTAACTCGGTATCACTGCTTACTAATTGTTGTTCATTATCCATGTTGATATCTTTCTGACTGCGCAACCTAACCATAGTCAACAAAAGAAACAAAATCTGAACTAAATATCCTAACACTCAGGTTTCACTGACATAATCACACAAGAAATGGTCATTTGTTAAAACACACTTATTATATACTACAGTAACTACTCAAATGTCCAGTTATTTAAAAAAAAACACTAACAACAAGCACACCACTAATGACCCGAGAACACTGCACTGAGGCTACTTTACTACCCACAGGACAACTACACTGTAGCTTTACCTTTTGGTGATCTATCTTGGGTGCAGCTGCCCCTGATATTGTGGTAGGTAATTAATTTTTCGCTATAATGAGCTCTCTTCTTCAGCTTGCCTCTGAGTATATAGTGTTCTCATGCAAAAAATCATATCCAGCTATTACCACACAATATTGGTTATGCAATACATACAATACATGGAAAAATTATTAAATGTTCTCCAACAAAGTTCGACTATAATAATTCGCTAGTTATCTCATGGGTATTTAGTGGCCACTGCATATTCGAGCCCCATGTTGGCGCCAATTTAACGATATAGCTTTTATTTTCGTTAAAGATAGTATAATAATTATTGCTTTTAGTTAATTAATTTGCCTCTCTTTAATTGTCTTCTGTAAGTACGAACTTTGTTGTAGAACCTCTCTCTTATTTACGTGTGGTAATAAAAAAGTTTCACTTTCAAAAGGATTACGTACATTTAAGAATTACGTGAACTCATATTAACTGATTAAGAATATTTAGTTGAGGATTAAATCCTTTACGTCATTCGGCCTTGGCACACATTTTCTAAATGCAGTGGATTTTTTTTGTCTAATATTTACTGAATTCTACCCCAGCGTTAACTATGGAACACAAGATTGTCTCTATTAGCAGAAAATGGTTAATTATTGCCAAGCCGACATTTAATTATCACTGATCAAACCTACTTCGCTATACATTTAAGTTATTTGAAAGAACCAAAATTATTAAATTTCAATGTTAACTAACATTAACTATCCGCCTACGAATGCACAAACGTATAATTAGTTTAAAATTCATCAGTCTCAGGATCACTGTAAAAGAAGAACAATTTCTTAATTCACTGTTAATTTTTATCTATCTGTTCCCTAAATACAGAGAGAATATTACTACAAAAAATATTACGATAATAACAAATGTCTTTTACACAAAATTCAATAATATTTTGTTCAATAATTACGGTATATACAACTTGCTCAGAGCGGCGTATATGGTACAAATAAACTCTTGTTCATTAATAGCGTGAGTTTGCCAGGGAAGGTTACATCGCCCCCTGGCAGCATTTGGCCAAGAGTTTCTATACTTTGACACAATGGTGCCAGTAACATTCTTTACAATTCTGTATTTTTTATGGAATGGCTTTTTTAATTAGTCCCAGGGTTATATATGTTCATGGCTCCCCCATTTGGGCGAAGGCAGACAGGAAACCTGGGCAAAACTGTGCCAGTTGGTTCATGATTAATATTGTCTCTTTAACAGTCATTCATTTGAATTAATTTAGCAGTTTGTCACCAACGGTTACATAATATCACAGTCACATACAGTTCAACGAAAGTTTTTTTTTTTTTTGTTGTGAATAACAATTCGTTATTATTAATTTTGTGATATACTGCAAGGTCACTTGTCCTAGGATATGTCACTTAGTTTTTTTTTTTAAATCACTTAGCACAGGATCACTTTTCCTAATGTTTCCACTACCTACATGTTACAAATTCATCTCCTGCATTTGTTAGTGTTCATTTTCTCTTATCAGTTTACGGACATACATAATAAATGTTCAATGTTTATCAAAATGGAGTCATTGACATGTTATGCAGTTTATGTAAATATTTTGGAAAAAGTCAATAATGCTGTAGTCGGTGAGCGGTGCAGAGTGATTGTTGAGCGGCGCTCAGCGCGGTGCGTCGGCTCCGTGTAGGTCACCGCCCCCGGTGTTGACAGCTACGGCGCGGAGAGGCGTGTGGCTGTCTGGTCTGTTATGGGCTGCTGCGGCCGCTGCATGGCTGAGGTAGCCGGCTGCATGTTGTATATCAGCTCGCCCGTGTGACATCTTCTTGCAGTGCTCCAGCAAACATGCAACAAGTTTACAAACAGTGTACTATCCTTATGGGCATTTTTCCTGCTGTGGGAAAGAACGCACACAGTTATTGGCAGTTATTATTCAGTAGGCCTTCACTAGTCTGGTTTGCACAATGTTTCGTTGTCACAGTAACACGTTTTATGGGCACACAATATTTTTCACCATGTCATGACTTGTCATTAGTCACACGCAAGTTTTCACCTTAGGACAAAATGTATCTCTGTAGTCAATGCGCTTTCCTAGAGTCCCTTGACACACAAAGAATTAAAGTTTGACACTAACTTGGTCCACCATCCGTTATCGGCTCACTGTTCGTGTCGTGCTAGTTCCTTGTCCACTTGCACACACGGCGATGATACAGTTTTTTATTACTTATACACAACAGCTTCGTGACGTATTGCTGCAGGTTTAACAGTGACTGTCTCTCTCTGCCACACAATACTGCACTTTTGTTTAAGTTCCTTTATTTTTATTTACAATGTCCGTTGTGCAATTTTTGTAACAGCACATTCGTAACTCTTTACCAAGGTGTGTGATATTTGCGTACATGGTAACAAATTTTAAAACTTCGTATTAGTTTGCACAAAAATCATCTATATTCGTGTTCGAGTAGATTTTATTTGTGCATTCCAGCCGGATTCAGGCATATTGTTCAATAACTCCTTTGAAATTATGTCTTACTTCACTTGCAAGGTCCTACGTAACTACAGTGTAGTCTCTGTGGACTAAAATTGACTTGGACTGTATCAGGCTAGCTCCTTTTTTACTGATTGAATCTGCACATGCTTCAATTGAAGCTTCTTTGTGCATAACTTTGCGCTACTTAAATTTGCAATACGTTTGCCTCCCATGGTGCCCTCGGGTCACTAATGGGTGCATTATTCTCTCTGATAACATTGGTTAGATAATAAAGTTCTCAGGGCCTCATGTTATTGATATTATTCTGGGTTCGAATCTGTCAATCTGACAGCTACACATATATACATATATACACATATAATAGAAAGGATTGTACAAGAAATATTGCAAGTTTGACACACATATAGAATATTATGCAGTACACAAACTAATCATTACTAAAATGTTCCTCCTGACTGATCTCTGTCACAATTTAACACTATAAATAATTGCACTAATCAGGTTATCTGTGCAGACATTTAGAGCATGTTTAAGCTAACATTAATTAAAAGAAGACATAACACAAATATTCATAAACAAAAGAGAAAGCAATCATATTCTTATAACTAAATACTTCTACACTAGTACATTATGTCTACAGATCACACATCATTAATGTTCATTCATTTACAAAAGAATGGTGTCCACATAGGACTATTAGTCTTTTACTGTAGGAATATTTTTACATCCTTACGCGGATACAGTCCCCGTACTCTCCCTGAGTGGGGATCTGCTAAGAGATAGCTACATTCATGTGGCACACTTACTACTCTAAAAGGTCCATTGTACACCAATTGCCACTTGCTATTCTGTTTCAAGGATGCCGAGGACTTAGGGTGATTGCATAAGAGTACCAAGTCCCCAACACTACATTTTTGGTTATTTTAACTACTATTTCCTTCTTGGACCAAGGAATGGAGTATGTGGCTCGACAGTAGGTTTTGTGAGGCTTCACCTCGATATTGTACTGATATCCCTTAACAATTCCTGGTCGTTCTGAAAATACATCTGCATAGTTAGTTAATAACTGTACCAAATCCTGCTGTTGCATTGAGTTCAAATTTTCGTACTGTGATACTTTGTTCACTAGTGCGTCCACATTTGCTTTTAATTGATCACTTTGTACGTCTGGATAATAGAGATTTTGTCCTTGACAATGATTGTCTAAATGTAGTATCCACTGATTCCTACACTTTATGTAAATAGCATTACAATTAGGCACAGGTACCTCTTCAGATCTGAGCATGGACAATTCTACCCTCCTACCAGCGTTCATCAAACTTAATTTTCCCCGAGAAAGGTCGATTACTGCGTAACTTTCTCTCAAAAAATCTACCCCCAAAATGCAGGCTACCCTTAAACCCTTCACTACCAGGAATGAGCACGCTATGGCTTCTTCCCCTATGTACGTCTCTACCCGCACTTTTAGTTTAATTATTTGTCGCTGTGCACTTATGGCTCCAGTGACTTTACAGTTGTTCACAGGAAAAGTCAGCATACGCCTTTCTTTCCCCAGTACTTTGAATAAGTCCATACTCATGACACTGACAGTAGCACCTGTATCTACGATCGCTTGCACATCAATATTGTTAATTTTGATCTCTATTATCGCTTGTACTTTGTCTTTGTGCTCCTTTATGCACGCGGACGGTTCAGTTATCAATTCATGTCCCATCTGTACCCCGTCATTATACCTGAGGATACAGATTCCCAATGTTTTGTTCGGTGTCGGGCTGCTCTCACTCCAAACCTCAGCCGACGATGGAGAGCGTATCTCGGCTGAATCTAGTTTGTTGAATTATTACAGGTGGATGGGTGTGGCTGCTCTGTGTCACTGACCTCCACTATGTGTAAGTTGTGTTGTGTCGGCCGCCACAGTTGCGCAATTGGCGCATTTTGTGGTGGCGGTCGGTTATTGTCATATCCTTCACTGTTTGGCCGGTCCGGACTGGGCCTCTGGTTCTGTGGCCAAGTTCGGTTTGCATCATTATAGGTATTGGTGTTCCACGGCCCCCTGGCATTTGTCCATCTACTATTGCTTGGTGGGCCTATCGGTCATCAGACCTCCTTTTCCGGTCATTATTCACCGGCGGACTATTGCCGTTCCGGTCTCTACCTCTATTCCCGTTTTGTACATAATCTTGTCTCCTATTGTTACCTCCGTCGTTTCCATTATTTGCTGGAGGCGTGTTATTTCGACCATTTCTGTAACCGTTCCTTTACTTCTAGCCTGTTCAGAGGCTGCCTTAACGTCCTCCTGAATCAGGTCAATTGAGTCCAGAACAGACAAGAAATGTTCCATGTCCTTCTCCGGCACGTGTATAAGTTTTTCCTTCACGTGTATCGGCAAGTGTGATTTCAAAAGTCTGATCAAATCCCGGGATGAAATCTGCTCGTCCCAGTAACGGGTCTTATTAATGTACTTCTCAAAATATTTTCGCAAATTGCCTAATCGTGGAGAATACGGCTCTGGATTATATACCTCCTTCCGTAATCTCTCCTGAATACATGTTGACCAATATTTGGCCAAGAATGCCTTTTCAAATTGTTCATATGTATCGCAACTGTCAGCTGCTTCGGTTGCCCATAATGCAGCATCTCCTAGTATGTAAGACATAACGAACTGTATTTTCTGTGTATGACTCCAAACGCTAGGCAAAATGTTTCTAAATCCCTTGATAAACACTACAGGGTGAACAGATTTCTTCTCCGTTGTAAAGATCTGAAACTGTCGGTTTCTAATCAGGCTTTCTTCAATCACTACTTTGGAATGACATTTATTTGTTTCGCTTACATTGGTTGCCTGTTCTGTCTCGCAGTCGCAATTTTTTACTGCTGTATTTATATGCCTATCATTGTTGGACCTGGCTGGCGTGACATACACCTGTGAGTCGAAATGCCGCAAGCTGATTTCTGTTTCGGCGAGACGACGGTTGACATTCCGCTGCCACAGCGGAATGTCAGTGTGTACCACCTTTTTCAGGTTCTGCACTTCCGCATTTGAGCCCACATCTTTGGCTTCAATCGCGGCGTGCACTTTCTTGTCTATTTCCTTTATAAATTCGCTTTCCATTTTGGGCACTTGTTCGGACACTTTGTGCTCAATTACTTCATTTGTGTCAATCTCTAATTGTTCCACCCTGTTGGTCAGTACACTGATTTCATCTACGATACTGGCGTTAGCCACTTGGATACTATCTACTCTTTCGCTTAGTTCTTGCACCGATTTGGGTATGGTTTCATAGTTTTGTTTCAAACTAACTATCTCACTTTGCATAGCTTCCAAAGATTGCATTAACTGCAAGTCTCTCTCATGCAGGCGTCGGTCACGCTCTGCTTGTTTAGCATCACGTTCTCTTTCGCGTTTTGCTTGCATACGGGCAAATTCAGCTTGGAAATTGAGCATGCGCTCGAACATAACTCTTAATGATTGCACTTCTGACACCTCACCACTCTCTGGTCCGTGTCCAGTGCTTGCGGGTGGCACAGTATTTCCGCTATCAACTGAATCACTGGCTGGCAGTGGCAACATTTATTGCCCTTCTGCCCCCAGATTCTCACATTGTACTTCCTGAACTACGCCACTAACATTACTTTGTGTCCCACTTTCTAGCTCGCTATCACTACTTACTAATTGTTGTTCATTATCCATGTTGATATCTTTCTGACTACGCAACCTAACCATAGTCAACAAAAGAAACAAAATCTGAACTAAATATCCTAACACTCAGGTTTCACTGACATAATCACACAAGAAATGGTCATTTGTTAAAACACACTTATTATGTACTACAGTGACTAACTACTCAAATGTCCAGTTATTTAAAAAAAAAAGAACACTAACAACAAGCTCACCACTAATGATCCGAGAACACTGCACTGATGCTACTGTACTACCCACAGGACAACTATACTGTAGCTTTACCTTTTGGTGATCAATCTTGGGTGCAGCTGCCCCCTGATATTGTGGTAGGTAATTAATTTTTCGCTATAATGAGCTCTCTTCTTCAGCTTGCCTCTGGGTATATAGTGTTCTCATGCAAAAAAGTCATATCCAGGTATTACCACACAAAATTGGTTATGCAATACATACAATATATGGAAAAATTATTAAATGTTCTCCAACAAAGTTCGACTATAATAATGCCCTAGTTATCTCATGTGTATTTATTGGCCACTGCATATTCGGGCCCCACGTTG
Organism: Schistocerca serialis cubense; assembly: GCF_023864345.2. Taxonomy (NCBI): domain Eukaryota; kingdom Metazoa; phylum Arthropoda; class Insecta; order Orthoptera; family Acrididae; genus Schistocerca; species Schistocerca serialis. The sequence continues at coordinate 521,025,610 of NC_064644.1, forward strand.
GGCGCCAATTTAAATAAAATAATGTAACATTCCCTGGCAAACTCACGCTATTAATGAACAAGAGTTTATTTGTACCATATACGCCGCTCTGAGCAAGTTGTATATACCGTAATTATTGAACAAAAATATTATTGAATTTTGTGTAAAAGACATTTGTTATTATCGTAATATTTTTTGTAGTAATATTCTCTCTGTATTTAGGGTAGTAATTTTTCTATATTTATTATGTGATTGTGAAATGTGTCAGTATCTGCGATAACAGAGATGTGAAATTTAGCCAGAGGAGAATAATATTGTCAAATTACAAAGAAATGTTAATAGTCAGCAGTAGTATAAAAGAACCATGTACAGCGTATTCCTTGGTCTTCTCTGTATAGAGCTGAATGCGAGAGGAAGCTGTGTCGAAGCGATTTATCAGTGGGTAGACTTCTTTTGTCTCTGTCTAGATTTAGCCGCCATTAGAGGAGGCGTTACAAATTAATGTGAGTTCAATTATTGTTTGATCTAAATATATCAGAATTTATCAAAAGTGTGTATTATTAATGTAAATTAGCTTGCCCATGTCATCTATAAAATTTCTTTAAAGAATTTTCAGCATTTTTAGCGGTGTTGCTGGGCTGTGCCGCGACCGATCGATTTGCAGCGGCGGCACATTTAAAAAATTGTTCCGCTAAAGGAAAAATCAACCAAACCCGTAAATCGGGAACAGATAGATAAAAATTAACAGTGAATTAAGAAATTGTTCTTCTTTTACAGTGATCCTGAGACTGATGAATTTTAAACTAATTATACGTTTGTGCATTCGTAGGCGGATAGTTAATGTTAGTTAACATTGAAATTTAATAATTTTGGTTCTTTCAAATAACTTAAATGTATAGCGAAGTAGGTTTGATCAGTGATAATTAAATGTCGGCTTGGCAATAATTAACCATTTTCTGCTAATAGAGATAATCTTGTGTTCCATAGTTAACGCTGGGATAGAATTCAGTAAATATTTGACAAAAAAAATCCACTGCATTTAGAAAATGTGTGCCAAGGCCGAATTATGTAAAGGATTTAATTCTCAACTAAATATTCTTAATCAGTTAATATGAGTTCATGTAATTCTTAAATTTACGTAATTCTTTTGAAAGTAAAATTTTTTTTATTACCACACGTAAATAAGAGAGAGGTTCTACAACAAAGTTCGTACTTACAGAAGACAGTTAAAGAGAGGCAAATTAACTAACTAAAAGCAATAATTATTATACTATCTTTAACGAAAATAAAAGCTGTATCGTTAAATTGGCGCCCAACGTAGGGCTCGAATATGCAGTGGCCACTAAATACCCATGAGATAACTAGCGAATTATTATAGTCGAACTTTGTTGGAGAACATTTAATAATTTTTCCATGTATTGTATGTATTGCATAACCAATATTGTGTGGTAATACCTGTATATGATTTTTTTGCATGAGAACACTATATAGCCAGAGGCAAGCTGAAGAAGAGAGCTCATTATAGCGAAAAATTAATTACCTACCACAATATCAGGGGGCAGCTGCACCCAAGATAGATCACCAAAAGGTAAAGCTACAGTGTAGTTGTCCTGTGGGTAGTAAAGTAGCTTCAGTGCAGTGTTCTCGGATCATTAGTGGTGTGCTTGTTGTCAGTGTTTTTTTTTTAAATAACTTGACATTTGAGTAGTTACTGTAGTATATAATAAGTGTGTTTTAACAAATGACCATTTCTTGTGTGATTATGTCAGTGAAACCTGAGTGTTAGGATATTTAGTTCAGATTTTGTTTCTTTTGTTGACTATGGTTAGGTTGCGTAGTCAGAAAGATATCAACATGAATAATGAACAACAATTAGTAAGCAGTGATACCGAGTTAGAAAGTGGGACACAAAGTAATGTTAGTGGCGTAGTTCAGGAAGTACAATGTGAGAATCTGGGGGCAGAAGGGCAAGAAATGTTGCCACTGCCAGCCAGTGATTCAGTTGATAGCGGAAATACTGTGCCACCCGCAAGCACTGGACACGGACCAGAGAGTGGTGAGGTGTCAGAAGTGCAATCATTAAGAGTTATGTTCGAGCGCATGCTCAATTTCCAAGCTGAATTTGCCCGTATGCAAGCAAAACGCGAAAGAGAACGTGATGCTAAACAAGCAGAGCGTGACCAGAGAATGGTAGCTGAATTTGCCCGTATGCAAGCAGAACGCAAAAGAGAACGTGATGCTAAACAAGCAGAGCGTGATAGAGAACGTGATGCTAAACAGGCAGAGCGTGATCGACGCCTGCATGAGAGAGACTTGCAGTTAATGCAATCTTTGGAAGCTGTGCAAAGTGAGATTGTTAGTTTGAAACAAAACTATGAAACCATACCCAAAACGGTGCAAGAATTAAGCGAAAGAGTAGATAGTATCCAAGTGGCTAACGCCAGTATCGTAGATGAAATCAGTGTACTGACCAACAGGGTGGAACAATTAGAGATTGACACAAATCAAGTAATTAAGCACAAAGTGTCCGAACAAGTGCACAAAATGGAAAGCGAATTTATAGAGGAAATAGACGAGAAAGTGCACGCCGCGATTGAAGCCAGAGATGTGGGCTCAAATGCGGAAGTGCAGAACCTGAAAAAGGTGGTACACACTGACATTCCGCTGTGGCAGCGGAATGTCAACCGTCGTCTTGCCGAAACAGAAATCAGCTTGCGGCATGACGACTCACAGGTGTATGTCACGCCAGCCAGGTCCAACAATGATAGGCATATAAATACAGCAGTAAAAAATTGCGACTGCGAGACAGAACAGGCAACCAATGTAAGCGAAACAAATAAATGTCATTCCAAAGTAGTGATTGAAGAAAGCCTGATTAGAAACCGACAGTTTCAGATCTTTACAACGGAGAAGAAATCTGTTCACCCTGTAGTGTTTATCAAGGGATTTAGAAACATTTTGCCTAGCGTTTGGAGTCATACACAGAAAATACAGTTCGTTATGTCTTACATACTAGGAGATGCTGCATTATGGGCAACTGAAGCAGCTTACAGTTGCGATACATATGAACAATTTGAAAAGGCATTCTTGGCCAAATATTGGTCAACATGTATTCAGGAGAGATTACGGAAGGAGGCATATAATCCAGAGCCGTATTCTCCACGATTAGGCAATTTGCGAAAATATTTTGAGAAGTACATTAATAAGACCCGTTACTGGGACGAGCAGATTTCATCCTGGGATTTGATCAGACTTTTGAAATCACACTTGCCGATACACGTGAAGGAAAAACTTATACACGTGCCGGAGAATGACATAGAACATTTCTTGTCTGTTCTGGACTCAATTGACCTGATTCAGGAGGACGTTAAGGCAGCCTCTGAACAGGCTAGAAGTAACGGAAACGGTTACAGAAATGGTCGAAATAACACGCCTCCACCAAATAATGGAAACGGCGGAGGTAACAATAGGAGACAAGATTATGTACAAAACGGGAATAGAGGTACAGACCGGAACGGCAATAGTCCGCCGGTGAATAATGACCGGAAAAGGAGGTCTTATGACCGATATGAAACAGGCCCACCAAGCAATAGTAGATGGAAAAATGCCAGGGGGCCGTGGAACACTAATACCTATAATGATGCAAACCGAACTTGGCCACAGAACCAGAGGCCCAGTCCGGACCGGCCAAACAGTGAAGGATATGACAATAACCGACCGCCACCACAAAATGCGCCAATTGCGCAACTGTGGCGGCCGACGCAACACAACTTACACATAGTGGAGGTCAGTGACACAGAGCAGCCACACCCATCCACCTGTAATAATTTAACAAACTAGATTCAGCCGAGATACGCTCTCCATCGTCGGCTGAGGTTTGGAGTGAGAGCAGCCCGACACCGAACAAAACATTGGGAATCTGTATCCTCAGGTATAATGACGGGGTACAGATGGGACATGAATGGATAACTGAACCATCCACGTGCATAAAGGAGCACAAAGACAAAGTACAAGCGATAATAGAGATCAAAATTAACAATATTGATGTGCAAGCGATGGTAGGTACAGGTGCTACTTTCAGTGTCATGAGTATGGACTTATTCAAAGTACTGGGGAAAGAAAGGCGTATGCTGACTTTTCCTGTGAACAATTGTAAAGTCACTGGAGCCATAAGTGCACAGCAACAAATAATTAAACTCCAAGTGCGGGTAGAGATGCATATGGGGGAAGAAGCCATAGCGTGCTCATTCCTGCTAGTAAAAGGTTTAAGGGTAGCCTGCATTTTGGGGGTAGATTTTTTGAGAGAAAGGGACGCAGTAATCGACCTTTCTCGGGGAAAATTAAGTTTGATGAACGCTGGTAGGAGGATAGAATTGTCCATGCTCAGATCTGAAGAGGTACCTGTGCCTAATTGTAATGCTATTAACATAAAGTGTAGGAATCAGTGGATACTACATTTAGACAATCATTGTCAAGGACAAAATCTCTATTATCCAGACGTACAAAGTGATCAATTAAAAGCAAATGTGGACGCACTAGTGAACAAAGTATCACAGTACGAAAATTTGAACTCAATGCAACAGCAGGATTTGGTACAGTTATTAACTAACTATGCAGATGTATTTTCAGAACGACCAGGAATTGTTAAGGGATATCAGTACAATATCGAGGTGAAGCCTCACAAAACCTACTGTCGAGCCTCATACTCCATTCCTTGGTCCAAGAAGGAAATAGTAGTTAAAATAACCAAAAATTTAGTGTTGGGGACTTGGTACTCTTATGCAATCATCCTAAGTCCTCGGCATCCTTGAAACAGAATAGCAAGTGGCAATTGGTGTACAATGGACCTTTTAGAGTAGTAAGTGTGCCACATGAATGTAGCTATCTCTTAGCAGATCCCCACTCAGGGAGAGTACGGAGACTGTATCCGCGTAAGGATGTAAAAATATTCCTACAGTAAAAGACTAATAGTCCTATGTGGACACCATTCTTTTGTAAATGAATGAACATTAATGATGTGTGATCTGTAGACATAATGTACTAGTGTAGAAGTATTTAGTTATAATAATATGATTGACTTTCTCTTTTGTTTATGAATATTTGTGTTATGTCTTCTTTTAATTAATGTTAGCTTAAACATGCTCTAAATGTCTGCACAGATAACCTGATTAGTGCAATTATTTATAGTGTTAAATTGTGACAGAGATCAGTCAGGAGGAACATTTTAGTAATGATTAGTTTGTGTACTGCATAATATTCTATATGTGTGTCAAACTTGCAATATTTCTTGTACAATCTTTTCTATTATATGTGTATATATGTATATATGTGTAGCTGTCAGATTGACAGATTCGAACCCAGAATAATATCAATAATATGAGGCCCTGAGAACTTTATTATCTAACCAATGTTATCAGAGAGAAGAATGCACCCAGTAGTGACCCGAGGGCACCATGGGAGGCAAACGTATTGCAAATTTAAGTAGCGCCAGGTTACGCTCAAGGAAGCTTCAATTGAAGCATGTGCAGATTCAATCAGTAAAAAAGGAGCTAGCCTGATACAGTCCAAGTCAATTTTCGCCTACAGAGACTACACTGTAGTTACGTAGGACCTTTCAAGTGAAGTAAGACATAATTTCAAAGGAGTTATTGAACAATATGCCTGAATCCGGCTGGAGTGCACAAATAAAATCTACTCGAACACGAATATAGATGATTTTTGTGCAAACTAATACGAAATTTTAAAATTTGTTACCATGTACGCAAATATCACACACCTTGGTAAAGAGTTACAAATGTGCTGTTACAAAAGTTGCACAACGGACATTGTAAATAAAAATAAAGGAACTTAAACAAAAGTGCAGTATTGTGTGGCAGAGAGAGACAGTCACTGTTAAACCTGCAGCAATACGTCACGAAGTTGTTGTGTATAAGTAATAAAAAACTGTATCATCGCCGTGTGTGCAAGTGGACAAGGAACTAGCACGACACGAACAGTGAGCCGATAACGGATGGTGGACCAAGTTAGTGTCAAACTTTAATTCTTTGTGTGTCAAGGGACGCTAGGAAAGCGCATTGACTACAGAGATACATTTTGTCCTAAGATGAAAACTTGCGTGTGACTAATGACAAGTCATGACATGGTGAAAAATACTGTGTGCCCATAAAACGTGTTACTGTGACAACGAAACATTGTGCAAACCAGACTAGTGAATGCCTACTGAATAATAACTGCCAATAACTGTGTGCGTTTTTTCCCACAGCAGGAAAAAAAATGCCCATAAGGATAGTACACTGTTTGTAAACTTGTTGTATGTTTGCTGGAGCACTACAAGAAGACGTCACACGGGCTCGGGCGAGCTGATATACAACGCGCATCCGGCTACATCAGCCATGCAGCGGCCGCAGCAGCCCGTAACAGACCAGACAGCCACACGCCTCTCCGCGCCGTAGCTGTCAACACCGGGGGCGGTGACCTATACAGAGCCGACGCGCCGCGCCGTGCGCCGCTCAACAATCACTCCGCACCACTCACCAACTACAGCATTATTGACTTTTTCCAAAATATTTACATAAACTGCATAACATGTCAATGACTCCATTTTGATAAACATTGAACATTTATTATGTATGTCCGTAAACTGATAAGAGAAAATGAACACTAACAAGTGCAAGAGATGAATTTGTAACACGTAGGTAGTGGAAACATTATGAAAAGTGATCCTGTGCTAAGTGATTTAAAAAAAAACTAAGTGATATATCCTAGGACAAGTGACCTTGCAGTATATCACAAAATTAATAATAACGAGTAGTTAATCACACACAAAAAAAAACAAACTTTCGTTGAACTGTATGTGACTGTGATATTATGTAACCGTTGGTGACAAACTGCTAAATTAATTCAAATGAATGACTGTTAAAGAGACAATATTAATCATGAACCAACTGGGATGGCTGGGCTCTGGCACAGTTTTGCCCAGGTTTCCTGTCTGCCTTCGCCCAAATGGGGGAGCCATGAACATATATAACCCTGGGACTAATTAAAAGAGCCATTCCATTGTATTATAACTGGCTCTATGTCATTTCAAGGCCACTGTACAATGAAAATGTACCACAAAGACATTACCCTTACCATTAAATGTCAGTTATTAATGTATCACCGATATAAGCTTTCGAGACATACTATGATAACCAAGACAGAAGAGTGAAGAGTCTTGATTTATGCTTACACCCTATTCGCATAGGGATACATAAGTCTCTGAGCGATTGTGATGCTCTGAGGGCAAGAGATCCGTCATGTGTAATTAAGTGGGGTCATTCAGATAGGGATACTTCAGTAGCGGAGTCCTAGAGTTGCCACGACTTGGATATTACAAGACTCAATGTGCTAGTCACCAAGTCTCCCTGTCTCTCATTTGCATTTGTACCACTGGATTGTGCAATGTGCTAAGAAATGTTTAATTTGAAATTCGTGGGGGAAATGGAGAATTATATGGAACTATACAATTACAAATTGAAAACGTATCCAAGAAAGGAAGTGACAGAGGGAGTACAACAGGAAGTAGCTAAGGAGGTTAATTTATCAGGTATGTTCATTATCAGTAATTAAAATTTTAACATGAAATAAATATGCCCTGCTCACTATGCTTTAAGACCGATTTTACTGAAAGATTAATCAAAGATTTATAGGCACACACTACTCAATACATGTAATAAATACGTTACTGAAACATTTTTAATTATGTGATAATATGTAAATAAATGCGTACAGAAATTAATTTATGAGTTTTACAGAAATACATTACAAATAAAAAATTGTAAATAAAAACTATTATAGTAGATTCCAATTATTGTTGATGCAGTACTTCCACTGCCATGGGAGGGAAGCATGAGGTGTCAGAAAGTAGTTGGCTAAATAGTTCCTTAGTTCATAAGCCGTAGAATGTGGATGCAGTGCAATGTCTCTCCCTGACTGTTTTCTGATTTTTGGCGTTTTGGAGTTATCGCATTGTAGTGGATACCTCCACGTTTTCAAATGAAAATATGCAGAAAGCACACGGTTTTTATTATGCCAACCACACTTTCTGTAGTTCAAAAACAAATAGAATCGCCCAGGACTTAGAACTTCTGTGTCATCATCACAAATGCGTCTTCCGCAGATTTTCTTCTTCTGCTTAATCTACACTCCTGGAAATTGAAATAAGAACACCGTGAATTCATTGTCCCAGGAAGGGGAAACTTTATTGACACATTCCTGGGGTCAGATACATCACATGATCACACTGACAGAACCACAGGCACATAGACACAGGCAACAGAGCATGCACAATGTTGGCACTAGTACAGTGTATATCCACCTTTCGCAGCAATGCAGGCTGCTATTCTCCCATGGAGACGATCGTAGAGATGCTGGATGTAGTCCTGTGGAACAGCTTGCCATGCCATTTCCACCTGGCGCCTCAGTTGGACCAGCGTTCGTGCTGGACGTGCAGACCGCGTGAGACGACGCTTCATCCAGTCCCAAACATGCTCAATGGGGGACAGATCCGGAGATCTTGCTGGCCATGGTAGTTGACTTACACCTTCTAGACACGTTGGGTGGCACGGGATACATGCGGACGTGCATTGTCCTGTTGGAACAGCAAGTTCCCTTGCCGGTCTAGGAATGGTAGAACGATGGGTTCGATGACGGTTTGGATGTACCGTGCACTATTCAGTGTCCCCTCGACGATCGCCAGTGGTGTACGGCCAGTGTAGGAGATCGCTCCCCACACCATGATGCCGGGTGTTGGCCCTGTGTGCCTCGGTCGTATGCAGTCCTGATTGTGGCGCTCACCTGCACGGCGCCAAACACGCATACGACCATCATTGGCACCAAGGCAGAAGCGACTCTCATCGCTGAAGACGACACGTCTCCATTCGTCCCTCCATTCACGCCTGTCGCGACACCACTGGAGGCGGGCTGCACGATGTTGGGGCGTGAGCGGAAGACGGCCTAACGGTGTGCGGGACCGTAGCCCAGCTTCATGGAGACGGTTGCGAATGGTCCTCGCCGATACCCCAGGAGCAACAGTGTCCCTAATTTGCTGGGAAGTGGCGGTGCGGTCCCCTACGGCACTGCGTAGGATCCTACGGTCTTGGCGTGCATCCATGCGTCGCTGCGGTCCGGTCCCAGGTCGACGGGGACGTGCACCTTCCGCCGACCACTGGCGACAACATCGATGTACTGTGGAGACCTCACGCCCCACGTGTTGAGCAATTCGGCGGTACGTCCACCCGGCCTCCCGCATGCCCACTATATGCCCTCGCTCAAAGTTCTTCAACTGCACATACGGTTCACGTCCACGCTGTCGCGGCATGCTACCAGTGTTAAAGACTGCGATGGAGCTCCGTATGCCACGGCAAACTGGCTGACACTGACGGCGGCGGTGCACAAATGCTGCACAGCTAGCGCCATTCGACGGCCAACACCGCGGTTCCTGGTGTGTCCGCTGCGCCGTGCGTGTGATCATTGCTTGTACAGCCCTCTCGCAGTGTCCGGAGCAAGTATGGTGGGTCTGACACACCGGTGTCAATGTGTTCTTTTTTCCATTTCCTGGAGTGTATAATTATAAATTCTATTCACATTCTTGATGGGTATGGTCACGTCAAGTAGTGTGATAATGGAAACGCTTCATCTCCTACAAAGTACTGAGGGAGATCATTTTCATCATATGGTGATCTAGAAGACAATGGCAAGATTGGTTACTGAAACGAAAAATACGCCTCCCTCCCTGTTTCTACACACATAACCAGTTTCAATGATAATGCAGAACCATCAGCATCACAGCATGCCAGTAATACGATGGAGTGGTAATGTTTATAACTGAAGTTAGCTGAACCTGTCCCACGTAATTTTTCTGTGTGGATATGTGAAGTGGACTGACAAGGCAGCCAGTCCACAGTGACGGGTAGCCGATAGAAAGGCACGCGTACACACTCACGCCGACGGGCGTCAATTCTGGAACAGGATAACTATTGAATGGTAGCAAGAAAAGTACGTAGCTGCTTTATACTTAACTTTATTATTTGATGACTACAGCATTCTTCTTGAGACATTTATACTATAACTCTCAAAGTAGGTAAGGCTAATGGCGCCTTGCTAGGTCGTAGCCATGGACTTAGCAGAAGGCTATTCTAACTGGCTCTCGGCAAATGAGAGGAAGGCTTCGTCCGTATGGTCGCTAGCAATCTCCTCGTACAACTGGGGCGAGTGCTATATCGTCTCTCGAGACCTGCCTTGTGGTGGCGCTAGGTCTGCGATCACCCAGTGGCGACACGCGGGTCCGACATGTACTAAATGGACCGCGGCCGATTTAAGCTACCACCTAGCAAGTGTGGTGTCTGGCGGTGACACCACAATATGCTTCCTGTCCAACCCACCCAAGCAATTAGGCAAATTCCATAGCGAGCAAAAACGTCGACCTGTCATTTTCCATTGCCCTTCGTTCGGAATAGGCATGTAGGTTTGATTCAACACTTCCTAAAAGATTCTGGTAGTTTCAGGGACGATGTATGAAATTGTACTGTGCCCTCTAGCAAAGTACAGCCGCAGCGATGGAAAATTACATCCTGTTGCTAGGTTCCTGCAAGAAATATTACAGTTGTAGTACACTAATGTCCAGACCATAGGTACGTGAGTGTATGTTTGTATTTCACAACCTATGTGTGTACCGCCAAGCCATATTTTTCATTGTTTATCAATTATTGTGTTATTAATTTATAATACTTTTTGCAACAAATGAGTACAAGCAGAGGTGGGTAAATTTGCAATCTATATTTGTACGTCATCTGAAGTCCGTGCCCAGTGGTTCTCACAGAAGTAAGAAACCTGTGTTATTTGTCAGAGGCGATGAAGTTCACGCTTCTCTTTATCAAAATGAAGACTATACGTGACAGAAATTTGTCGGAGGAAGCAGAAATTGTACCTACTGTGTCACAGCAGTTATGTGAATTGTCTGATAATGAATATCTGGCAGAGGAGGAAGAAAATGTCTCCATACTCACATTCATATTGTCGCCGACGACGAAGCCGCCACCAGCACAACCACCACCACTACCGCCACCTTCAACCACTTCACTGCTGTAGCAAGACATGCTCCAGACCCATAGATCAGATATCCCGTGACTAAATAAAAACAACAGTCTCTCACAGATGTGGATAAAACCTTCAGGGAATATCTTGATGCCAGAGAAAGGAAACTTGGCACTACATCCAGCGATTCCCAAGGCAAAAGAACATTTCTTCTCAGTTTTCTATCACAAATCTTCCAGTGACAGACGCACATATGAGGTCGTTCAGGTGTAGAGTGTTGCAAGTAATTGACGAAATAATGCATTGTGATGAACCCAAGAATACGCAGCAGCCAGGCGCCTATGGAGGCAACCGCATATTTTACTCAGAGTGAGACATATGGAAGCCACATGGCACTGGAGGAAGAGCAGTGACAGGACTCTTATATTACGAAGTTGTATGTGATGTTTTCGATTTCACCGACCCCACCTTGGAATTTGTTTTTGCATGAGCAGTAGTTAAATAATTTTTATGTATCCTTCTATTCGTACACAATCTTTACACTGATCTTTAAATTAATATTTTATTTTCTTTAGCATGAATATACTCATACATTGTCCGTTTTTGTGTAAATACAAGTGGAAAAAATAAAATTAAAAATATCGTTACAATGTGATCTGAGACTTACCTCAGTGTTAGTAAAAGTCGCTCATTGGGGCTCACACATTCCCTCATGTTTGTGTCAGTATAATGAATGTAAGGAGTAGTAACTTGCGTTTGTGCTAAGTAAGTCTCATTTCTCGTCATGTAGAATAGGAAGACTTTCGAATCTGATCCCTGAAGGTCCTTTGCAGCGACTTGTAGCCTACTATTTGTATTATTCTCAATGCTAGAATGAACCCACAAGTTTCTAATTTTTCTCCTTTACCGGCGGTAATAATAATACTGTGTTATAATATCATCACTACTAAAGTCACTAGACATTGCAATACTGGGGGCACGCTACATACGTTGCATGCAGCCAATGCAACTGATTTACTTTTCTATTCACACCACAAGAGACTTGGGAGACTCATGTCCAGCCTGTGTGAATGTGACCAACTACTTGAGTAGTCCAATCTCCCAGTCTCTTGACTGTCAGGTAGCTGGAGACCTGATCTGAGTATCGTGTGAATACAGCATTAGTGTAATGGAGAGCATCGTGGATTACACAGGTGAAGAATGAAAGTTCGTGTCCCACTATATGCCAACAACTTTTTTCATCTTACCTTTGCTGACAAATTTTGGGGCTTGTGAATGTAATAAAAGTATGTTCTACTCTATTTGGTGTTATTTACATTTCCGTCTGATTAGAGAATGACGGGTGAAATAAATATTTGGCTGTTTATTTCCGAATATGCTACGATTTCCGAGTGCGTGGTCAGGCATGAATTTCAGGGAAGAGCTTAAATTGTTTTATGTGAAATGAGGAGCAGTAATATCCATATTCTTCATGCCACAAGTATTTCGCTGTTTATTTCAGATTGTGTGTTGATTTGTAAGTGTGTGGTTAGGCAGAATCGCAAGAGGAAAACTATAGCTGCTGCGGCTGAAACGAGCAGCAATAAAATTCATATTCCTCCTTCTTACAAATATTTCCACACATTTGGCGATTTCCAAGCTAGCATTAGTACATTATAGTTACACATAACGTAAAACAGGGTGACATTAATACTCGTTCTTTGAGGGTCATATCAACATAAAATACATCTTTCGATAAACTAGTAAACAAAAAAGCAAAGTATTACATAAATAATAAACACATACTTACTATGACTTCATATGCTAAAAGAGCGAAAAGTTATCTTTTGACATTTAGTTATAATGCACAGAATAAATGCTGATATATTTTATATTCCACTTTCCTTCAATTGTACTTTGTTGACAATTTGGCATCTTTTAAAAATTTTGTATCATCCTTCATAAATTATTAACTTTGAAAACAATCTTCTCTTTTATGGAGCATCTGATGTTTCCCACGAGTTAAAAAGAAAACAGAGAGTTAGCGATTCCGCGTAAAGAAAAAACGGAGGGGTGAAATTAACACCAAAACACAAATGAATTTGTTAAAAACGGATTATCTGCCAACCCTAGGTTAGGCAGACTTAAGAGGAAAGCGTAAATTGCTGCGAGTGAAACAAGGAGGAATAACATTCATATTCTTCCTTGTCAGTTTGTCACAAATATTTGGATGTTTATATTCTAGCAAAAGATCGTTAGAGACAGATATTTCACATGTAGCTGAAATGAAGCACTGATTTTAAGAAAGAAACAATTTGCCTTATTGCTATTGCACACGTAGTAGTGCAGTTAACCTGATTTCTCCGAAATTCCTAATGTTAATACAATGATTACCATTATTACTTGTGGGCAGATAAAACGTACGGATCAATTCTAGTGTTAGATTCCACACGTCGTCTTTGAGCGATGACGTTATACCTAAGGCAGGGACGGTACATTTAGGTTATCTTTGAAAGTAAAGGATCATATTTGTAAACAAACGAATGTAGCATACGATGAAATTATAGAGTTTACATGATTAATTACCTAGCCACAAATTATACCTACAAGAATTCAAATGGCTCTGAGCACTATGGGACTTAACATCCATGGTCATCAGTCCCCTAGAACTTAGAACTACTTAAACCTAACTAACCTAAGGACCCATCACGAGGCAGAGAAAATCCCTGACCCCGCCGGGAATCGAACCCAGGAACCCGGGCGTGGGAAGCTAGAATGCTACCGCATGACCACGAGATGCGGGTCTTACAAGAATTAAAGGTAAGGAAAATAAATAAGAACAGAAAAAGAGATGTATATGTCTGAAATAAATTATTATCTGAATTTACGCGAGTAAGAAAAGCACAGAAAACTTTTAAATCGAATACAGTATAGTGCATGACGAAGTTATTATGAATCAGTGTTAACTTTTAATACTAATTGTTAAATCTAACAGGACGAGTAAACAAGTAACGAAAATTGCCAAAAAGTAGGGTCCAATAATACTGGAACCGGTAACTGGAACTGCCGTATATGGGTTAATTCCAACTATTGCATGGTTCATTATTTAGATCGTTTTAACAACAAGTGCACGCTCTTTATTACTATGGAAAAGAGAAAAATTTGGAAGCTGTACCTACAATATTTATTAGTGTTTCATAGTATTTATGTGATCGATAAGAAATCTCGAAATCCTACAAAAACATATTTCACAGATTTACTGCAAAAATGTCCAAAATTATTAACCATCAAATAGTTGGAGTCTGTAACGGGAATTTATCTACATAGGTTAATTCTAATTATCGATTCCAATATTCCTTAGTCATGTAATGGCTATTCTTTTAGAATTTAGTGTGTCCATTTCTCGACAATTTATGCTACTGTTCCGTATTTGTTGTCATTCGTTTCTTTTTCCCGTTTTTCTGATACATTTTGGTTTCTCTCCACCTAAAACTTCAACTTTCCTGCGCTTCTCCCGTTAGATTGAATAATTAATAGTAAATTCAATGCTGCATTATAACAGTATGACTTCACCATGCTCTTTACTGTAATGCAATTTAAAGGTTCTCTGTGCTTTTCTAGTTGAATAAATTACAAGAGTACTTCTTACTAGACACGAAAATTTGATTTCATTCTTGCTATTAATTATTTTCGTTCTCTTCAGTTCGTTTTGATATAAATCATGACTAATTAAATAACTGTGTGAAAGTGGTTGTAATTTTATCGTATGCTACATTCGTTTTTTAACGAGAATGATCCATTGCTTTCATAGACTGCATACATGTAGCGTCTTTGTCTTAGGTATGACATCATTGCTCAAAGCCGGACTTTATCCAAATGTACTGACACTTCTATTCAGAAGCAAAAAATTGCAGTTCTTCAGAGAACACTTGTTTTTGTTACACTGTAAGCCTTTCAGTCCACCGTTACCTCGCGAGTGGAGTAGAAAATATCATTTGGCAGGCAACATTACTTTTTTGACGATACCTCAACAAAACATGTGAAATGTTTTGTAATGTCTTTTTAAGAAATGAAATCCATTTATTTTTATAAGGTCCGGTTTTACGCAAAGTAAGCGTTTATGTTTTATGACTTTTGCCACTTAGTGATGCCGGTATATAAAGCAAGTAAAAAATTGCCAGTTTACGTTAAAAGACTCTACTGAAGGAACTTTCACTCAACAAGAATCGATTTTATAAGTGTAATTAACAGTCTACATTCATCTTTAGTTGTGTATGACGCTGTCAGAAGCAGATATACACCATGATGAATTTTCGTACTGGCAAATAGCCTATTTCAAGACCTCCTGCAAGTGTTTTTAAATGATGTGATAAGTCATGGAGGAACAGGATATGAATCCAGCAGTCTGAAGCTGCTCCAAGACATGTTTGGTACACCTTCAGATTGGTACACCTGCTAGTTCTAATTGCTCTGCCATTGTAATAAATAACGACATGATTACATACCTCATCCAGTTTCTTACAGTTTGTATTTGGCTAGGAAACTGAAGAATTTCACCATATTCTGAAAATATCTAGTACCAGTATCTTGAACAGAAAAAAACAGAGGTGGCTTATCTATTATTACCATTGATCTTGTTTATTTGTAAAAAATGGGCCAGGAAGTATTAGACAAATGTCCATTTTTTATGTGCAAAACATTTTTTAGAAATAATCTGCCTCAGCTTTGCAGGGAATAAGAAATGATGTTTTCCTTCGCCGGAATAAAAATGTATCTAACAGTTCTTTCCTTGATAATCACATTCTTCAACTAAAAAAATCTGTGCCCATTGAGTATTGAGAAATAAGCCTACATGATGAAGTGAGACTACACAGGAAGATGATGCGCCAGGCTCTGTTTGAAGTGTCCACCTAAAAATAGTCCTGTTTAATAATAAGTGATTTTGTGATTGTTTTGAAAATAGAATTATATACACATGTTGTGGCACCTACAGCTACAGAAGCCAAGTCACCTACAGGTGAACTGCAGTTTTGTGATTGTTTGTGTGAAATAAATTAATGAATTTGGGTCCCATTCTGCAAGATTTATCTGTATTTATCTTAAACTCTGTTGCAAACGCATGAAAAATATAATGCTTTATATTTGTTTCAGTGTGTAATTCAGAATATTAGTCTCTAAATTTCTTTGTCTTACTTTTTAAGATGACTTGAACTATTTGTCTTTCTGATTCCCACTCACAAGGGGAGGCCGCCAATTGTGAAATTCAGATTCGATTCATACTGTGAATAATAGAAGCTCATGGCCAGAGGTGTAATGTGGCAAAGCACCAAGATGCACTTCTCAGCCGTTGTCGAGAAAATCGAGTTAAAAGAAACCGTTACGTTGAAATACTCTCTACGATTATTAATTTTCTGTAGCGTCATGGCGCAGCGGTAAGTGCTCGGGTATGTAATCCAAAAGTCGCCGGATCGAATCTCGCGCCATGCAACTTTTTTTTATTATTTCTTTTTTGTAATTCAAATATATATATAATTCCCGGCAATCAGTTGCAACAATTATGCATATAATAAGTTGTTGAAAGTCGTTTGTCGTGGAAAAATAAAACTTGAAATAAAACACAATATCACAAATAGTATTCAAGTGGATACAATTTATTGAAAAGTTCGGTATACAATCGCACATAATTAACAATTAGTGACCAGAAGTAGCTGGAGTATCGCACGAACCAGAGTGATAGTTATCACAGAAACATGGAGAGCAGAAAACAGCACGACATCGAGCACATCTGATAAACCATGCGTTTTTACAAGAACAATTGTTTTTTAAATTATCTGTTGGGAAACACACCTGATTGACATTCTGAAAAAATTGTTCTATCGTTCGTCAGGTTTGATGCATACCACGCGTATCGTATCATATCGGCAAAAATCGGAGAAGACAATTGGTGGTGGACGATGGATTGGATATATATATATATATATATATATATGTATGTGTGTGTGTGTGTGTGTGTATACATTTGAATGACAAAAAACAAAATAAAAAATTTTTCATGGCGCGAGATTCGATCCGGTGACCTTCGGATTACGAACCCGAGTGCTTACCGCTGCGCCATGACACTGCAGAAAATTACTCATCGTAGAGAGTATTTCACCGAAACGGTTTCTTTTAACTGTCGATTTTCTCGACAACGGCCGAGAAGTGCATCTTGGTGCTTTGCCACTTTACACCTTTGGCCATATGCTTTTATGATGCACATTATGAATCGAATCTGAATTTCACAATTGGCGGCCTCCCCTTGTCAGACAAAGTTTCTGCTGCAGCAAAAATTGTGTTAAATGAAGCTGATTCTAAAAGATCTGTGTTAAGTGATACAGTAATAAATTTCTACAGTATGAGGTTATAAGTTCTGTTTTTCTGCTGTTTTTCTGTGATAAATTAAGTGCTTGTATTATCACTATGAATACTTTCACTTTTCTTGTGTATTAAATGGTGATTTTAGAATTCTGTTCAACGTTTCGGCACCAGGTCAGAAAGTGAAATGTACTCCCCCCCCCCTCCTCGACACTTTACCAGAAAAAGCTGCTACCTTATCACACATTATATAGCTTATAGCAGATCCAAAAGAAGTTATGAAACTGATAATGATAAATTACTTTAGTCTTCTGAGAGAGTAGTTCATCTATAAGACATATAAAATAATATTAAGACAAACGCAGTGGTATGAAGTTTCATTAATGTCTATAAAGAGTTTAAGATGTACATTGCTGTCCATGTAAATGATTATTTTTTTTTGGGGGGGGGGGCTGTTATATATTCACTCCGCTGTAAATGAATCCTCTGGGATAGGTCACTTTAACTGAATAAAGTGTTTGGGTATGTGTAGTAAATAATGTCTATTCACCAGAAGTGAACAGCAAGGTTATTGTGTAAAGCAGATAACCACACGTTGTGCAGAACGCTTTCCAAGGCTCTTCGATTTCTTTCCTCCCAATACATATATTCCTTAATGGTTTTTCTTACTGACAACAAAAACAAGTTTCCACTGAACTATGATGTACTTGACGTAATACAAGGCAATCAAACTTATTTTCATGTGCACTTTGCATACTTGCCCAAGAGGAGTAATGGATTCTGCTGCAGAGGTATGGTATTCAGCAATTTCACATCTAACATAAAGCAAGAAACTGGGAATTTCTACTAATTCAAAAGAAAAAAAATACTTAAATTAGCCATTCTTTTTGTTGCTTGAAGATCTAGATTCAATGGTTAAAAAGTTCTGTTGTTACATGGTAGGTACAAATGTGTGTTGTAAAGCTATATCTTAAAAAGTAATGCACTACAAGCAAGATTCACTTTTTGTGAGTATTTTGTTTGGAAAATTCAAGTGTAATTAAGTTACTATTAAGCTACCCGTGGGACACAAACAGCAAGTATTTAGTGTAACTGTGGATGCAGCAGCATTTTTAAAGTAGCAGCTTTCTTTTCTACTTTAATTAATTAGATTCTGTAGGTATGAAAATAACGGTGGAGTGTAGAGATTAATGTTCATACAGATTGTCTACAATTTGCTTGTCGTTACTGTAGATCCTGATTCATGCCACACCACTGAGGGCTCTCCATTTACGGTGTAGTGTTGTTGGAGATCATATTTTGTGCTTTGTATTAGCAGCATAATTAGTGACCTTCATATAAGTGCAGAGAAGTCTTCTGTTCAACCTACACACTTCACAACCAGATGAAAATCTCAATTGTGAAAGGGGACTATTTCAAAATCCTTGCACAGGTATTTCCATTAGTTGAAAGTTACGACAGATGCTAGTCCCTGGCTGTAAAACTTGATAACTGACAAAGATTCTGAGATGACATATCGTTAACATCTAGCTCACTACCCAAGTATAATCATTGTTTTATAACATATTACGATAGATATCATTTCGGTACTATCTATACTGGATTAAGCAAAAGTCAGAAAATATTTGCTCTTATTTTTTGCGAATACCTGGCGTTATGCACATAAACGAATTTCATTGCTTACAAAATCGTATTAAAACATTTTATACGTATTATTGTGGAATCATTAGAAATCCAATCCTTCATGTGAATTTGTTATTTTGTCTTCCACTCCTGTGGAAACGGTGAACTACAAGAATTCAGAGTGAAAAAAAAAAGGATTCACTAAAGAACAGTGAATCTGTCGCTTGTTAATTCGTTTCAACTTGACCACATGTAACAACGATAACCATTGCTTTATTATCAGGAACTTTGGAGTAACTAGGTTAACTGCAGTGCTACATGTGTAACAGTAGTACTGCAGTTCGCTGGATTGTCAGAATCAGTGCTTGATTTCAGCTGTAAATGAGAAAAACTGTAACTGTCAGCTCCACTTCAAACAGTGCGTAATGACAGGAACTCGGCTTTCTGCCCTGTGTCATGTGACTTAGATGTTGGCTTCAAGCACAGTCTATTAACACGATGGATATGGACATGCCGGCCTATGTTATATGTGGTCTTTGGTGCCTCAGCGATACAGATAGCTGTACTGTAGGTGCAACCAGAATGGAGGGGTATCTGTTGAGAGGCCAGACAAACGTGTGGTTCCTGAAGAGGGGCAGCAGCCTTTTCACTAGTTTCAGGGGCAACAGTTTGGATTTTTGACTGATCTGCCTTTGTAACACCAACCAAAACGACTCTGCTGTGCTGGTACTGCAAACAGCTGAAAGCAAGGGGAAACTACAATTGTAATTTTTCCTGAGGACATGCAGCTTTACTGTATGGTTAAATGATTATGGCGTCCTCTTGGGTAAAATATTCCGGAGGTAAAATAGTCCACCATTCGGATCTGGGGCAGGGACTACTAAGGAGGACATCGTTATCACCAGAAATAAAACTAGTATTCTACGGATTGGAGTGTGGAATGTCAGATACCTTATCAGGCAGGTAGGTTAGAAAATTTAAAAAGGGAGGTGGACAAGTTAAAGTTAGATATAGTGGGTATTAGTGAATTTCGGTGACAGGAGGAACAAGACTTCTGGTCTGGTTTTTACAGGGTTATAAATACAAAATCAAATAGGGGTAATGCAGGTGTTAGGTTTAACAATGAATGAAAAAATTAGAAGGTAGATAAGCTACTGCGAACGGCATAGTGGACTCATTATTGTAGCCAAGATGGACATGAAGCCCACGCCTATCAAAGTAGTACAAGTTTATATGCCAACCACCTCAGCAGATGATGAATTGATTGAAGAAATGTATGCTGCAATAAAATAAATTATTCAGATAGTGAAGGGAGACCAAAATTTAATAGCAAAGTGGTACTGGAGTTCGATAGTAGGAAAATGAAGAGAAGGGAAAGTAGTAGGTGAATATGGACTGAGGGTAAGGAATGAAAGAGGAAGCTGCCTGGTGGAATTTTGCGCAGACCATAACGTAATCATTGCCAACACTTGGTTTAAGAATCATGAAAGAGGGCTGTATATGTGGAAGAGGCCTGGAGACACTGGAAAGTTTCAGATAGATTATATAATGGTAAGACAGAGATTTAGGAGACCAGTTTTAAATTTTAAGACATTTCCAGAGGCAGATGAGAACTCTGAGCACAATTTATTGGTTATGAACTGTAGACTAAAACTGAAGAGACTGGAAAAACGTAGGAATTTAAGGAGATGGGACCTGGATAAACTGAAAGGTCCAGAGGCCGCAGAGAGTTTCAGAGAGAGAGTTAGGGAACAATTGACAAGAACAGTAGAAGAACAATGGGTAGCTTTGAGAGACAAAACAGTGAAGGCAGCAGTGGTTCAAGTAGATAAAAAGACGAGGGCTAGTAGAAATCCATGGGTAACAAAAGAGATATTGACTTTAATTGATGAAATGAGAAAATATAAAAATGGAGTAAATAAATCAGGCGAAAAGGTATACAAACGTCTGAAGAATGAGATTGATAGGAAGTGCAAAATGGCTAAGCAGGGAGGGCTAGAGGACAAATGTAAGGCTGTAGAAGAATGTATCACTACGGGTAGATTCTGCCTACATGAAAATCAAAGAAAGCTTTGGAGAAAAAGCCAAAAGCCTTGTTGGAGTGGTAACACTGGTTCCTGTCAGATCACTGAAGTTAAGTGCTGTTGGGCTGGGTAGTACTTGGATGGGTGACCATCCGGTCTGGCGAGCGCTGTTGGCAAGCAGGGTGCACTCAGCCCTTATGAGGCTAACTGTGGAGCTACTTGACTGAAAAGTAGCGGCTCCGGTCTCGGAAACTGACATACTGCCGGGAGAGCGGTGTGCTGACCACATGCCCCTCCTATGAGCTGAGGATGACACGGCATCTGGTCAGTACCATTAGGTCTTCATGGCCTGTTCGGAAGGATTGTTGGAGAGAAGAGAACTACCTGCATGAATATCAAAAGCTCAGATGGAAAACCAGTCCTAAGCAAAGAAGAGAAAGCAGAAAGGTGGAAGGAGCACATAGAGGGCTATACAAGGGTGATGTACTTGAGGGCAGTATTATGGAAATGGAAGAGGATGTAGATAAAGATGAAATGGGAGATATGATACTGTATGAAGAATTTGACACAGCATTGAAAGATCTATGTCAAAAAAGACCCTGGGAATAGTCAACATACCATTAGAACTATTGACAGCCTTGGGAGAGCCAGCTCTGACAAAACTCTTCCATCTGATGAGCGAGATGTACGAGACAGGCGAAATACCCTCAGACTTCAAGAAGAAGAGAATAATTCCAGTCCCAAAGAAAGCAGGTGTTGACAGGTGTGAAAATCATCGAACTACCAGTTTAATAAGTCACTGTTGCAAAATACTAACACAAATTCTTTATAGATGAATGGAAGAACTGGTAGGAGCCAGCCTTGGGGAAGATCAGTTTGGATTCGGTAGAAAAACCTGGGGCAACACTGACTCTATGACTTATCTCAGAAGGTATGTTAAGGAAAGGCAAATCTACATTTCTAGCATTTGTAGACTTAAGAGAAGGCTTCTGACAATGTTGACTGGAATACTCTTTTTCGAATTCTGGAGGTGACACAGGTAAAATACAGGGAGTGAAAGGCTATTTACAATTTGTACAGAAACTAGATGGCAGTTATAAGAGTCGATGTTATTCAATGTGTTTTTGAGCAAGCAGTAAAGGAAAGAAAAGAAAAATTTGGAGTAGGAATTAAAGTCTATGGAGAAGAACTAAGAACTTCGAGGTTTGCCGATAACAATGTAATTTTGTCAGTGAGCAAAGTGGCTGGAAAAGCAGTTGAATGGAAGGGACAATGTCTTGAAAGGGAGATATAAGATGAACGTCAACAAAAACCAAACGAGGATGATGGAATGTAGTTGAATTAAATCAGGTGATGCTGAGGGAATTGGGTTATGAAATGCGACACTTACAGTAGTAGATGAGTTCTGTTTTTTGGGAAGCAAAATAGCTGATGATGGTCGAAGTAGGGAGGGTATAAAATGCAAGAAATTTTAAAAAATTGAGTATAGATTTAAATGTCAGGAAGTCCTTTCTGAAAGTATTTGTATGGAGTGCAGCCATATATGGAATTGAAGCATGGATGATAAGTAGTTTGGACAAGAAGAGAAAAGAAGCTTTCCAAATGTGGTGCTTCAGAAGAATGCTGAAGATTAGATGGGTAGGTGACATAACTAATTAGGAGGAGAGGAAATTGTGACACAACTTGACTAGAAGAAGGGATCCGTGGTAGGACACATTCTGAGACATCAAGGGATCACCAATTTAATACTGGAGGGATGTGTGGAGGGTAAAAATCATAGAGGGAGACCAAGAGATGAATATACTAAGCAGATAGGGAAGGATATAGGTTGCAGTAGTTATTCGTAGATGAAGAGACATGCACAGGATAGAGTAGCATGGAGAGTGGCATCAAACCAATCTCTGAAAGACCACAACAATAACTACAACATGGTGTAGTACCCCTTTTTAGGGCTAAGCCAAAGATCTTTATCAAAGAAATTTCAAAAATATTTGCTCATATTTCTTTGTCAAAGAAGTATGACAGTGTAATATCGGCTTACGTTTCTGATAACAAGATGGCGGCTAGAGTGAAGGTAAAGCAAGTGTTCTTCCAGAAAAATGTAAATTTTGCTGTAAAAAAGGAATCGTGTGAAACTTGTAAAGACGAAATTACGAAACTGAATGAACGCATAACGAGCTTACAGTTCATAATCGGTAGTTTGAAAACGGATATTTCGAAAATACAACAATAAAGCAGTGAGCTGAACACACTAAAATTTGCGCGAGATAGTTCGTCCGTTACGGAAAAGAGGTCAAATGCAAAGTGACATAACAGCAACACATAAGTGCATAATCAGAAAACCTGTGAACGAAACACAAGTTTTGTGCACGAAAACACATTTCAAGTACTTTCGACTGCTGATAGTGAAAATGCAACAAATACTTCGCATGAAAGATGAGAAAAGCAAAAAGGCACTGTAAATAAGATAGGAGAAGAAAATTTATTGACCCAGACAAGCGTGAATGAGGTCACTGTAAATGTGCCTTCCAAAATTTGTGCCGAAGTGTTCAGCAAGACAATACAAAATGATTCCCACATTGTGAACTGCTATAACAGCAAACTGTGCTTTCAGTGGACTTGTGAGTAATCTAAAAGAAACAACTAAAACATATTCGGGTGGTATAGTGAAACTGGAAACCCCACTTGGTGAAATTAAAAAATTACTGCATCTGCAGAGGTAAAAAAATCTGCACGATAAAGACTGTTGTGCTTCTGGGAGGCGCAAACGACGTCTGCAAAAATGAAACAGCGAATGCTACGTGCGATCTTAAACAGTATCTGAGAAACCTCTCATACAAATGTAGTAATATTCAACATTCCACATCGCTGTTATGTTGTAGGATGGTCATTTGTTAATATGGAAATAAAAAGTGACAATAACCAGTTTGTAAGAACTTGCAGACATTTGAAAAACGTGGAATGTGTTGATATATGCAATATTGGACGTAGATTCTACACACAACACACACTTTACATGAATCGCTTGGGGAAAAAAGATCTGGAGAACCTGATAACCAAGGAAATAAAAAACCAAAATGATAATGAAATCGTCATCGGCAGACTCCATAATGCAGCAATTCAAAAAGAGCTAAAAGCATTAGAACCATCAGCAGCAGCAGCAAAGCATGTAAAAATGGACGAAGTGTTAACAGAAGGAACAGTGGACAGCGATTTGAACGACAAGAGAACTACAGTTCCTCGTCTTTCAAATATTTTTTTTAGACGAAAACAAGAAAAACGAGAAGACTCTAAGTTTACAAGAAAGCACAGGAGTAGTGGCAGAACCAACATGTGAAGTATCAGTAACAGCATCACTGTCAACAACAACAATATTAAGTTTTCCTGCGTATCGACAAGCGACGGCATGAAGGCGAAGATCAAAAGAGGAAAGAAGGCAGTGAAATGACATCAGGCAATAGCCCGCTGACATGACAGAAGCGCTCTCAAGCTGAAGAGAATATAAGTGCCGCTCCTGCCAGTCTTGGCCGTACAGTATTTGCGCTCAGTATCAGATTGGGACTCCCAGACTAGAACAGTATTACCACAGTACTAGCGGGAAGCACTACAATAGCAGTGATTTGTGATCCATATCAACTGCTTACATGGACCTTGTCTACAGCAAAGGACTTTTATTGTTTGCATGGTGCACATCGCTTGCGACACCGTCGTAAATTCGAAGTTAAGTCTTGTCAATCTGCTTTACTGAAATAAAAACTATTAATTTGATGTGCATGAATTGTTATATAGTTATCCGAGAACGCAGCATCGTTTAGGTACCCTATAAGCAATAAGCGACGAGTGGGCAGGACCCCACAACAGAAATGGCAGTATTAAGTACATTAGCAGCAGCACCAACAGCAGCAACAAGCAACTGACCACAGCCCAATGTACTGGTACGACCCAAAAGGTGCAGGAAACTTGTTCTTCTCAAGAATTTTTGGTATCTCACCAGGATATAGAAATGCATATAACAGCACAAAACGTAAATAAAACTGTAACCAGTTCTCATCCTAGTCGCCTACAGATTTTAAGCCTAAATATTCAGTGCAAATAAATCATTAAAACTTGAGGTAACAATGAACGGTGCAAACATTTACTGCATGTGCATCATGGAGCATTTGTGCAGGTGTTTTGAACTAAGTAGTGTTAATATTCATCCGTATAACTTGGAAAGTCTGTATTGTAGAAAAAATGCCAAAAACAGAGGTGTATGTATCTTTACTAAATCAAGTATCAGGTACAAAAGGAGGTGTGAAGCTGAATCATTGAGTGTGGAGAATCATTTTGAAGCAGCAGCCATACAGTTGTATGAAATACAGGGAAAATTCAAACTATAGCAATATACAGACCACCTACTTCGGATACAGACATATTCATTTATCAATTACATACACTGCTTAACATTTTTTTTACTGAAAGAGCCACTGTAGTTTTCTGTGACGATTTCAACATAAATCTTATGAATGAAAGTAGACTAAAAAAACAATTTCTAAATCTATTATGTAGTTTCAACCTGTTTTCGCACATACACGAACCCACAAGAACAATATAAATACAAACAGTCTTATAGATAATATATTTTCAAATGTACAATCCGCAGAAGTAAAACTTTCTGCCAGATTAAAACTGAGTGCTGGACCGAGACTCAATTATCAGACCATAATGCTCTTGTCCTCAGAATTTCTTCAATGCCACTGCAAGGAAAAAAAGTGTACTTCGTGTATAAAAGAAGATTTTTCACTGAAAACTGTGTAGAATTTACAAATATCCTAACTAGTTACTCCTGGGCAGAAATGCTATCCCCAACAAATATGAATGATGCATATAACACTTTTTCTTCAATTTTTATTGGATATTTCGAAATGTGCTTTCCAAAGAAGCTGTCAAGTATCACATCACATTACAGTACAAAGCCAAGTTCTTGAATCACAGTTGGCATAAAAACTTTCTGTGGAACTCTAAACAGACTAAATTCAAAATTGAAGACATCTACAGATCCACAGTTCATTGAATATGTCGAGAATTACAAGAGGATATATCAAAAAGTAATTGCTAAGGCAAACTTTATGAGTAATGACAACTTAACAAGATAGCCTGATAAGAAATCAAAAGCCATATGGGATATTGTGAAGACTGAAACAGGAAAGAGTTGTGAAGACTAGGATATCATTCTCAAAAACACAGGAATTGTCCATATAAAAAAAAAGATTTGCCAATTTACATCAACAATTATTTCATAAATGCAACAACTTCATTAAACTCAACATTTACAAACAAAGAAAAACCAAAATTTCCCAAAGCTGCTTGTAGCATAATGACAGATGGACATGAAGTGTTCAAAATAATAAAAAGGTAGAAACCTAAAATGTCAGGAGGAGTACATGAGGTACCTGTTTATATCATGACCTGGGCCTTGTGATTTAGTGAAGGAGTGTTTCTGGAAAGGATAAAAATCTCAAAAGTGAAGCCATATTTAAAAAATGGCGACAAGTATAAGGTAAAAAACTATCGGCCAATATCACTCCTTCTGGCATTTTCGAAAATAATAGAAAATAAATGAAACACAGAATCAACAAATATCTAAATTACCATAAGTTACTAAATAGAAATCAGTGTGGCTTCCAGGCAGGTAAAAATACAGAAACAGCACTAATGTGCTACACTGAACAATTAATCAAAAATCTAGAAAAAGACAATAGCATAGTAGGAATAAATTTAGGTCTCTCCAAAGCATTTGACACTGCCAATCATGGCATTCTGGAAGCATTAGGTATTCAAGGTACAGGGAAGAAGTGGTTTCAATCACCCTCACAAAACAGAACACAGGTTGTAGGACTGAAATGAAATGAGTGTACGGCATTGTGGGCTGGGAGTCCCCCATTTGGGGAAGTTCGGCTGCCGAGGGCAAGTACTTATTGCATTCGACGCCACATTGGGCGACTTGCGCGCCGAAGATGGGGATGAAATGATGATGAGGACAAGACAACACCCAGTTCCTGAGCGGAGAAAATCTCCTGCCCCAGCCGGGAATCGAACGCCCTTGGAGTGGAATTCCACTGCTCCGACCACTCAGCTAACGGGGCGGACGTTGTAGGACTAATGCCAGATTACTCCAACCACAAAATAAGTTTAGTATCGGACGCAAGAAAAGTGGAAAAAGGAGTACGGCAAGGCAATACTCTAAGTACCCTTTTGTTACTTGTCTACATAAATGACATTCACACCTCAGATGGTGCAGCATAGGCCAAATTATTTGCAAATGACACTAGTGTGATAATAGGTGCACTAAAGCATAACTGCTGATCAAGTAATAAAGAATGTCGACACTTGGTTCAATGCAAGCCGGTTGACATTAAATTCTAATAAAACAAACTATACGCAGTTTGGGACAATATGGCAAAATGTTAACTTGGTTGGTTGTTGTGTGACAAGGCCATAGACAGAGTGGCATCAGCAAAAGTGCTGGGAATTCATGTACATGAAAATGTAGTGAAGCTTGTGTAGAAGCTTAACTAAGCCTGCTTTGATCTTAGAATTACTGCAAATGTTGTTGCTGCAGAGGGTGCCAGGATGGCATATTTTTGGCGATTTTTAGTCTCTTGCAACATACAGAACAATAATTTGTAGTTCTACCACTTGTGTATAAAACAAATCTCTCTGTTACAGCAGAGGGCTACTCAAATAATAACACACAGTCATCCACAGACACAATGCAAACCCTTATTCAACAAGCTTAAAGTTCTATCAATACCTTCCTTATATACAGGGTGATTTACGAAGATACACAATTACTTTAACCTGTTATTCTAAAAGTAAAACTAAAGAAAAAACTTCATATA
The DNA here is from genome assembly GCF_023864345.2 of Schistocerca serialis cubense. Classification (NCBI taxonomy): domain Eukaryota; kingdom Metazoa; phylum Arthropoda; class Insecta; order Orthoptera; family Acrididae; genus Schistocerca; species Schistocerca serialis. The sequence continues at coordinate 521,053,523 of NC_064644.1, forward strand.
AACATGTTTAGTTACAGAGTTACGGCTAACAAAAGATTTTCTCTGAAATTTAGCAACTTCACTAATATGAAGCCATTGCAAAACTGTACGAGGTTAAAGTAAATGATTTCCATTATTTTGTTGTTATTGGTCTGGTGAATCTAATAAAACATGTCCCACACTTTTAACTGCAGTAGTTTTCTAGAAAATTCACAGAACAAAGATTATTATACAAGTAAATTTGTTTACTTTCCATTAAGATTGTAGAAACTTTTATGTCATTGTGGGAAACCGTTAGTGAGTTGTTTCAGTCGTTTCCTAACCTTGTAACGCGTTAGTTTTCTGAATTGTTCAATGAAAGAACATAATAACAACAGTGTATTAAGTGAAACCACATACTAACTGTTGTAGTATGTAGATTATTTCTGGAATAGGGATGCTTTTCAAATTTACGACAAAGGAATACGTCAATACGGTGTTTATTTATGGAAAATGTCATGGTAATGCTATGGCTGCAATTAATGAATATCGTGTACATTGTCCGAATGCACAAACCATTAGCTGAGTATTTCGAATGTTACGGGAGACAGGTTCTCTACCTAGCTGTGGTGTCACCGCCAGACACCACACTTGCTAGGTGGTAGCCTTTAAATCGGCCGCGGTCCGGTAGTATACGTTGGACCCGCGTGTCGCCACTATCAGTGATTGCAGACCGAGCGCCGCCACACGGAAGGTCTAGAGAGACTTCCTAGCACTCGCCCCAGTTGTACAGCCGACTTTGCTAGCGATGGTTCACTGACAAATTACGCTCTCATTTGCCGAGACGATAGTCAGCATAGCTTTCAGCTACATCATTAGCTACGACCTAGCAAGGCGCCATTATCATTTGCTATTTATCTTGTGATGCATGTACCGTCAAGAGCTATGTTCACCACTTATGGATTAAAGTTAAGTATTCCAGCAGCTTCGTACTTTATCTATCTACCTATCTACATTTATACTCCGCAAGCCACCCAACGGTGTGTGGTGGAGGGCACTTTACGTGCCACTGTCATTACCTCCCTTTCCTGTTCCAGTCGCGTATGGTTCGCGGGAAGAACGACTGTCTGAAAGCCTCCGTGCGCGCTCTAATCTCTCTAATTTTACATTCGTGATCTCCTCGGGAGGTATAAGTAGGGGGAAGCAATATATTCGATACCTCATCCAGAAACGCACCCTCTCGAAACCTGGCGAGCAAGCTACACCGCGATGCAGAGCGCCTCTCTTGCAGAGTCTGCCACTTGAGTTTATTAAACATCTCCGTAACGCTATCACGGTTACCAAATAACCCTGTGACGAAACGCGCCGCTCTTCTTTGGATCTTCTCTATCTCCTCCGTCAAATCGATCTGGTACGGATCCCACACTGATGAGCAATACTCAAGTATAGGTCGAACGAGTGTTTTGTAAGCCACCTCCTTTGTTGATGGACTACATTTTCTAAGCACTCTTCCAATGAACCTCAACCTGGTACCCGCCTTACCAACAATTAATTTTATATGATCATTCCACTTCAAATCGTTCCGCACGCATACTCCCAGATATTTTACAGAAGTAACTTCTACCAGTGTTTGTTCCGCTATCATATAATCATACAATAAAGGATCCTTCTTTCTATGTATTCGCAATACATTACATTTGTCTATGTTAAGGATCAGTTGCCACTCCCTGCACCAAGTGCCTATCCGCTGCAGATCTTCCTGCATTTCGCTACAATTTTCTAATGCTGCAACTTCTCTGTATACTAGTCTCAATTACTTTACCTGTTCCAGACCTCACGCCTGCCTGCGTGAGCTTAAACGCGTGCTTTTCGGCTTCCTCTCATAGTGACTTGGCTGTCTTGCGAAGTCACAACACTAGCATTCATAATCAGTACAAGCGCTCAGTACATGAAGACAGTGATGAGGATATTACGCATGCTGTTCAGTGTGGCCCAGGTACCACTACACAATGTATCTCTCAACGATTAGGCATTTCACAGTCTAAAGTATGGCATACACTGAAGTACAATAATCTGTGTCCTTACTATAAACAAAAAGTGCATCATTTATATCCAGGAAATCATGCCCTTTGCCTGAAGTTGTGCAACTGGTTAGATACTAATCAGCAGTTACCCAAACACATTTTATTTACTGATGAGGCACAGTTTACTCAAGATGGTATAAACCATTTATGTAACGAGCATGTATGGTCTGAAGCAAACCCACATGGCAACAGTGCAACGCAATTTCCAGCAGCGATTCAGCATAAATGTGTGGTGTGGTATAATCAACAAACACTTTAGTGGACCATCGATTTTACCAGGACAATGAAATGGCGAGATGTACTTACAGTTTCTTCAAGAAGAAGTGTCCTGCTTGCTCGAAGATGTTCCACTTGCTAAGCGATTGCAAATGTATTTTCAACATGACAGTGCGCCTCCACATTTCACGAACGCTGTTACTACACATTTAAATGAACATTTTCCCCAGAAACGGATTGGGCATGGTGCTACACGTCAGTGGCCACCCAGTTCGCCTGATTAAACACCAATTGATTTTTGTGTATGGGGGTGAATGAAAGACATAGTTTATGAGGACAAAGTCAGTATACATGAGGCATTGCTTGCTCATATTATTCATGCAATAGATGAAATTAACAACAACCTATGAAACTGAAACGAGCAACAAAATCTGTTCATACATGTGCAGCTAAATGCATTGAACTCTGTGGAGACATTTTTGGACATTTATTGCGAATGTATTGTGAAATTGTATGTACACTGTACAACTTCCTTAACACTGAGCTTTGTTTTTTCTGGTTTAACAAGAATTCACATGTGCTATGGTGTTAATAAAAGCAGATTATCTGACACATTCATACAGTTTCTGTTAACATTGTATCATCATTTTTCCAAAATTAAATTCCCTATAACTTCTGATGAAAACTTTGTACAACTGTCTGGGTTTTGAAAAACAAATTGGGCCAAGTAGCTATTAAATTAAAATTTTTTCGAAATTATATCTTTGCTTCTGTGGATATTATGTAAAACTGCTGCAGATACACGTCTGGGACATGTTTTATTGGATTCACCAGATCAATAACAACAAAATTATTGGTAATCATGCTTTACTTTAACATCATACAGTTTTGTGATGACTTCATATTAGGGAAGTTGCTAAATTTCAGGCAAAATCTTTTATTAGCAGTAACTCTGTAACTAAACATCTGTGGACCTATGTTTATATGAACTTTTTTCTTTAGTTTTACTTGTAGAATAACATATTAAAATATTTGCCTATCTTTGTGAATAAACCTGTATATACAAATGTTAGGGCCCACCTTGCAGGTTTTCAGATAAATGCCGACTTACATAACTACAATACCCAAAATACGTAGCACTCCACACTCAGTGAACAAAAAGAACACACACACAAAGGCATGTGAGCCATATTGGTGCAAAACTCTGCAACATACTGCCAGTCAACATCAGAAAGTTAGAAGATGAAAACACATTTAAAGTAGAATTAAAAGAATTTCTACTTGAACAATGTTTTTACTCTGTAAATGACTATTTAGGCCAATAAATAATTCTGATAATGTTTATATTTAGGCAAAACTGAAAACACTATCTTTCATCACATGAAGTTTCTGTTAATTTTGTATATCTGATGGAGAGCTGTTGAGTGTGAATTTTTGTAGAGAATATAAAGGCTCCCTGCTTAGGGAAGACAAAAGTAAAGCCTTATGGCAAGCAGACTATGCAGTTGCTATATTGTTAATGTTCATGTATAAAAAGTTGTATTACTGTGTGTTGTTTGACCAAGTATTATTCTTTGTAATTTTTTGTACAATTTTGTATGTATTATTCTTTGTACTATTTAACGTAAAATTTTGTATGTTCCTTTCCATAAATTGTTTCCCATAAACTTAGATGTACTTTTGGACAACTAGCATACAATAGTTATTGTCTACAGATGGATAAATAAATAAATAAAATTAATGGATAGATAAATAAATAGAATAAAATAAAAATTTTAAATGATGAAAGAGTGCACATGGTACAATTTGTTTTCATGCTTAGCTCTATGCGTTTCGAGATTATGTTCTTATTGTCAAGTGTAAATATTTACATAAGTATTTTGTGCAAAGTTTGTATGTGTATTGTGTCTTTCTTGCACTGTACAGTGTTGTTTCTTTATGTTTTAAAGTACTGTGCCTCTTCTACTATGCAGAAAAGCACACACACCACGTGAAACTTCCAAACAGTATGAGTGAAGATTTGTATGTGTGTGGTTTTCTGCATAATGTAGAAGGCCCAGAACCTTAAAACGGCAAAAAGATGACTGCAATGCAGGAGAAGCACAATAACACACGAAACACTAATGCAAATATTTGATCAAGACATCGAGAAATTCTCGAAATACCTTACGCTAAGCATGAAAAAAGATATAAGTGGTGTAGATATTCATTATTTAAATTATGAATGACACTTGCAGGCTCTCCAGAAACATCATTTTTGATGAATTAAATTGGGTTAAACATTTCTGCTTACCACTTGTAATCGGCACTTCTTGGAGAAGTGGAGAAGTTCTGAATGATGCCTGACATGTTCAATTTTCCTCCTCAAGATCCTGATCTTTTTTTTAATATTTCGATTATTTGTGTACAATGACAAATTTGATAAGCTTGTCTCGCTGATTTTGATAACACAAATTTTGTTGCTGATTGAAAATACATTGCAGTTTATTAGTACCAATGTCAATAGGCTACAGTGTGGTAAATGCCCAAACATTACAAATGTTGGAAATTATCTAATTTGAAGAAAGATTATGACGGGTTTAGTTGTTACTGATTGGCTGCAATAAGACCAGTGATTATGAATGTGGTATGCAGCTGAATTTCACTAATACAAGTGTAACCTTTATATCATGCATATTTCTGCCTATGCTACCTCCTTTCTAAAGTAAGCCACGTTCACTTGTTCATATAATTTATAGCGATGAGTTTAGTATGTGACCCACAATTATTGGCTCTCATGACCAAATCGTTGTATGGAATGGGGAAAGTATATTAATTTTCCACGTGAAATAACTGAGTATCGAGATTCTTTCAATTCTGTTACCTCATGATTCTTAAACGCAACACATTTCTGCAGGAAAATCCCTCAAGGGAATAAAATTACCTAATAATTTACTAAAGCTTCACAAGGTCTAGATGTACTGTTCCTTTAAATGGCTGTCAGGCGTCTAATACTTATTTTCTTGAATAAAATGGTGCGAGACTGGACTCAAAAAGCTATGCACACATGTGCACTGATCTCATTGGTAGAGGGTTTTTAAATGCTTTGGAGTCTACCAGAAATATGTACTCTTCGCATATAAAACAGTTGAAGGTCATCTTGTGAAGATTACAAGGGCTGCAGAAAAACAGTTGGGGACAGCGATGTCATTTGACATAACGGGATGCAGTTTAACATAACAGTTGCGTCACTCCATCTCGTTTTTGTTACCCACAGGGACATCAGTGTCCCCAGAGGCTAGCAAGCGACACTTCTGAATATGATATCGGATGAGTACGAATAGCACCTTTTATATTGGGCTGACATATAGTTTTTACAATAGGGAATCATTGTAGTGCCATAAAAATCGACTATAACTACAACATGACACCACATTTCACACTTAAGCTTTCTAAGGACCCTGGACATTACAGGAGAGCTTATTTACAAGTATCTTGTAACATACAATTATTTACCGAATAATACCGTTTTCCTTTAACAGCAAATAATTTTTTAGGAAACACCAGAAGACCTGACCTACTGCAGAAAGACATTCTATATCTACCCAATAAAGTGGAGGCCTGTTCGCTACAGTTTCAGCCAAATCAGTGAATCTGGAACGTAGGAATCCTGCTTAGAATGTAACACCTCCATTGAAACTTCCTGGCAGATTAAAACTGTGTGCCCGACCGAGACTCGAACTCGGGACCTTTGCCTTTCACGGGCAAGTGCTCTACCAACTGAGCTACTGAAGCACGACTCACGCCCGGTACTCACAGCTTTACTTCTGCCAGTACCTCGTCTCCTACCTTCCAAACTTTACAGAAGCTCTCCAGCAAGTTTCGCAGTTTAATGTAAGAAATAAGCCCCCAAAGCTGTAGCTTAAGATAAAGCGACACAGGCGTGAGAATAAATCGTCGAAAGTAATAAAACTCTTTCCCACCACAGAAGAAACCAATTCTACAATTATTGCTAAATTTGATCTAGAAGCAGCAAGAATCTTCAGCACATTGACTTTTGAAGCGAAAGTAATTACATTTAGAAAATTATTCCTGTATTAGAAAGCCAAGTGAAACTCCATAAAAATGTTTAAGTGTCAGGAAGAGTGCCTGTGATAATAAACAACAAACAACAGAAGTGTAGGCTTCGCATGTATGGAATAAATATTTGTATTTCCTTGCTCTGATTGGAGTAAGCCGCAGACATACACATATTTGAAAGTATTTTTTCGTGAATAAGTTATAGCGTATGCCATTTAGTCAGTGCGATTCGGCTGGTTTAACCTGTATTTCACGATAATTCACTCCTTTTCGTAATAGAACGCACAATTATGACAACTATTTCCTTAATTAAGTAGAAAGTAATTAAAAATGAACATTATTCTAACGACGCACGTGAATGCTTTCTCACTACATTGAGTGCTTGTGTCGCTCCAACTGTCAAACGGTAACAACTTCCACACCAGAGAGTGTCGTGATGTATCTATTACACAGTGCTTGAATTGGCCTAACATACCGTGTCATGACGTGACTGACAGTGTTAATACACTTTGACGAGATGGTGCTATGATGGACAGTGTGAATTGGCCTTGACGGTGACGTGATATGACGTGATGTGCCTTAATGGGAGTGTCAGTGTCGATGATGCCATTTGAAATGCATTGGTGAATGTTTTGATGGGACGTGAAGGCCAGTGTGAATTGGCCTTTATGCTTTCCCACTACAAATATCACCGTGAAAACTTACATCCTGAGAAACCTTGACTTCACATTACAGTCCATGTTGGTGATGGCCTATGATTATGCCAAGGTTTGAAATTGGATTAGATTCAGTTTTCGTTCCATAGACCCAAAAAATGAGATGATTCTCGTAGGTGTGGAACATGTCAGAAAGTATAACATAAAAACATAAAATATTCGAATATAATACATACTACCCTGATTATATGTCAGGAGATAGTCGAAAATAAACTGATACCATGCAGTAAAGTGGGACATCAAATATTTACAGAATTAACACACTGTCAGACTGAAACACTGTTATTCACTATTAATAAATTTATCATACGCACAATACCTAATCTTGACTGTTGTGATGTAGTGTTGTCAAAACTGAAATCATACAGATATTTTTACTTAAGCTGACTTAACAAACTCTGTTAAGATATTCATCTATAGAGTAGAAGGAGTTGCCTATCAAAAAGTCTTTCAGACTCTGATTAGACGGTACTTTATCTGAAACCAAGTTTTTAGTGGTTGCTGGCAATTTATTAAGAATGTGTGTTCCTAAATATTGGACCAAGGTAAGTAATTTCAGGCCTTTATGTAGATTCTTCTTATTTCTAGTTTTGATACTGTGTACTGAGCTATTAGTTGGAAATAAAGATGTATTACTTGCAACAAATTTCATTAAGGAATAAATATACTGAGAAGCAGTAGTTAGAATACAAAGTTCCTTGAACAGGTTTCTACAAGATGTTCTTGAATTTACACCACAAATGATTCTTATAACACGCTTTTGCACCCTAAAAACTTTTGCTCGGTTTGATGAGTGGCCCTAGAATATGATCCCATATGACATAATAGAATGAAAGTAAGCGATGTATGCAAGTTTTTTTATATTTATATCTCCTACATCTGACATCATTCTCATGGCAAATACAGACTTGTTTAGGTGCTTAAGCAAGTCTGTGGCATGCCTTTCCCAACTGAATTTATTATCGAGTTGTAATACCAGAAATTTAACACTGTCAACCTCTTCGATCTGCATGTCTTCATACGTTATAGTCATGCTGGAAGGAAATCTCTTACCGGTTCTGAACTGCATATAGTGGGTCTTCTCAAAGTTTAATGACAAAGAATTGGCTTTAAACCACTTATTAATGTCAGTGAAAATTTGATTAGCAGCTATTTCTAAATCTGTACTTGACTTGCTACTTATTGCAATGTTTGTATCATCTCAATGTAACGGTTGAGAGGTCATTAATATACACAATAAAAAGCAATGGACCCAAAATGGAGTCTTGAGGAACACCACATGTAATTAACTCCCAATCAGTAGAAGACTTACTGTTTACTACACAGGTATTTCGCAACGACAACCTTTGTTTCCTGTTAGATAGATAAGACTCAAACCACTTCGCAGCATTGCCGGTGACACCATAATACTCTAATTTATTTAGGAGAATTCTGCGGTTCACACAGTCAAAGGCTTTTGATAGGTCACAGAAAATGCCAACAGCCTTTAATTTATTATCTAATGACTTAAGTACACTCTCATTGTAATTGTAAATAGCTTTCTCTATATCAGAACCCTTCAGAAATCCAAACTGTGACGTGGACAATATATCATTTTCAGTCAGATGCTTAAGGAGACGCTTGAACACAACCTTTTCAAATATTTTTGAGAAAGCCAGTAAAAGTGAAATTGTTCGATAGTTTGATGGTATCTCTTTATCCCCCTTCTTGTAAAGAGGCTTATCTTCAGTATATTTTAGCCAGTATGTAAATGTTCCACTGATAAGAGATTGATTACACAAATAAGTTAAGATAGAACTTAGCTCGTATGAGCACTGTTTGATTAAATTTGTTGATATGTTATCATAACGACTGTAATACATAGATTGTAAGGATTTTATGATGGTGTAATATTGCTACATGAATTTGGTATGCTGAAATCGGGTGCTAATAGTAGAATAAAAGCGGGTTAAAAGCTGTGAGCTGTCTGGCGAAGTTAATCTTGTATTACTAAGCAACTGTTTCATCAGGTATCTAGTCTAAGTTTACCAAATTCCCAAACAGACTAACATTGGTTTTAATCTTTTACAGTCATACAACAACCGGTAATATATCTATATATAAAAAGGAGAATTTAAATAAAAAGAAAGAAATCAGTTTATATTTGGAAATTTATTTTAAGATTGTTCATTGAAATTTCAGCATATTGTACGTGAGTTATAACTGAGCTGGTGCCTTGTTTAAGGATTGTAAAAATGTGAGATTTTAATCTTACGGAACACATCAAATATGGAGCCAAGATTGGGAGACTGCATACAACCCTGCATTCACAAAACAACACCCAAAGAACGTTGAAACATAAGCAAGGAGAAATTAACCACAACCAACAGATTCAGTTTTCACCCAAAGAAATTACGTTCGTAACACAATCCTGTCCGTCATGTAATTACCACACACTGGTATACTAAATTCATATCAACTCTTTGTAAAATCTTCCCAAAAGGAATAGCTGAAGGCTACTTTGATGATTACACCACATGCTCCACGTGGTCAACTTGGTTTACAGAAAGCATATAACTCCACAGTAGTTTTGATAATTAAAATAAATTCGATCGAAAAGCAATTGACAAAAGAAAAACCTTGAACTGGTTACTAACGTCTTACTATTAACCTGATGGGTCAAACAGTTATATAAGCACGTGGTACTGGTCTCGCAAAGTACACTCCACGTGGGTTGAACATAAAGAAAAGCATAAAGAAAAGTTGCTATATTGTAAAATATTGTCAAGACGAGACGCTATAATCACACAAGCATTCACATTTAAGATTGATGAACTTAGTTAGAGTTACTGATCAACATGTGGTTCCACTTTACTCACAAAGTAGTAACAAAGCAACAACCGGAAAATAATATGAACGTCACACGAGAATTACACTACACTGCAATTTAAGATAACCCTAGATACACTCCTGGAAATTGAAATAAGAACACCGTGAATTCATTGTCCCAGGAAGGGGAAACTTTATTGACACATTCCTGGGGTCAGATACATCACATGATCACACTGACAGAACCACAGGCACATAGACACAGGCAACAGAGCATGCACAATGTCGGCACTAGTACAGTGTATATCCACCTTTCGCAGCAATGCAGGCTGCTATTCTCCCATGGAGACGATCGTAGAGATGCTGGATGTAGTCCTGTGCAACGGCTTGCCATGCCATTTCCACCTGGCGCCTCAGTTGGACCAGCGTTCGTGCTGGACGTGCAGTCCGCGTGAGACGACGCTTCATCCAGTCCCAAACATGCTCAATGGGGGACAGATCCGGAGATCTTGCTGGCCAGGGTAGTTGACTTACACCTTCTAGAGCACGTTGGGTGGCACGGGATACATGCGGACGTGCATTGTCCTGTTGGAACAGCAAGTTCCCTTGCCGGTCTAGGAATGGTAGAACGATGGGTTCGATGACGGTTTGGATGTACCGTGCACTATTCAGTGTCCCCTCGACGATCACCAGTGGTGTACGGCCAGTGTAGGAGATCGCTCCCCACACCATGATGCCGGGTGTTGGCCCTGTGTGCCTCGGTCGTATGCAGTCCTGATTGTGGCGCTCACCTGCACGGCGCCAAACACGCATACGACCATCATTGGCACCAAGGCAGAAGCGACTCTCATCGCTGAAGACGACGTCTCCATTCGTCCCTCCGTTCACGCCTGTCGCGACACCACTGGAGGCGGGCTGCTCGATGTTGGGGCGTGAGCGGAAGACGGCCTAATGGTGTGCGGAACCGTAGCCCAGCTTCATGGAGACGGTTGCGAATGGTCCTCGCTGATACCCCAGGAGCAACAGTGTCCCTAATTTGCTGGGAAGTGGCGGTGCGGTCCCCTACGGCACTGCGTAGGATCCTACGGTCTTGGCGTGCATCCGTGCGTCGCTGCGGTCTGGTCCCAGGTCGACGGGCACGTGCACCTTCCGCCGACCACTGGCGACAACATCGATGTACTGTGGAGACCTCACGCCCCACGTGTTGAGCAATTCGGCGGTACGTCCACCCGGCCTCCCGCATGCCCACTATACGCCCTCGCTCAAAGTCCGTCAGCTGCACATACGGTTCACGTCCACGCTGTCGCGGCATGCTACCAGTGTTAAAGACTGCGATGGAGCTCCGTATGCCACGGCAAACTGGCTGACACTGACGGCGGCGGTGCACAAATGCTGCGCAGCTAGCGCCATTCGACGGCCAACACCGCGGTTCCTGGTGTGTCCGCTGTGCCGTGCGTGTGATCAATGCTTGTACAGCCCTCTCGCAGTATCCGGAGCAAGTATGGTGGGTCTGACACACCGGTGTCAATGTGTTCTTTTTTCCATTTCCAGGAGTGTATTTTAGAGCTAAACCCGAAATAAAGATGATTAAATTTTCAGTTAGGCTGAACTTAACAAATCCATTGTCCTACGGACTTAGCAGACACGCGCTTAGCCGGAGATCTTACCACTTCAGACGCTCTCCACGGTCCCACAGCAACTGCCCACTGCCGAGCGTGCTTCCTGAGGGTGGCTCACAAAGACAAACGGAAGTGGCCAGAGGGGCAGCTCCCTATACCAACATGACAACGGACGGACAGAACCATACTAAGGATAGAAACCTCTTTGCTTTTAGGAAGCATAGCTACCTGTTCCGACGTTGGTCCTACTGTTCTCTAGCAGACAGGCTTGTCTGCTACCCTCAAGCATGCAACTAAAAATACATTTGCTCATTCATACTCTCACACAGAAGGGAAGGGGGATGACAGTATCTTATCATATATAGTATATAAAAGAAAGCGGATGTAGGTTCCATATGAGACTGTGTGACATGAATTACATATAAACTGTGTTTTAAAGTGTAGTAGTGTGACAGATCGTTCTTGTTTATGTGTAAAAATAACACGTTCCACTACTCAGTCTCCTCCCAGATAGTCAGAAACGCCACAGTAAATTTAGGAGAGGAATTTACTCCATAAATGACAACAGATTTAAGAAATTAAACATGAAAGGAATCCAACAGAGACCTTTCAATGGATGCTACTTCTTTGGAAGATGTGAGTATCATTTCCATTTTACTGAAGTTATTTTTAAAGACTGGTCCCAGATACTCCATTGCACTGTTCACCAAACCTGATAACCCCAAACTGTCGTTAACAGAAATGAAGTAGTTATTTAAGAGGTTTGCAACAGTAACTGTACATGTTACCAAAGTTTCATTTATTTTTAGAGCTATCTGTTCCTCTTCCTTTTTGGCTCCACCTGTCTCTGTCTTCACAACATCCCATACAGATTTTATTTTGTTACCTGATGTAATGATCTTTTCCTCATAATAAAGCTGCTTCGATTTCTGGATTACTTGCATCAATATTTTGCAATATTCTTTGTAATGCATTACAATTCTAACGTCAGAGCAGTTCCTAGATAGTAGATAGTCTCCTTTTTGTCCCACATGATATCTTTCATCCTTGTGTAATCCATGGTTTATTTTTTGACTTGTGTGTGAGTTGAGTTACCTTTAAGGGAAAACAATTCTTAAAAGTGGAGGCAACTTTATTAATGAATGCTTTGTATTTTCCATTTGAGTCAGACGTATTGTAAACAACTATCCAGTCCATGTCTTTGAGCAATTTCCTGAATTGCTCAAGTTTTGACTTATTTATTACGCTCCGTATTCAGATTTAATAGATTTTTTTCCCGACAAGTTTCAACATTTAACACAAACTGCTGCATGTCATGATCAGATACCCCATTTACTATTGGTTTAGTGATATGACTTTTTTCCCTAGATTTGTCTACAGAGATATTATCAATAGCAGCCTCAGAGCATTTACCTGTCCTAGTAGCAAAGTTCAAAGTAGAAACTAAATTGAATGATAGTGTTACTGACTGCAATAACTGTTCACTGACTGAGCTTTTCAATAAATCCACATTAAAATCTCCAGCGAACACTATTTCCTTGTTTGTTGCTATGAGGTGGGACAGCAGAGCTTCCAGATTTTTTAAGAAGAGGTTAAAATTTCCTGAAGCAGATATGTATATACCTACTATTATAAAGGACGTATTATGAAATACTACTTCTGTTGCACAAGCTTCTAAGTGCTGCTCTGAGCAAAATTTATTAATATCAATATTCTTGAAATCAAAACAGTTTCTGACAAATATGGCAACTCCTCCTTTCTCCAGATTTCTGCTAAAGAAATAAGAAGTTAACTTGAATCCTGTAACATTTAACATATCTATACCAGTGGTCACATGATGTTGAGAAGGGCAGATTATATCAACTGGTTTGCTGAACTCTAATTCTTCAACACAAATAAGCAACTCATTAAGCTTACCCCTTAGTCCTCGGATATTCTGATGCAATAGTTATAGCTGATTTTGTGCATTGGTTGAATTACAACTGGATAAACCTAATTTTCCTGCCAATTTTTGAGTATCTTTAGTTTTAGTGGGAGGCTGTCTGCGTGAATTGTGTACATTGAAATTTGCTTTCTGGCTGCCTGTTTTATCAATGTGAATATTATTTTAGCCTGTCTCTGAACAACTTTTGTTTCTGCCCTTCTTACCCTAAAAAACTGCTGATCTGTCACTTGTAACCACTGGTACTGTACCACTTGTGACTGTGCCCCCCCCCCCCCCTAAGTTATTTGCTATTAGTCCTTGACAGTTTTCTCTTCCCTATCCTGTTGAGGTGAAAGCCATGCCTAGTATGGTCCCATCTGCTGATAGAGTCAATAGGAACCACACTGATATGAGACCCCCTGACTGATCCAAGCAGCTGTTCCACCTCTAAATTAACTCTCCTAACAGAAGAGCTTAAATGAGGCCGGTCATGGCGACTCATAACAGACACAAGCCAAAAACCAGTATGTCTCGTTGCTGAAGCTATCTTTACCAGGTCACTCTCAATTGAATAATTTCGGTTCCTATCTATGCTGTTGCCCACCCCACCCACTATTACCACGGTGTCTTTCTTTGTGAAGTCTTTACAAAATGAACCTACATCCTCTATCACCTGACCCAGACTTGCACTAAGTTTAAAAAAAGCTTGTGACCTGGTAATCTGACCCTAGTTCGTCCTGTAACAGTTGGCCAACACCTCTACCATGGAACTACCTAACAACAAAACTTTCTTCTTCTTCGCAGCTTTTCCTGACTTCTTACTTTTCAAACACTTTTTGAAAGTTTTGTATCCTGTCTACTTCTATCTCTATTTGTGGCTCATCAGTTTCCAACTGTGACAACAGATGAAATCTGTGTTCCACATTCACGATCACACTGTCTGAAAACGTCTTATTCCTATTTCTTCTATAAACTGTTGTCACTTCCCACCTCTCTTTTCCCTTCTCCCTCCTTAACCTTTCCAGATCTAGTTTCGCTTTATGCACTTTGGGATCTTTTGACGTTGCGAGACATGAGGGCAAGTGTGAGTAGTCACGATCTGGAGATATTTAATTCTCTGCAGAAAGTCCAGCAGCAGCTTCTAGTAAGATTTTGCAATTTTAAGCAGCTGCGGTCTTGTCCTTGCATAAACATGTATGACGCCTACATATTTCAATAAATTCAGCAATGAACTTTGTTTACTTTATTTTTTTTATTTTCATGCATGTCTCAAGTGCGACATTGCCGGTATTGGTGTGTAGATTATCTTTGGAATTAGTGTAGTGTCATCTATGTTCATTGAGTGTGTCATCTTCCATTTGAGGTTTGCCCATTTCCTGTCGTGTTCGCGTGAGACTGCTGAGCTGGACATTGTGCTGTGAAAATGAGGTAAGGATGTGATCTGCAAATTTTTACTTTAATCTTTAGTTTGTAAACCATGTTCATTTTGTGTTCAACCGTATGTTTGGTATTAATATTTATATAACTTTATTTCAGTTCGAAGGTTTCCAGGGATACCCTGTACGAGTGTATAGGTGCTGTGCTCTCGCACGCGAAGGAAAAGCAGAGGAAATTTGTTGAAACTGTGGAGATCCAAATTGGCTTGAAGAATTATGATCCGCAGAAGGACAAACGATTTTCGGGCACAGTGAAGTACGTGATAACCTGACTCGAGATACCTTTATTTCTACTACAGAATGTTTCCAAAGCACTGAATAGCTTAACATAATTCATAACTTTGGGAAATAGTGTGAGCTCTCTTTCATTTCGACATGGTTGTTAGTGAAATAAAGGCATCTCATGCTATGTCAGGGAGCTGGGAAGATCCTGGCGGACCTGCACCCAGGGTCTTAAAATAATTGGGGAGGTAGTTAACTACCGTTATTTTATTCGTTGTCCTTTATGGCGGTAAGTCAGCAAAAGAGCAGTAGGCTAGTTTGAAAATCTGTAAACGATGCAAGAAGTGTGTATGTAACCACGTGGTTTGTCTATGCAGGTACTGATATTACTTTGGCATTGTTTTGTTGCTGAAGGAACTTAACGTTAGCTTTTCTTTTCACAGAATTGCATTGCTACTTAAATTTAGGTTATTGTTGCAAAAACTGCCATGGGTTGATACTAGGTGGTAGTCGGTAAAGTGTAAGAGACCACTTTCTTCACTTATGCCATAGGGTAGCTGTAGACCTGTGTATTGCTTGGAGGGGAAGGATAAGACGTTATTGAGTTCATCAGTGTTAAAAAAGGTAGTAAAATAGTTCAGCATTTACGCTGAGTGCGAAGGCCATATCAAGACTAATGGTTGATTCATGCTTAGATTTCTAATGCAAGTATAGGAAGGAATCTTACAGTATGACAGTTATAGGAAGCACAATAAAATATAATTTCCTACAATTTGTAATATTCGTGTTTGTATTGTTGTAGATGGGACTTCCCTGATCTTTTTAACTGTAAAAGATATTTGACAATTTTTCTCAAGTTGTTTGATAACTGGGAGAAACATGTAGCAAACAGTGTGCACATGTGGGCTTGGGAATGAATTGATATGCTAAAAACTATTTGAGTGTGACTGCCTGTACAAATTGTAAGATATTGCATTAATTTAGTTGCATTGGACATGGTGCAGCCCATTCTGCCCAATGTCTTCACACTAAATGGAATGAATGGTGCTGAACAGTGGAAGTGTGGTTGTGAGGAAAGTCTGAATATAGTATTAGGTTCTGGTAGTGGCATTACTTTCCATGGTTTAAGTGAAATCCATACTGAATCTTATACTTATGTAGGTTTCATACACTGGAGCTAGAGAATTAAAGTAAAGTCAGATATTTAAGAACTATTTTATTTTAATAGAATGTTGCTAAACTGTTGAAGACTCATATAAAAGTTTTTTGTACAGTCATGTTTTTCCTCCTTAAGGCAGTGCAAAATTTTGACTTTGCAACATGGGGTAAACCATATAGTATTTTTCTGAAGTTGTGTAATTACTGATTCATAATAGGGTAAAATATCAGAACACACCTTGAGTTTTTTGGAAACAAGGCAAGTCAGTGAGGATAGGTTAACCCTTCAATAGCTGTTAACTTGTCCTGTTCTGAAATGCAGTTTTGAGTGGCCTTTGGGTGTTAAAGTGCTGTTCATGAAACCTGGGGCTACAGGCCATCCCCTGAGAGCTAGTGAGTGATATCTGTGTTCGGGGTTGTGAGCTGTTCACAAATATTATACAGTGGATTTTGTGCTGCGTGTTAGGAGCTTCAGTTCAGCCTGCTAAGAATGTAAAAGATCTGACAGCTTGTATGAAAGGTACATTAAGTGTACCAGTGCTGTCAGATTTGTGAAACATGTTAGTTCTTTCTAAATGTAGTACAGCTCAGAGATGTGGAAATATGAACAATGACTGCTTATTTGATGCTGATGTGAATAACTCTTCCACAAATATCAGCAGGTGTAAGCTGAGTATTGTCCCAACAAGAGATGTAATTGACGGTTCGTATGAATCTGATGGTGAAACACTTGGCCTATAATGAAAGAATGGTGTAGTAACAAATTTGATTGAAAGAATGTTTCTATGTGCTTAGTCACAGTTCACGTTCAGTACTAAAATCAATTGGGGATTGGTCAAAGTAGTAAGCTCCTATTAGTTGTTTCCTTAGTATAGTCTATGCTGATATGTGTAGTATGGTGGTATGGAGTGTTGTGATGTTTTGTATGTGAGGTAGGTGTTTGACTTCTAGCTATGAAGGGATGTTGAATTACTGATTTGTATTTGTAATTTGTAACTATTGGAATTTAACAATTACAGAAACTATTGGAAGAAAAGCCACTTTTAAATGTGTGGGATTTGTAACAAACATTAATGCAGACAACTTTCATAGGCAAACAAATTTTTTGTTTCTGCAATAAACTGACATGAAACATTGTGACAAAGCACCCTAGAATCTCACAGCTCAGCACCAGCTGGAGGATTAACTTTTTGTTAGCAGATGTCAGTGCCCTATCATGATTGAAAGCTGCCAGTGAGAATCCAGTTTTCATTTGGTTTGTGTGAATGATATTCGAAATGTTCTTGACTTTAGATGTCCATTGTGGATTGATGTGTGCACATGCTTGTGCTTGAATATGAAATGTTGGACCCTGTTACAATAATTACTAATTGGGCACTCAAAGCAGATTGGTGGCTAGCTGCAGTAGTAAAATTATTCTGGATTGATATTCAGTTGAGATGCCAACTGTAGTGCAACATACTACTCAATGTAAACTGACATTTGTTTGTGTTTTCTTAAATGTGCAGAATTTTTTGGGTCTTCACTTTGGATGTGATGCTTGCTTTCATACACTGATGTGATGGAAGTTACGGGATACCTCTTAATGTCTGACCTCCTTTTACATGGTGTAGTGCAGCAACTCAATGTGGCATCAGCTCAAGTTGTTGGATGTTCCCTGCAGAAATATTGAACCATGCTTGCGAAAAATTTTGTCCGTGCAGGATTTTGTGGATGAACTGACCTTCAGATTGTCCCATAAATGATGAGATTAATGTTGGGTGATTTGGGTGAGCAGATCATTCACTTGAAGTGTCCAGAATGTCATCCAACCGATTTTCAACAGTTGTGGCATGGTGATATGGCAGATTGTCATCCTTAAAAACTCCAAAGTTCGGGAAACATGAAGTTGTGAATGGATGCAAATGGTATCAAAGTAGATGATTATGCAAATGGTTGGTAGTCTGAGCTTGTTGGGTATCATTGATTTGTATTTCCACCTGGTCATTTTAGTATTGGGTAATACAATTGTTTTTGGTGGATTCTAGTTCCATGGACTAAGAATTAGGTGAAATGGTCCATAAATTTAAGGCTTGCAGGGTGTACTGGTTGGTGGATTTTAAAGTTTAATGAAATCTTAAGTTAGAAATTGAATGTTTTTATCCAATGAGTTGCAAGTTGTTGGTAATTTTATTTTGAACTTTGTTCAATGTTTATAGTTTCTGTGGGAGTTTAGACCTCTATTTTACATGTGTCCAATGAAATGGATACTATGGGGAGTTACGATAAAATTTTCAATGATGGTGTTTGCATGTATTATCGTGATTTTAAGTGACGAGAATACAAACTGAGAGCTTCATTAATAAATTTTACTGTGTAGTGTTAAGTACAGTTATGAGAATTATATTAAATTTACAGGTTGAAGCATATCCCAAGGCCCAAAATGCAAGTTTGCATTCTAGGTGATCAGCAGCACTGTGATGAAGCAAAAGCCAATAATGTCCCCTATATGGATGTTGAAGCTCTTAAGAAGTTGAACAAGAATAAGAAGCTGGTTAAAAAATTGGGTTAGTAATGTTTATTTTTAGATGGCCAGTTATTAAAGGTTTGGATAAACTTACTTTTGTATGAACTGCATTCTGGGTCTATGTATTAACACTACTCATCAACGTATAATAAATAACTTACGATAATTACTACATAACCCAAGTTGAAAGGATGTACTCTTGAGAAAAGAAAACTGTTATACTTAGATTATCACTTTTCTTTAGCAGGTAATTAGCATTGCCATTTCTTGTGGTCCTTAGCTTCCTTTATAATGTTGCTGTATGTGCTGCTGTTCATCACATCATCCAGGATCTGATGTATCTTCAGCCTTTGCCTCCTTGCTTCCACATATCCTCGCTTTTCATAAGCACAACTTCTCGTGTGTCCAGTCCAGTTTTTTCTTTTTATTACTTTCTTTAAATGCCTTTGTTCTTCCACTCTTAGGTCTAATTTTTCAATTTATACATCCAGCTTATTCTTCCTATCATCAGCTGCCATGTTCAAATACCAGAAGCTTCCAGCCTTGCTCCTTATTCCTGTATCCAGGATGTAGTACTGTGCAGGATGACTTGTTGCAAAACGTCTTCCTCAAAGCTTTTCTGTATTCTATAAAGTTCTTCTTCTTTTACTGAATACCTCTTTTGCCATTGCTGTTCTAGTTTCCTATGCTGATCTGCTATTATGCTTCATAGTTATTTCAAGATTTGCACTTGTTCTAATACTTCTAAACTCAGCATTATCTGTACCCCTCTGTTAGGATAGCAGAAAATGGGCTTGTAGTTCTGCCCAGTTGGTATTGTCTGTTCTCACTTTTATTAGTGCTTTTTGATTTAAATACAATAGTTTTCCAGTCTTCTCCCTGAATTTGCAACCTTATCTGAATCAATATTATCAAATGCCTTTTCCAGGTCTATCGAAAAATCTCTCCCAAAATTCACACTGGTTTCTGCATGTGAAATGAGGCTAATTGTCCTGTGCTCACAGCATTTCTTAGTTTCTCTTTTGTATCAGAATCATTGTTAGTCCTGGCTATTTTCCAGTATTGTATGTTGAACATACTGTTTCTCTTACTCCTTGGGTCAAACATTTTAATATTTCTGGATTTTTCATTGCAGCAATTATTTTACCAGTTCCATTAGAATTGGTCCTTGTATTATCCACATTCTTCATCTAAATCTACATGATTACTCTGCAATTCACATTTAAGTGCTTGGCAAAGGGTTCATCGAACCACAATCATACTATCTCCCTACCATTCCATTCCCGAACAGCGCGTGGGAAAAATGAACACCTAAACCTTTCTGTTCGAGCTCTGATTTCTCTTATTTTGATCATTCCTACCTATGTAGGTTGGGCGCAACAAAATATTTTCACATTTGGAAGAGAAAGTTGGTGACTGAAATTTCGTAAATAGATCTCGTCGTGCGTAAGCTGTCTCTTTAGTCAACTTGTTGCATCTTCTAAGTGTCCTTCAAAGATATAGTTGCAGAGCTGTTGGTTTCTGATCTGCCATTGGCTTAAATGCTCTTACTGTAGTGAGGTCTGCGGTGACAGAATGAGGACAAGAAATGATAAAATTTCTAAATAAGCAAATAAATTGTTGGGAGTCCATGAGCATGAAGTTTATCTGGATTACAGTTTTATCCTGTTTTATCATATTGACTTTCCAGTTTCTGTAATAAAGGACAAAATAGAAAAGTTGGGTATCATGTATATAGTACCGCTGAACTATAACGAAATGTCACAGGTGAACCTTGGAATTCCAAAATAGCTAATGCCAAGTGTAGGATCTTCGCTGGAGATTGCCTCTGAGCACGCAAGTATTAGATAAATGCATGAATTTGCAGTTGGCTGGTGACAGTGTCAGAGCAGTCACTTTCCTAACACTGTGCAGTAGCCATTGCCTTCACAAGTGTGGAATTCCACTGCATTATTCCCACATACCACCTCTACTCCTGTACATGTGCATTCCTATCAAACTAATCATGCCACCTGTGGATGCAATGGGAACTAGATGAATCTCATTGCTCTGAAAAGAGCAATGAACAGTACAAAGCAAACAAATAAGTGTGGAAGACATTCCTCTCAAGATTCATGTTTCACATCTGGCAGTGTTTTATATTGAGAACATATGTTGAATGCCCCTGCTTAAAGCAAGACAATTTCTTGTGCAACAGAAATCGCATGTTTATAAAATAGCCTTTTCTATCAAGGAATCGCCTAACTTTTGAATGTCTGCCATTTCCTGATGGAATGCAGTTTTTTAACCGCATATGTTACTGTTTGTGTTTGCCGTCTTGAGTTATCGGCAATTTTAGCGAATGATGCGTGGGCTGTTAAGTATTTTTTTTTTTATCCATTGTAGCAATATGGTGAAGATCATTTAATTTTTAGTTCTGGACCTCCATTTCTCTACAGCATATTTTATAGACCTTTCTCCACATGTTTTTAGCTGTTTTCTGTTGATTGGGGTTGTGTAGTTGAACTTGTCTTAGTGTCCTTTAGTTTAGACATCAATGCATAAGACCCTAGTTTTTGTGTTCTGAAACAAAACAATGCAATCAAAGAGTTCAAATATAAAAGTTCAAAATATAAGTAAAATATGAATATCTTCCATGGAATATGAAAGGCATATTACTTGATAATTGGTTGTACTTAGTAATTTAGACACTAGACCTAATAAATGTCATCAGCAAATGTAAGAATAAGAGAAACGCAAAATCTTAAGGGAATGTTGATTTGCCTCAATTACTGCAGGTAACTTTTTTTGTTGGCAAGGTAGATACATGAATTTTCATCACATTGTCAGTCATCTGTATTCTCTAACACCTATTGTGCACATGAGGATGTCTTAACTTCATAAAGATTGACACGTAAAAGAACTAACAATACAAGGGAACTGTTTGGCTCTGCTAGAACAGTGTTCTTTTGCTTTCTGGGGATAATTTGGCAGTTACATAAGAGAAAGCATAAGATTTATGATGTAAAAGATTAAAAATGCAATTTGATTTGGAAGTGTAAACAGATTGAAAATAACATTTTATATAGTTACATTCCCCAGTTTAGATGCAGTCACAAAGTTCTTTTGATATACATTAGAAGTGTCTATTTATGTAAGCCTGACAGCTTTTAGTACATATATTGTATTGCAAAAGCTGCCAAATGTGACATTTGTTTTAGAATGACTGAATCAGATGTGAATATAAATTTGTGACAAAGCAGTTAAACACATAATGTGCACTTCTGCACTGTGAAAAGCTCCACTGGCTTGAAAACTTAATCACTGTGCATGTGTGATAGAGGCAGTTTGTTAATGTATGATTGAAGTTTTCTTGTGACTGCTTGAATGAACCTAGTGGTATCTGTAACATTACATATTTGATGTCATTGATTTTTCTTTTTACAGCAAAGAAGTATGATGCATTTTTAGCAAGTGAAGCACTCATTAAACAGATTCCAAGATTGCTGGGACCAGGCTTAAATAAGGCAGGCAAATTTCCTGGTCTTCTTTCACACCAAGAAGCAATGATGGCAAAAATTGATGAAGTGAAAGCAACAATTAAGTTTCAGATGAAAAAGGTACATCTTAGCTTTTAAATACTTCAAATTGGAAAGGAAGTTTAAAAGTATTGCACCAGAACCCTACAGTCCAGTGAAATAACTGGAATGTTTCTATTGAGTGCATAGAGTAAGGGATGAATAGACATCATGCATATGTAATATTATGCAAGATCGCTTTCATGCCTACAGTTAGTGCTGACTGTATTAATTGGTTATAATGTGTTGAGTATATATGCATCATTTTTGGAGAGCACACCTTAATTTTTTAGTTTTAGTGTTGCTTCATTTTAGGGTAAACTGAAATGCTGTGTGTGTTTATAGGTGCTGTGCCTTTCTGTTGCTGTTGGTCATGTAGCCATGTCAGAAGATGAGTTAGTACAAAATGTGCACTTGGCAATAAACTTCCTTGTGTCATTGTTGAAGAAGCACTGGCAGAATGTCAGATCTTTACATGTGAAGTCAACTATGGGACCACCACAGAGATTGTATTAAACCTGTTTCATTTTTGTGAACAAATAAATACCTGACCGTAAAGTTGATTTTATTTTACACATCTGTAAGTCAATGTAATAAATTTGTGTATGGATGCTTGCATTTACCCTGTTGGATAGGCACAAAAGCTTTTAAAATTAAAAGGTAATTTTGAGAGATCAGTAATATCTCACTACAGCAGGCAAATGCTTTTCTGGTAAAAATAATTTGCTTCTCTAATACAAATTTCTAAAGAAACTATGTAAAATTACCATAAGTGAGGATTTCCTTGAAAAAGTTCCCTCAAAAATTACATAAAAGGCGTACAAAAAACTGAAATTACTTTTTAAAAGCTTCATATTCAAATTGTTTACAAAATAACTTTATTCCCTTTAAAATACTGTTACAACTAATACATTTTGTCACACTGGTGCTCATACTAACAGTTTTGTAGTCTTTAGAAACAACTGATAGCACCTCCATCCTTTTTTCTTGAATTCTTCAGTGTTGTCAAATCGATGTTCTTCCTTGCTGCTTTTCATGTGTGGAAGTAGTCACATGGAGACAGGTCAGGTGAGTAAGGTATGTGGGGCAGTGGAACCATGCCATTTTTATTAAATGTCAGAACCCAATGAACAAACTTTATAGCAACCCTTTTCATTCCCAAATTTGTCATTAAAATTAGTTGAACCGATCTCAAAGATAACCCACCAATCTGACAGTCGATCAATGGATGTCCAGAACGAGGTTTCAGTTGACACGTTGCCTTATGCAATTTTTCCCATAGCATCATCTTGGTAAGCTGTTGTAAACATTAAAACAGCTTCAGCAGCATTTTTACTGAGTAGAAAACAAAATTTCACAGCTGCACATTGTTCACCTAAACTTATCATATTCGAAACAAGAATAAAAGAGCACTAGGAGAAACAATCACTGTGTGTGAGGTGGCACTGGGCTGACAATGATTTGTGGTATACACAGTGGCAGAAATGTGTACTACTAAAGCTCTGACAATGGCAGTATTTTACCTGTTGTAATTGTTTTATTGTAATGTTTAGGCTATGATAAAATAAATTGATTAGTAGACAAATTCTGGTTACCTGTTACTTGATCTGGCATAAATATATTTTACAAATTCTTGCAAGAGTTATATAAAACCATGTATGCTAAACAGTTGTGTATAAAAGCAGTTCCAGTGTTAAAGGGGACTGATCAGTAATGTTACTACTCAGCTGTTGTTAGTTCATTTTGTTTTGTTCATAGCTTCTGGTTTCAAGTCTTAGATTTGCCTAAACTTTTAATTCACCAAATTTTGTAAAATTTTTGCTAGTGGACCTGTTCATAAAGCTCATGAATTCCTTTTAAAAAAAATACAGCCACTGCTTGCATGTTTTTTTTTCATGTGATTTCTGTGTAGGGAGAATGTAGTGGTCAGCTCCTTGCTACACATCAGTGATTTTCAATGTTGAATGGTGCTGGATGATATTCTTGGTTCATTGACTTTTTCTGTGATGTTTACTCATTTAAGTAAAAAGTAGTCTTATACACAAATATATAGAAAGCTATTTTGGCCTGCTTTGATCCACAACTTCATTGTAAAACAGCAAATGTCAATAGCTTATTGATGGTAGGTGAATGTAAGTTTAAGGTCGTAAATGCCAAAAAGTAAAATATTTTTTCTTTGAGAATGGGAAGACTTTGCACCTAATTGGAGGGTGGTTCCTTACCTGTTCCCACCATACATTTAAATTGACACAGTTTATGTAGGTGTGTGCAACTGGATACTGTTTGGACTTGGTGAGATGGTGCTAAGGGAACATTTGCTGGACACTGTGGGTAGACACTAAGGGTTGTGATGAGTACATTGCCTTGTGATAAATTCATTCTAATGATGCAAGAAATTGTATCAAACTTGTTGCATATTATACCTTTATAAACTGTCAATTATGATTTACAATTATAATTATTGTTCTTAGTTTTTGAGCTAATTATTACTATAGAGCAGGGTTTCCCAAACTGTAGTGAATAAAAGTGCTGTGAGAAACTTAGCATTGTGGCTTCTTTCAACATTTTTTCATTAAGTTCTGCATTAGTTACTTTTTAATTTTATTAACCTTCAAAATAAAAAAGGTTTCCATCAAAGAACAGGATTATTAAAGTATTCCATCAAGTGTTCTGTGATAGAGAATTGTGTATAGACTTGAGACTGAGCTCAGCAAAAGCTGAAAATAGCAGGTGGTTTGTTGGAGAATAATTTGCTTCTTCAACGGTGAGGATTTCTAAAGTTTACAGGTGTTCCTTTCCTGTAACTTCTGTATTAATTGCAATAAGTTGTTAGATGCAGAATCTGATATTAAGACTACGGCCACAAGTGATTAATTTTGTGTTTAGTTTGTGTGAAGGTTTACAGGTAAGTGAAAGAAATAGCAAAACTGTTAAGGGCAAAAGGCAATCAGTAGGTCAAAGACAATAGCTTAACTTCATAACTGCAGTACTAATGAAAAAAGAGGAAGCTGTTTGCTAAGTGCTAAAACTTAGTAGCAAAATGAAAAAGAAAAGTACAGATTATGGAAGCTTTTTTTTCCTAAGCTAAGCAGACACTATTGAGGTTTAATATTGATTTTAAGTTGTGTGTAGATGAAAATGAAATTTGCAGTGGAAGTGTAGGGTGCCTCAGGTCTAGTAATGCAGAGGTCCTAGTTTAGATTTGTGGAAAGGGTGGGAATTGGATGTGCTCAGCATTGGGGGGTTATCTCAGTAATTGCTCGAATAAAGTAAGCAGTGAGATTTATACAATGTGCCAAATTGAAAAAAAGTTGACGCAGTGAACATGTTGGCAGCTGAACCTTATGCCTGGCGACAGCACCATGGGCCTGACCTGAAGGAGGGGGGGGGGGGGGGTGAATAATCCGTCACTGTGTGGCATTCAATTAGGGATGGGCTATGATCACGCGCGACGCGAAGGCAATTTCTCGGGTACACTCGAGAAATTGTCAGTGCTGCGCTCTCTGAGAAATTGCGCAAACCTTCAGTGCACGAAGCACTGAGCCGCAGCGGTCGTACTCGTCGTACGTACGTGCTCGGAAAACTTTGAAGTTCTATGATTGATATCAACTGTAGTACCGTTATTAATGATTACTGAAGTATTAGTATATGTCTCATAAGACAAAAATCATAGAATTGTTGTTTAAAACAAAGCACAGAATTCGCATAAAACAGAAGCTTTATTCTTACAAAATAAATTACTTTGTACATTCTGCATGTTTGCATGCATGCATGCTTAAACGTGAAAGAGAAGTACTATAGCCTTTTATATACAGAAAGTGCGTACATGAGTTTACTTACAGAAGAAACAAAGGAAACAAAAGTTGTTCAGCAGAAGGCATTTTTACATCGCATTGCTATTCTGCCGTCGATTTTTGTTTAGAAATATTTTATTAACCAATTGGCCTTTTAGTCTGCTTCTTTGTTTATAAGTAGCCCTGTTTTCGAAAATATTCTTTCACTGTACGGTTCTTCCAAATGTCGTTGTACCTCCAGGTCTACGCTATTACAACCGCTTTTCATTAGATTTTTATTGGAAACCTCTTCATCGAAAGAAGCCCATAAGGAACTACTGGAGTTTTGTACGACATGGTACTCGTGGATAGTGTCGTTAGCAGCCGAATGAATAGATTGTACGGTCTCTACCACGTTTGTGCACTCTGAAATTAGGCTTGCAACAGCATGTTTTGAATGAATGGGATTCGTAAATGGTAATGTTTTGAATCTTGGGTCGAGAACTGTGGCAACGGCATGTACTTTGTTTCTATTAAGCCTAGCCGGGCTATTAGTGAGTTGTGCAGCGTTGCTGTAACTCTTGTGCTGTCGTGGTAGCCCGCTTCCCATGGCATACGGTTATGATTAGCTGTCTGATTACTGGAATAGCTTTCGAAAGAGAGGCGTAGGTTTCAGTTGAGATTTCACTTGTTACCACTTCAAATGGCTCTAGTACACGTAAACATTCGCTCAAAATTCGCCACTCGTCAGCTGTGAGGTTCTCTGCACCTGAATACAAAGTTGATAAACAGGCTGCAATGCATTCCTTTTGCTCCACTAGACGTTGTAGCATATAAAACGTACTGTTCCATCGGGTTTCTGTATCCTGAATCAATTTATGAACAGGTTTAATTAGATCCTAGATCTCATGGAGTTTTTCGAAAAATGATCATTAGCATTGCAACTTGTTTTAAAATAGCTAACAATTTTTCTGGCCTTTTCCCGCATTATGCAGAGCTCACTGTTGCTGTTCAAAGAACTTTTCACAACCAAATTGATAGTGTGTGCTAAACAAGGCACATGTTGCATATCTATGTTACCACTGTGAATAAGTTGTACGGCCGCCGTCATGTTACTGGCGTTGTCAGTTGTGATGCTTACAACTTTGTTTTCAACGTTCCATTTTGAAATCGTGTTATCTAACGCCTCACTAATATTTAGCGCTGTATGCTTTTCCGGGAAACGGAATGTCTCGAGAGCTAAAGCTTTCAGGCACCAATTAGTGTTAATGAAATGACCAGTTACAGCAATATATGCCTCACTATTGAGTGAGGTCCAAATATCGGTAGTTAAAGAAACACAAGTAGAGTCTTCCACGGCCAAGTTTACAGCCTCTTTCTGTTTATGGTAATCGTCCTCAATCATGAGGCGCAACTTTTTTCGATTTGGTACCGAGTATTGTAGGTCCAACAGTGAAACAAAACGTCGAAAACCAGTGTCCTCGACGATTGAAAGCGGTTGAAAATCGCCTGTTATCATGGCCACTAGTGCTTCATCTAGCTGTTGTTGCCGTTTACTTCCCTCTATGAAGAGAAACGTAAGATTTAGATCAGTGCTCCTGCGAGAGGATACGTTATGCTCGACAACTAGTCCAATAAAATTACATATCGTATCGTGCAAAGCTAGGATAGTATAGGTTTGATTTTGGGGTATGTTGTAGATTATCGGAGTACGATTAAAAAATCAATTTTTTTAAGCGTGGCGGACCGCTTCGGACACTTATCCGAACTTTTGCACGGAATCCACCTTTTGTACCACACGTACCTGGATATTTTGTCTGCCTCGCACTATTGGAAGAATGAGCCTCTGTATCCACGGACGTCGCTGTTTTATTGCTCGATAAATTGTGCAGTTTAAGATATCTAATCATGCCCGCCCAGATAGCACAGTAAGCCGGTTTCAAACTTGTTTCCAGCTGTAAAGTTCAAGTATATAAGCTTGATCAAAGCTGGAATATTCAGGCCTGTTAGCTGGATTCAAGCTTGAAACAAACATCAAAGTTGGCAAGGTTCAAGCTATATTTGAAGCTTGACTTATCAAGCTTGGCTCCAGCTGTATCTACACACGTGGAATACAGCCTGGTATTTACAGCTTGTTTTAAGCTATATAAATATTAATCTGAATTTATTGAACCTAATTAATTAAATAAATATCAGAATGGAAATGGTGTGAAAAAATTATGAAGAAGTTTTAATTTATTTATGCCACGTATTAGAGAGTTAGTTTAAAATGACCTCTTTTTGCTCAACAACTTGTAATATGTATTCTTAGCTGGTAATCCATTTCACTTTTATCGAGGCTCTATTTTTCTACGTAAAAGAATATGGTATTCCTTTACGTTACGTAATATTTAACATTTGTAACATTAACGTACCGAACTGTTTTCTAGTATAAAACAAACTTGTCAACAAACCACAACCATTAACGCGCGTCACAAAGGTAAAATGGCCGTAAGCGTAACTTTACGTTACGTAATATTTAACATTTGTAACATTAACGTACCGAACTATTTTCTAGTATAAAACAAACTTGTCAACAAACCACAACCATTAACGCGCGTCACAAAGGTAAAATGGCCGTAAACTTAGCAAGGCTCAGAAAAGTAAATAAAATAAGATAAAACAGAACTGGAGACAGCCACACTAAAACCAAACTCCGCGCCGTCATGACGTCACACACAACACCCTTACGTCACGGCTTATAAACGCTTGTGGCGCTTCCCGTGGACGTCTATGCAAGCTAATAGCTTGCAAGCTATGCTGCGCGCGCATCTGCTGTACAGCATTCCAGGGAAATTACAGTTTATTTCAAGCTTGGGAAAATTATTTTAATTCAAGCTAAATTTTTACAGCTTGATGTAAACTGTGTAACAGGTTGATTTTTCAATCTTGAATTTTCAACTGAACCTAAACTCAATATCCACCTTGAAATAAGCTTGAGTGCTAGCTGGGCGTTGTATTTTTTGATACATTACGGAGATTTTTACGACAAATGTTGCAAGTAACGTTATCTCCATCCTCCGTAAAGTATTGCCAGCACCATGACGTTTGTTTTCGAGTGTCCATATTGATTTGAATAACAACTTTACTCGAATGAAACCTGAGACACACTAGTTACGAGCACAGCGAGCATGTTTGTCTAGCGCAGTGGCACACGCCGCCGAGCCATTTCTCGTGAGCTTCTCGAGACTTGCTTGAGAACTAGAGGCTCGAGAAATTCTCGGTGCGCTCGTGTCGCCGCGCCTCGCCATCCCATCGCTGCATTCAACGTTTTGGCTGATACAAATAGAGAAATTTTTACAAAGAAAGAAAAAGAGAGAGAGGGACGGTGGACTTCTTTTCCAACAGACTTAACATGTTATAAATATGTAGACTGTCAAGCTGTGAAGGTTGGAGGAGAAGTTATCTTACACATCTGTTCATTGGTGTCATTCATTTTTTTAAGTAGGAACATTGAGTTAGATGATATGGTGAAAAAGATGGGTTTGCAGTGGCACTTAAGATGTTGGCATTTCATATTTTTCTTCGTGTATGATCTGTCAGTTTCCTGTTACAAATCTTGCTGGTGAATGGTTGCCTTTAGAAATTGTTGGTCCAGTTACTCCATCCCACCACTGTCTATGAACCTTTTTTCTTCTGGACTTTGATCCTTGCTAGACGAAGCCGAAATGTTACATCATGACCTCTGCTTAGAGCTACTAAACAAACAAACTCTTAAACTCTCATTTGCACTTACTTGTATGTAGTCTGTTTTGCCATGACAGATCCCACTGATTGTAACTCTAATCAAACATCCTGATACCTAATGTCTGACCCTTAGCCCAAACATCAAAGTTCTTTTTTGGGTTAAGAGTCATTAATCACTATAGACATGCTGACACCAGGTGGCCACCCACGGCAGTGATTTTTTGTTGTGTAATCTGGCCTGTCATCTCCCCATTCGCGTCTCCCACCCTCTTTGCTTGCTGTTGTTCCACCTCCCTGCCCCCCCCCCCCCCCCCCCCCCCCCTGATCTCCTGGCATTGTGCCTGTTGGCATTCCAGTCCTTGGACATGCCGGCAGAGAGCGTTCGTATCTCCCCACACCCATATGCTGCTATTCCTTTCCCTTCCCCACCCCGTAAGGATTGCTGCTTGCATCCCACGTGATAGTGGCATTCCAGCCCGATCTGCTGAGTTGGCAGTCATGTGTGCATGATGCGTGCTTGCTTGTGTGTGTATGTGTATGGATGGTGTGTGTTTCCCTTTTGCTGATCACGGCTGTGGCTGAAAGCTTTATGTAAGTGTCTTTTAATTGTGCCTTTCTGTGACTTAATGTGTCATCTTTATGGTGAGTAGTAATCTATTTTCCTATGTTGTTTATATCAGATTATGAAGCACAAGTTTTACTTCTGGATTAAAAGAGCACTTAAACACAAGACATACAATGCTTCCAATTAATAATGATGACAGACAAACAATACATAATGGAATAAAAGACAAGTGTCATCAAGAAGGGCTAGAAACAAAAATCTAAATGCATTGTGTAGACTCGCACTGAAATGTGTTGGGAGTGTGCTGGTTTACCTGTGTAAAGAATTATTTTATTCATTATTATTTCTTGATTTTATTTTTTCGTTTATATATGTGGCAGTCCACTGGCAGAAAGTCTGCAAGTTGTTTTGTTTCATAGCTGCAGACTCGACCACCAATGCAACTTCTGTGCTAGTTGAAATGCAATTCTAGAACAACCAACTTCTACGAAATGACATCCATTTCCTCTTAAGAGCTGTATATACTCTATATTGTATTTACAATTTGCAACATTTCAGTTCCTGATAGCTTACTCTCAATGGGCATCACTTGTCTTTAAAATTCCATTAATATTCTTTCAAATCTAGTTATCGAAAGCTGAATTCATGTATCATAACGTTATCACTATTGTCACAACCATTTAGATCGATGGCCTGCAGTGCATTTCCAAGCTGGGCTGTAACTTGCAGAAAACTGCCCATACAAATATACGACATCCATCCAAACTTGATCACATGCACAACATAAAAATCTGCAAGCAGTATGCAGGTTGAAACTGCTTAACTAGCACAACACTTCCCAGTCGACAGCTGCCATTGGTCGATTAGAGAAAGACATTGGCAACATATCACTTTTTCCAAGGAGATATGTTACTGTCCATTGGGATGGATGTCATGACAAGGCCATCACATGACTTAACAAGAA
The DNA here is from genome assembly GCF_023864345.2 of Schistocerca serialis cubense. NCBI lineage: Eukaryota > Metazoa > Arthropoda > Insecta > Orthoptera > Acrididae > Schistocerca > Schistocerca serialis. The sequence goes on from NC_064644.1 coordinate 521,084,814, forward strand.
GTGTTTAAAAAAAGGTCACCTTTTTTTGTTATTAACTGTTACATTTTTTCTTAAAATTGTGACTAGGTACAGCCCTTATGTTACCCACTTTTGCTTGTATAAACATCTTCATTTGAAGATGGTTTTAAAAGTATTTATGTTTTGTTAGTTTTCACCCATTCCGTCTTCAGGTAACTATACTTGATGTGACATAAGTGCTTTCTCAACAAAAAATTATTTTAATACAAAATGAAATTTGAAAGATAATTTGTAGTCAGAACAATATTTTTAGTATAAAGTAGCTTTTATGTTGTTACTGTTCAGTGGATGCGGACTAGCCACTAAGGATAGTAACAGTGGGTAACAGTGCTTTCATTTTTTAAAGTAAGGATTCACCCTTTAATGTGCTGCTTGAATGTTCGGTATTTATGAATTCATTTTTGTTATCCACTGAACATTAACTTTATTTTGCCTGGAAGTTACTGGTTTGTGTGTGCTGATAGTGCTGTATTCTATGTGGAAATATAAAGGGACACAATTACTGACTGATGTGTTATTGCCCTCCAATCTTCTGAGAAAATTAAAGTTTGTAAGTGCATTTGGGCAATACAGGTAATGAGGTAGATTTGCTACTCCACCTAATTTAAGCCAACCTCCCCTACAAACCTCTTGTAAACCCAAACCATATAGCTTCAAATGTCCCACCCCCTCCCAGCTCACTCCCTTTCCCCCCTCTCCATCTTCCCTCTCCTCCCATCTGTCCCTCTCCCCCTCTTTCCATCTGTCCCTCTTCCTCATCTCTCCATCTTCCACATCACTCTCTCTCTGACTCTCTCTGTCTTTCCCACTCACCCTCTTTCCATCTCTCCTGTGTGTGCGTGTCCCCATTTCTCCATCTCCCCCGTGTCTACCTCCTCCCCTCTCTCCATCTCCCCCATATCTACCTCCTCCCCTCTCTCAATCTTCCCCGCATCTCCCTCTCCCCTTCTCTCCCTCTTCTCCCCTCTCATTCTCCCCATGTCTCCCTCTCCCCCTCTCTGTCTTCCTCATGTCCCCTCCTTCCATCTCCCCTGTGTTTGCCTCTCACCGTCTCTACATCACTCCATCTCCCCCTCTCTCCATATCCCAGTCACTCCATTTCCCATGAATCTCCCTCTCCCCCTCTTCCGTCTCCCTGACTCTTCCTCTCCCCCTCACTGTCTTCCTGTATCACCGTCTCCTGCTCTCTCCAACTCCTGCTCTCCGTCTCCCCTCTCTCTGTCTCCCCTCTATCCATATCCCTCTCTTTGTCTCCCTATCTTTCTGCCTCCCTCTCTCACTGTCTCCCTCTCCCCATCACCCTCTTTCTTCAACTCCCCCTTGCCTCTCTTTCCCCCTCTCTCCATCTTCACCATGTCACTCCCCTCCCCTCTGTCCCATCTCCCCCATGTTTCTCACTTCTGCTCTTTCCATCTCCACTGTCTCCCTCTTCCCTGTGTCCCCCTCTTTTCATCTCTGCTGTATCTCCCTTTCACCATCTCTTAATCTCCCCTGTCACACCCTCTCCATGTCTCCCCAGTCTTTGCCTGTCCCCCTCTCACAGTCTCCCCATCTTCCCATTTGCCCCTCTCCCTGTGCCCTTTGCCTGCCTTCTCCTTCCTCACCCGTCTCCCATCTATTCCTCTCGCCATTTGCCACACCTGTCTCTAGATTAAAACTGAAGAAACTGCAAAAAGGTGGGAATTTAGGGAGATGGATCCTGGCTAAACTGACTAAACCAGAGGCTGTACAGAGTTTCAGGGAGAGCATAAGGGAACAATTGACAGGAATGGTGGAAAGAAATACAGTAGAAGAAGAATGGGTAGCTCTGAGGGATGAAGTAGTGAAGGCAGCAGAGGATCAAGTAGGTAAAAAGACGAGGGCTAGTAGAAATCCTTTGGTAACAGAAGAAATATTGAATTTAATTGATGAAAGGAGAAAATATAAAAATGCAGTAAATGAAGCAGGCAAAAGGGAATGCAAATCTCTCAAAAATGAGATAGACAGGAAGTGCAAAATGGTGAGGCAGGGATAGCTAGAGGACAAATGTAAGGATGTAGAGGCTTATCTCACTAGGGGTAAGATAGATGCTGCCTACAGGAAAATTAAAGAGGCCTTTAGAGACAAGAGAACCACTTGTATGAATATCAAGAGGTCAGATGGAAACCCAGTTCTAAGCAAAGAAGGGAAAGCAGAAAGGTTGAAGGAGTATATAGAGGGTCTATACAAGGGCGATGTACTTGAGGACAATATTATGTAAATGGAAGAGGATGTAGATGAAGATGAAATGGGAGATACAATACTGGGCGAAGAGTTTGACAGAGCACTGAAAGACCTGAGTCTTAACAAGGCCCTGGTAGTAGACAACATTCCATTAGAACTACTGACGGCCTTGGGAGAGCCAGTCCTGACAAAACTCTACCATCTGGTGAGCAAGATGTATGAGACAGGCGAAATACCCTCAGACTTCAAGAAGAATATAATAATTCCAATCCCAAAGAAAGCAGGTGTTGACAGATGTGAAAATTACCGAACTATCAGTTTAATAAGTCAGAGCTGCAAAATACTAACGCGAATTCTTTACAGATGAATGGAAAAACTGGTAGAAGCTGACCTCGGGGAAGATCAGTTTGGATTCCGTAGAAATGTTGGAACACGTGAAGCAATACTAACCTTACGACTTATCTTAGAAGAAAGTTTAAGGAAAGGCAAACCTACATTTCTAGCATTTGTAGACTTAGAGAAAGCATTTGACAATGTTGACTGGAATACTCTCTTTCAAATTCTAAAGGTGGCAGGGGTAAAATACAGGGAGCGAAAGGCTATTTACAATTTGTACAGAAACCAGATGGCAGTTATAAGAGTCAAAGGGCATGAAAGGGAAGTAGTGGTTGGGAAGGGAGTGAGACAGGATTGTAGCCTCTCCCCGATGTTACTCAATCTGTATATTGGGCAAGCAGTAAAGGAAACAAAAGAAAAATTCGGAGTAGGTATTAAAATCCATGGAGAAGAAATAAAAACTTTGAGGTTCGCCAGTGACATTGTAATTCTGTCAGAGGCAGCAAAGGACTTGGAAGAGCAGTTGAATGGAATGGACAGTGTCTTGAAAGGAAGATATAAGATGAATATCAGCAAAAGCAAAACGAGGATAACGGAATGTTGTTGAATTAAGTCAGGTGATGCTGAGGGAATTAGATTAGGAAGTGAGACACTTAAAGTAGTAAAGGAGTTTTGCTATTTGGGGAGCAAAATAACTGATGATGGTCAAAGTAGAGAGAATATAAAATGTAGAATGGCAATGGCAAGGAAAGCATTTCTGAACAAGAGAAATTTGTTAACATTGAGTATGGATTTAAGTGTCAACAAGCCGTTTCTGAAAGTATTTGTATGGAGTGTAGTCATGTATGAAAGTGAAACATGGACGATAAATAGTTTGGACAAGAAGAGAATAGAAGCTTTCGAAATATGGTGCTACAGAAGAATGCTGAAGATTAGATGGGTAGATCACATAAATAATGAGGAGGTATTGAATATAATTGGTGAGAAGAGGAGTTTGTGGCACAACTTGATTAGAAGAAGGGATCGGTTGGTAGGACTTGTTCTGAGGCATCAAGGGATCACCAATTTAGTATTGGAGGGCAGCGTGGAGGGTAAAAATTGTAGAGGGAGACCAAGAGATGAATACACTAAGCAGATTCAGAAGGATATAGGTTGCAGTAAGTACTAGGAGATGAAGAAGCTTGCACAGGATAGAGTAGCATGGAGAGCTGCATCAAACCAGTCTCAGGACTGAAGACCACAACAACAACATCTCTCCTCCTCTCTCCATCTCCTCCTCCCCCTGTCTCCGTTGCCCCATTTCCTATTCTCTCCATTTCCCCCCCCCTCTGTCCTCTCTGTCTCCCCTGTTTCCTCCTCTACTCCTTTCCTGTCTCCTTGTCACCCATCTCACATCTTTTCCTCTATCCCCTCTTTCAGCTTCCCCTCTCTCCTCTGTTCCGTTACTCCCTCTGTCCTCTCCCTTCTCTTCTTTATTGTCTCTTCCCCCCTCTTCCCCTCTGCCCTCCCCCCTGTCTTCCCACACCCTCTCTCATCTGCACTGCCTCTCACTTTCTCTCCTCTCCCCCTTTGTCTATTCTCCATTTTCTCCCGGTCCCTTTGTCCTGTCTCTCCCTCTCGCCCTCTCTGTTTCCCCCATCTCTCCATTTCCCACTCTCTCCTTCTTCCCCACGCCCTCTCCCCCTTATCCCATCTCCCCCTTGTCCCGTCTCCACCATCTTCCACTCTCACTCCCTCTTTCGCCTTCCCATCTCCAGTCTCCCCTGCCACCCACTCTCACTTTTCTCCTTTCTCCTCCTCTCTCCGTCTCTCCCTCTCTCCGTCTCCCCCTTTTTCATCCTATCCAGTCTCACGTTCTCCCCTCTATCCCTCTTCCCCTCTTTCACTGTTCCCCCTGTCTTTCCATCTCCCACTCCCTCCATCTCCCCCTTCCCACCGCCCCCTCTCCTGTCCCCTGCCCCCTCTCTCTGTCATCCTTCTCATCTCCCCTCTCACTGTCTCCCCCTCTCACAGTCTGGTCCTGTCACCATCTCCCCTTCTCAGTCTCCCCCTCACCCCTTCTCATCCTCTCTCCCTTTTACCTTCTCAATGTCTCCCCCTCTCATCTTCACCCCATCTCCCCCTCTCTGTCCTCCGTCTCCCCCTCTCCGCCCACTCTTCATGTTCCCCTCTCACTGTCTACCCCTCTCACCATCTCCCCCTCTCCTGGCTTCCCCTCTCCCATTTCCTCCTTTCTCATGTCCCTCTTCCTCCTCTCCCCTCCCCCCTAAACCCTTATTTATCCCCAACCCATCTACAGTACAGTACAAAAAGGTGGGACTCTAATATTAGTTTATAATGGCTGTTCCATTAAACCAGATAAGTTAGTGTTTCAAAGTATTACCAACTTTTTGCTCCCTTGCTTACTACTATTCTTAATTTTTTCTGCATCATGAGTAGCCTACTGATCTAACACTTGCATGCTTGTTATTCATTTATTTGAAGCCACATGAAATGGACTACAAAACTCAGGTGGATTAATCTACTTTTCAGCTTTGGAGTAAGCTGCAAAACCATCCGTATCCTGCCTTTGTAGGAAATGTGAAAGACACCTTACTCTGGAGAGGGTGGCTTCCTAAAATACCATTTACCAAGGGGAATAATTCAAAAAGAAACGAGCCAGAGGCGTAATTACAGAAACCAGTACCTGTATGTTAGAAGTATTGACCCTGGATGTTGTGATACTTGTCCCACTGTGACACAAGGTGGTGAACAGCTGTCTCATAAAATTCCCGGGGCTGCGATGTTAACCAGTTCCGCAGATATAGCTGGACGTTATTGTCCGAGGTTAATTGTTTGGCCCTCAGAGCCTTTTTAAGGGGACCACAAATGACTTAATCACAGGGAGAGAGGTCTGGGCTGTATGGAGGGTGGCTGAGAACCTCCTATTTGAATTTCTACAGGAGTGCCATGACTGTCTTGGCTGTATGAGGCTTTGCTCTGTTGTGGAGCAGAATGACTTCACAGGCTGTAGTGCTTCGAGAATTTCGGGGTAAATTCTAGAAACACTTGGCCCTCCACCATATCAAACACCTGATTTTTTAATGATGAGGGCGAGAGAGCCTTTTTACTGTGCCACACATCTCTGTGTGCAGGGAGGACAGCTGTCACGAGGAGCCAGGAGCTGTGTCAGACGAGCGGCCCCGACAAGTGGTTACAAGCAACATGCTAGAAGTTATATCAAAAAGTCAAAGAGTATTTGGGTAATGTTCCATGGCATGTGGTGTCATGAGTAGTGTTACAGAGACAGATGATGTGTGTGTTATATAGAGACTCTTACTTTATGTCTCGGCTCTGCATGAGGCAGAACATTTGTAACTGTATGAATGGTTGGTAGATACTGACATTCATCTTGGAACCAGTTGGCTTGCTGTAGTTTGTACAGAATAATTGTTACTTTGGGATGAGAGTTGAAAATATGTTGTTACTGAACTGACAAGAGCCTATGAGTACATAATTTATTTCAAGAATATAGCTCTGGTTAATAATATTCCCCTTAACCTGATACAGTCTTTGGAGATGAATTAAACGGTGAGAGCAACATAACTGATAACCCAGAGAAGAGGATTGGCTGCACGCACAATGTGTAAGTCAAGTGGAAGAGACATGTGAGTCATGCAGCCTTACACCTCACTGTCTCTTGTCGTCCAAAAAAGTATTAAAAGGTGAGACTGCCTGGTTGTTTTAATTTGATTGCCTGGTGAAGGGGGGGTCAAGGTTTGCAAATAATGCTGGGCATTCACTGTTGTCCCATGCTGCAGGAAGTGGATCAGAAGGGGGCCATTTTTGTTCCCCTTAAAAAGTCTATGTGAGGCAAATGATTCACCTCAGATGACGACATCCAGCTGTATGTGTGGAACTGATTAACATCGCAGCCCCAGGAATTTTATGAGACAGCCATTCACCACTTTGTCACAGTGGGACAGGTGTCTCAAAGGACAGGGTCAGTACTTCTAACATACCGGCAGTGGTCTCTGTAAGCCTCCGGCTTCTTTGTTTTTGAACGCCCCTTATACATACAGTGCCTTGAATATATCATTTTACTCCCATTCTTGGTGTGGGCTATCCTACCTTGGGTCCACCCAACATAATAAAAACACAATTTCTTTGGTACAGAAAACTTACTTATTATACTCTTCCAACTCTCTTCCATTTACAGTATATTTTGAATGGCTCACTCCTCCTGGCTGTAGACTCTGTACCTGCTCGCTGAGCTCACTCGTCTACTATATCTTGTATGTACTCCTCTGTACAGGGCTTTTTTTTTCTATTACTGTGCTGCAGTAACTGAAAATATCATTAAGTAGATTCCATCTGAGGGTGGTTGGGATGTTAGCACTTCAGCATACATATTGTCATGCAACTTGTTCGCACACTGCTTGAATATTGCTCACCAGCCTGGGATCTGTACCGGATAGAGTTGATAGAAGAGATAGAGAAGATCCAATGGACAGCGGCGCGCTTCATTACAGGATCATTTAGTAATCGTGTAAGCGTTACGGAGATAATAGATAAACTCCAGTGGAAGATTCTGCAGGAGAGATGCTCAGTAGCTCGGTACGGGCTTTTGTTGAAGTTTCGAGAACATACCTTCACTGAGGAGTCAAGCAGTATATTGAGCCCCTCCTACATATATCTCGTGAAGAGACCGTGAGGGTAAAATCAGAGAGATTAGAGCCCACACAGAGGCATACCGACAATCTTTTTTTCCACGAACAGTATGAGACTGGAATAGAAGGGAGAAACGATAGAGGTACTCAATGTACCCTCCGCCACTCACAGTCGGGTGGCTTGCGGAATATGGATGTAGATGTAGACAAGGCCTAGATGTAAAATCTAATTAGGCATATGTTAACAATACAAATACCAAGTTCACTGCACTTTAAGAGCTTGTATTTTACTGATAGTTTTAATGAAGATACAACAGCTGAAATTACTTTTGGTTATGAAATTCTAGCACTTTAAGTTTAAATTGTTAAATTAACAACTTATGAAAAACAAGTAAGCTATGAGGACATGGAAAAAGGGTACACTGCATTAACAAATATTTTCCTATGATGCTGGACATAAGCGACATGTTGAAACAAGGAAGAAATGGGAAGTTATATATGCTTAACACAATGTATTTAGTGCTTCTCCTTCATATCAAAAGTATTAGACAGAATTGGATCATCTTTAAAATTCTTGTTAAAATACAAGACCTTAATGTGTAGTTAACTTTGTATGTGTATTGTTAATGTACCGCTTCTCTAATCTACATTTGTGAATGTAGCATGACTATGGGTAGTAACTGCATTAATTATGTCGGTTATGGGATTTATTTTTGATAACAAATTCAAGATAGTACAGAGAGGTTATTTCCTCTTTTATTAACCTCCAGGTACACTATTCATTAGTGCTACAAAATTTCCCCTCATAGAAATATTTAAGGTACAATAGTCGAAGAGAATATAATGTATGCACAACAGGATGGTAGGAGGAAAGAAAACCACTACATAAAAAATCGAAATATGAAGTAATATACACTGAAGCACCAAAGAAACTGGTATAGGCATGTGTATTCAAATACAGAGATATGTAAACAGATGGTATATGGTGCTGTGGTCGGCAACGCCTGTATAAGACAAGTGTCTGGTGCAGTTGTTAGATCGGTTACTGCTGCTACAATGGCAGGTTATCAAGATTTGAGTGAGTTTGAATGTGGTGTTATAGTCAACACAATAGTGATGGGGGACAAAATTTCCTAGGTAGCAATGAAGTGGGGATTTTTCCGTATGACCACTTCACAAGTGTCCTGTGAATATCAGGAACCAGGTAAAACATCAAATCTCCAATATCACTGCAGCCAGAGAAAGATCCTGCAAGAGTTGGCCCAACAACGACTGAAGAGAATTGTTGAGTGTGGCAGAAGTGCCCCTCTCTCAAATTGCTACAGATTTCAATGTCGGGCCATCAGTGTGCGAACCATTCAACAGAACATCATCAATAAGGGGTTTTGGAACCGAAGGCCCATTCGTGTAGCCTTGCTGACTGCATGACACAAAGTATGATGAATCATATTATTTTTTCTTTCTTCATTCTTTTCTTTTATATACATGTAAGCTATATATACACAAAGCCAAAGTTAAATTAATGAGTTGCTTTGCGGCAGAGATAATGTTTTGATACAAAAAAGAGAAGAGATACGATTTTCAATTGATTAATTTCTCTATCTTCATCGGTTTTTTTCTATAAGTGGTAGTGGGTGGGCATATGACGAGATCTGTCATACCAGTATTGTTTAAAAATGTGTATTTCAAGTGTACATTAAAAGTGTTAGAAAAATTTATTTGGAAAGTAAAATTTTATTCATTTATTCAAATCGACCACACCTGCCTGTTCATCATTTCGCCCGTGCCAAGAATTGTGCGTCAGGAGTTTTGGAGCAGGCAAGAGGAATTGGCGCGAGCAGTGGAGGAGCACTCCTACATCGGCATTGTTATAATCGGGACTACACACAGTGGAATTAATGTGAAGCAGTATGTAACTCCAATGTATGAATACTGATCTTAAATGAATTGGCGCTGAAGTGTCAGGTCTGTTGATATTAGTGTCAGTTAAAGTTCACCCAGGATATGTGTACAGATTTATAAATTAGCTCTCAATTTCTTTCAACTATTCTTTCCACTCAATTTCTTTTCAGTTATTTGAGCAGCAATTATTAATCAGTTTCCATTATTTGTTCGACCGCATATATGCCACCAATCAATGGAGTCTGTTTAAAGGACAGCATCAAGTGAAATATGAACAGGTCTTTCAATTCTTGAGATAAAAATTTTTGAGGTAAATGATTCATTTTATTGTTACCAGTAACTAATGAAACTTTCATTGTATTTTTTACATATCCATGGGATTGGGAATAAGAAAAAAATTGAAGGAGCAAATTAAAATTAAATTCTGCCTACAAACATGGCGCATCGGGAATGCTGATTTCAGCAGTAAAGGTAGGAAGCTGCTACGCTGTATGCTTATACGGGTGCACTTGGCACCATGTCTGTGGGAGTAGGTAATCTCTTTTTAAGTACATTTCTACAAAAGACGAAAATTTGTACAAAGTCGTCATTAAAGTGCATGATGAGTGATTCACATTCTATAAGACTGTATTAGATAATAATAAGGTTTATTAATGAATAGGCAGCAAAACCTACTTTAATTGAAAAGTGCTGATATAGACAAAATTTAATTTTTGAAAAAAAAAAAATCATATTTTTGTTAAAAACTATATACAATGGAGCCAAAGGAAATGGCCATTGTAGAAAATTCATTACAAAATGCAGTATGCCAAGATGTTGGAAATCCGAGCTTGGCAATAGTTGAAGGTAATGCGCCAACTTGTGAACTGGCTGATGGCAACCAAAACAACAAGGTTGGCAGCCCACTATCAAAAAATTATGACACTGGTAACATAGCTAATCATGATGTCACTTTTATGACCCTCAATGAGACAATTTCTCAGTTCTCACCGGGAAACATTTTTTCAAGTAGTGAAACCAAAGGGCGGACAACAAAAATTCCTTTGATTATTTGCTCACGACATTGCAAATGCAAGAACAGGAAACAGTTTGTGAAACAATGTAAATGCTAGAGACACACACGATCTGACAAAACCTCGTGCAACTAATAACACAACATTTTGCAAAACAACAGGAATTTCACGAAAATGTAATACAACAGCTTAAGGAAAATACAGGACAACAGTTTACACAGCAAAATCAGGCATTTAATGACTTCAAGAATAGTATTAGTCAACAGTTCATTGACATGCGCAAAAATATACACACTGAATTATCTGACGAACTGTCCAGAAAGTTGACAGAGCTAGGTAAACAACTAAAACAAAAAATAATTCCCGACATATCCCACAATACAAATATGATAATGGAAAAAATATCATTCATAGATGACAAACAGGAACAACTTGCTGGTGAGTTACAAAACCTTGGTGAAGCATATTCTCAAATTCAGGAGACACAATCCCAAGTGGATGTGTTGGTAAAAATTGTGACAGATACAGTCAGTGAGCTACAAGATGTGTGCAAAAACTTAGCTACAGAAGTACAAAAGTTAACTTTAAGAGTAGACCAGTTAAGTTTAGAGACAAAATTTGCCAAAAAATGGGGAGATAAGATATGTGCAGATGTAAAGGATGTAACTGAAAAAGCTGAAGCCGGGATGCTGGATAAAGGCGATACCCTTGCTGGAAAGGTAGTGTTGGGGTGCAAAATTTATGTAGATACTATAGAAGAAGCTCTGAAAGAGAAAGAAAGTCAACTTCTAGCTAAAATAGATTCAGGTTTAAAGGAAGCAGAGGAAAGGTTACAAGGCAGCTGAAACCATTGACATTCCAAAACAACATTTGACAGAAAACAAACCCATGCTTGTAGAGGAGTTAGATACTTTTACTGGTTACCCACAATACGTGGTTAGCCCGTCGAAGGAAAATAGTGAAGGATAGAGAATGCAACACTTAATGGCAGCTGTACCTGTCGAGCAAGCACAGTTGCTTTGTGTTATTCCACAAATGAGCATAAACACACCTGTCACTGACAGCGCAGCATGTTTCTCAACATTACCTGCAGATGACGGATTAGTTAGGCATCGACAATTTCCAGTGTTACCTCTGAAGGGGAAGGAACAAACCCCATGATCTTTATCAGAGCATTTCAAAATGTTTAACCTCGTACCTGGACCAAAGCCCAGAAAATTGGGTTTGTTGTTGGATGCACACAGGGTGATATCCTGCTATCGCCTACTGACATGGCAGAATGTTGCCACTACTATGAACAGTTTGAGAGAGCCTTTCTGGATAAATATTGATCTGAGGCCATACAAGAGAGGCTCAGATGTGAAGTATTTAACCCAGCTCCATTCAGAAGTTAACATGGAAGCTTAAGGGGCTATTTTGAAAAATATTTGAATAAAAACAGATTCTGGACGAACCCGGTATCTCAAATAGACATGCTGAAAATTTTAAATAGCCATCTTCCTGCCCACATTAGGAAAAAGCTCATTACCATTAAGAACATAACATTGAATACTTTCTTTCTGTTCTGGACTCAATAGATTTGGTATACGAAGAGAGACCAGTACAACCCAAGTCTGTTAATACAGAGATAGTGCTACAGAGATTTATAGAACAACAAGTGTGCAACGGATTCATAGTATAACCTTACACCACACAGGCCTATCCTAATGGTAACAGCGATCACAATGGCAATGGACAAAGCTGTAAATTCAAGGGCAGATATAAAAGAAATGGGCAAAAAATTTACAAAACAACAATGGGCAAGTAGCATATAGCCAACCTATACAATATATACAGATACAAGCTACTGGCAATAATCAGCTGATTGCTTGGCAAACACAAAACAATACCACACAGCCGAGTAATCCACAGACAGCAGAATTCAGCCAGCAAAGTAATGCACATATGCTGAATAATGAACAAAGGCAAAGAGAATTTCATTTGAGAGCCTCACAGTATACTAGTTGGCAAAATCAAACACCAAGAGTCCATATAGTAGAAGTTATGCCTAACCCAGAGACCGACGCCACCACGATGCCGGAAAACTTGAACTGGTCATGGTATGCCCCCATTCTGTGACCTGGGAGAAGAGTGAGGGCACGAGCTTGATCTCTACACTTGCTTTATCTGATATGGTCAAGGTAGTGATGTGAAAGATGATCTATATCAAAGTAATGATGATTCACAGAAAAACTGGACAGAGGGCAAGGTACAAGCTATTATTAAATCCAAAATATTTGACCTTGATGTATCCATTGTGCTTGCCACAGGTGCTATGACTAATTTGATGTCACAGGGTTTCTTTCAAGAACTGAAGAAATATGGGTGTATACCTACACTGTGAGTGCAAAATTGCAAGGTACAAACTGCCACTGGCCAGGAGTCAAAATACAAGCCTTAATTCCTGTCCAATTAGGACAGTTTTCTGTATGATGCAATTTTTTGATAGTTGAGAAATTAGTAGTTGATTGTTTCATTGGAATTGATACATTTAGGACATACCAAATACAAATTGATGTGGGAAAGGGACAATGTCATTTCACTGTAAATAACCAATTATTTACAATAGACCTAATCAGAGAAAGTACTAATAGATGTAAAACTGAAGTTACTCACAACTTTGAGGTTCAATTGGTAAATCTCATAGTTATGTTTGTCAAGACATACAATAAACACAAAGGTAAGTGAATCAAAGTGCTTGTCTCAAGAACAGCAAGCAGAATTTAGGGAACTGATACTTGCTTATATACATGTATATGAAAAAGACCTGGTATCATTAAATATTTTGTGTACTAAATGGGAGTATATCCTCATGAAACTTTTTGTTCTGCTTCATACTCTATACCATGGACAAAGAGGGAAGCAGTAAGAAAAAAGATTAATGGGATGCTTGAATGTGGCATAATACAACCATCATTTTCCCCTTATTGTAGTCCTATTTTGGCCATGAGGAAGCCAGATGGCAAGGTGTGCTTGGTCCTAGATGCACATAACATTAATAACATTATTGTACCAGTCCGAACATGTCCAGACAATTTAGAGGAGCAGCTTATGAAATTCCATGATGCTAAATTTCTTACTATAATTGAACTCTGGTTTTTATATTGCCAAATAAAACTACATGAAGAAAGTTGGAAGTATAATGCCTTTGTATGTGGGGACAGGAGCTTCAAATTCCAAGTATTACCGTGTAGATTGAACATAAGTGAAGGTGTATTTATCTCTGCACTGGATAAAGTGCTAGGGCCTGAACTTTTGAGTAAGGTAACAGTACATGCGGATGACAGTTTTGTCACTACATCCACTTAGGTTGAACATTTAAGATTAATTGAACAAGTATTGAGCTGCTTTTATGAATATGGAGCAATAGTGAATCTCAAGAAATTTAATTTTGGACGAGAAAAGGTAAAATTTTTAGGCCTCCTAATCTCTTTGGGAGGCATACTGCCAGATCCTAAGAAATTGATGCTGTTAGGAACTGCCCTGTTCCTCAAAACAAGAGACAATTAAAGGCCTACTTAGGCCTAGTCTCATTTATCAGGAAATTCATACCTAACCAACTTGCGAACAGTGATGCCTTACTCAATCTTCATCTTTAAAACAGACCTTGGTTATGAGACAAGCAATGTCAAACCAATTTCGAGAACATCAAGCAAGCCTTATTGAATGCTGACATTTCATCTCAACCAGACGCAAAGAAGAATGGTTTTGCACCGCCGCATCTTCTCAAGGTCTGGGTGCATGTCTTTTTCAAGTGCTAGAAGAAGAGGGAAAACTCATCCCTAAAGTAATTAGCTTTGCCAGCTGCTACTTATCCAAAGCTGAACTATCATATTCAGATACAGAGTTGGAGGGTTTGGCTGTGATTTGGTCCCTTAAAAAGTTTGAATATTTCCTTTGGGGTAAACATACAAAAGTGTACTGTGACCACCAGTCCCTTTTAGAGCAGGAAGGCAAAATAAGAGCTATGTTGATGGAAGATGAAACACTCCGACCATACTATGTCCAAATGTGTAAACACATTTAGAAATTGCAGCAGGAAGATAAATGCTGGAGTAAAGTAAGAGCGAAACTAACACAAAAGATGATGAAAAGGTAGAAAGGTTTTTCATTATTCACAGAGGTGTTCTGTTCCATAGGAACCAATCAAGAAAATGATGCGTGTGTTTTCCGGAGGAATATGTGGATGATTTTATGTTATACACACACGATACTTGGGGCCACTATGGCATTGCAAAATGCACTAGCAAAATAGGTAAATATTGTTATTTCCCCAACCTTAGATGAAGAATACTACATGTGGTAAGAAAGTGTATTGTCTGTCAGAAAGCAAAACATTCTAACATCTCCAATCAGAGAGAACTAGATCCCGTTGTGGTTAAAAAACCTCTACAAAAGATATAGTTTAATGTGGCTGGACCCTATCCCACAGGTAAGGTGGGAGTAAAATATATAGTAAGTCTGTATGATATTTTCACCAAATAAGTAAAACTGTATGCTATACAGAACATTACAGCCAGTTCAATTATAAGACAAATCAAAGAACATTATTTTGCAAGAGTAGGAAAACCAGAAGTCATGTTAACAGATAATGCATCATATTTTGTTAAATGTAAATGGAAAGAATTTGTAGATTCCAATGAAATCAAACACATTTTAGTATCCAAATTTCATCCTGAAGCATCTCCCATAGAAAGAGTGTTTAAGGAATTCAGTGGGTTTGTGAGGACCTATATACCTCATAAACATACAAATTGTATTGAATATGTCACTCCTTTCTTACAAGTTGTTAACAACCTTCCCCATACATCAACTGGATTTACAACAAATGAGCTGATGTTTAATTGCAAACAAGTAGATGAGTGGGAGAAATCTTTGCCCAAGATACCGATACAGGAATTATCAGTGGATGACAAAATAAGATAAGCAGTAATCAACCTTGAAACCTGGGCTAAATATAGGAAAGGAATTTATAACAGAAAGCTGAAACGTACAACACAATTTTATATAGGACAAAAGGTGTTAGTTGAACACACCTCAAATCCACAAAAATTGGAAAACTGAACCATAAGTGGCAATTACTATATACCAGACCAAACATAATTACTAAAATCCTCTACCTGGGAGCATACAGATTGGTGCACACGAACACAGGTAAAGAAAAAGGCCTTTACCCACACAAAGACTTGAAAACGTTTATATATTGAAGAAAGGCTGTATACCTTCTAAGTTGTATATATGCATAGTAATATTAGATTTACGAAAATCACGTTCCAGAATTTATGTTGTTAGTTGATAAAGGAAAATTTTTATTTGTGTTTTTTCTTATATGTCAAATGTTTAAATGATAAGATGATTGGTCATAACAAGGAAGAATTTTACTTTTGTGTGTCTAGAGAAGACGGTACTCTAAATACCACACTTCACCTTGCACATAGCCCATTTGTAAACAAATAAAAGAACTTGTGAAACACACAGTAGGGCACAATGCAATACACAACTCGGTGCATTGTAAATGGTATCAGAGTGATGCAGCACATGTGCATTGGGGAGCATGCTAATCAACAAACCGGAGGCATGTGCATGCCAGACAGGCACAGCTGAGAGTGTTGGAGCACCCAAAACAAACAAACCCAATGAGCTACAGACTGCACTAGCATTTATAAAGCCTATTGAATATACAGGGACATAGAAAATTAAGGGAGAGTCTATACTACAATTACAACTATCTACCCAATACAGACATATAAAGATAAGTTAAGGGATTGTATACATAGGAAAGGGCCATTTAACTATGAGATATTTACTTAAGGTATGCTACTATATACATTACATCTATATATGTACAGTATTTACAAATTTAAGTATTGGAAGTGCGTGCACTGATTATACTTGATGAACGAGAAAAGTCTTGTTGTAGGTAAACAAGCAAGTACAGTATAAGTGTCAAACTGAATAAGAGGTCACACCACACCTCTAATACACTTTATCTTTCAGATTTATAAGGTAAGTAGAGATGTATACATGACATTAAATATGTGTTGTGATAGCACAACTACACACTGCAGTTAATGAATATATGAAAAAGGCATTAGTAGCCATTGAGCCACTATACACTTATCTATGAAGATTTAGTTTTAAGTTGGTATTAATTTTTTTTCTTCCAGGGAACAATGCATTGATATGTCCGAAAGTGAAGAAAGGTAAATGCTTGTGTTAGGTACCATACAAACATAAGAAAGAACTGCCCCACATGATAAATACAGTTATAAGTTTATAATATGTATGAGGTTGATAGTGTGAAAGTATGTGAAGATGAAAACAGTTGCAGTACGTCACATATCATGATGTTGAACTAAGGTTGAGTACTACCAAATGATCAAAGGGTCAGAACCTAACTACTGTGAGTGTCGACTACCCATGAAAGTGTCAAACACCTGGTTTACATTGAAATTTTTATGCATGTTTTTCACTTATAGAAACACTGTTTTATGCTCATTGTATGTAACATATCATATTGATGATACAACTCTGTATACCTCAGCATATGAAATGGTTATCCTTTATGCACTGAACACGTGTGCCCCCCCCCCCTCTCCCTCCCCCCGTGGAGTATCATTACACTGGATAAAATGACTTTAGAAATCAGTGAATATATTACTTCAACAGATTCAATCATTTTTAATAATTATGTAGCAATATAGGTTGCAGTGCATTGCAAACACATTTTAACAAAAGAATAAGAGCAGCAAATAGCTTACTATATTAACCAATGAATATCAATTAACTTATTATTTATTAATATACATTGGTTGCACATTAATGTACCACTTACAATAATCAAGAAAGCTAAATATCCTGGGTATGCCTACCAACACTTAAAATGCTGTCCCCAGACAAAAACTTTGAAATCACCAGTCATGTGGGTCAAATCATATTATTTTTCTGGGCATACACATTCTGTAGATGCATTGCAGTGCTGGCAATGCCAACGGGTGTGTGCCACTTACTGACCAGTAGATATAAACTACACACAAGAGTAACAGGAATGTGTGAAAGTGCATTATAGAGACATTCTTGTTCAAATGTAGTATGCGTTTGTAATAAGGAATATGAATGTAAATTAAGTCCATTTTAATACAGCTCAATGAGTGGAAGGCAAATGATATTTGAATTATTCAGTTGTCTTGCGGGTGAGGTGACATCGCGGTGCACATCATCACCGATTGTTGGCAGCTTCTCATTGTCTCAATACAGAAGTACGGAAAATGCAGGGTGTTCCAAAACAATCTTTACAACTTTGGTCATAGATATTTCAGAAACGTGTTAAAAAGTGATAGATCATTTACATACACATAAATTTACAGCACAGCATCCAATATTAAGCTTCGAAAACCAACCAAAAATTGATAACTGAAAAGGCTGAAAGAGAATGCAAATAAAATAAAAACCCAGAAATTGAGAGTAAACATTCATATAATGGCTGCAACTGAGTCGATAAACTGCCTGGACAAAAAAACTATTGACTCAGAAAAAATTCCCTAGAGGAAGCTATATCTCGACTACCAACCACAGAGTCAAAGAAAACAAAGTTGAAGACAATGTGTCCAACAAGATGGGTGGACAAACACGATACCCTTACTACTTTCAAGGAGCTATTTGTCCTGGTTGTGAACTTGCTTGATGAACTTTCAAGTAGTCGTGAAACCAATGCAGAAAGAAGCTAGTAAAGCTTGTGTGTTTAGTTCTGCTTCATGTCATCTTCTGTATCCAGAAAATTAATGAAAACTTATTTGTTGTAAGTTGACCTTTTTAAATGGTTTATGTAATTTATAAAATCTCTCATGTTAAAATAAGTTTTTTATCACCCTGAACTCCAAAAAAGTTACCAAAAACTACTTTAAGCAACACCAAATTTTATGAATTTCTCGGTGGAGGACTCCAACTCTCCTTTTGTTAATCGATATTCCATTCCCCAACCCCCTCCCCCCCCCCCCCCCAATAAGCCCTCCTCCCTGATCAACTTCTAGAATTGCCCCTGAATGAACATAACAAGAAAATATTGACCTGCACTTTGAAACACTGAACAAGTATTTGATATGACTGGTATCATCAGATTTGAGTTGTGTATGTAAACAACAAACTATTTTGTTCTTGGAATCACAGTTAAGTCTATCAATGAGATGTAACTGAACACATAAATGCCTTTCCATGGAATTTCCTCAACCCTGTAGTAAGTAGATCCTTCCTGAAGAAGGCTAGAGAGGTGAGGCCATGCGTAGTTATCTGAGCGGTGTGTAGTATCTGTTGTAGTGACTATTGTTTACTTCTTTAATTCTTTAGAATTGATAAATATGCTCTGACAAGAACTCACTGTGAATTGAAATGAAATGTATATCAATTTATGCCATAAATGAAAACAGAATCTATTATTGTATGAATGTTATATGAAGAATGTATAACCAAAAGAGAATAAAATGTGTACTCATATAATTGGAATCTAATAATGTAATGAAATTGTAATTTAACAAAATGTACTAAAACAAAATGACAAGCAGTGGAAATATATATAAAAAGGGGAGAAAATATGTTACAGACTATAATGTGTATAAGCGACGATAATGGCATGCCAGAAAATCAAGAGGATAAGTGTATTTTGTAATTGTATTTATATTTTTTTGTTATGTGTATAGTATGTGAAAAGGACACTACAGAAACTTTTTGTAATGCAACTGTATAAAAGACACTCAAAAACAAAGTGCAAAAACATATGAAACCTGGCTCCAAAGTGTTAAGAGTGTGTGTGTGTGTGTAAACATGTGAGTGCGAGCTAGGATGACAATGGATGTTACGCTGTGTGCGCGTGCTTCACAGGCTAAACACTGTGCAGATGCTGACGGACAACAATGGGACTTTGTGGTTGCAGCAAGCACTTTGTTAGAAGCTGACATGCCCATATAAATTGATAACCATACAGTATAACTCCAATGTCTGAAGATAAAGGTTATGCCCATACCAGCCAGGATTATCAACCTTCAAGAAGGGGAATAAGGAAATAAGCTCAGACACTGTGCACCTCCTTTTGACATCAGTGCACAGTGGGAGAAAATTATGATGAATCATATTTTTTCTCTCTTCATTCTTTTCTTTTTATAAAATATGTAAGCTATACACACACAAAGCCAAAGGTAAATTAATGAGTTTCTTTGTGGCAGAGAGAATGTTTTGATACAAAAAAGAGAAGAGATAAGCTTTTCAATTGATTAATTTCTGTATCTTCACCTGTTTGTTTATTTAAGTCATAGCGGGCAGACGTATGATGAGATCTATCATACCAGTATTGTTTAAAAATGTGTATTTCAAGTGTACATTAAAATTGTTAGAAAAAGTTATTAGAAAAGTAAAGTTTTATTCATTTATTCACATCAAACACACCTGCGCCTGTGCCGAGAATTCTGCATCAGGAGGTTCAGAGCAGACAAGAGGAATTTGCATGAGCAGCGGAGGAGCAATCCTGCATCAGCATTATTATAATTGGGACTACACACAGTGGCAGCAGTACGTAACTCTAAAGTAGGGATATTGAACTTAAGTGTATTGACATTGATGGTCTGTTGATATTAGTACCAGTTACAGTTCACCCAGGATATGTGTACAGATTTATAAATTACCTCCCAATGTCTTTCAACTATTCTTCCCACTCAATTTTTTTCAATTATTCAAGCAGAAATTATTAATCAGTTTCCATTATTTGTCCACCCATATATATGCCACTATTCAAAACCTTTACATCTCGCCTGGGCCCGTCAACACCGACATTGGATTTTTGATGACCGGAAACATGTTGCCTGGTTGGACAGGTCTCATTTCAAATTGTATGGAGCGGATAAATGTGTATGGATGTGGAGGCAACCTCATGGATCCATGGACCCTGCACGTGAGCTGAGGACTGTTCAAGGTGAGGTCTGTAATGGTGTGGGGTGCATGTGGTTGGGACCCTTGATATGTATAGATAAGGTTCTGACAGGTAACATGTATGTAAGCCTCCTTTCTGATCACCTGCATCCATTCATGTCCATTGTGCATCCCGACGGAGTTGGGCAATTACAGCACAGTGCGACACCCCACACATCCAGAATTGCTACCAAGTGGCTCTAGGGACACGCTTCTGAGTTTCAACACTTCTGCTGGGCACTAAACTCCCCAGAGATGAACCTTATTGAGCATATCTGGGATACCTTGGAATGTGCTGTTCAGAAGAGATCTCCACCCCCTCATACTCTTACAGATTTATGGCCAACCCTGCAGGATTCGTGGTGTCAATTCCCTTCAGCACTACTTCAGACATTAGTCGAGTCCATGTCACATCATGTTGTGGCACTTCTGCATGCTCGCGGGTTCCCTACACAATATTAGGGAGGTGTACCAGTTTCTTTGGCTCTTCAGTGTAGTAGCTAACTTGGAGCTTGACGGTCATTTCGCCACAGACACTCTTAAGGTTTTAACTACGCTTCTCTTTACCATCTTTGTGTTATATAGTCCTTTTCCCTGGACATTGGACATGTATCTTCCTGGTTGTTTTAGCTGTCCTTTGTAGTTTGGTAATCACAGTTGCCACAACCATGTCATGGTCACTGATAACAGTTTCGATGTGGAAATCCCATTGCCATTAGATCCGATATATTTCCATCCTGGTTGGGGTCCCAAACTATCAGTTCTAGATATTTTCAGAGAAGGCATTTAGTAATGTTTCAGAGGATGCCTTATCATGCCACTAATGACAAACTGTAATTTTCCATAATTGACTGTTGGTTGATAAAAGTTTCCACCCATGATTACAATATGATTGGGGAATTTATGTACAAGTGAACTGAGGTTTACTCTAAAGCTTTCGATTACATAAAGAGATGAGTAAGGTGCGGGATAGACGGCTCCAATCATCATTTTATGCCCGCACATGACATATTCTTGCCCCAACAATCTCACATGCAACTTCTGTTTTTATCTTGATAGATTTGAGTTTATTGTCTGCTGCAACAAATACAGCACCTCCATTTCCCATACGCATATCTTTTTGATGTATACTTAAATTTTCCCCAAAAATCTCACTGTTATCAATTTCAGGTTTCAATCATCTTTCTGTACCTAGTATTATGTCAGCTTCATTGCTTTTCAGGAGTGGTTCAAACTCTGGCACTTTGTTGTGAATGCTTTGGCAGTTAGCCATTAGGATTCTACTATTCTCACCTGTGGGAGGTATTTCTTTTGATTTTATGCTGATGCTTTGCCAACATCTCCAAGATTGTCAAGGAAGAAGTCGAGATGGCATTGAAGAAAATGGATTAAAAGGATCACACTGCATCCTAAATTTTTCAGAGCTAACATATTTTCCACCATGGAATATAAATTAGAGTGTTCCCTATTCCATAACAAATTTTCAGCCACACTCTTAAATCCTCTCCAAGCCAGTCATTATTATGTCAGTACATTTTCAAAAACTTAGCCTTTCATCAGACTTCTAATATTTGGCCCTGCACATATACCTCCTTTAACTTTAGCCTCAGAAAAAAAAAGAAAATTTGGAACTTATGTACTTAAAAAATCAATATCTTTAGGCAATGCATTGAACTGTTTCATTATTCCCAGTTTAATATGAAGAGGTGGTAGGATGATTTTCTCTCATTTCAGCAGGGGTTGTCTTATCACATTTTTCTCTCCAGGACTCATTGTTGTTCTGGTAGGCCCTTCAATTCTGCTTCAGTACAATTCATGGTCATGAGTATCCCAGAGGCTCAGGAAACAAGGAAACTTCATACCGGCAGCATTCCTATAACTTTCAGGTCTCCAATAGTTTATTGCCTTCAGCAGCATCTCCATATTTTCATAGGTGTTGTTAAGTGCACAGAATAAGCTATGGGATGGAGCCATAATTATTTGCAATGTGTAGAGGAATGGCCTTGAAGTTTTTCTCGTGAGAATCTATAAACAGCCTCAATGTTCTTACATAAACAAGAGAGCCTTCTGAAGTGAAATACTCACAAAATTCCAATACTTTTGATTGAATTCAGTAGAATTAAATCACTTACAATTGACCTTCAAGAAAAATCTATATGCTACTAAGGTGATTGATTGAGCACTCCATCAAAGAAGAGAAGAAGGCAAAGTACTGGGCAATAATGGCAACCATTTGGAAAAGTTTCTATTCAATTCAGTAATAAAATTACGCATTGTGTCAAGCAAGTTGTGGCCAAGTATGGTGTTGAAATGATCTTTAGACACACCAAGATAATTAATGAATATTTAAGAACGGCAGAAGATGCATGGCAGCTCCTGACAACACCTGGGGTATGTAAAATTCCATACAGTTGCTGACAAGTGTATACTGGAACTTCGAAAAGAAGTGTCAACAACTGCATAACCGAACACAAGAGTAACTGTCATCTGGGAGACGCCAAAAAGTCAGTCATAACAGAACGTGTTTTTTGAGAAGGGAACCATTAAAGAGAATTCAGTGAGATGAGTGTTTTAGCAAGGATGTAGCATCATTATGCATGCACATATAGAGAAGGAATAAATGCCATAAGAATTTTAATAGGAAAGAAGATTTGAAGTTGGATAAAATATGGATGTCGGCTTTGTGCCAAAAGAATGACCATCAATTATTTTTAATCGAGAATGATGACGCCATCCAGAGATAGTCACACAGTTGGCACCATGTGATGTATATCAGTCTCCTCTATAAATGTGGTAGCCCCTCAAGCCAGTTGTACCTCAGAACATGTCTCCTTCAGCTGGGGATGAAACATTAGGAAACAGTTTTATACATCGACTATAGCCTCTCAGCCTGGAAGTTTATCTGAAGAGTGGATATTGTGTAGTAAAGAGACTGTAAAATGAACATAAAAAAATAAAACAAGGGCAATGGAATGTTACAGAATGAAATCAGGCAATGCTGCAGGAATTAGATTAGAGAATGACACACTAAAAGTAGTAGATAATTTTTGCTGCTTGGACAGCAAGATAAATGGTGGTGACTGAAGCAGAGGGGATGTAGACTGTCTATATTATGAAAAACATTTATGAAAAAGAGAAACTTGTCAACATAAAATGTAAAATCAAACAATGGAAAATCCAGGAAGGAATGTAACAATATTATGAGAAGGAAAGTTGCTACTCACAGTATAGTCAAGATGCTGAGTCACAGATAGGCACAACAAAAAGACTGTCACAATTATAGTTTTCTGCCATTAAGGCCTTCGTTAACAATAGACTCTCTCTCTCACACACACACACACACACACACACACACACACACACACACGACTGCCTGTGGGTGAGTCGTATTTGCATGAGTGTGTTTGTTGTGCATACATCTGTCTATTGTTGACAAAGGCCAATGGCTGGAAGTTATAATTGTGAGAGTCTTTTTGTTGTGACTATCCATGACTCTGCATCTATGTTATATGGTGAGTAGTAACATTCCTCCTCATAATGTTGTAAAATGTAAAATAAGATATTGGGAAGTTTTTTTCTGAAGGTATGTCTCTGGGGCATGACGTCATACTGAAACAAAATGTCAATGATAAGCAACTGAGACAAGAAGAGACTAGCAGGGTTTTGATATGTGGTACTACAGAAAAATGATGAAGATTGGATAAGAAGACACTGAATTGAAGTCAGGAAGAAATATATTTAGGGCTCAACTTGACTATTTGAAGGGATTGATTCGATAGAGCATCTTGAGACATCAAGAAATTGTCAGTTTGGTAAAGGAGGAAAGTCTGAGCAGATAAAATTTGTAGATGGTGATCAAGGAGTGAATACAGTAAGCAGATTCAAAGGGGTTTAGGTTGTGGTAGTTATGTAGAGGTGAGGACGCTTGCACAAGACAGACAAGTGTGGAAAGGTGGTTCGAAGCTGTCTTCATACCTATCTCCACTTTGAGACACCTCTCCCTCACATTGCCAGTCTTTCTCATTATCCATAAGGCTACCATACTATTCTGCTCTTGCTTATTGTATGTTATGAAGTGCTCTCTTAAAAGAATTCATCATTGATAAGTTGTTAACTGACTTTTGGTATTAAAGGGTCAAAAATAATAAAAATTCCATGTAATGCGACTTTTTTGAATTTAAGATGTAAAAAGTGTAGCAAAAAACATGAAGAAAACATCAGTGTTTCATTAGGTACACTGATCAACCAGAACATTATGACCACCACCCTACTATCAATACAAACCTGTCCAAGCAACAGCTGCGTCCTCAGGTGAGGAATAACTACTAATCAGACACGTGCATGCTGCATTTAGTATTAGTGAGCATACTGTCCATGTATAGAATGGGGAAGGTGTGTGATCTATCTGAGTTGATCAAGAGCAGATTGTGATGGGCTGGAAACTGCACAACTTGTTGGGTGTTCAAGAGATCTATGGTGAGTGTCTTCAACACATGAGAAAATCAAGGTGAAACCACATCCAGATGTGGGGTTGGGCAGCCCCCCCTCATTACAGATGTTGGACTTCATAGACTGGGCAGATTGTTAAAACATGACAGGCAGTGAACTGTGGTGGAACTAACATCAGACTTTAATGCTGGGCAGAGTACAAGTGTGTCTGAACACACAGTGCAACGAACAGTCCTAACGATAGGCCTTCACAGCCAGTGACCCAAGCACGTGCCAATATTAGCACCACGACATTGGCATCTACAACTGAAATGGCCACATGACCATCAGTATAGGATGTTGGCCAGTGGCAGAGTGTTGCAGGGTCTGATGCATCCTGATACCTTTTTCATCATGCCAATGGGAGGGTGTCTTCCAGGGCAACAGCTCCTTTGCACGTGTGCTGCAGGACAGAGACAAGCTGGCGGCAGCTCCATTATGCTCTGGGGAACATTCATGTGGACATCCACGTATCCAATGGAGCTCATGCAAGGCACTATGATGGCCAAGGAGTGTTGTACAGTGGTTCCAGAGCACATAAATCCCGTGATGGCAGTCATGTTTCCTGATGCAGTGGCTTTTTTCAGTAAAATAATACTCCCTGTCACAAGGCCAGGTGTGTGATAGAGTGGTTCAAGGAACACAGTGGTGAGTTTCACTTGATATGCTGACACCCCCCCCCCTCCCCCCCCCCCCCCCCCCCAACTCGCCAGATCTGAACATGATTGAACACATCTGGAATGTTGCACCAGAGTTCATGGCCCTTTTCCCCGATATAGTGCCAGCTACCTCCAGTGACCAACCAAGGCCTCATTGCTTCCATGCCACAATGCATCACCACTGTTATCCATGCCAAAGGTGGACATACTGGCTATTAGACGGTAATAATGTTCTGGCTGATCACTGTATGTTGGTGTGCCAAAATGTCAATGATTACACCCTGAAAATATTTTGCACAAATTTACTGCCATTAACCAACTCTGTCATGGAAAAAATGCATCTTTCGCTTAACCATTTCGAGAAGTTTATAACTTCAGCTATATCCTCCCATTTTTGGAAATGTACACCTTTATTTATGGGCCTTTACCAGTCATCAAGAGAGCTGCATTCGTGGTGTTTATGGTTGCACCATCCTCATTAAAAGATTCTTTAACACTAGAGTAATGTTTATTTTCATACTGTGTAACTTTAACTATACCAACCTTCTTGCTGATTATTTTCAGTTTTTCTCTGGTTTTGATAAGGCATCTTCATACTCTGTAGATGTTGCTAACACTTCCATTTGATTTCTCTGTATGATCCCCAGTCTTCACCTAAATTTTTGTGAAGAATTCATTCTTCTACTAGTTCTTCATCACTAGAATGAAGCACTGTATGGATTTTTCTCTTACATTGTTTATTAGTATCTGGCACTGCTTTCAAAGCATTTTGTGACATTTCAAACAAATGTTCAATTTCTTATGGATTTCAGGCATTCTATCAGATTTTCAGTGTTGTAATCTGCATGTCGGCAAGATACTACCTTCTGTTTACACTTGTTACCATACTATAACAACATTAACCTCTTAGCAGTACTTATTGTCAATAAAATAAGATTCATCCTAAGGTGAATCAGATCTAAAATACAGTAATGAAAATACTGTGAAGCTACTTTGGTGCTCTTTGTCAGAGGTGCAAAATTTCAGCAAGTTTCCCAGAAAATAACCTTCACAGCTGGTTTTGATTGCGCAGTGACAAATAACTTGTTTATTACAATTGTGAGGGTATGATTTAAACAATGACTAATTACTAGACATAAGTGAATGTCATTTGCCTTCTGGTTAAATAGTTTCATGATAGCAAAATATTACTTTTCCTTGACAAAAATTACCCCAAAAATACAGTAGAGCAGATTTTGTTAGCAGAAAATGTCAAAGGTAGTGAGCAGCAGAATATGAGGTAGGAGAAGCTGTCAACCGTTGGACAGTACTGAAACTATTTCAAAATGTTCATTAGAATAGGTGCTAGGAAGAACTGAATCTTTTTCAAAAGATGGAACAAATTTACCCCTTTCAGAGCAAATTAGCTCCTCTTTATAGTGGGCACAATTTTTATGTTTGTGGATAAGTCCCTATTTTGGCCTTATCATTGCTTCTATGCCTTGTGTGTATGTATTAAGTTTATCTGTTCTGCTTCCCAGGGATAAAAATATGTATATCACTTCAAGGTTCTCTTTTCCAACTGTAACATTTAGTCCTTCATTGTGTCCACCTGTGATGCTTTTTTCTTATTTATATTCATGCCTTGGCCTACAATTAGCACACGTTCCATTAAATTTAGGACAAAACCCAATTCCTGTTCACTTTTGGCTAAATTAGTGGATCATCAGTGAATTATATTGTGATAATTTTCTGTCCTTGACAAACAAGAACAGGGCTTTAATTCCCCCATTTACTTTACAGTGAATGAATAAACCCCAGTTGGGACAATGGAATAGCATTACACCTCTCCTGGTTTTGACTTCTTATACAGATCTGTTAGTGCAGGCTATTCTAACTCAGTTTGAAGAAAGAAGAGAGAGTTTCCATCTGTCTAAAAAAAAAAAAAAAAAAAAAAAAAAAAAAAAAAAAAAAAAAAAAAAAAAAAAACCCTTGTTTTGCCCCTCGTTATAAAATGACTTTCTATACTTGAAGCAACACAATAATGTCTGAAATACAACCTTATTTGCATTCTGAATATACTTTTGCACTCGCTATACACATTACACAGTCATTTTGCTGTGTGTTTATAGATGCCAGGCACTTGGCGTTGCTGCAATAGTGAAGCTGCAGAAAAATGGTGAGAGTTCCATGACACTTTGTGTTGTACTATGTAGAAGCCGCACCCAAAACCTCTTCTACAGAGAGCTAAATGGGATTTGAAGGTGCAGCCTTAACACTAGGTATGACCTCTTTGAAAAACATACTTGATATCTGATGCCAACAGTTCCAAAATCGTTGACTGTCTTTATGTAAATTTGTGTTGGAAATATTTGAAACGTATTCTGATAATTTCAATTCTGTAATCCATAATTGAAGAATGTATTGTAACACATATTTTGGGACTGCTCTGCCTACAAGCTGTGCCTGTCCTAGGAAAATATATAAATCTGTTTGATGTACAATCATTTTAAAAACAGCAGAATAGTTTTATCAACCTAGCAGTTTGTGTGAAATCCTACCACATTTAGCAATGTGAACAAATTCTTCTGGGGCACTGACTTATGCTTCAGATTTGATCTAAGTCTCTTCCTACACAGTTTGCCAGAATGACATGATTAAGAAAACAACTGATTTCAAATTTGGAATCGAACTGCAGTCTGCCATTTTTCAAATTCTTGAAGTTTGTCTGTCCCAACCTCTTGTGCTATTAAGAGTCATGCAAAATTTGCTTGCTGAATATTTCCTCTAAAAACATTCTGTAACACAGACTTTCACCTTTTATACCAGTTGCCACTGGCCTCTCATTAAGTACCTCACACTGATTGTTGTTAAATGTGATTTTGAATATTTTACTGGCTGCTGCTCCCACTGAAAAAAGTTCTTTTTCCCCAAGCCAGTTATGTATAACATGTTCTCAAGTGTATGAGGTTTCCATATATCATGTACTAGTGCATATAACTTAACTCATCCAATACCTTTGGGGCTGACAACTGAATTATACAGTATCTAGTCAGAAACTTTGAATTTCCATAGTGTTTTAAGAATTGAAAACAATTCCTTGTGTGAAGTCTTGTTTGATGCAGCACTATCAGCAAGTCAAACATTATCACAACCCCAGAATGAAGCTTTCACTCTGCAGTGGAGTGTGCACTGATATGAAACTTCCTGATGGATGAAAACTGTGTGCCGTATTGAGACTCGAACTCGGGACCTTTGCCTTTCGTGGGCAAGTGCTCTACCATCTGCAGGAAGTTTCATATCATCACACACTCCACTGCAGAGTGAAAAATCCATTCTGGAAACAATCCCCAGGCTGTGGCTAAGCCATGTCTCTGCAATATCTTTTCTTCCAGGAGTGCTAGTTCTGAAAGGTGTCCAGGAGAGCTTCTGTGAAGTTTGGTAGGTAGGAGATGAGGTACTGGCAGAATTAAAGCTGTGAGAATGGATTGTGAGTCATGCTTGGGTAGCTCAGATGGTAGACCACTTGCCCATGAAAGACAAAGGTCCCAAGCTCAAGTCTCGGTCTGGCACACAGTTTTAATCTGCTAGGAAGTTTCATTATCACAATTACTACTCATTTTTTTAAAGGCATTTAGACCTTGATGGTTAGGTTCATGACTGTCTCTTGATGATTTAAAGCGTCTTTTGTTGCACTCAGCCTTATAATGACCTTTCTTGTGACAATAGTAGTACTCAACACTCTTCATGTTCACAAATCTTTCAGTTAAATTGCTTTTAGAACTCTGATTTTTACTCTTTTTGTGATTAACCTTAACAGTAGTAACTGCAGTTATAGTGTCTTCAATCTGTGACAAATGTTGCTGTTCTTTCAGTAACCTTGCTGTTAAACTATTGAAAGTCTGCAGGCTTTCTTTGCCAAGTTCAAAGCCATCATAAATGAACCCTCTTTTGGCTTTGGTAATTGTGTCTGTATCTTGCACTGGTTCACCAGAATATGTAAGAGACTGTGCTAATCCTTCAATTTTACTGATATGTTGGATAATAGTATCACAGTGCAACATGCTGTTTGAATGTAGCTTTATTGATCGCAGATTGCTGTTTATGAATTATCTTTATTGTTTGCTTTAGCACATCATGTAACAATTTGCAGTTGATCAAATTCTGTGCCAGATAAAATAAAAAATCATTGCATTTGCATTAGGCTCATCCCACAACTTCAGTGCATGTGTAGCTTCAACTGGCCATGGTCTTACCCTACTTCTATTAACAACATCCAGCAATTTCTCATCAGGGAAGACAATTTCCATTTGTTATGTCTCAAACTGAAAATTATATCCATCATATTTCTGGATACTGAAAATCTTTGTTCAGTCCATCATTTCCTCTTTCACTTTACAAATGTATACCCTCAGTGTAACTAAACACATTTCAGAGACTTCTTTGATGTGAAAAAAGTAAAACACAATGCACAGAACACTTGAAATTGACAATAGTGACAGGAAAAGGGTACACAGATGAACTGAAAGTCAGTGTGTTGGCCACAAGTGCCAAAGATGAAAAAAAAAAAAAAAATGGAAGTACATCAAACACACTAAAACATTATATACATGTCTGCAGACATTAAAAAATAATCAGGACAACAAACTACCCCACACAACTGGGATCACAAAATGTATTATTCTATTAAACCAGACAAAGTATACTTTGAACACTCTCTGGGCCTGTGGTGTTTTATGCCTTAAATGTACCACACTTTCTTCATGTTGTAATTTATTGAGGTGCATCTGCCACTTTAGATTAATCTGGACCTACAAGTACAAAAAATCTAGTTTCAATGTTGGTTGTATTTGAGAACTAATAGTTTTCACAACACATTAAATTCTTGTTTTGAGATCTTAAACTTCAGGAAATTGGTTCTGCATAGGTTCAAGTTGAATCTGATCTACTGCCTTATAGTCAGTTTTGCAGACCAGTGATGTTAGAATGTGTGCTCCAAAGTATTTATTGTTCTTGTGGTCTTCATTTTGAAGACAGATTAGATGCTGCAGCTCTCCATGCTAGTCTATGCTATGCAAGCCTCTCCATCTCTGCATAACTACTGAACCTGCATCCATTTGAACCTATTTACTGTATGCAAACCTTGATATCATGCTACAATTTTTTCTCCCACACTTTGTTGTGTTACTTAATTGATAATTCCTTGATGCCTTGGGCTACATATCATCAACAGATCCCTTTTTTAAACCATGTTTTGCCACAAATGTCTTTTTTTCATTATTTGTTTCAGTACCATCAATTAGTTATTGGTTATATCCATTTAATCTACAGCTTTCTTCTAGAGCACCACATTTCAAAAGTTTCTATTCTCTTCTTGTCTGAACTGCTTATTTTCTGCATTTTATTCAGATTCCTTCAGAAAAGAATTCATAAATTCAAAATTGTATTTGATGTTGACAAAATTATTTTTTTCTTCTTATTCAGAAATGCTTTTCTTGCTATTGCCGGTCTACATTTCATACCCTCTCTACTTTGGCCATCATCAAACTTTTTCTGCTCAAATAGCAAAACCCATGTAGAACTTGTACTGTCTTATTTCCTAATCTAATTCTATCTACCTGATTTAATTTGACTACATTACATTACCCTCGTATTACTTTGATTGATGTTTATAATGTGACCGCTTTTCAAGACACTATCCGTTCCGTAAAACTGGTATTCCAAGTGATTTACCATCTTTGGCAGGTTTCTAATGTTATTGGCAAATCTCAAAGTTTTTAGTTCTTCCTGAACTTCAATTTCCCTTCCAAATTGGTCCTTAGTTTCCTTTATTGCTTGCTCATTGTACAGCACTGGGGAGAGGCTACAATTCTGTCCCATGTCCTTCTCAGCTAATATTTCCCTTTCACGTCCATTGACTGTTATAACTGCAGTTTGGTTTCTGTACAAGCGGTATATAATCTTTCATTCACTGTATTTGTCCCAAATAACTTCAGAATTTCAAAGAGTGTATTCCAGTGAAGGTTCCAAAAGCTTTCTGTAAACCTACAGATGCTGTAAATGTAAATTTTCCTTTCTTTCACATGTCTTCTAAGATAGGTCGCTGGGTCAGTATTGCTTCACATGTTCCTCATTTCTCCAGAACTTAAACTGATCATTCTCAGTGGCTTCTACCAGATTTTCTGTTCTTCTGTAAATAATTCATGTCAGTACTTTGTGAGCATAATTTATGAAACTGATAGCTCAGTAATGTTCACAGTTGTCAGCAACAGCAACAGCTTTATTTGGAGTTGCAATTATTACATTCTTCTGGAAGTTTGAGGGTATTCCACCAGCCTAGTATATCTTGCACACAAGGTGGAATAATTTTGTCATGGTTAGCTCTTCCAAGGATCTCAACAGTTCTGAGGGAATTTCATCTACTCTATGGCACTTAAGCTGACTTAGATATTTCGGTATTATGCCAAACTCTTCTCCCAACTCATCTTCTTTTACTTCCTCTTCCCTTTCTATAATATTGTCTTCTAGTATATTTGTCAGAACTCTAAATATTTCTTTCACCTTTCAGTTTCCCTTCTTTGCTCATTATGGACTTTCCATCTGAGCTCTTGGTATTCAAATACATGCTTCTCTTTTCTCAAAGGCCTCTTTAATTTCCGTATTTATGGCATTTATCTTTTCCATAACTGTGCATGTTTCTACATCCTTGCATTTCTTATGTAGTTATTCCTGCTTTGCCTTTCTGCACATCCTGCCAATTTCATTTTTTGAAATCTATATTTCCTTTTACCTGCTACATTTGCTGCAGTTCTATGTTTTCTCCTTTCATCAAGTAGATACATATTCTTATGTATTATTCATGGGTTTCTTGAGATTGGATTCCATTAGGAAGTTTGTGCACCATCACCACACAGCAGGTATTGTAAACAAGCATTGGTCGTATAAATCTGAAACTGTTTTTTTTTATTACTGCATGTTGATTTCAGTCACAGAATGATCATGTACAGTGCTGAAATAAAATAAAAACACAAAAAGTCAGGCCAAAATGATCACTGCAAAATCATATGTCATTTTGCAATAGATACCACTGAGTTTTACAAAGTAAATTACATACCTTTTCTTTCTTGACTATCTGATCCTCACTGTCTTCATTATTTTGTCTCTTAGAGCTACCCATTCTTCTTCTACTTTAATTCCTGCCTCTGTTTCAATCAGTTGTTGCCTAATGCTCACCTTGAAACTCTCAGAAACCTTTGGGTCTTTTAATTTATGCAGGTACCACCTCCTTAATGTTCTAGTATTTTGCAATTTCTTCGGTTTTAATATGCTGATCATATCCAATAAAGTATACAGTAGTCACAGCTCGCATCTGCCCCTGGTAATGTTTTGTAATTTAAAATCCGGTTTCAAAATCTTAAGTGATATAAGATTCTGTGCTCCAATCCATAGAATGCCAGTTTTTTCCTAATGAAAATGATCTCCTGAGTAGACCATGCTGGTAGATCCCAGTGGGGTATTACTTCACTTCTGTACTATCATATACAAGAGGATGACATCACCATTAAGCCACACATTAGAGTGGTATATTGTTGGGAAATATGACAGCTATAGTTTACTATTAATAGTGGAAGGAAGACATAGAAGGGCTACACAAGGGAAACAGACTTGAAGCTAATATTATAGGAAATTACAGAAGTAGATGAAAATGAGGTTGGAGATATGGTACTGTGAGCAGAGTTTGACAGAACTCTGAAAGAACTAAGGCCTCTGGAGTTGACTACATTCCCTCAGAATTACCCTTGGGAAAGCCAGCCCAGCCATAATGAAACTATTCCACCTGGTGTGCAAGATGTATGAGACATGGGAGACATCCTCAGACTTCCACAAAAATGTAATAATTCCATTTCCAAAGAAAGCTGTTACTGAGGTGTGAATATTACTGAACTATCAGTTTTAGAATGTAAAAGTTGCTAGAAGTGATCTGGCATGACCAGACTGGCTTCTGGGTAAATGTATGAATATACATAGCAATACTGACCCTACAACTTATCTTGAAACATAGGTCAAATGGCAAACCTTTATTTCTAACAAAGAGATAGAGGGGCTAGCCAGTACTCAGCTCAGTACAGGCGATAGATACACATAAAACAGAACCGAAAATTTACGTTCCTAGCTTTCAGAACAAATGTTCCTTCATCGGGGAGGAGAGAGGGGAAAGAAAGGGAAGAAGGGAAAGGAGATTCAGTTACTCACAACCCAGGTTATGAAGCAACAGGGAAAGGAAAATAGGGAGGGTAGCAAGGATGGAGGCATGGTTGTCAGAGGGAAGCCAAAGATATTTTACTGTAAGTACTGTGCCAGCTTCAAACCAAAGAGGATGCATACAGAAGTAAAGAGGTATATAGTATAAAGATAAACACAACTATGTAGGATGAAAAGATGCGTGAATGGCTAAAGAGGAAAGGGAAAGAGGAGAAGACTGAAGAGTACATGGGATTGAGGTTGTTTAACGTAGGTTCAGTCCAGGGGGATGGCGGGATGAAAGGATGTGTTGGAGTGCAAGTTCCCATCTCCGCTGTTCAGAGGGACTGGTGTTGGGTGGGAGAAGCCAAATGGCACATACGGTGTAGCAGGTTCCTAGGTCCCTAGAATTATGCTGGAGGGCATGCTCCGCTACTGGGTATTGGGCATCTCCTAGGCGGACAGTTCGTCTGTGTCCGTTCATGCGCTCAGCCAGTTTAGTTGTTGTCATGCCGATGTAAAAGGCTGTGCAGTGCAGGCATGTCAGTTGATAAATGACATGTGTAGTTTCACACGTGGCCCTGCCTTGAATTGTGTATGTTTTACCAGTAGCGGGGCTGGAGTAGGTGGTTGTGGGGGGATGCATGGGGCAGGTTTTGCAGCGGGGTCGGTTACAGGGGTAGGAACCGCTGGGTGGAGAAGGTAGTCTGGGAATATTGTAGGGTTTAACAAGGATGTTACGGAGGTTAGGGGGACGACGAAAGGCAACTCTGGGTGGTGTGGGGAGAATTTTGTCAAGGGATGATCTCATTTCAGGGGTTGACTTGAGAAAGTCATATCCCTGGCGGAGTAATTTGTTGATGTTTTCGAGGCCAGGATAATATTGGGTGACAAGGGGGATGCTTCTGTGTGGTCTGGGGGTAGGAACATTGTTGTTGGATGGGGAGGAATGTATTGCTCGGGAAATCTGTTTGTGGACAAGGTCTGCGGGATAGTTGCGGGAGAGGAAAGCATTGGTCAGGTTATTGGTGTAATTGTTGAGGGATTCGTCACTGGAGCAGATATGTTTGCCACGAATACCTAGGCTGTAGGGAAGGGAGTGTTTGATGTGGAGAGGATGGCAGCTATCAAAGTGAAGGTACTGTTGTTTCTCTTTCCCTTTCCTCTTTAGCCATTCACGCATCTTTTCATCCTACATAGTTGTGTTTATCTTTATACTATATACCTCTTTACTTCTGTATGCATCCTCTTTGGTTTGAAGCTGGCACAGTACTTACAGTAAAATATCTTTGGCTTCCCTCTGACAACCATGCCTCCATCCTTGCTACCCTCCCTATTTTCCTTTCCCTGTTGCTTCATAACCTGGGTTGTGAGTAACTGAATCTCCTTTCCCTTCTTCCCTTTCTTTCCCCTCTCTCCTCCCCGTTGAAGGAACATTTGTTCCGAAAGCTAGGAACGTAAATTTTCGGTTCTGTTTTATGTGTATCTATCGGCTGTACTGAGCTGAGGTAAGTACTGGCCAGCCCCTCTATCTCTTTGTTACTATTTGTTTCACATCTCATATGAGATTTTCCATTAATCATTTAAACCTTTATTTCTAGCATTTGTAGATTTAGAGAAAGCTTTCAACAGTATTGACTGGTGACACTCTTTGATTTTATCAAGGTAGCAGGGTTATAATACAGGTAATGAAACATTATTTACAACTCGTACAGAAGCTGGGCTGCAGTTATACAAGTCAGAGGAAAAATAGAGAAAACAGACGTGAAAGAGAAACATCAATTGAGAAGGGAGTGAGAGAAGGTTGTAGCATAGCCCAGACATTGTTCAGTTCATACACTGAGCAAGCAGTAAAGGAAACCAAGAAGAAATTTGTAGAGGGAATTAAGGTTCAGGAAGAAGAAATAAAAAAATTGAGGTTTGTTGAATGAAATTGCAATTCTGTCAGAGATAGCAAAAGAGTTAAAATAGCAATTGAATGGAATGAATAGTGTATTGAAAAGAGGTTGTAAGGTGAACATCAACCAAAGTAAAACAGAGATAATGGAATGTTGTCATATTAAATCAAGTGGTACTTACTGAATTAGATTAGCTAGAACTAATAATATCCAAAGCAAAGAGTATCTAAATTGACAGTGGCGATGGAAAGGAAAACATTCCAGAAGATGAAAAACTTGTTAACATGTATTATAAATTTAAATATTAGGAAGTCTTTTCTGAAGGTATGTATGTATCTGGAATGTAGCCTTATACATAAGTGAAAAGTGCACAATAAGCAGTTCAGACAGGAAGTGAAGGTTTTGAAATGTGGTGTTACAGAAAAATGCTTAAGGGCAGTTGGATAAACTGAGTAACTTATGAGGGGGTACTGAATTGAACTGGAGAAATCAGAAATACCTGGACCAACTAAAAGAAGGGATTAGTTGATAAAACATGTCCTGAGGCAATATAACAGTGGAGGGAAGAATGAAGAAATGACAATGGATACTTAAAATTAAACAACCAGTTGAAACTAGCCAGTAGTGTAAAATGAAACATTATGTTTCAAATAGATGAACAGCTTTAGCAGAATATAACTGTCCATTTCAGTTGATTAATAGTGGATGTGAACTCAAGCATGCAAGGAATCAGATTTATAAGAACTGAATTCATGTAGAAAACTGACAAAAATAACTTTGATGTTCTGCAAGACGATTAATGCTTCCTCTGCTAATAACATGAAAGTAAAATAAAATTAAAACACTAAAACAAGTCATGTAAGAAATAACATAGTAGTTTACTAGTATCTAAGAAAAATTTAGTTGAGAAAAACAAATTATGAGAGAACTGCTGACCAGTGACTTACCTCCAGGAGGTGAAATGTGTTAAAAAGGAAGTGCAGGTCACTAGGACCCCAGGAGGAGCGGGACTCCCATCCACCCCCTTGCCCCTCCACCTGCACCCTCCACAACACCTCTGCAGTGGAGACAAGTGTTGATACCGAGAGAAGTCTTTTGGCTCCTGTTTTAACTCTTTTTAGTGTATTACCATCTTTGTAGTTACAGAAGCACTAGTGCTCATTCCACTTCAGTCAACAATCAGAGGGAAGTTAAGCAGATAATGTCAAAATTAAAATTAGTAAAAAAGTGATCTCATACCTTAAAACACATCATAGGGCAATTCCAAAACTGTAGAAACTACTTGGAGAAACCTAGGGATGGTTCTGTATATAAAAGCTAACCAGTCATTTCATTTGAAATTATTGTGATTGTGCCAGACAGTAAATTGTTATGTTTCCAGTTATGTCATGTCAGTATGTTCTTACTAAGAGAGAGTTAGCGTGTTCTGGAGATCTTGGACATTGAATCAGAATGTGAATTGTTGGAGTCATGTTGTCTTTCCCTGCCTGTGATAACTGAAAATGAAGATAGTAAGAAAGACGAGAGATGAGAAGTCACAATCCACAGATGTCTGCCTATCTCAGTTTCCTCCACAATAGTCTCAGGTGAAAATGGAATGGCAGGGGGCTAACATATCATCACCTGGAAGAAATTCTCACTTGGAAGTACACTTGAGTTGCCCATTGCTTATGCCTGCAAATGGGTGGATGACTCCACCATCTATGTCTCACTTCTTTTTTTGTGAATAAATGCTGTTCCTCATGGAAAAACACACATAATAAAATGCTTAGAAATTCTCACTTGGAAGTACACTGGAGTTGCCCATTGCTTATGCCTGCAAATGGGTGGATGACTCCACCATCTATGTCTCACTTCTCTTTTTGTGAATAAATGCTGTTCCTCATGGAAAAACACACATAATAAAATGCTTAGAATGAACTAAATATCACCACTTGAACAGAGATGTTGGGGGAATTTGAGGCAATGGTTGTTAGCATGTATGACTAAAGTGCTTTCTGTCCTAAAGATGTTTTCTGGGATGGCCTTTGATCACATTCTTAGGGATCTAATTCCATCAGGGACCACATGACAAGAGATAGATTCCATGTACATATCAGATTCTCCCACTTTGATGAGAAGTCATCTCAGGTTCAATGTATCCCTGCTAACCAGTTTGCTCTTACTTCTAAAGTATGGAATAAGTTTATGGAAATGTGCTTCCACTGTTACAACCCTAGTGAAAATATTACAGGTGATGAACAGGATTGGTACTTCCAAGCAAAGCAAGGAGCTAGTTTACCTAATTTATTTCAAATAAACTTCACAAATATGGACTCAAATTCTGATTAACTGCAGATTTGGCATTAGGGTACATTTGCAATGCCTTCCTGTACCCTTGGTAAGGGAAAAGGCTAGACAACCAGCCATTGGTAGAGTATATCATTCTTCATCTCATGGACATAGTTCTAAATAAAGAAGCAACTAGACAACTGAAGGCTTCAGATAACTTTAGTTTGCAAAGAAACTTCAACAGAAGAAAACATTGTCAGTCCACTGGGTGCAAATATGCACCCTTGCCTACAATTCAATTTAGTGAAAACCACATATCCATTATGTCTTCCATGTCTAAAATATTTGTGGTGTAAGACTTAAGTGGTTCACCCCATGCACAGTATCTAATAAAAAGTATCCAAACACCTATTTGTGGACATTACTGTGGGGCATGTCTACCCTTCACCTTTATGATGGCTCGAACTCTGTTGGGACACTTTCAGTGATATGTGCAAATGTCTGTGAAGGAATGGCAGCCCATTCTTTGTCAAGAGCTGAAACTAGAGAAGGAAGTGATGATGGATGCTGTGTCCTGGAGCAAAGTCAACATTCTAAAAATATCCCAAAGGCATTCCTCTGTATTCAAGTTGGGACTACAGGCAAGCCAGCCCATTTCAGGAGTGCTACTGTCCACATATCACTGCCTCGAGTATGCTGCTTTGTGACTGTATTGTCATGCTGATACTGATAATTATCATTTCTGAACTGTTCCTCTGCTATATGCAGTACACAATGCTGCAAAATGTGTTCATATTCTTCCATTTAGCATTTTCTTAAGCACTATAAAGGGACCACACCATAACCATGAAAAAAACCACAATACTATAACACCACGTCCTTTGTACTTCACTGTTGGCATTGCACATGATGGCAGGTAATGTTCTCCATGTATTCAGCCAAACCCAAATCCTTCCATTAGCTTGCCACAGGTAATAACTCCAAATTACTCATCTCCAGTCGTCCACTTTCCACTGGTGTTGCTCTTTACACCACCACAAGCATCACTTAGCGTTCACCACAGAAAGGTGTGGCTTATGAGGAGCTGCTCGAACACTGCACCACATTCTTTTCATCTCTCTATGCACAGTCATTGTGCTAGCTGAACTACTGGTAGCACCAGGGAACCCACTAATTATTCCTTCTACTGATTTCACACAATAATTTACAACCACTCTCATCATTGTTCGACAGTCCTGTCTGTCAGTAAATGAGATCTGCCCGGATTTGGTTTAGTTGAAATTGTTCCTTCACATTTTCACTTCACAGTCACATCACTGACAGTCAACTTGAGAATCAAATGAGTACATGTTTGAAGCCACTGAGTTCTCCTGACTGACTCATTATGCTGCTCCTGCTTCTCTACTGACACACAGTACTCCTCACCTCCTTCTATGCTGGTGGACCCACATCACGTGAGATCTAGTTGTCAGTTCTGCATTACATAAGGGTGTCCAGATAGTTTTGAGCAGATGATGTATGTGTATTAGGAAAACAACAGCTGCTTTGAAAAAAGCCACTGCTAGTCATCGTCGTTGTCCTCCTCCTCCTGCTCCTCCTATACTAATCAGCCACTGTTTTTGAACAAAACATTTATATTTATTTTACACAGACCATTATTAGCTGTCTATACACAGGTAAAATCAGGATCTATCAAATACAAACATTAAAGTTATACAGAATTTGTATTTTTAATGGTGTGTACTCAAACTTTATGTATGGGATTATCAATTTCCTGACTGATGTCCATTAGGAAGCTACTACAGGTTTTTGCAGCAGATGAAACTCTATTCTCATCCTTAGAGAGGGATCCATAGTCTATATGGAAATTATTTCTAGTTCCAGTATTGTGGTTGTGCATTGCTGAGTTGCTATTAAATTCACTCATGTTAGTCTGTCTGCTTAGCCGTGTTGGAGATTTTCTCTGCTCATGGACTGGGTGTGGTGTTATCCTCATCATCATCTCATCATCACCGACGTGCAAGTTGCCCAATGTGGCATCACCTGAAATGAGACTTACACCCAGTGGCTCAATTTCCCCGGATTGGGCCTCCCAGCCATCAGTGCCACATGATCATTTAATTTCATATCATTCTTGTTATTAACCATAAACATAATTAAGGAATATACATTTTGACATGTAAATGTAAGAATCTCTAGGACCCTGAAGAGGCATCTGAATGATGTTCTGTCACCATCTTTACATGATATTCTCAAGGCTGGCTTTTGTAGAGTAAACAATTTTGTCCACATTAACTGCAGTGCCCCAGATGATTATACCTTAGGACAGAACTGAATGGTAGAATGCTAGCAGTCCTTCATGTAGGCCTACACTGCAAGAGGGAATTCCGAATGCAAATCGTGCACAACTGAACTTTATGGTTAACTTATTCATGTGCTGACACCACTTCAATTTATATCTGCCTGGATGCACAGAGATACATGGAGCATCATTCAGCATATGCCCATTGATCTCTGCTTCTGCACCCTGCAAGTAATTGTTATTTGATTGGAATTGTATAATATATGTTTTGGCAAGATTAATGTTAAGCTGTTGGTTGTGACCAGTTATAACCATGTTCCCTTATTCTTGTGACTGAGTCTGGTATACCTGTGTTAGGGCCCATTATCAGCATACAGGGTGGGGCAAATAAAAGTGGCCTGGATGAGTGGATACGATTGGATGTGAATTTGGGACAGCATAATGGAGGAGGAAAAGACCACAGTTACTTCCAACAGGATGGAGCAACTAACCATGTAACTGGCCAAACCTTGGAGCATATTTACACAATTTTCATGTGTGACAGAGTTGTTAGCAGTAGTCAGTCTGGTCATGGCCATAGCTGGCCACACAGGTCACCTGATCTGTCAATGTGTGATTACATTGTGTGGGGAAA
The DNA here is from genome assembly GCF_023864345.2 of Schistocerca serialis cubense. NCBI lineage: Eukaryota > Metazoa > Arthropoda > Insecta > Orthoptera > Acrididae > Schistocerca > Schistocerca serialis. The sequence continues at coordinate 521,125,399 of NC_064644.1, forward strand.
CTTAAAGTCAAAAGTGCATTGCAACAACCCTTATAGTCTTTGAGAACTGCATCAGGACATTTCAGATGAGACTGCAGAAATTCCAGCAGTCCAGCTCTGATATGCCTTCAGCAACTTGCTGACTAGGGCCCAAAAGTGCCAAGAGATGATGGTGGTCGCTTTCAGCATCTGCTATTGTCAGGTAAGTACTGTATTTCTTTTCCTCTGCTGTGTTTCTTTGTATCCTGGAACTCTGTTCTCCAGGCCACTTTTATTTGCTGCACCATATACTTGTGTCATCAGCAAACCTTACTAAATTTAAGAGTCATTCAATGTCCCATTTGTGTATATTAAGAACAGGAGCAGGCAAAGCATTGAAACTTGTGATACACCATGTTTAATATTTTCAAATTCTGCATTTAATCTGATTCCTCTAATATAATTTACTGATGTAACACTCTGTTTTCTATTGTTGAGATACATCTTCATCGATGGAAGAGGAAGATCTTTAATTCTGTACCATTTTAGTTTCCTAGCAGAATTTTATGATGCACATAATTAAACACCTTGGCAAGCTCACAGAATATACTTACAGGGTAATTTTTGCTGTCTAGTTCTACTAGAATTGAGTTTGTGAGATCTTACATTGCATTCTCAGTAGAGAAACCTTTGAAAAAGACAAACTGAGCAGTTGTTGAGAGGTTATTCTCAGAAGGAAGGATCTTTATTCTGATGTTAAGTTACTTTCTCAAAGAAATTTGAGAACAATGGAGGGATGGAGAACGGTACGCAATTACATGTCGGTTGCATATCTCCACTTCTGTATATTGGTGTTACTACTGCATACTTCATTCTTTCAGGAAATACATCTTGACTCATTGACTGGTTACAAAGATAACTCAAGGCTGATGCTACTAAGACAGCACAAGGTTTTAGTACTTTGTCTGTGATATTGTCATAGCCAAACGAGGTAGTACTTATAAGTGACCTAATGATTTTTTTGATGTCTCTCACAGATGAGTAGGCAAAACTGATGTATTTTAGTGGAGTATGCATTTATTGTCTTAGTTTATTTTATCTGCTTTTAATTCACAATTTTTTGCCACCACATTTTCAGTTAACAGTAGGAAGAATTCATTGAATTTAGTAATGAGTGATTTGAATTTCATTTCATATCTCAGTACTGCTGTTGTCTTCAAGTTCAATATCATTTGCCTTACTGAGAGTATTCATTTTGTGCCTATTAATGATTCAAATTGTTCTTGCCTGTTTCTAAGTAGTAAATGGTGTTTGACCTTTTGTTTTCAACCTGAAGAATTTTCCATTTTTAAGTCTTTGCATTTTTAAGTCTTTGCATTAAATAAAGCTCTACTTCCACTATAAATGTTCCTCAACTGTTGTCTAGGAAAACTGGATTCATAATGTTGTAAGAATATTATCAGAAAAGAATTAAATTTACCATCTACTTTGTTTTCTTGGTACTGTGCATTCCATTTTCATCCTTTTAACTTCTCTCTGAATAACGTAATGGAGACAAAAATTTGAAATTATGTGGAAATTTTCCTTTACTTCCTTTCTTACTTATGTTTGATGGGGAATCTTTATTGCTACCATTTGATCATGATCCAATAAAGTCATTTGGATTTGCAAATAAATTATCAGTTGCTGTCCTATTATTATTGAGAATGTTAATGGGGGTCAAACCAAAGTTGGACATCAGTGACACTAGGTGCACGTGATCAGAACTGAGATGGAATCCATATTGAAATCTGCATATACAATCCATCATAAATGAAGTTAAAAACATTACTAAAGTTGGGGGCCTGTAGAATGTCAGGACTGCGATCTTGTATATTCACGAGTATATCACTTGAATAGCTCTTCAGTAGAGTATTCAATGAGGTCTATGGTCGGGGACTTTTTTCCTTTATTATGTATGTAGCCCCCTACCACCTTTTCTTATGTTAAACGTACAGTAATGTGATACTAACTTGTATCTATGTAAATGCATTGTTCAATTCCTGTAGCTCCCAGATGTTTCTTTGCTATGTGTAATATATCTGTAGAAATCTTTTCAGATTTACATGGGCCTTTATTGATATGAGCTCATTTTTCTGATTAAACAAGCTTCCATTGTTTTGATGGAAAAGTTCAAATTTATTAACAATGTTAAGCTTTGTGCTGTACAAGATGCTGTTTTATTGTTTCTTCATTTGTTGTTGCAACTGGATTCACATTATGAGTTCAACAGCAAAAATCAGAGTTCATAATGTTGTGTGATGTTTCTATAGAATGAGTTAAATGAGGTGTATCAAACATTAAATAAAACAGTTATAGTTTCAAGTTATAAATACTCATCTTGCATTTTCGTAAATATATTGACAGTGGAGATGGATACCACTTCCCAGCAGTTTCTGTCCTTTTGGGTTTTAAATACAGTGAACATTGATACAACATTCCAGTGAAAAGACAAACACATAATTTTTAATTTCAACTGAAGTTCAATCACCATTGAGTACTTTTTCCAAAACAATCTACAGTACTGCCAGACATTCACAACTGAACTCAAAAGTAACATGCTCTGAACTGGTTTTGTGTGAATGCACCCAAAGAAGAATTTGTATATTTCTAACAATTAAAACTAGAATACTTATTGCTGACATAACAATTTTAATGAAATTATAATCATGAAAACTTATTATAATTTCTGTAGGATGCACCATGGCATATATAATAAAGTGCAAATCAGGTTGGTTATTTAGAACAACAAAATAGTTAACATTTTAGCTTCAATAATGTTAAAAGGAAAGTTGCTACTCACCAAACAGCAGAGATGCTGAGTTGGAGATAGGCATGTGTGTGTGTGTGTGTGTGTGTGTGTGGATTTACCAATGTTACATTTTAGTTTAAGATTTGTGATGTATCTAATTTTAACAATATGAAGCCAACAAATCTTAACCAAGCACAATTATTATTTTGATTCCTTTGCTACCAATTACAATACATCTACACCAATTACAGTACATCTACATCTACATATCACTCTGAAATTCACAATTAAGTGCCTAGCAGAGAGTTCATTGAACCACCTTCAAGCTATTTCTCTATTATTCCACTCTCAAATTGTCTACAGGAAAAATGAACACCTAAATCTTTCTGTGCAAGCTCTGATTTCTGTTATTTTATTATAATCATCATTTCTACCTATTCAGGTGGTGCCAAAAAAATGTTTTCACTCTCTGTGGAGAAGGCTGGTGATTGAAATTTCATGAGAAGAACCTGCCACAAGAAAAAAATGCCTTTATTTTTATGATTGCCATCCCAGTTCATGTATTATATCCTGCCTCTACATCCATACTCTCGAAACCACCATGAAGTGAAAGGCATAGGGTACATCCCATCCTACTGGTTGTTAGGGTTTCTTCCCATTCCATTCACATATGGAGTATGGGAAGAATGATGGTCTGAATGTCTCTATTCATACTGTCATTATTATAATCTTATCCTCACGATCCCTATGTGAGCAATACATAGGACGTTGTAGTATATTCATAGAGTCATCAATTAAAGCTGGTTCTTGAAACATTGTTAGTAGACTTTCTCAGGACAGTTTATGTCTATGTTCAAAAGCGTTCCAGTTCAGTTCCTCCAATATCTCTGTGATACTCTCGCAGGAGTCGAATTAACCTGTGGCCGTTCATGCTGCCCCTCTTTGGGTAAGTTCAGTATCTCCTGTTTGTCTTCTTTGGTATGGGTCCCATGAACTTGAGCAATATTCTAGAACTGATCACTAGTGATTTATAAACAATCTCTTTTGTAGACTTCTTGCACTCCCAAGTATTCTAGCAATAAAACAAAGTCTACCACCTGCTTTATCCATTACTGAGCCTATGTGATAATTCCATCTCGTATCCCTACAAAGTGTTACATCCAGGTGTTTGTAAGAGTTGGCCAATTCCATCTGTGACTCATTGATATTATACTCATTGTTGTTGTTGTTGTGGTCTTCAGTCCTGAGACTGGTTTGATGCAGCTCTCCATGCTACTCTATCCTGTGCAAGCTTCTTCATCTCCCAGTACCTACTGCAACCAACATCCTTCTGAATCTGCTTAGTGTATTCATCTCTTGGTCTCCCTCTACGATTTTTACCCTCCACGCTGCCCTCCAATGCTAAATTTGTGATCCCTTGATGCCTCAAAACATGTCCTACCAACCGATCCCTTCTTCTAGTCAAGTTGTGCCACAAACTTCTCTTCTCCCCAATCCTATTCAATACCTCCTCATTAGTTATATGATCTACCCATCTAATCTTCAGCATTCTACTGTAGCACCAAATTTCGAAACCTTCTATTCTCTTCTTGTCCAAACTAGTTATCGTCCACGTTTCACTTCCATACATGGCTACGCTCCATACAAATACTTTCAGAACGACTTCCTGACACCTAAATCAATACTCGATATTAACAAATCTCTCTTCTTCAGAAATGCTTTTCTTGCCATTGCCAGTCTACATTTGATTTCCTCTCTACTTCGGCCATCATCAGTTATTTTGCTCCCCAAATAGCAAAACCCCTTTACTACTTTAAGTGTCTCATTTCCTAATCTAATTCCCTCAGCATCACCCGACTTAATTCGACTGCATTCCATTATCCTCGTTTTGCTTTTGTTGATGTTCATCTTATACTCTCCTTTCATGACACTGTCCATTCCGTTCAACTGCTCTTCCAAGTCCTTTGCTGTCTCTGGCAGAATTACAATGTCATCGGCGAACCTCAAAGTTTTTATTTCTTCTCCATGAATTTTAATACCTACTCCGAATTTTTCTTTTGTTTCCTTTACTGCTTGCTCAATATACAGATTGGACAACATCGGGAAGAGGCTACAACCCTTTCTCACTCCCTTCCCAACCACTGCTTCCCTTTCATACCCCTCGACCCTTATAACTGCCATCCGGTTTCTGTACAAATTGTAAATAGCCTCTCGCTCCCTGTGTTTTACCCCTGCCACCTTCAGAATTTGAAAGAGAGTATTCCAGTCAACATTGTCAAAAGCTTTCTCTAAGTCTACAAATGCTAGAAACGTAGGTTTGCCTTTCCTTAATCTTTCTTCTAAGATAAGTCATAAGGTCAGTATTGCCTCACGTGTCCCAACATTTCTACGGAATCCTAACTGATCTTCCCCGAGGACGGCTTCTACCAGTATTTCCATTCGTCTCTCGAGAACACGGGTTAGTATTTTGCATCATTGACTTATTAAACTGATAGTTCGGTAATTTTCACATCTGTCGACACCTGCTTTCTTTGGGATTGGAATTATTATATTCTTCTTGAAGTCTGAGGGTATTTCGACTGTCTGATACATCTTGTTGATCACCAGATGGTAGAGTTTTGTCAGGACTGGGTCTCCCAAGGCCGTCAGTAGTTCCAATGGAATGTTGTCTAATCCCGGGGCCTTGCTTCGACTCGGGTCTTTCAGTGCTCTGTCAAACTCTTCACACAGTATCATATCTCCCATTTCATCTTCATCTACCTCCTCTTCCATTTCCATAATATTGTCCTCAAGTACATCGCCCCTATATAGACCCTCTATATACTCCTTCCACCTTTCTGCTTCCCCTTCTTTGCTTAGAACTGGGTTTCCATCTGAGCTCTTGATATTCATACAAGTGGTTCTCTTTTCTCCAAAGGTCTCTTTAATTTTCCTGTAGGCAGTATCTATCTTACCTCTAGCGAGATAAGCCTCTACATCCTTACATTTGTCCTCTAGCCATCCCTGCTTAGCCATTTTGCACTTCCTGTCTATCTCATTTTTGAGAGATTTGCATTCCCTTTTGCCTGCTTCATTTACTGCATTTTTATATTTTCTCCTTTCATCAATTAAATTCAGTATTTCTTCTGTTACCCAAGGACTTCTACTAGCCCTCGTCTTTATACCTACTATGTCCTCTGCTGCCTTCACTACTTCATCTCTCAAAGCTACCCATTCTACTTCTACTGTATTTCTTTCCCCCATTCCTGTCAATTGTTCCCTTATGCTCTCCCTGAAACTCTGTACAACCTCTGGTTCTTTCAGTTTATCCAGGTCCCATCTCCTTAAATTCCCACCTTTTTGCAGTTTCTTCAGTTTTAATCTACAGTTCATAACCAATACATTGTGATCAGAGTCCACATCTGCCCCTGGAAATGGCTTACAATTTAAAACCTGGTTCCTAAGTCTCTGTCTTACCATTAAGTAATCTATCTGAAACTTGTCAGTATCTCCAGGCTTCTTCCATGTATACAACCTTCTTTTATGATTCTTGAACCAAGTGTTAGCTATGATTAAGTTGTGCTCTGTGCAAAATTCTACCAGACAGCTTCCTCTTTCATTTCTTAGCCCCAATCCATATTCACCTACTACGTTTCCTTCTCTCCCTTTTCCTACTACCGAATTCCAGTCACCCATGACTATTGAATTTTCGTCTCCTTTCACTATCTGAATAATTTCTTTTATACTCATAGGATACCAATTTTTTTGTTTTTGTTTTGTGAAGTGCACAGTTTTACATTTCTGAGCATATAAAGCAAGTTGCCAGTCTTTGCACTGCTTTGAAATCTTATCAAGATCGGACTGAATATTTATGCAGCTACTTTCAGACTATACTTCATTATAGGTAACTGCATCATCTGCAAAAAGTCTGAAGTTACTATTAATATAGTCTGGGAAGTCATTAATAGACTGCATGAAGAGCAAGGGTCCCAACACACTTCCCTGGGGCACACTTGAAGTTACTTCTACATCTGTTGATGACTCTCCATCCAAGATAACAGCTGCAACCTCCCTACCAAAAAGTCGTAAATCCAGTCACAAATTTCACTTGATACCCCATATGACTGTACTTTTAATACTACACCTACCAGACTGCCTTTATCCAAAGCTTTTGGTGCATCCTGTGAGAAAAGTGTGAATAGGGTTTCACATGATCATTGTTTTCAGAATCCATGCTGGTTGGCACAGAGGAGGTCATTCTGTTCAAGGTACCTCAATATGTTTGAACTTAGAATATGTTATAAGATTCTACAATTCAATGTGAATGATATTGTGTGGTAGTTTTGTGGATCACTTCTACCACCCTTCTTGTAGAGAGGACTGACCTGTGTTTTTTCCAAGAACTGGGCACAGGTTTTTGTTCAAGGGATTTGTGATATATTATAGTTAAACAGGGGCTAAATGTGCCACAAATTCAGTATAGAATCTGATAGGAATTCCATCGGGCCCTGGAGCTTTGTTCAGTTTTAACCATTTCAGTTGTTTCTCAACACCAATCTCATAATACTTATCTCACTCATCTTTTCAGTGGCACAAGGATTAAATTGGGGCAGTTCTCCTGGTTTTCCTTTGTAAAGGAATATTTGAAAATGGAGTTAAGCATTGAAGCTTTTGCTTTGTTGCCCTCAATTTCAGGTCCTGTCACATTCACCATGGACTGGACACTAACTTTGGTGTCACTAACAGACTTTACATATGTACAGAATTTCTTTGGGTTTTGTGAAAGATCCTTTGATAATATTCTTCTACAGTAGTCATTGAGGCATCAGGCATTGCTCTCGTGACAGCCAAATATGGTTCATTCAGCATCTATCTGCCTCTAAGCCTACACTTTGTTTTACGCCTATTATGCAGTAATCTCTGTTTCTTTAGAAGTTTGTTTATAGTGACTGTAAGCCATGGAGGGTCCCTCCCATTATGAACTGTTCTACTGGGTACATACCTAGCCAGTGCATGGTCAGTTATTGTTTGAAACTTGAACCATAGTTCATCTACATGCACCTGCCCTGTGCTCTCTCCCCTATTTTGGGACAGTACAAATTTGAGCTGCCCTTGTTTGAACTTTTTTGATGACCTCCATTGAACCTATATCACTCGATCCCTCGCAGCCCTGCAATAATCCATAAGAAGACATACAATCATAGTGTAGGCAGTGTCTTTAGTAGATCTGTTGCATTTTCTCAGTTTTCTGACAATAAATCATAGTCTCTGGCTTTCTTTACCCACAACATTATCTCTGTGATTGTTCCAACTTAAGTTATTCGTAATTTTAATTGTTACATGTTTAGTTGAATTTACAGCCTTTAGATTTGTGTAATTTACCATGTAACCAGAATGAAGTGGATTCCTGTTGGTTCTCATATGGATGACTTCAAACTTTTCATTATTTAGAGTCACTTGCTACTTTCCACATCATACCTTTCCATCTTGTCTAAGTCATTTTGCAATTTGTTCCGGTTATTGTATGACTTTATAAGATGGTAAATGACATTTTCATCTGCAGATACTCAAAGAGTGCTACTCAGATTGTCTCCTAAATTGTTTATACAGATCAGAAACAGCAGAGGCCCTGTAACACTTCCTTGGAGAATGCCAGATATTACTTCTGCTTTACTTGATGACTTTCTGTCAATTACTACGAACTGTGACCTTTCTGACAGGAGATCACAAATCCAGTCACACAACTGACATGATAGTCCATAGGCATGCAATATGATTAGAAGTTGCTTATGAGCTATGATGTCAAAAGCCTTCTGGAAATCTAAAAATATTGAATACATTTTACATCCCCTATCAGTAGCACTCATTACTTCATGAAAATAAAGAGCGAGCTGTGTTTCACAAGAACAATATTTTCAGAATCTGTGTTGGATGTCTGTCAACAAATCATTTTCTTCAAGATAACTCACAATGTTCAAACACAGTATATGTTCCAAAACCCTGCTGCAAGTCAGTTTTAGCAATATGGGTCTGTAATTCAACGGATTACTCCTATTTCCTTTCTTGAGCATTGGTGTGACTTGTGCAACTTTCCAGTCTTTAGGTATGGATCTTTCAACATGTGATCAGTTGTATATCATTGCTAAAAATGAAGTTATTGTATCAGCATACTCTGAGAGGAACCTCACTGTTATCCAATCAGGACCAGCGGCCAGGCCTTGCCTTTGTTAAGCGATTTAAACTGCTTTGCTGCACTGAGGTTATCTGCTTGTGCATTACTCATATTGGCAGTTGTTCTTGGTTCAGATTCTGGAATATTTACTTCATCTTCTTTGGTGTAGTAATTTCAGAATACAACATATGATATTTTTATATGATGTGCTTGTTTTTGTCAGAAGTTATGTGTAAATACGAAATATGTGAATGTTAACATTGCAGACTGATGGAACTTTTACATATTTGACAGAAAATAAACTAGTTTGTGTTTAAGGATGACACAATGATCAGAAAAAAGTATAAATAAATAAAAAATAAAAAATAAAGACATTTGTCAAAGTATGTACAAATGTGACAAAATGTGGTTTGGGTAGTGAATTTAATCTGGGGTTGAATAGTTTGAAATGCCCTTACTGGTACATTACATTGCAGTAGTTATTCAACTCCATCTTTTGGAAACATTTATCCTCAGAAAGGCCTAGTGAAATTGGGACAGACAGAATTCTGGTTACACCAAATGCTTCTCGAAATAAATTATGTAAGTACACTACTGGCCATTAAAATTGCTACACCACGAAGATAACATGCTACAGATGTGAAATTTAACCGACAAGAAGAAGATGCTGTGATATACAAATGATTAGCTTTTCTGAACATTCACACAAGGTTGGTACCGGTAGTGTCACCTACAACATGCTGGCATGAGGAAAGTTTCCAACTGATTTCTCATACACTAAGAGCAGCTGACCGGCGTTGCCTGGTGAAATGTTGTTGTGATGCCTCGTGTAAGGAGGAGAAATGTGTACCATCATGTTTCCGACTTTGATAAAGGTTGGATTGTAGCCTATCGCAATTGTGGTTTATGGTATCGCGACATTGCTGCTCGTGTTGGTCGAGATCCAATGACTGTTAGCAGAATATGGAATCGGTGGGTTTGGGAGGGTAATACGGAACGCCATGCTGCATCCCAATGGCCTCGTGTCACTAGCAGTTGAGATGACATGCATCTTATCCACATGGCTGTAACGGATCATGCAGCCACGTCTCGATCCCTGAGTCAACAGATGGGGATGTTTGCAAGACAACAACCATCTCCACAAACAGTTTGATAATGTTTGCAGCAGCATGGACTATCAGTTTGGAGACCATGGATGCGGTTACCCTTGACGCTGCATCACAGACAGGAGTGCCTGCAGTGGTGTACTCAATGACGAACCTGGGTGCATGAATGGCAAAACGTCATTTTTTCGGATGAATCCAGGTTCTGTTTACAGCATCATGATGGTCGCATCCATGTTTGGCAACATTGCGGTGAACACACATTGGAAGTGAGTATTTGTCATTGCCATACTGGCATATCACCTGGCGTGATGGTATGGGGTGCCATTGGTTACACATCTCCGTCACCTCTTGTTCACATTGATGGCACTTTGAACTGTGGACTTTATGTTTCAGATGTGTTATGACCCGTGGCTCTACCCCTCATTCGATCCCAGCAAAACCCTACATTTCAGCAGGATAATGCACAACCGCATGTTGCAGGTCCTGTATGTGCCTTTCTAGATACAGAAAATGTTCGACTGCTGCCCTGGCCCAGCACATTCTCCAGATCTCTCACCAATTGAAAACGTCTGGTCAATGATGGCCGAGCAACTGGCTTGTCACAATACGCCAGTCACTACTCCTGATGAACTGTGGTATTGTGTTGAAGCTGCATGGGCCGCTGTACCTGTACACGCCATCCAAGCTCTGTTTGACTCAATGCCCAGGTGTATCAAGGCCATTATTACAGCCAGAGGTGGTTGTTGTGGATACTGATTTCTCAGCATCTACGCACCCAAATTGTGTGAAAATGTAATCACATGTCAGTTCTAGTATAATATATTTGTCCAATGAATACCTGTTTATCATCTGAATTTGTTCTTGGTGTAGCAATTTTAATGGCCAGTAGTGTAACTTCTTACTGGAAATATTTGGATGTAGACAACACCAGATGTGGTACAACCATGTTAGGGATGACTCACCAATCACACTCACATGTAATTATGCTAATCTGTTGAGAAGTTCATCAAGATACACATTTACACATTTTTTTGAATGCTACTTATAGGGCTTATTGTATTGCTCAAAGAGTGACACATTCTTCACATTTGCATCAGGTGCATTTCCAGTTGTGTGCATGATGTCATTCTCAGTTATATAGCAGAGGTTACAGTCCAAATTGTTCCTAGCACCCCAATAATCAGTCATCTTTACCAGTATGCTTTCATGTTTTGATTGTTCAGAAACAAAGAAGTTAAATAAATGTTAGACACTTTAGCCACAGCTCAAATTATTGAATAAACAGGCAACATTTTTGTAACCAAAACTGCAAGCCAAAAGTGTTGGAACTTATAGATAATGCTTTGATTGAAAAATGTACATACTGTATGAATGAACTGAAAAAAAAATACAGATGTTACTTTAACCATGTTGTGGACTTTTTAAACCATTATGCACATTGTGATTATCACAGGAGATTAGTCAAGAGATAACTCACTTTGATATGAAGTGTACATTTATTGAACACTAGTACATATGACAATTATGGCTGTTACACATATCACACGCAGAAAGTTCACACCAGACTCACTAGTTCAAAGAAAAAGGTTCCCAAAATTAGGGCGCTCTGCACCAAAGACATCACAGAGGAACCGCCACCCCCTCCCCATGGTAGTGAGGCACATGGTGGAGGGAAGGCTCACCGGATAAAGTTGTAATTTCGGTGCCAATGCGACCGGTGTTGGTGGTAGCCGGCATGGGAAGTGGTTGTGGCGGTGTCGGTGGTGCTGCAGCCTGGTAGTTCCAACGGCTGCACGTGAGAGGTGTCAGCGGGTGGAAACGGATCAGCCAAAGACAGGGCGGCTGCGTCAGGAGGAAGGTCATTGTTGAGGGACCACGCCAGTTTAAGTCTATTAACTGATGCTATCTGGGACCGTCATTGGAAATGGATGACAAATGTGTTGGCACCGCAGCGTAGTGCATGGTGAGGGTCCGAATAGAGTGGCTGAAGGGCTTCCCACACAGTGTCGTCCCACAAGATAACAAAGTCACACGTAGCTAGGTCCTCCTGAACGAACACAGGGGGTGTGGTGTGGGAGCAGGGCAGGAGGGGGGAGCGTGTGGAGTTGTATGAGTGCATGCGGACATGCTCAACCAGGGCGGGGAGATCCTTGGATGCGGCAGGAGGTGAATCCTCTACCAACTCGGCACGGAGGAGTGGCTCGCCATACAGAACCTTGGTGAGTGAGGCATTAAGAGAGACCTTATGAGCTGAGCAAATACCCAGCAGGACCCATGTGAGAGCCTCCGACCATAGGCCTTAGTGACACATTAGGGTGGTCTGGAGTGTGACATACCACTGCTCGAGGCCATTCACCTGCAGGTGGTAAGCTGTGGTATGAAACTTGGTGATGCCACAGTCGTGCGAAGAGTGAGGACTCTAATTGGCATCCCTGTTCAATGGTGAGAGATAGGGGCAGCCAAAGCAAGCAACCCATGCCAAGATGAAGGAATGGGTGATAGTCTCAGCCATGATGACTGACAAGATATATCTGTAGCTCTCAGATGGCAGAAGGGGACCAATGGCATTGATATGGACGTGCCAGAAACCCCCCTTAGGGATGTCAAACTTGCCGGAGGAGGTTGGGAATGCCTGCTGACCTTGGTGTGCTGGCATGGAATGCATGCAAGGCTCCAAGTGCGACAGTTGTGCTTGACACCAGGCCAGACAAAGCGCTCTGTAACCAGCCGCGTCATGGCTCATTCACGGGGTGAGATAAGCCATGCAAGGCAGTAAAGACCATATGACAAAGGGTGGCGGGATCCGGGGGTGAAGTGTGACTATACAGGTGTCACAAAGGACAGGGATTGCTGAACCAGGTAGCATATGGGGCTGGACAGAGAGCGATGAACCATTGTCTGATCTTAGTTGCTGTATATCGTTGTCATCGGTTTGTAGTCGGTTGAGCTCCTCCAGATTCAGTGGTGTGGTTAGCATGCAGATGTGGGAAAAGTAGTCTACCACAATGTTCTCCATGCCATGGATATAGCATGTTTCGGAAGAGTGCTGACAGACACAGTCCATATGGCAGAAACGCCTGGGCGGAAGGTCTTTAGCCGGATTACAAATAGCTTCCATGAGTGGCTTGTGATCGGTATAGAATATGAAGGGTCACCCCTCGAGGTCACTATAAAAATGTTTAATTGCCTTGTACACTGCAAGTAGCTCATGGTCAAATGCCAACTACTTGCACTGGCTCTTAGTCAGTTTCTTGGAAAAGAAGCGGAGGGGCTGGGTGGAGTTGGCGGTCTGCTGCTGTAAAACAGCGCCTACAGCTGTATCACTGGCATCAGTTGTGATCGAGACACAGACCTCAGATCTGGGTGGTCAAGTGTAACAGCTTTGGATAGGGCAGCTTTAAGCATCGAACATTGGTTGCCAGAGAGAGCATTGGTGAGGGCCATTTGGACAGAGGTAGCTTGAGGAATATGCTGGTGGTGAAAGTTTTCCATATCCAGAAAATGACAGAGCTGAGCATAATCTTCAGGTTCAAATGGCTCTGAGCACTATGGGACTTAACTTCTGAGGTCATCAGTCCCCTAGAACTTAGAACTACTTAAACCTAACTAACCTAAGGACATCACACACATCCATGCCCAAGGCAGGATTCGAACCTGCGACTGTAGCGGTCTCGTGGTTCCAGACTGTAGTGCCTAGAACTGTTCGGCCACTCCGGCTGGCCATAATCCTCAAGGAGAGGAAGTTTAAGTATGATTTCGATAAGAGGATGTGTCGGCCGGAGGCTGTCGACAGACGGAATGGCTAAGGAAGGTAAGGGATGTGGAACATAGTTGAGATTTATCATGGTTGATCAGCACATTGTTGGCAGCAAACTGACTGAATCAAGGTGAACTTGATGCTTCTCAGTTGAGGAATAAAAGATAATGATATTGTCTAAGTCAGTGTAAGCGAAAGACAGAGGAAGCAAAATGGAATCAATGAACTGCTGCCTTGTCTGCACAGCATTTTTCAGTTCATAAGGCATGTAACAGTATTCAAATACACCGAAGGGTGTGATGATGGCCGTCTTTGGAACAACTGGTGGATGCATAAGAATCTGGTAATATAATTTGGAACAATCTAATAGAGATGAAAAGGTAGAGCCATGAAGCAACTGCGTGAAATCTTGGATATGTAGTACGGGGTAGTTATTGATAATGGTGCAGGGGTTAAGGGACCTGTAGTCCCTGCAGTTGCATAAGGTGCTGTCCTTTTTGGGAACAAGGTGAACTGGGGTAAGACCAGTTGCTATCAGTGGGGCGGAGGATGCCCGAAGCCAACAGATCCTGAACGATCTCCTTGGCGCGTAGAAGTTTGGAAGCATTAATGTGCCTGGCCTTATAACGAACAGGTGGTGTGAATTGTATGGTAAGTGCCATTACTGATGGCTTATAATCATGTAGGGGAGTCAGCATGAGGGGTCAAGAAGGTATCCACAGGCAATGTTGGTTTTTACTGACCTTGATGAACTGGGGCAACATAGGTGAGGCGTCGACTGTAGTCAGTGACAGAAGGCATGATGCAGGAGTGAAGTGGTGCAAAGAATCTGGAGAGGCACAAGCAAGTGCGTCTTGGAGATTCATCTGCAATGATGCGAAAAAAACAGCAGGTGGTGGAACGCTCGACACTAGAGCAGGTTGGCAAGAAGGCTCTGTAGAGGCATGTGCTGGGCCACCTCACTGTGGGTCTGCAGATAGGTGATGTATGGTACACTGTGCATGTGACAATTCGGCAGAGGCAAAGGTGATGTAGGCACATAAGTCATTGTTCTGTGTGCGGAGTTCGTCGATCTGGGAGTGCATGTACAACAAATCGGAGAAACATGAGGTTATGCGCTCGACCAGGGAAGCACATGTGGAAAGTGCAGCCAAGGAGGCAGAGAGCAAAGTGATGATGAACTTGGTTGTGCACGGAACTGTAGAGCCAGATGCATGGTGGAGCTTGGTGGCCTGCAAGTCTGGTGAAAGTTTGTAATGGTGTAGAAAATTCAACCCGATCACAGGTTCATCAACATCAGCAGCATGAAAGGTCCAAGGGCAGGTGTGAACCGGTGAGAGGTGAAGCAACATCTTGTTGGAGCATTGGGCCACAATGAGAGAATGGTTGGCGGTGATCAAGGTGAGGGTAGTGGGGGATAGCGCATTGACAGCATGGCTTGAATGACGCTAATGTTGGCACCAGTGTTGATGAGAAAGCAAATGCCGGTTGAGATATCTGTGTGATAGAGGCATCGTGTGCCAGCCAGACTCATTTGGGTGGATGCAAGGCTCACGGCAATTGCAAGCGGCATCCTCATAAGTAGCATGGAACCAGCACAGTGGGTAGGCCTGGTGGTAGGCTGGCGCGGTGCGGGCGGGGGTAGTGGCTGACTGTGGCGGGGCTGGCAGCCGATCAGGTCGCTGCTTGGATGAGGTCGGCAGCTGTCAGGAATCCGCTGGCAGTACATCCTGTAGGCTGCTAGGTGGCAGCTCCTGATGGACAGCTGAGGTGCTGAGGCAAGAGCACCAGCCTCTGCCAGCTGGGTGCAGAACTGGAGGTGCAGGTGTGTTAGGATGGTGGAGATGTCATTCATGACAGGTAGTGTCAGTGATCATGATGGCATAAGCCTGATTTGCCATATGTAATCAAACCTTGAGGGGGTCAACAACATGAGACAGGAGATGAAGCTGCAGATCCAAATTCATTTTGACCATCCACAATGTCCAAAGAGTGACATCAGGCAATGCGTGATCTTCGATGAAAGCATGTAGATGCCACCAAAGTTGCGAAAGTGTGCGGTCATCAAGATGTGTTGTATAGCCTCCACCAGAGAGTGGGAAAGATGCTCAATGAGCAGTGACTTGGCCATTGAATTTTTGTGCGAGGCAGGTGGTGAGAGGAGCAAGTCGCTGATGAGGTCTGTATGTGGGTGGAGATGGATCACCATGCAGACAAAATAGGCACCGTCGTTGGAAATGCCATGGATGTCCAGGAGGTGGTCAACTAAGGCAAACGAAGTTTTTGTGTTGACTTTTTGCAATGCATGTAGTTTAGGGAACCTGCCTGGTAACACATGTTGATTCTGCACCAGCAGCTGGAGATCGGTGTGGGTGGAGCAGGACGCTTCCAACATGGAAAGTGCAGTAGCGGTGAATGGTGCGTTTCCCGAGGACTGGGTGGAGTGTTGGCCAAATGCAGCATACAATATGGAGGGAGCAGAGGTGGCGGTGGGTGTATAAGCCAGCAAGGTGTGTCCAGCCGGCAAAGCTGATGAAGAATGTGGTGCAGGTGTAACAGCTGGTGCCATTGCAATAGCAGGCTGGGGGTGATCATGGTGGAGCCACAGGGTGGCATATGTGGAAACCAGCGCAGGTGGAATGGCTGGTGCCGTTACAAAAGTGATCAGAAGGTGGTCGTGGTGCAACCACAGTGCAACGGTTGCAGAAACCGGCGCATTTGATGTGACTGGTGTCACGGAAATGGTGTGCGTAGGGGGAGGGGGTGGAGGGGGGTGCTTGACACTATGTAAATGAGAATGTGCTACCCCATGCATTGTACCTGAAGGTGATGATGTAATGGGTAAGGTTAGGTGGCTGCCGGCATGACTGGGCGTAAATAACTGTTCACTTTTAACCAAGTTCAAAGGAGCTACACTTGTCCATTCATGGTTGCAATTGGCAGAGTTAAAGGGGCCCAGTACACTTGCACCAAAAGTCACAGATAGATGCATTATGGTTTAAACAATGCAGTCTGGCATGTGATGTGACTTAATGATGAAAACAAGCACAAATAATGCTGGATGAGACGTCGATGATGTCGGGGTCACCACTGTGGTTCACAGGAGATTAGTCAAGAGATAACTCACTTTGATATGAAATATACATTTATTGAACACTTGTACATATGACAGGTATGGCTGTTTCACA
Source organism: Schistocerca serialis cubense (assembly GCF_023864345.2). Taxonomy (NCBI): domain Eukaryota; kingdom Metazoa; phylum Arthropoda; class Insecta; order Orthoptera; family Acrididae; genus Schistocerca; species Schistocerca serialis. Next base: position 521,142,350 of record NC_064644.1, read on the forward strand.
TATCACAAGGAGAAAGTTCACATCAGACTCACTAATCCTGAGAAAAAGACCGAAAGATAGGCACTCTGTGCCAGAGACGCCACAGGCATCATTTTGAATCTCTGAAGAGGCCTATGAAATGTGTTTGAATGACAGTCAGTGGGGTGTAGCTTGAAGCATATACTGTCTAAAAGCAAGGCTGCATTGGTGTGTATCTTTTGGAGCAGAGTACTTCAAGATGCTGGGAAATTAAGTTAAAGAAAACAGGAATTTGAATTACTTTCTCAAAACTTCTGAATGAATGAACATTATATGAACTCCTTTTTTGGTATACTGTAGTAGCCATGTTTCCGCCTCGATTTACCATAGAGGTATGGGATGTTTGTAGACTCAGAGGTACATTAACTTAGTTTTTCTTATATTTACATTACTCCATCATATGTATTAGTTTTCATGAAATGAAAAGGAAATGTCATTAGCAACATTTTATTTTGAAAGACAGAGATTCTTCCTTCAGTTTTAAGGGTGAGATCAAGGCTTCATGAAAGCAGTGTTGAAATCTTATTTTTAGCATTATTTATGCACACACTTGTTGAGGTGTTGCACTGGTTAAGACACTTTGAAATGTTCCTTCCACCTCATGCCATAAGCTTCTGTTGTATTGTGTGAGGGCCTACTCTAGGCCACTTACAGAATATGTGTAGTCTTTATGATATATATACAGTGCACAATATACACAATGTAGCACAAATCTGATGCACGTATACAAGGACCAGCATGTAGGCAAAAGATTTCTGTGGTATTTGTGTCTTTCCAATGTGCATGTGGTATATGCAGAAATGTGAATTATGGTGATGATATTAGCAAATGCATCCAAACAGGACTAATGTGCTGTTATTCTTTTCATGTTAGCTGGGACACACAGCAATAGTCATCCATCAGAGAATGAAGAACATGTGTAGGGCAGCATGTTTGTCAGAAATCACATTTGTGGAATGGTGCACCACAATCAACACAAGACACTGCTTGATCTGGGAGGCTGGTCTCATCCATTATGGATAATAACAAGTCGCCAGTTGATGATGCAATTAATGCAGACCAGCACACCCATTTCAGAGCTAGTGAAGGATCTCAACATCAGCTCTGGTAGTGTGCAACACATCAGCTGGCAGTAGTCAGGCTAGTTGTAAGATCTGAGGGGAGTGGAGGAGGAGGACTAACATTCTTTGACTCATTTCCCACCACAAGTTCGAAACCCAGAATTGGTGGTTGCTTGCTGCATTTGTAAATCAATCTAAATAAGGTCACCAATGTATCTGTTCACAATGAGACAAGGTTTAAAATGTCACCAGTCCTATACCACTTATAAGTTTCCTTTAGCATTTAAATGATTTACAGAAAGGCTCCCTGACCAAGCACTAGATTGGAAAATGTACACCATAAACAACCACTATCCTACCTCGTGCCTGAAGCTTATGCTTGTAATTACCATAAAGATAAAATATGATTACAGTTCAAAGTCAGTAGGTAACAGATCACACACAATAGCTCCTACTTCAAGTCTCCACAAAAACAAATGTAATATATTGGCTACAAATAAAATCTGCCAAGTCTTTCACTTTTATTAAACACAACCACCAGATAGCTACTGGCCCCATTCTCTACCATGAGGGCTCTTCCTACTGAGCTTATGCATTGCTCACTCACTTCAAAAATCAGAAGATCAAGCAGAATTCCATACCCATAGGTGAGAACATTCTCTTGACTCCTTTCAAAGCTTTTTCTACCACCTTATCAGTTGCTCAGAAGCACTTACTCGTGGCTCAATATACTTGATACTCTTAAAAATCCACCTCTGTCTCCACATGGTCCACAACTTCTCCTATACTCATGATGACTGTCTGATGACTTCTTGTTTTTGTGGACTCCAAGCAGTTATGTGAAACTGTTTTACATTCACACCTGTCATCCTGTTGACCCTCGGAGCAGACTATCAGCATGTTTGTCAGCTATTTCCTACTCCAGCTAGTAGCATTCCTTTGCAAAATGAATTTTTCTGCCAGCAATTTCAGAAATGTATTTCCAACAGGTGCTGGAAAGCGCCTACCTTCATGAAAACTCAGTAGTTCATAAATAACTGTAATGTTTCTGATCACAAACTACTTTTGATGGATAATGAGAAGCCTGACCAATCATCTTCAGGCTGGACAAAGCCTCCTTCCATCAGATATTGGAACCCATCTCTGCCATCCTCAGTTAGTGGGATCACAAGACCTCAGGTTCATCTTGGAATGACATGTTGGAGGGTGGTGGTTCACTCCTCCAATCATTCAGATTTAGATTTTCCATGCTTCCCCTAAATCCATTACAGCAAGTGCTGAAATGGTACCATTGGAAAGAAAACTTTCAATTTTCTCCCCAGCTCCAAGTTTCCTTCACTCCTTGCCCTCTCTCACTCTCTCCTCTCATTGCCTAATCTTCCATCCATCCTCACCTGAGTATTTACTGATTGTTGCTCAAAGTTATGGTTTGATTGAAAAGAAAAGACAAAAATGAAGACTACTTTATAACTGGTTGGTCCAGTAACATAATGGATAGATGCTATTTTACTTTCTTTAACAACTATGAAATGCAAACTGTGGTACTTGAAACAGGATATTTAGTACAAGAAAGCTATCTGAAATGGGGTACTCATACTTATTATCTGCTTCTCTTTACCACCACCCCTTCCTGGGACTGATGACCTTCCCTGTTTAGTCCCCCTTAAACATCCCAAAAACTCAACAACCAACCACCCCTTCCCACCAAGCAAAGATATTTAATTGGTAGAAGTTTTGTTTGTAATGGGTCTTAACATGAACTCTCTTTCCACAAATCAGTGCATATTTTTTGAAGTGCTGCCATATCCAAAATCTCAGATAACCTAAAAGCTGCATCATTATGACATCAGCTGTTACAGTTACCAAATTTTTTGTATGGATTTCTTTTCTTTTCTTTTTTTATTAGAATTATTCCCACTTACTGTCAAGTTTATTGAATGCATTGTGATATCTGCTTCCACTTATATACAGGGTGACATTTATTGAACTATATGAAGAAAATGTAAATTAGTTACAAACTGCAGATTGCGCACACTTCGTTCAAAATGTAAACATCAGTACTGATATTCAGATTTAGGTTATGACATGTTTGATGTTTGATATGCCTGCCATTATTGACTATCATGGGACACAGACAAATAGCGAATTCTGCATGACCTTCTGAAGTGTTGGAACATTGATGCGGTTGATGATCTCCTGAATGGCTGTTTTTAGCTCAGCAATGGTTTTGCAATTATTGCTGCTCACCTTGTCTCTAATATAGCCCCACAAAAAGGAGTTGCACTTGGGAGAATATGGTGGCCAATCGAGGCCCAAGGCAGGGTCCTCTGGGTATCCCAGAGCCAGAATGCGGTCCCCAAGGTGCTCCTGCAGGACATCAAACACTCTCCTGCTTTGATGAGGTTGAGCTCTGTCTTGCATTGACCACATATTGTCAAAATCAGGATCACTTTGGATAATAGGGATGAAATCATCTTCCAAAACCTTCACATACTGTTTGGTAGTCACTGTTCCATCAAGGAATATCATACTGATTATTTTCTGTGACTGGAAATTGTGCACCACACAATCACCCGTTGAGGGTGAAGACACTTGTTGATCGTGAAATACGAATTCTCAGTCCCCTAAATGCACCAGCTTTGCTTATTGATGAACCCATGCTAGAGAAAGTGGGCTTCACAGCTAAGCAAAATCATACATGCACATATTAATTCCCATTATGCCCTGAAGCCAACACTACAGTTTGAACATCCTAATGCAAACTGTTCAGAAGTTATGACAATTTTATTTCATATAGTCCAATAACTGTCACCCTGAACATATGCATATCTGTCAATTGTTGCTTTTGCCCTAATTAAATATTGACATTTATTCACCCAGATTACACCAAAAATTCTCATTACTAGCTTCATTGTATCTCCCTGTGTGTTGTAATGTTAAGAGCTGTACATAAGAAACACTATGATAAAACAGAAGGCAGTCTTCGATTCTAACAGGAAACATATTTTTATATTTATTGCAGATTCCAGTTCAGTTTCACCTTCTTTAATTTACCCAGTGTTGCTTGCTTTGCCATTAGTTGCACACTTGTTAAAAATGTTATGTTTTCCATCTTTTTTGGTACAACTCTCTTTGTCATTATGTTTCCCTTTGTACTCTTTTCTACATAGCCTAAAAGGGTTTCATTAATTTGATTTTTGTGCAATTTATGATCATTATGTTGATTGATGGCTTTGTTTTTTCATAATTTACCATAAAATGTTATAAAGAGGAGATCAGGTACTGTCTCATACATGAAAGTGCCATAATAATCATGTCTGAACTGTAATGAACAGTGAATGTTCTGAAAACTATGGAATCGTTCACATTACTTACACTCAACTCCACAGACATTTTAAATTATATAGACCCCAAGAATTCTGATCCCATATTTTTCTCTTAATTTTTATATTTTGTTTTACTTTTTAATTTGATATTTTTTTATTCCTTGAATAACTCAGAAAACCAATGCAGTTTCTCTTCTAAAGTTTATGCATTCGAGATAAGTACAACAGAATTATTTATCAACTGTTGCATATACCTAGCATTTCAAAATAAATATCAAAATTTTATTGTTTTAAAGCATTTATCACATTCAACTTAGAGTTATAAATAATACTTAAACTGAAATAGCAATTCAAACAGTTTTTCTTACAGGTTTTCAGTGTGAGCACCATTCATCATTTAGAACACATTGAGTTGAAAGATGTGTTCTTCCCAAACCTAGATCAGTGTGTCTGGAGTAATTGTTGCAGCAACTGTTTCAATCTGGTTTCTTAAGTAAGGTAGATCAGCTGGTACTGGAGGCACATTCACATAGTACTTTATTAACTCCAAAATGTAAAAATCGCATGGCATCAAATCGAGTGAAATTGGAGACCTTATGAAACCAGCTCTTCATCTGCCCTCTTGGTGGCCAATCCAGCATTTGGGTACAATGTCATTTAACCAGTAGTCTAATGAGTTAGTCCAGTGAGGTGGACAACCTTGCTGCCCAATAAACTTCTTCGAATTGAGGAAAGATCCATAGTTCTCGTGCATCAAGATATGAAATACCAGTTACGGTTGCTCCACCGAAATACACTGGCATATGGCACAAAAAACATTCAAGTTTGAGGAATTTCATTGCAACTGTATGATATTATAGTGATTTACTGAGCCCCGATGCTCACATTAGGTGTGTTCGTATGTGAAATGTTGATTCACTACTGAAGAAAACACAATCCAGAAAATGTTTACCATCATGCAGCAACATTTTGTTTTCAAAGTTGGCGTGTAAACTGTAGTCTCTAGGCTTTAGGGCTTCCAGCATGATACATACAAAACTCTTTGAGCTGCCCTTTCATTTGATGTATTTTTTATAATTTTAAGTTGAATGTAAAGCCTTAAAACCCCAATATTCATTTTGAAACACCTGGTATTTGAAGGAAGCATATGAAATTTTTCAATCTTAATTTTAATTACACAATGGTCTATTATACTTTACAAGCAAAATTTCTCTATGAATGTAAAAGAAAGAGGGACAATAAAGCCTAAAATTAGAAAGATAGTGTCTGAGAATACTTAGAATGGGGCATCCAGTATACAACATAGGTACTGCTATTTTTTAGATGTTACTTAGAGCCAAGGCAAGAGATATTGCTTAGAGCTAAGGCAAGAACTCCATAGTGTTAATCATGTACTCGATGATGCCTGTGTGCTTTTGTAATCACAAGCAGCTTTCCCCTCCAGCCATAACTGTTTATCTCTTCCTGTGATAAGATTTGCTTCTCAGCTGGGACCTGTTTGTTCTTACTACCATGAGTCATGTGTAGATTATTTACTTGACTATTATCTAAAGATAGGATCAAAGATAAGTTTTTAACTCTTAAGTTTCTTTGGCTGAACCTGATAAACTTGCGTTTATATTGTTATGTGCATATGAGTGTGCTTTCTTATTTCTCTATTGATATTTTAAATAAAAGGTACATGGGAAATGTGTATGTTTTGAACAGTTTCATTTAGTTGACACCATTTTGAATGTGATGCTTGATTGTAAACCACACCCAGATACCGAATGAATGATTATGTTGCTGCAATCAAGGAAGTGTGGAAGGAACTTCCTAGAAGAGTCAGTTGTGTTCACGCCAAACATTGGTTGACAGAATGGACACATCCCTTTTATTAATGCTGATTTTACTCATAGTTAACTGTGTGTGTTGTGTGAAAGTAACTCCTAGTGGCAAGAGTTCTTCAATAACTACAAAAGGATATCCTACAACTGAGTCAGTTTCTACTGAACCTGCTACAACTGCTACAACTGCTGTGTTTGCAGGTAATCCTCAGTATTCAGGCAAATATGTGCTTTGTAAAAAAATTTTGCACCTGAGAAATATTTATGTCCTATTGGAAAAAGGAAAACAATTGTTTCATTTACATAATTAATTTTTAATATTTTTGCTTCTAACTGACAGTTTACTGAAATTGTTTTGCAAGTATAATAATTTTAAGAAACTCAAGAAAACTATTTAATATGTTGCTGGTAAGAGTATTTGTTTCCAGAGCCAGTGGCAGGTTCTCTGTTAACACTATTTTTTTCAAGTTGAAGTAGTTATTTCTGCTAATTATGTGTGTTGTTATAAGACTTGCAATCAAACACTCTCTTTTATAGGCAATACAGATAAGCTATACTTTAACAATATTTTTATTTTATGATGTGTGCGGTTTGTTGTTGTTTTTTCACTAAATCGTGGAGGAGGTCCTTCATGACAGCAAAATTTCAATGAAGTACACAGAAACAGCTCTGGTGAATGCCATAAATTTTTTTATCATAATTCAGAACTCCACTAAACAAATCTATTGGTCTATTTTTTAAGTTGGTATAATGAGTGTATGTACCAGAATTAATACATAATTCAGTTTTATTATTAGCCATGACAACAGGTGGACACTCTCATGCTAGGGTATGAGTGACGTTCCATTACCTTTTAACCTTTGCCAACCTGTACCTTTCTCCTTCCTGAAGAAGTAACTATTAGTTCTGAAAGCTAAGATAATTTATGTATTTTTATATGTGGTAGTTAGCTCTTGATTGATTTTTTAAGTATTTGTCCCAACACTTATTCTGTCCCAAAATTGTGTGAAAATATGCAAAGTACCCTAGAAGAAGTTGTTCTTTTATTTATTATTTATTTATTATTTTCACCTTTGTATTGACCAACTAGGATCACTTAAGGACTTCAGTTCCTCTTATTTACTATTGTTGTTTCCAATTTTTACAGTACTCCTCCTTTTATCCCCATGTTGGCATTTCCTTTATTCTGCCGATGTTGTTCCTGATTTCTTATTTCTTCTCTTTAAAAGCATTCTGAATTCAATATTTTATTCTTAAAAAGGTATCTTTCTGTTATTTATTATTGTATGATGTTGTTTCTTTCTAGTTTTTCATTTATGTTTTTTTAATTTTATCTATTTACACATCAAGTTCCGTAGTACCAAATTGAGGAACAAATCTCCAAGGTCATGGAATGTGTCAGTACATGAAATTACAACATAAAAATAATAACAGATAAGAATAAATGTATATGAATCTGAAAAAAAGTCAGTCCATAAGTTTAAGTAAATGCAATCATCAATACAACAAGTATCAGCTTAATCTCTCAAGGAACTCCTCAAAAGAATAGAAGGAGTGACCCATGAAGAAACTCTTCAGTTTCGATTTGAAAGCATGTGGATTACTGCTAAGATTTTTGAATTCAAGTAGTAGGTTATTGAAAATGGATGCAGTAGTATACTGCCCACCTTTCTGCACAAGACTTAAGGAAATCTGATCCAAATGCAGATTTGATTTCCGCCAAGTATTAACTGAGTGAAAGCTGCTTATTCTTGGAAATAAGCTTGTTCACAAGAAATGACAGTAAGGAATATACGAGGGCGGTTCAGAAAGTAACCTCCGATTGGTCACAGTGAGGGTTGTTGGGGGGAGTAGCAACGCCATCTGTGCGTTCACGCACTCAACAGGTCAGTCGGCATCAAGCCGTGGTCGAGTGAACGTCGTACCTGTGCTAGTTTAGTTTTTGTGGCAGTTTGAAATGTGTGCTGCAATAGAAAACCCCGCCAAATGTGAAGTGCATGCTGTCATAAGGTTTTTTACAGCCAAAGGATATTCTGCAGCAGCTATTCATCGTGAGCTTTGTGCCGTGTACGGACCAAGAGTTATGAGTGAAGGAGTTGTCCGTGAATGGGTACGTTTATTTAAAAGTGGACGAGAAAACGTTCATGATGAAGAGAGGAGTGGTAGACCATCATTGGTGACTGACGAACTCGTTCATACAGTTGATGCAAAAGTTCGTGAAAATCGACGTTTCTCAATGTCGGAGTTGTCTACTGGTTTTCCACAGATTTCTAAGACTCTCTTGTACGAGATAGTGACAGCAAGATTGGGTTACCGTAAGTTCTGTGCACGATGGGTGCCCAAAATTCTTACCGACCACCACAAAACTCAAAGAATGGCCTCTGCATTAGACTTTCTGTCACGTTATGAGGACGAAGGAGAACCATTGTTAAACAGAATCGTGACCGGTGACGAAACCTGGATTAAGTACGTGAACCCTGAGACAAAAGAACAATCAAAGATATGGGCACATTCAAATTCGCCTACCAAACCAAGAAAAGCCTCGCAAGATTTTTCTGCCAGAAAACTGATGGCAATGGTGTTTTGGGATGCCAAAGGGGTGTTGTTGGTTGAATTCATGGAACGTGGTACGACCATTAATCAAGACGTGTACTGTGAAACAATAAAAAAGTTACGACGGGCTATATAGAACAAACGCCGTGGTATGCTGACTTCCGGTATCGTTTTTTTGCATGATAACGCCCGTCCTCACTCTGCTCGCAGAACAACGGCCCTTCTTGAGTCCTTCAAGTGGGACGTTATCAACCATCCACCTTACAGCCCAGACCTGGCGCCAAGTGATTATCACCTCTTCATGCATTTGAAGAAATGGCTCGGGTCACAGCGGTTTGATGACGACGAAGAGCTCAAAGATGCGGTCACAGCCTGGCTCCAGGCACAAGCGGGTGATTTTTATGCAGAAGTAATTTCAAAGCTTGTGAAGAGATACGATAAGTGCCTCAATCGCTATGGAGACTATGTAGAAAAATAGTGCAAAGATGTAGTTGTAAGATGTATATATTAAAATATTTTTATTTAACTTGGTGTATTTTTTTAAATCAACCGGAGGTTACTTTCTGAACGGCCCTCGTATATATTGAGAGGCCAATGTCAAAATACCCAGACTCGTGAACAGGGGTTGACAAGAGGTTTGTGAACTTACACTACTTATTGCCTGAACTGCCCATTTCTGAGCCAAAAATATTCTTTTAGAATAGGAAGAGTTACCCCAAAATATAATACCACACAACATAAGTGAATGAAAATAAGCAAAGTACACTAATTTTCATGCTGAATGCTCACTCACTTCAGATACCATTCAAATAGTAAAAATGGCAGCATTAAGTCTTTGAACAAGATCCTGAATGTGGGCTTTCCAAGACAGCTTACTATCTATCTGAACACCTAAAAATTTGAACTGTTCAGTTTTACTAATCATATGCCCATTCTGTGAAATTACAATGTCAGGTTTTGTTGAATTGTGTGTCAGAAACTGTAAAAACTCAGTCTTACTGTTATTTAGCATTAGTTTATTTTCTACAAGCCTTGAACTCAGGTCGTGAACTGCACTATTTGAAACCATGCCAATGTTGCATACAACATCCTTTACTACCAAGCTAGTGTCATCAACAAACAGAAATATTTGAGAGTTCCCCATAATACTAGAGGGCATATCATTTATATAAATAAGGAACAAGAGTGACCCCAACACTGATCAATGGAGCACCCCCCACTTTACCGTACCCCACTCAGACCCCACATTACAGCCATTCTCAACATTGTGAATAGCGACCTTTTGCTGTCTGTTGCTAAAGTAAGAGGTGAATCAATTGTGAGCTACTCCCCGTATTCAGTAATGGTACAACTTCTGGAGCAATATTTTGTGATCAGCACAATCAAATGCCTTAGTTAAATCAAAAAATATGTGTAGCATTCGAAAACCTTTGTTTAACCCATCCAGTACCTCACAGAGAAAATAGAATATATCCTTTTCAGTTGTTAAACAAATTCTAAAGCCAAAATGTACATTTGATAGCAAATCGTGTGATATAAAATGATCAATTATCCTTACATACACAGCCTTTTCAATAAATATAGCAAACGCTGATGGCATAGAAATAGGTCTAAAATTATCTACATTATCCCTTTCTCCCTTTTTATAAAGCTGCTTTACCACTGAGTACTTGAATCGTTCAGGAAACTGACCATTCATAAAGGAAAAATTACAAATATGGCTAAATACAGGGCTAACAAGTGCAGCACAGTACTTTAAAATTCTGCTAGGCACTCCATCATAACCATGAGAGTCCTTAGTCTTCAGTGATTTAATTACTGACTCAATCTCCCTCTTGTCTGTATCACAGAGGAGTATTTCAGACATCAGTCTTGGAAAGGCGTTTACCAAGAAAGTTATATGATTCGCTGTAAAAATTGAATTTTTGTTTAATTCACCAGCAATGCTCAGAAAATGATTGTTAAATACTGAACATATATCTGATTTACCAGTAACAGAAGTATTTTTACTGTGAATTGACTTTATATCATCAAACTTGTGCTGCTGACCAGACACTTCCTTCACAACTAACCATATGATTTTAATTTCATCCTGTGCATTACCTATTCTGTTTGTGTACCACATACTCTTTGCCTTCCTAATAACATTTTTATGCACCTTACAACACTGTTTGTAATGTGCCACTGTAGCTTGATTGCCATTACTTCTAACATTTTGAAATAATTCCCACTTTGTTCTACATGATATCCTTATCCCACTAGTCAGCCACCCAGCTGCCTATTACTACTAGTACCCCATTTAGAATGCTCTAATAGAAAGCAACTCTCAAAGAGCATGAGAAATGTGTTATGGAAAGCATTATATTTATCATCTATGTTATCCGCACTATAAACATCCTGCCACTCTTGTTCCTTGATAAGGTTTAAAAAACTCTCTATTGCTGTTGGATTAACTTTCCTACATAGTTTGTAAGTAAATGTGACATTTGTTTGAGTACTAAAGCCTTTTAGTGTTAAAATTTGTTCATCATGGTCTGAAAGGCCATTCACCATTTTGCAAACAGAATGCTCATGTAGTAATGAAGAATGAATAAAAATATTGTCTATGGCTGTGCTACTGTTCCCCTACACCCTAGCTGGAAAAAAATCTGCATCAGAGCCTATGAATTTATGAGATCTACCAACATCCTTTTTCTTGCACCATCATATACAAGATTTATATTGAAGCCACCACATATAACTAATTTCTGGTACTTCCTACAAAGTGACTCAAGAACCCTCTCTAGCTTGAGCAGAAATGCTCTGGAGTCAGAGTTAGGGGACCTATAAACAACAACAATTAGGAGTTTAGTTTCACTAAATTCAATGACCCCTGCACAACATTAAAATATCTGTTCAGTGCATTACCATGATATGTCTGTGGACTCAAACGGAATACTGTTTATTACATACATAGCCACTCCCCCACCCCACAAGAAACTCCATGAAAAACAGCCAGCTAATCTGTATCCTGGTAAAGGAAGCATCTTAATTGTCAAATTATTTAAGTGGTGCTATGATATACCAATAATTTCAGAGTCAACATGTATAAGTAGTTCACCAACTTTATCTCTAGTACCTCTTATATTTTGATGAAATATGCTAATTCCTTCTCTACTTGGAAACATTATATCCTCTGAAGGTGAGCCCTAAGTTAGAGGGACTCCTTTAAGCATGTATACCTATCAGCTTGCTTCAATCCAAAAAAGGTGCAGGTCTAACACCAACTACTACAGGAATTTTTCCTTGAGTGATCCCACCACCACCCACTACACTGTCACCTATAAGCTTTGCCAGCCTCCCTTTCCCATACCTATTGAGGTGCAGGCTGTACCAAGTGAATCCCGATCTACTGATAGACCCAACTGGCACCATTGAGATGTGATCCATGCCCTCTGCCATCAGCGCCCTCCCCAGCCCTGTGTTAATGCACCTAACAGCTGCATTAAGATGCATGCTATTGTTTATTTCTTCTACCAGAAATAAAAAAAACAAATATTTGTTTCATTAGTCTGTTCTCATTCATTTGGTAGAAATGCCCAAAGAATAGTAATCTGCACTTAGCCATTACTTTTGATATTTTCTCTGTATTTTTGTAGATGTCCGCATTACTTGTAATTTTCCAAGCATCTGTAGTTTACATTGCTCTCATTGTTTTTCGAATAATATGTTTTTCTAGTTCCTCTATTCTGTCCAGTTTGTAGTTCACCATTAGGCGGCATCCACATCCATGTAAACTTTATGGTCATGGTACAGTGTATTAGTTTTGTTTTTCTAGATATACCTTTATTGTTGTAAATATTCTTTATTGAATCATATGCTCTCTTCATTTTGTTAGCTGTTGCAGTTAATGCAAATTTTTCTAGTCCAATGTTTTGTATAATTTCTCCAAAATGTTTAAATTTGCTTACTCACTCTATTTTTACCATTTGTATTGCTGTGGGTTTTGGTACAATTTTTATATTTGCCACAAATTTGTTTCATCAGCTGAAATTTTGATACCTGTCCCATTTCCTATTTTTTCCAGAAGATTTATTTGAATAACTGCTTCTCTCAGATTTTATGTAAGTATTGCAAAATTGTCTGCAAAAGCCAGTCTGTTTACAATAATTCCGCTTGTTTTCCTTCCCAGAGTTTTTGGTTCAATTTTATGATCTTTTATGTCCAAATTCCAGATTGTTACAATTTTTTCTAGAATGCAGATAAACAGTCAAAATGATAAACCAGTTTTTATTCCAAATGGTTAATTTTAGATGTCATATTAGTTAGAGCCTCAGGAATTATGTTTGCCAGTTTTGTTTTAACACCAAATTCTCAACATTTTATCTTTGTTTCTATGTCTACCAAATCAGATGCTTTCTTGAAATCAGTAAATGAGACTATTATAGGTTTGTTGGTTAATGTTCTGTGGCGAATTATTGATTTTGAGTAGAAAATCTATTCTATGCAGTATCGTCCCTTTCAAAAACCACCCTGATATGCTCCCAGTTGTTTGTTTGAAGTTTCTACAACTCTGTCCAGGAGGATTTTTGATAATATTTTGTATGTACTGGTAGAAGTGACACTCCTCCGAAATTATTGACATTTCGTTTGTCTCCCTTTTTATGTAATGGGTGGATTAATGCTATTTTCCAATCTTCTGGAATATTTTCAGTTTTCAAAATGTTCTCAAAAAGCAATTGTAGACCATTTATAATTTTTGGTTCTGACCATGTCAATAATTCTGCTGTGGTGTAGTGTTCACCACTTGCTCTGTTGTTTATAAGTGTTTTGGTGGTTTCATGAATTTCTAGCTCTGTTGGTGGGGAGTCTTCACCTGGATTTTATGCTATAGCTGGAAATTCCAATTTAACTGCTAGAACTGACAGTTGAAGGGCCTGACAAAAATTCTGCCATTACTTGATAATTGTCTTTATTGTTTAACGCCAGTTTGCAGCTTCATCTTTGTAAGAAATACTTGGTGCTTGATATCCTGTAACTACTTTGTTGAAATTTGGTTTAAAAATTTCGAGTATTATTTTTGATGAAATTTGCTTGTATTTCCAGAATGCTCTTTGTTCTACTTCTTCACATGCTTCATTTTACTCTGTGTTCTTTTTATTCTTGGCCAATCCCAAAGTTTTCTCAGCTGATTTAGTATTATGTATTTGAGTGCATGCCAATCACCTTTTTTTGTTGGTTCAGTTTCTTCTCTAAATTTTTCTATAATTTATATTGTAATATTAGCTGTAGAGGAGTTGTATCTGAGTACTGTTTTGGTTGTATTTCTTATTTTAGATGGGAGAAATCATATTTTAATATTAGAGGGATAATGACCTGAATCAAATTCTCCATTTCTGATTGCTTTAACATCCATAATTTCCATCATATTGCTTTTAGATATAGTTATGTGATCCATTTGAAATTCCTCTAGGTTTGGATTTGGAGATATCAAAGTTTTGGTATTTGCTTGTCATTTGCAAACATGTGTGGACATCAGTTTAACTGGAACATTTTACACATATTGATCACTCGTTCACCATCTCTGATTGTTCTTAATTGTGTTGAATATTCACCTACAATATCCTTAAATTTATTTTCCTTCCCGAATTAGCACTGAAGTCATTGACAAGCATTTTAACATTTTTGAAGGTATGTTGGAGAGTGCAGATTCTAAAGGAAACCAAAACTGATTGCTGATGTCTTCTGTTGTCATCTTTTATAGGTGGATGGCAGTTTGTAAAGGTGTAGTGTTTATTCTTATATTTTATTGTTAACATGGACATTCCTTCTGATATCAGCTTAAAATCTGTTACACAATTTATGATTTTTTGTTTAGATAAATTGCTATTAAAACATTGGTGTGTTTTCCATTATACTTACTGCTGGTCTCTCTTTATAAATTCTATAGTGTCATGTGTCAACTACATTATCATTTAAGAATCTTGTTTCCTGCGCTGCTAAAAATTGTACATGGTTCTTCTGTAGCAATAATTCAAATTCCTTCTGTTTCCCAGTTTTCTGAAGAGAATTTGCATTTAATTTTCCAATGAAGTACCTCTTCTTGAGCTCAAACTTATGAGGAAATGGTCTGACATATGAGTTACCTATTTTGATCAAGTTTTTCAAGGACATTCTATGTAAAAAAAAAATATGTGTTTGACCTTTTGATGGACACTCTAATTTTTGAAAAAACTGAGGTCAAAGTTGATGATGAAAAATGATATTTTCAATGTTATACATTAAAAGATCATCTAAAAACAATTTTTTCATGTAATATGGGGTCCAAATTTAATAACATTTGAGTTATTAATGTTTTTATGTTTTATTCTGTTGCTTGGGTACCCATCATTCAGTCTGTCTAGCAGAGTGAGGTCAACAGTCAAGTGGCCCAGGCTTTAGATTACCAAGCTGCTTGTCTGTGTTTGATTCTTGCTTGTGGGTTTTTTTCATTTGATATTCTGCTTGGTGTATCTGATATTATTTTGAGAATGGGAATGCCTTTCTTCCCTCCTTTGAAGTAAAATTTTGGGAGGTATTATTAATACTCAAATAAGTATATATAAAGTATTGACAGTTATTTTCATTGTGATATATGATGCACTAGATTGGACTTTTATAGATGATGATATTCATCAGAACTGCAGTATGAAAGTGATACCTCGAAAATGTACCTGACAGGTAAATAATTTCACTGCATGACTACAAAATCATATGCCATGACAGCAAAGCAGAGTATTACAAGACAGGATGGAGGCTATCAAAACTTGTGTGTTATTCCGTAACCAGTTGTTCAATGCCTCTCTTCCATAACATACTTTTATACTCTTGGTACACATCCAGATTGATATCTTTTACATCTGTTTGTAGCAATGTGAATCAGATATTTTTCTATGAACAATGTATCGGTGAACATGTCAATGTGATGAGATTTTGTTCGTGTGCTGTGCACGGTGTCAGAAATATGTATGTTTTGCCTGTTTCTACGATAAGTTTCACATCACTGATTGTGAGAACACTCATGAACAGAAAATCAGTTAGGATTATGCAATAATATAAATTTGCTGTATTTTTGTACTATGTATCATGATCAAAATAACTGTCAATACATTATATATACTTGTTTGATTATTAATCACACCTCCCAATGTTTTACTTAAAAGGAGTCAAAGAAAGTATTCTGACTATTATCAGATAGACTGAAAAAATATTGAATGAAAAAGAAAAGCCATGACCAAGAATCAAACATGGACCAGCAGCTCTGTAATATAATGCTGATAACTTGACTGTTGACCTCACTTTGCTAGACAGACTAAATGCTGGATACCCAGGCTGCAGGATGAAAACATAAAAATGCTAACAAATTAAACGTTGTTAACTTTGAACCCCATATTATATTAATAAAAAGTCTTTGTGTTTTAGACAATCTTTCAATATTTAAGATGGAAAATACAATTTTCTCTCATCAACTTTCACCATAACTTTCAAAAAAATTAGAAACTTTCTAGCAAAAAGCCAAAACATGTGTCTTTTTTTGTTTTCAGAATGAAATATCATTGCAAAACTTTATCAAAACAGCCGACCCACAAGTCAGATCCTTATCAGAAGGCTTTTCAGTATATTCCATCTCTTCTTCAATGAAAATGTTGAGACTCTTCGGAATCCTATGTCCAAGTGCATTACAAGATGTGATGATGGATTCCTCATTAGAGTTACCATCTTGGTAGTGTATTCCTTTTGTCAATTTTGGGTTTTGTGATTTTCAGTTATAAATTATAGAGATCGGGAAATACAGGGTCATACATGAATTCCAAAAATAAGACGAGGTTGTTAGCCTGGAATATTACTGATTCAGCCATCACTAACAAGTGGAAATGACACTGTCTGGGTACTGCCACTAACTTGTGGAACTGTTGTGCCCTGCATCCACTTTAGATGTGAACAAGAGGCTGCCATTTTTGCCGGCTTCACCATACTGAAACCCATCTTCTCCATCTTCATTGCTGTTGAGGTCTTTACCACAACCCTGGCAAGAGGGCCTTAAGCAGTGTTGTCAGCTGGGCTAGCTGACCCAAGGTTTTTTTAAAGATCTTCTACCACTTCTCCTTTATGTTGGTTTGCTATAGGCAACCTTGTAACTTTTATTATCCATGTTTGCAGAATTGAAGAAGCTATTATTTTATTAGGTAATCAGAATGCTCCTTGCACTGTAGGTTGCTATTCATTGGAACACCAGTTTTGTAAAACATCTGTATGTTGAATTTATGGGCATTATTTTTTGTGCAGGATTGCACAACATATGTTTTTGTAAACTTAGTATAAGGTCTTTACAATTTATCATTTTAAACTTTTAGATGACATCTTAATAGTGTTTGGAAAGCCCGAATATTGATTCTCCACTGGCATGCTTACTCTGTAGCAAATATTACAGATGACTATAATGTCTTAAGTAAACAATTAATATACATTAATATAGAAGCATACAATGTATAAAACCTTGAGAGATGATATACATTGTGCTCAAATGTTTTAAGTTTGCTTAAAATCTCCCAGATAAGTGAATACACTAATGTGAACTGTAGTCTGAGATAGATTTTAAATTCTAACTACAATAGTTATCCTGTAGTGTCGAAGTGTATCTCATTATAATGAGTGATGGGCAAACTCAAAAATTACAGAAATTTTTATAACAATGTCTTTTGTTTTAATAAAATGTAATTAATCGTAACATTAATAGTTACCTTTTTAGAGAATCCACCACAGAAATAATGTTGACATGTCAATTAGCAAGTTATTTCATGAATAAGACATTTCTGTTCTATGATGTTTTACTTTCTCCAAAACACCTAAAAATTCTGAAGGCACATTATAAGTCTATTTTCATAAGCTGATGTTAGTACTGCATATTTCAGTCTCAAAAGCTCCTCATGAGTGACTCTATCACATCAGCTCAATATTTTGATTTTTTGCTAGATATATCTTTGAACCAGCTAGAACTGTTATTGCTTGTCAGTCAAGTAACAATTTTTATGATTATTGTATCTATTTGTGACTTGTCTGCCAATGGAAAATCCATGATATAATGTAAAAATATTATGAAAAAGATAGTTGCTACTCACCATACAGTGGAGACACTGAGTCGCAGATAAGCACAACAAAGAGACTGCAGAAGCTGAGCTTTACACACACACAAAACCACACATGTACACAGACACACACATGCAAACACAACTCACACACATGACCACAGTCTCTGGCTGCTGGGCCTACACTTCGTGCAGCAGTTGGTTGTCATGAACAAACTGTCTGTCCACATGAATGGCCAATGGCAAACTGTGGCCAAGAAACAGCTGGACCACCTGTTGCTGAGCATGCTGCTCAACATGACATTGATTTCAGTGACTTCTTCACAGCCTGTGTCCTTTGGATCCTTCCCACCAACACCAGTTTCTCAGAATTGCACAAGTGGGAACTCTCCTTGCAATATATCCTCCATTTCCGTAACCCTGATGGCCTCAACCTGTGTTAGTCATTGTCCTTTCCCATCAGATCCTTCCCTGTTACAATTCCAGCCCTCTGTTCCCCCAATGCACCCAAAGTCTTTTTACTTCCCTCCTTATCCACAACCCTCTGTCCCTAACGACTGCACCTAGCTGCCATACTTTCTCTCCACCTCGTCCCTGCACTCCCACAAGTAGCACCTTACTGTCACCCACCCCTACCCTGCTATCCCTGCCCTCCCCACCTCCTCCTTACCACCACCATCCAGTTGCCCCTCCCATCACATGCTGCTGCTTGCAGCATGGCATCAGCAGCCAGAGACTGTGGTCATGTGTGTATGAGTTGCATTTGCATTAGTGTGTGTGTGTATGTTGTCCATTTCCAATGAAGGCCTTGTTGGCAAAAAGTTCACTTTCTGACATATTTTTGTTGTGCCTACCTGTGACTCAGTATCTTGCTACATGGTGAGTAGCAATTATCTTTTTCATAATATTGTGACTTGCCTGTGGTAGCTATTTAATTAGGGTCTTTTGTAAACCCTCATCACCAGTTTTGCAAATTCCTCATTGCTACTACTGCGGAGGCTGATTTGCCACTTTTGTTATGGTAGGCCGAATTTGTGAAATGGCTTCTGACTCAGTACACCACTAAGATGATATATTCCTGCCACTATTACACAGCTATACCCCAGGGTCTGGTAACAGGATAGGAGAACAAAAGTTCTACAATACTCCAACAAATTAGTAACAAACTGTATAGCGGAGATGCTGAGTCGCAAATAGGCACAACAAAAAGACTGTTGCAATATTAGCTTTCAGCCAACAAGGCCATTGTCAAAAATAGATGACCAGCACACACATAAAAACACACTCGCGCAAACACAACTCACACATAGGTATAGCTGAAGTTACACTACGAGTAGCAGCAGCAGTACATGTTGGGAGAGGCAACTGGGTGGGAGTAAGGAGGAGGCTGGGGTGGGTAAACTTCACAGGACATAGCAAATACAATTTACAAAAACCATCTGTTCACTTCTAAGAGTTCACTAATTGATGTTCCCTGTCTAAGTCAGCACTGGACGATGATCTGTAATCAGATGGGTGAGAGCTGCTCTTCTCTCTTCTGAGTAGGCTTCTGTCCATTGTTGTGTGGTCATTGGTAGGTTTTACTTGGCCAGCAATTGGCTGAGGTGAAATCAATATCTTCCTCCTCAGCAGCACCTGTGGTGCTGGTGGAACTCGCGCAAGTGGCGAGCCTCTATGGCACTCGCACCAGCTCGCATCTTAGTGCCTGTGGTGCTTTTGCCCTGGCTTTGTCTTGTTTGGATGACACAGCAGGGTCTGCACTGGAATACACAGTTCTTATTTCTGGTGAGCTTTCCTCTTAGCCCAGTACTGACTTGTTCTGGTGCTTTGAATGTTTTTCCATTTCTGTATCCATTTCACCCTAGTTCCTTGTTGCACACTTACTGCTGTTTAGCGAGTGGGGAGGACCTGATGTTCTATTGAGCATTCTGTTATGATCTCTGTCATGACTGTCATAGTCATCTAGTTGCTCAAGGTCTTTCTTAAACAGTCTTGTCTGCTTTGTATAAGTTGCTTTCCCTCTAGAGACAGTGCCCATTCTGACTAGGTGGTCACAGCCTCCTCTCTCTCATAGCCATTAGAACACACTCTAGATGTCATATAATTCCTGCTTGTGATTAGTTCTGTCAGCATCTTACTCTTTGATGAGTGCCATGATTTCTCTTAGAATCTTTCTAACCTTTAGTTAGCTTCTCAAGTTGTCCATGTCAAGCCATGTTCAGGTATTCTGAAACATACAGTACTGAAGATCTCACTACGGTGTTGTAGTGACACAGATTTTGGCCAAGAAAGAGATTTTGATCTGTAAATTTTCTTATGGATATGTTTGGCTTTCTCTGGTTTAATAGCAGCAATTAATTATACCAAATACAATCTCACCTCTGTGACAAGTCTTTTATTAAATGTTATCAGTTATGGATGATTAGTCCTCTTCTTCAGGCTTCTGTGAAACAGATTTACATTACTGAAACCATAACTGTACATCAGGACTGTTTGAAGAATGTAATTATTTTTGACAGGTGCCTGAAGGTCTAACATTTTTGACGACTAAGTGTGTGTGAAGTGTATGTAAAAACTTCCACCTCCTCTTCTACGAGTCGACTTACTTGGTGTACACAGTCAATCTTCTTCTCTGGATAGCCATCTTCTGGAATATCTATAAATTCTTCTCCAAAGAATGATGCTAGTTACAGGAACCTTAAAGACTCTCTCACTACTTGCAAAATAATTCGGTACTCGAAGAATACTTTTTGATAATTACTGGTATATCTGAGATTCATAAGAACAAAATTCACTCTTTGCACATAAACATTTAACTTATTGTAAGTAACTCATATCGTCTCACATTAGAAACAGATTTAAGTCCATTTAGAAAAGAGCTGGTTTAACAACTGTGTCTCTACTCCAAACATATTGTAAAATATGTCTTACCTCCAGCAAGTCCAAGATAAGAGTTACTTAAAAATCTCCCTCATTGTTCCTTGTCACTAACAATAGTCAATTACAAAACAGCACAGAATAACCCAGAAGTTCCATAGTTCTTCCTTGCTCTTTCACTACGACTTCCATGGCTTGACCGACAAGTACTTGTCGGTGCCGTTCGACTGCCATGTCTACATCTTCTCATGCAAACTTCAAACCTGTACACACAAACATGTGATGAGCAGTAGGTAGAATTCTATCATCCCACTCTCACATCTAAAATATTATGTGTTTGAGATGGTAGAGGGCTGAGTGGTTCTAGAATTTATGCACAAATTCTAGAAACACTACATATCCCCCGCCCCCCTCCCTCCTCAGATAGGACATGCTATATTTGATACATAGTCATTATGTACATAATATCTCACATGATAAAATTTTACATTTTAGCAGTATACATTTCTTACATAGGTTCCTATATACATATTCCACTTCAATAACAACCCTTCGTTTTCTCTAGAACAATCTTTAGCTAAGCATTTCTTTATTTTATTCTCACTTTACTTTGATATCAAGACCTGAGTATTCATTCATGATTTAGTAAGCTTTACTAGTATTTAGGCATTGTGAGACTTTTTCTTTATTTACGATTGTAAACTTCAGGTGTTCATGACATTCGAGTATTCTATTTTCTGTTCTCATTCTTTGTATTAGTTTGTAGCTTGTAGTTTGGAGGAACTCTGAGTGAAATGAAAGTGTTTTTTTGACACTTATTTATTTATATGAAACATAATAATGCTAGTTTTGTAACAAATTTATACTTTCCAGAATAATTCCTATAAAATGTGTGACTTCAGTCACGATACTGTCCCTTTCCCCTAGGATCAGTACCTATATCTTGCTTGTGGGTTGACCCTATGAGTGCACTTCCTCTTTCCATTCTGGTAAGTACACCCCTTTATAAAACATTCCTATTTTTTAGGCCATAGGTCGCCCTATCTCCATGTAGGTACGCCTGCCCTATACACTTAACAAATGCCGGGTATGCCCCCCCTTATCCTTTTTGAGTAGGCCTCACATTTCATTACCCCAGTATATGTTCCTATGTAAATTATAATTAAGTAATTTCTGGTCAAGATACAAATCTACTTCAAACTTTAAATTCATTCTTTAGTACATCATCAGCTCCCTAGGGTCCTCCTCTACTTCCTCTATACTTCCAGTAGATACCATGTGTGTATTCACTATTCAGTAGATAATATGTTTACTTAGTCTATTTGAGTCACACTATCCTACAATTCAGCAGAGTATTTATTAAACTGACTTTTCTTAAACAACTATCGCAATTACTTCCACTCCTACTTTCTTTTCCTTTCTTGGCGCACACCTCTTCCCTGTCTATCCCCTGCTCATTACTGCTTCTCACATCTTTTCGTCTCTCTTTGTGCATGAGTTGATCACCACCATTCTTCCTTTATATATACCTTATAACGGTACAGCCTCACCCAGGACTCATATGTCCAATATCACCCTTTTTTATATGCATCCGGATAGTTATCAGACAATTCAGTGCTTCCTAAAGCCTTGTATGTGTATCTATACATATATCATTCTGTCCTATTCGATAAAAAAAACTTGATATTCATTGCAAAGGCGTGTGGAATGTTCTGGAAGGACATGCATTGTCATAATTATCAGTGGATTGTTGTCATCAATAAAATTGTGTACATTTACTAAATTAAATAACTAATCAAGAAATTGAGGTAATAAGTCCTTAGAAATAAAGAACTAGAGACTGTAGAGATGTTAGCATGAAAAATCAATGCTTCTAATTAACAAAATTGCAGTCTAAAAATCCAGTAACCTTAGATCTCACCATCTTGAGAAACAGCTTAAAAGTTATAACCAAGCAATGTATTTTCTTTTGTTATTTATTTTTATGTCTTCCTCTGTCATTAATATTCTTTGGAATTACATTTCTCATTAACTCTCCAACTGTTTACATCTCACAGTTTTCCAATTTCCAGAATTTGATGTCTTATTTGTATGTTCTATGTATGTAAGCAGATAAAGCACGAGCTCTGTACTACCATTAAATATTAGTAACCAAACCAAACTGTAATTAATTACATAACTAAAATAATATGACAGACATTATTGTAATTAAAGCTCAGTATGATTTTCTTATGGAAAACTAGAGATATTCCTATAAAAGATCTG
Organism: Schistocerca serialis cubense; assembly: GCF_023864345.2. Classification (NCBI taxonomy): domain Eukaryota; kingdom Metazoa; phylum Arthropoda; class Insecta; order Orthoptera; family Acrididae; genus Schistocerca; species Schistocerca serialis. The sequence goes on from NC_064644.1 coordinate 521,165,380, forward strand.
TCATTCAATATTGTATTTTATACCTTATTCAGCTGTAACATCAGTTTATTTACATTTTGTAAATTTTAATTGTAACATCTAAATTGTATAAAATTAATAATGCTTTATTTTGGAAAGTCAATCTGTTTTAATTTTGTGTGTATGCGGATGTGTGTTTATGTAGTCTGATTCTTTGGCCTTCTTATCTGAAGATAAGATGTAGGTTATTGGAGACCATGGAAACCAGGAAGGACTTCTGCGATAGAAGCAGATGAATATGGAAAGAGGGAAAAAATAGATAGGTCCTCAAATGAGAAGTAAGAAAGGAAATAAAAAGAAATGATTGCTAAGTTGCTAGGATTGAAGAAGAGAAAGAAGATGCACACTTATTTGTGAGGGTTGTTGGGTTGTTTGAAAGGTGTGGTGTGTGTTTTGTATTAGTCATGATTTATGTGCTTTTATCCACAATATCCACCCCTTTCTAAACTGATACAAACCTTCCCATCTACGATCATCTCATAAAAGGTATAAGATATTTTATACAAAACAGAAAATTATACACTACAGTCTAACAGTCATTCAGTTCATCACATTGTATTATATTTTCCACAGACATAATATTGTTATTCCATTTATTTCATGTCTAGAGATCACTTTCTTTCTTATTCTGTGATTCTCCTAAGTTGTAGTCATATCGACTTTCCTAGATAATAAGATTATGGGATAGTTTAAGATTTTAGGAATAGATGACAGAATAGTTTCAGATTTCAAGGGAATTCGGTGTGGGAAAACTATTTTGGAAGAAACACCAAAAACAACTTGGGATTCGACAGTCGTCACTCCGCCCATTACTTCAGAATGTTAACATCCCTGGGGATATACAACTTTACGTCCTTTACATTGTACTTTCCCTTTTCTGATCCAGTTGTAGGATCCACAAAAAATAATGTCTTGGGAAGGATACCATTTGTACTCGGTATGGTCCTTCATATTTTTGGAAAATCTTACGTCTCTCTTTCTTGAGGGCGGAGTTTTGAAGATGTTGTTTTACAAGAACTAGGTCATCAACATTGTACCGAGGCTCAACAGCTTTTTCATTATGTTTACTTACTCTTTGTTGTGCCTTTTCAACTAAATTCTTAGAATCTATTTCCTGGTAGCAAGCCGAGGTTGTTGCTGCGGTCCATGGCTGCCCACATTGTCATCAACAATGTGAAACCATGTCAATGGTCCATGGAATGTTATTGATGTGATTGTTCTTTTGCAATGCTGATAGTTACAGATGAATTGCTTCCATTGGGGGCAAGGCTAGAGGGCGATCTGGGTAAAATTGGGTATGTTCTATATTCGTTCATGGCATGGCGCCGATGTCTGAAGTCTGGGCGGTCAGTGGCACAAAAGGCAGGTTGGGCAAATTCACATGTGGTATGGAAGACACAGTGCCCTTGGTGGAGGAACGCAAATCTGAACGGGCTGAATGTTGCAGTTCAGCAGTTGTGTATATAGTTAAGAAGTACTCCAGGTGTATCTGAGAAAACTTCATTGTACTTCATCAATATATGATATAGATCATTTTTCTGTTATTCAATTAACAGACCAGATTCATAAGCTTTCATCCTGATTAGTGCTTACAGTGTACTTTGTGTATCCAAAATGTCTCCTAAATCCATCATAGTGCTCGTTGCTACAATGTGGATGTTATATGTCTTGGTATAACCAGTAATGTTCCCATTAAATGGTACTACAAATACCTGGTCATGATAAGCACGTATTAATATCTGTGCTGAAAAATCCAGTATTACTTTAAATCTTATCAGCTAATCAGTACCTAGTAACAAATGCAAAATTTAAATTAGACCCTACTAAGAACGTCTGCATAGACATAAAATTGTTTAAAGCTATCAGTAACCACACTTCATGTTTAATTTGCCTTCTTTTGCTTGATCTTGCTTTGCTTTCAGTTATTCCTACTACATAAACCCCAGTAACCGTCAGTATTTGATACACTTTCTTACATTTTAATACCTCCAACAAAGACTCAGACACAATAGAAATTTCACTTCCTGGATCTATGTACACACTCAGTTCCTGATCATCAGTCATTCCTTAAATTATTAGTTTAGTGAACTCGATACCTGTTTCTTTGTCTTCTTCAGCATGTAACCAATTTTGTAGTGGTGTTACCTCAGTGAAGGCAACCAATATTTTTTTTTTCACTTATTTGGACATGTCCTGAATCATGACCCCTTGTCCAGGACATTGATTGTTTTCTGTTGCTATTGTTGTTTTGTTGCCAAAAAAGGCTGCACTATTCTATTACCATCCTTTAAGCCACCATTTGCACACATTTGCATATGAATGCTTATTCTCCCTCTCTTTGTTGTTTAGATTTGCTATTCTGACTTTTATTTACCTGACAATAATTAACCTCTTGTTTTTTGGTGTTTAGGATTAACTTTATCTCCTTCCTGGCATTTTTTAACTTGCAATAATAATACTAATAGTATGAATATATACAATACATCAGTCGTCACTATTAAAAGATTCATCAATGGAGTAGAAGGAGTTGCCCACTAGTAAGTCTTTCAGGCTCCTTTTAAACTGATCTTTATTTGTAACTAAATTTTTTATGTTTGCTGGCAAATTGAAGATGAGTGTTCCTGAGTAGTGGACCCCTTTTTGAACTAAAGTAAGTGCTTTTAAGTCCTTGTGCAGATCATTTTTGTTCCTGGTGTTGTATGTATGAACTGAGCTGTTTGTTGGAAAAAGAGATATATTATTTAGGACAAATTTCATTAAGGAGTAAATATACTGAGAGACAGTAGTTAGTATACCCAGTTCTTTGAAGAGGTTTCTACAGGATGTCCGTGAATTTACTCCACAAATAACACATATTACATGCTTTTGGACTCTGTAAAATTTTGTTTGACTTGAAGAGTTACCCCAAACTATTATATATACCACATGACATTATGGAATGAAAGTAGGCAAAGTATGGAGGCTTTTTCATTTTTATGTCATCTATGTCTATTGTTGTTGTTGTGGTCTTCAGTCCTGAGACTGGTTTGATGCAGCTCTCCATGCTACTCTATCCTGTGCAAGCTTCTTCATCTCCCAGTACCTACTGCAACCTACATCCTTCTGAATCTGCTTAGTGTATTCATCTCTTGGTCTCCCTCTACGATTTTTACCCTCCACACTGCCCTCCAATGCTAAATTTGTGATCCCTTGATGCCTCAAATCATGTCCTACCAACCGATCCCTTCTTCTAGTCAAGTTGTGCCACAAACTTCTCTTCTCACCAATCCTATTCAATACCTCCTCATTAGTTACGTGATCTACCCACCTTATCTTCAGCATTCTTCTGTAGCACCACATTTCGAAAGCTTCTATTCTCTTCTTGTCCAAACTGGTTATCGTCCATGTTTCACTTCCATACATGGCTACACTCCATACAAATACTTTCAGAAACGACTTCCTGACACTTAAATCTATACTCGATGTTAACAAATTTCTCTTCTTCAGAAACGATTTCCTTGCCATTGCCAGTCTACATTTTATATCCTCTCTACTTCGACCATCATCAGTTATTTTACTCCCTAAATAGCAAAACTCCTTTACTACTTTAAGTGTCTCATTTCCTAATCTAATCCCCTCAGCATCACCCGATTTAATCTGACTACATTCCATTATCCTCGTTTTGCTTTTGTTGATGTTCATCTTATATCCTCCTTTCAAGACACTGTCCATTCCGTTCAACTGCTCTTCCAAGTCCTTTGCTGTCTCTGACAGAATTACAATGTCATCGTCGAACCTCAAAGTTTTTATTTCTTCTCCATGGATTTTAATACCTACTCCGAATTTTTCTTTTGTTTCCTTTACTGCTTGCTCAATATACAGATTGAATAACATCGGTGAGAGGCTACAACCCTGTCTCACTCCTTTCCCAACCACTGCTTCTCTTTCATGCCCCTTGACTCTTATAAGTGCCATCTGGTTTCTGTACAAATTGTAAATAGCCTTTCGCTCCCTGTATTTTACCCCTGCCACCTTCAGAATTTGAAAGAGAGTATTCCAGTTAACGTTGTCAAAAGCTTTCTCTAAGTCTACAAATGCTAGAAACGTAGGTTTGCCTTTTCTTAATCTTTCTTCTAAGATAAGTCGTAAGGTTAGTATTGCCTCACGTGTTCCAACATTTCTACGGAATCCAAACTGATCTTCCCCGAGGTCCTCTTCTACCAGTTTTTCCATTCATCTGTAAAGAATTCACGTTAGTATTTTGCAGCTGTGACTTATTAAACTGATAGTTCAGTAATTTTCACATCTGTCAACACCTGCTTTCTTTGGGGTTGGAATTATTATATTCTTCTTGAAGTCTGTGGGTATTTCGCCTGTTTCATACATCTTGCTCACCAGATGGTAGAGTTTTGTCATGACTGGCTCTCCCAAGGCCATCAGTAGTTCTAATGGAATGTTGTCTACTCCCGGGGCCTTGTTTCGACTCAGGTCTTTCAGTGCTCTGTCAAACTCTTCACGCAGTATCTTATCTCCCATTTCATCTTCATCTACATCCTCTTCCATTTCCATAATATTGTCCTCAAGTACATCGCCCTTGTATAAACCCTCTATATACTCCTTCCACCTTTCTGCCTTCCCTTCTTTGCTTAGAACTGGGTTTCCATCTGAGCTCTAGATATTCATACAAGTGGTTCTCTTCTCTCCAAAGGTCTCTTTAATTTTCCTGTAGGCAGTATCTATCTTACCCCTAGTGAGATAAGCCTCTACATCCTTACATTTGTCCTCTAGCCATTCCTGCTTAGCCATTTTGGACTTCCTGTTGATCTCATTTTTGAGACGTTTGTATTCCTTTTTGCCTGCTTCATTTACTGCATTTTTATATTTTCTCCTTTCATCAATTAAATTCAATATTTCTTATGTTACCCAAGGATTTCTATTAGCCCTCGTCTTTTTACCTACTTGATCCTCTGCTGCCTTCACTACTTCATCCCTCAGAGCTACCCATTCTTCTTCTACTGTATTTCTTTCCCCCATTCCTGTCAATTGTTCCTTTATGCTCTCTACAACCTCTGGTTCTTTCAGTTTATCCAGGTCCCATCTCCTTAAATTCCCACCTTTTTTCAGTTTCTTCAGTTTCAATCCGCAGTTCATAACCGATAGATTGTGGTCAGAATCCACATCTGCCCCTGGAAATGTCTTACAATTTAAAACTTGGTTCCTAAATCTCTGTCTTACCATTATGTAATCTATCTGATACCTTTTAGTATCTCCAGGATTCTTCCAGGTATACAACCTTCTTTCATGATTCTTGAACCAAGTGTTAGCTATGATTAAGTTATGCTCTGTGCAAAATTCTACAAGGCAGCTTCCTCTTTCATTTCTTCCCCCCAATCCATATCCACCTACTATGTTTCCTTCTCTCCCTTTTCCTACTGACGAATTCCAGTCACCCATGACTATTACATTTTCGTCTCCCTTCACTACCTGAATAATTTCTTTTATCTCATCATACATTTCATCAATTTCTTCATCATCTGCAGAGCTAGTTGGCATATAAACTTGTACTACTGTAGTAGGCATGGGCTTTGTGTCTATCTTGGCCACAATAATGCGTTCACTATGCTGTTTGTAGTAGCTAATCCGCACTCCTATTTTTTTATTCATTATTAAACCTACTCCTGCATTACCCCTATTTGATTTTGTATTTATAACCCTGTAATCACCTGAGCAAAAGTCTTGTTCCTCCTGCCACCGAACTTCACTAATTCCCACTATATCTAACTTTAACCTATCCATTTCCCTTTTTAAATTTTCTAACCTACCTGCCTGATTAAGGGATCTGACATTCCACGCTCCGATCCATAGAATGCCAGTTTTCTTTCTCCTGATAATGACGTCCTCTTGAGTAGTCCCCACCCGGAGATCCGAATGGGGGACTATTTTACCTCCGGAATATTTTACCCAAGAGGACGCCATCATCATTTAATCATACAGTAAAGCTGCATGTCCTCGGGAAAAATTACAGCTGTAGTTTCCCCTTGCTTTCAGCCATTCGCAGTACCAGCACAGCAAGGCCGTTTAGGTTAATGTTACAAGGCCAGATCAGTCAATCATCCAGACTGTTGCCCCTGCAACTACTGAAAAGGCTGCTGCCCCTCTTCAGGAACCACATGTTTGTCTGGCCTCTCAACAGATACCCCTCCATTGTGGTTGCACCTACGGTACGGCCCTCTGTATTGCTGAGGCATGCAAGCCTCCCCACCAACGGCAAGGTCCATGGTTCATGTCTGCTAACACTCAAATTGCAAATACAGATTTGTACCCTTAAGGAATTTCTGCAGTTCTGTGGTGTGCTCCTCCCAACTGAATTTATTATTAAGTTGTAATCCTAGGAATTTAAGACTGTCAACTTCTTCTACCTGCTCTTCTTCATACTTTATGCATATGCTGGGTGGAAACCTCTTACAGGTTCTGAATTGCATATAGTTAGTCTTTTCGAAGTTTAATGTCAGTGAGTTGGCTTTAAACCATTTATTAATATCCATGAAACTATCATTAGCAGAGCTTTCTAGAACTACACTCAACATACTATTTATTGCAATACTTGTGTCTCTGCAAACAAAATGAAATCTGCTTCTGGCAGTGTAACTGATGAGAGATCATTAATGTACACAAGAAAAAGCAATGGCCCTAAGATGTATCCTTGTGGGACACCACATGTAAATTCTTCCCATTCTGATGATGGCTGAGGACTTAATTCACTAGTCCCATGCACTGACACCCTTTGTTTCCTGTTAGCGAGGTATGACTTGAACCATTTTGCAGCACTGCCCGTGACACCATAGAATTCTAATTTATTTAAAAGGATGCTGTGGTTAACATAATCAAATGCCTTTCACAAATCACAGAAAATACCTGCTGCTTGTAATTTGTTATTTAATGAATTAAGTTCATTTTCACTGTAGGTGTAAATGGCCTTCTCGATATCAGAAACCTTCAGAAATCCAAGCTGTGTTCTTGATAATATGTTATTTGTGATCAGATGGTTGAGAAGCTGCCTGTACATTACTTTTTCTTAAATTTTTGAGAATTCTGGCAAAAGTGAAATCAGTCTGTAGTTTGATGGTATCTCTTTATCCACTTTCTTCAATAGAGGCTTAATGTCTGCATATTTTAGCCAGTCAGGAAATGTCCCAGTTGTAATTGACTGGTTACACAAGTAACTTAGAATTGTACTAAACTCAGAAGAACATGCCTTAATTAACTTTGTTGATATTTCATCATAACCACTAGAATGCTTTGTTTTTAAAGATTTTATTATGGAAGTTATTTCTTTTGATGGAGTGAGTGACATATTCATGTATCTGAACCTGTTTGTAAAGGCTAGTTTCAGATATTCAAGGGCATTATTTACTGATCCTGACAATCCCATTCTATCAGTAACGGATATAAAGTACTTGTTAAATAGATTTGCCACATTATGCCCATCGGTTACTAATGTGTCATCTACCCTTAATGCCATTTGCTCCTGTTCCTTTCTGGTTCTACCAGTCTCCTCTTTCACTATATCCCATATTGTTTTTATTTTGTTCCCTGGCATTACTATCTTCTTCTCATAGTGCATTTGTTTAGATGTCTGAATTACATTTTTATATTTTACAGTATTCCTTGTATTTAGCTAAATCATCAGCATTGGAGCTATTCTTGGTCGGCAGATACATTTTCCTTTTTGTCTTACAGGAAATCTTTATTCCTTGTGTAATCCATGGTTTTATTATAGACTTATGTTTAATTTGAGTAGCTTTTAGAGGAAAACAGTATTCAAGCAAGGTACTGACATTGTTCATGAATGTGTTATATTTTTCATTCATGTCATGAGCACTATAAACATCTTTCCAGTTCATATCTTTGTGCAGTTTTCTAAAATACTCAATTTTTGGTTGATTGACTGCTCTCCTGTACTCAGATTTAGCAGTCTTGATAATCTGCTTAGAATTTACATCTAAAACAATGAGCTGCATGTCATGATCTGATAGTCCATTTATTACAGATTTTATGATATGATTTTGTTCCTTTGATTTGTCTATAAAAATGTTATCAATGGCTGTCCTTGAGGATTTAGTGATCCTAGTTGGAAAGTTCACATTGTCAGTTGGATTGAAAGACAACATTACTAACTGCAATAAATGGTTACTGGAAGACTGCATTAGAAAATCTGTATTAAAGTCACCAACAATCAAAATTTCTTTGTTTCTTCCTGTTAAATAACCCAAAAGAGCTTCTAGATGATTTATGAATCGATTATAATTTCCTGAAGGTGCTTGGTAAATAGTTACTATTATATAGGATCTGTTATGGAACTCTATTTCTGTTGCACATGCTTCTAGATGCTGCTCTAAATAGAATTTATTAATGTCAATGTTCTTGAATTTATGGCAGTTTTTAATAAATGTGGCAACTCCTCCTCCATCCATATCTACTCTGCAGAAGTAGAAAGCTAGCTTAAATCCTGAAATGTCTAACATATGTATACCAGTGGTCACTTGATGTTCAGAGGGGCAGATTATGTCAATTTGGTTAGATGAATTCATTTCATCAATACAAATGAGTAGTTCATCAACTTTATTTCTGAGTCCCAGAATGTTCTGGTGTAATAAAGATCATTGATACTGCATACTAATGGGATTATAACTGCTTTGGTGAAGATGAACTGGCAGTTTCTGATTACATTCTGTTAAATACTGTTTAAATGGAGGCTGTATGCTAAAATCTGACTCCTGTTCATCTGTTTTCTCAAACTGAGTGTGTCTGCCAATCTCCCTTAAAACTCATTTTCTTTCCCCCTTCCCTATCCTAAAAAAGGCATCCCTCTGACACCTGTGACCACTGGTATTTTACCACTTATGACAGTGTCCCCCCTTAAGTTTTCTGCAATCAGTCCAGACAGATTTCCCTTCCCTTCCCTATTGAGGTGAAGGCCATACCTAGTGTAGTCCCACCTATTGATAGCATCTATAGGAATTGAACAAATATGGGTCCCTATATCCGTCCTAAGCAGCCACTCCAACTCCAAGTTCACCCTCCTGATGGAAGAGTTCAAATGATGCCGATCATGGCGTCTCAACACAGACACAGATCCCACCCTCTTATGCTTCGTTGCTGATGCTATCTTCACCAGGTCACTATCTATGGAATATTCAGAGTCTCTGTCAATGCTATTTCCTGGACCACCCACTACAACCACAGCATCCTCCTTTGTGAAATCCTTGCATAAAGAACCTATATCCTCTGTTAGCAGACCCAGATCTGCACTAGGCTAGAAAAAGTTTGTGACCTGGTACTCTGGACCTAGATTTTCCTGCAGTAGTTGGCCGACACCTCTACCATGGGAACTATCTAACAAAAGAACTTTCTTTCTCTGTACAAATTTTCCCACCTTTTTCAAGTCCTTGAAAGTTTGTTGTGTCCTTTCTATAGCTTCAGCTACATGAGGCTCATCCGATTCTGACTGAGGCAACAGATCAAATCTATTTTCAAGATTTATGACAAAGCTGTCTGATGCTCTCCTTTGCCTGTTCCCCCTATTACCTGTTGCCACTTCCTACCTCGGTTCACCCTACTCCCTCTTTAACCTGTCCAGATCCTCCCTTGCCCTGTCTAGGTCAGCTTGAAGACCTGCAGTTTTCCCTTCCTGTTCCAGTATTTTCCTATCTCTACTGCAGATCCTACAATACCACTGGTGAGCCTTATTTATGTCCCCATTTCCCACGCCACTACATTCACCCAATGAAAGAAACTACAGCACCCATTACACCACACCCCAGAACTAACAATCCTATGGCATGTCACACACTTCTCACTCATGGTAAAAACAGAAATTGTATAAACTGATTTAAGTACTGACTAAAACGTAAAAAAGGACCCTAGAAACTATTCAGGCAGATATAAATAAATTGAAAGAGTACTGAATAAAAAAACTGGTGATTACATATAAGTTTAAGTCACTGTTTACTTACGATACACGCATGTGAAATTAAGCGTAAAAACTGTGATATAGGCGCGAGAAGGAAAATAAACTTCTTACCCGATTTAATCTTCTTTAACACTTCACTAACACTTCCACTAATGTAACAACACTTATATTAGATTTGTACCAACTGGAAACTTTTACCTATAAGTTTAATACAATGCTTACTTACGATTCGCGCGCGTGAAATTATGCCTAGGAATCGTGCTACAGGTGCAAGAAGAAATATATGCTTGCTACCCCATTTAATCTTATTTTATGCTTCATTAACACTTCCACTAATTTAACAACACTTAGATTATGTTTATAACAACTGTAAATGTTTAAAAACAGCTTAATAACAACGCTTTTTATAATTATTTATTGCAGCAAATACTCAAAGAGTCCACGTTGGCGTATTGTCAATGTTGTTTAAGGTCCCTGTTGCCCTCGGCAACATGTCTTCTCTTTGCTGATTTGTTACAGAATTTCTTCCTGTTCATTTGTTTTTTATCTGCCACTTTCCACTTGTCATCATACGGTCAGCACATGGAATGTTTATTTAGTGGTTGATGACTGCTGTGGTGATGTTTTGATTGCCTGAGCAATATCTGCTTTAGACCTATTACTCCATGCAGCTACACCTAACACCACCAACTTAACACTTCCTTATTAGGCGGTTGTAGATATTCAGCCTTGCAGATCTTGTGATTTACCTCAAGGTCCAGCTATGTCGTGCCATGTTTTTCCTTGGCATCAAACTTCTTTCTTCCATGCAGATTTCTATAAGCTATGTGGCTATTTAAACAAAACACTGCTTCTCTACTTATATAAAGTGTAGACTGGTTCCAAGTAACTCTGCATATTGTCACAAACTTTCACAAAAGATTACACGTTACATGGGAAACAAATAATATTACTGTCTCAGACCTCTTGTTAACATTCTGTGAATAGTATATAACAACAATCGCTTATATACATCATATTGGTCTTCCTTTGTGTCAGAGAACTTCCATGGTACCAGAGCTCCTCCTTTCCTCATTGTTCCATGGAGATTACAAATGCTTTTTAGGAGGTAGACTCTACACCTGTTGAGTAATACTTACCCACAGCATGTGGCCCTACGTTTACAAGCCAACTGAGATCACACACATCTTCATCTGAGTTCTGTATTTGATGTAAGTGATACATGCCCTTCCATGAATGGCTTGGATCAATACACAGTTATTTGGCTTGCTCAGCAATGTCACTGGATCTCTCCCCAATTGAAAACATTTGGAGCACTAAGACCAGGCCACCCCCCACTCCTCACCTCCACCTGTGCTCATGCCCACCATCAATCAGGTAGGGATTTTGACAGTCTAATGTGATAGTTTAAACAGAATTTGGCATGAAATTCCTCAACAGGACATCTGAGAACTCTGTCAATCAATGTCAAGCCAAATAAATGCTTACATAAGGGCTAAAATTATACCATTGTGTTACTGACTTATTCAGTTTGTAAAGCTCTTTCTCTTGAAAAAGTCATCCAATTTTTCTGAACTGTAATTGTTTGTTTGTGTCTACATGTACGTCACGTCTATTGATTTCCATCCCATTTGGACAATTCATTCATGAAGTGTATATTTTTTTCCTTAGAGTGTATCTACAAGCCTATTTGCTTATTTGACAATAGTTGTGAAAAGTGAATCGCAAATGCTCTGGGGAGGCTAAAAAAATAATTATTTCTACTAAAGAAATTTTGTATATCTGTAATTAAATGCACTGATATTGTGATGGTGTCCAGCCACTTTTGAAATCTGATTTGTGTCTGTGTGGCAGCCAGCATTTGTTTTCAGCTCACTATCAAAATCTGTTTAGTTTGTTAGTGAAAACCTTTCCTCATACACTAATTTCTAACACTTCGTATAGGCAGGGAAATAGTATAATTGACCTATGGATTCAACTTTGTTATCTTCAGTATCCAGTTTCTTGATCTGAAATAACTTTACTGTTTTCATAAATTTAATATGTATGTGCTTAACACATGTGGCATTAGGAACATCGAGTGGGTGTTGTTTTTCCTGTAACTGCAATATAGTAAGCCCTTTTCCAATTTTATGATCTGAAAGGTTTCCAATAACTTATACTTAATTTATTCATTGCAAATTTGATCAGGATTCTCCATTGGTGGTATCATCCTCATGAGAATAGCCTCTAATCTTGAGTGTTGCTAAATTCTGAAAGTTTTTTGTTAGGAATGCACTTGTTTTTGCAAAACATAAGTATCCATCATATCTATTTCTCTGGGATTTTGTTGTTCAGCATAGCAAAAAACCCTACCCACTTCTGTCTTGCTGTTTTGTTCTATACACAGTGCATTTCAGATTAAGATATGAAGGTGGTTTGAAAAGTTCTCGGAATCACCACGAGAAGTCAGTTCGCATGATGTTCATTGGACTATTGTCTCTAAACACATGACACATCAGTGCTCTTAGAAGAGAGCTGTGGCAGTGATGTGGCTCTGTTGTTGTTCCTGAGTAGTAATTTCTGGAGATGGAAAAAAATCGAGATTGGAGCAGTGATTAAGTAAATCATAAAGAAAGGTATGAAAGCAAAGGACAGTTATGCTGATTTCCAGAATATACAGGGGGACTATGATCCTTCATATTCAACTGTTGTCAAGTGGACAAATAAATTTAAATTTGGTTGGGAGAGCTTAGATGATGATGCGTGCAGTAAAAGGCCAAGATGTGCCACTACTTCAGAAATCATTGCAAAGTGCACAAAATGGTCATGGAGGATTGGCGATTGAAAGTGCATGAAATTGCTCACACTTTCCAGATGTCATCTGAAAGGGTATATCACTTTTTAACTTAAGAATTAGAAATGAAAAAATTATCTGCAAGATGGGTGGTACGACTCTTGACACTGGATAAAAAACGCATGAGAATGTCATGGCAAAATTACATGAACTAAGGTATGAATTGTTGCCACACCTGCCTTATTCAACTGATATGGCTCCAACAGACTTTCATCTCTTCCCAAAACTGAAATTTTTCTTGGTGGACGAAGATTCACTTCAAACGAAAAATTGATAACCGGAGTTGACAACTATTTTGCAGGCCTGGAGGAAACTCATTTCTGAGTTGGGATCAAGGTACTGGACATCATTGGACTAAGTGCATTAATCTACAAGGAGACTACATTGAAAAATAAAAAAAAGTTTCGGTGTTGTAAGTACTTTTTTTCTATTCTGTTCCAAGAACTTTTCAAACCACCCTTGTAGTTTGTTAGTGAAAATCTTTCTTCATATGGACAGAAAGCTACCTCACAGCTGTCTGTCATTCTGTTTCCCACAACACACTTGGGGTGAGTCTCCTGATGTAGGCTGCTGGTTTATGTGGTATAGTGATCTCTGTTGTGCTTACAATGATGCTCATCATATTGCCATAATTCTCTTCTGGCATTCAAACTTCCTTACAGAGTTTCAGTCTTTCTTCAATGTACTTGGAAAAGGAAAATTTTGAAAGAACGATTGAAAAAAAATTGTAAGGTACATCTATGATGAGTGAACTTTAACTGGCTCTAATATAAACAGGCCTTCAGTATTCAGTACATATATTCAGCATTTAACATTTGTAAATTACGTACATCCTTTTCTTGTTACCGCTATTGTGCATGGAGATTAGTATGACAGTACTGGTACCAGATAGCCCCTCCTCTGCTCACACAAGTTCTTCTTGTTAGCTTCAATCCTCTTGATGCAGTATTCTTGGTGCATTGCAGAGAGATGAACAGACAGGTATCATCACTGTGAAAATGTGAATAAACTCTGCTATCTTGATAACACTTTTTAATGTGCTATTGGAATACACATTTCTTAACAATATCAACTCTGCAGAACTCACAATACGTCTGCCCACTATCACTTATTGAGACAAACAGACTTTTTAACAATATTAACTCAGTGGAGCTCATAATACGTCCGCCCGCTATCATGTATAGACACACTTATAGACACATATAGATCTAAAGCAATTAAAAAATTGAAGAGCATATCTTTACCTCTTTTGTTTTTATGTCAATGTTATCTATGTCTGAGCTTATTTTCCTTTTTATGGGATGATAACCGTGGCGAGTATGGCTCTGAGTGCTATGGGACTCAACTTCTGAGGTCATCAGTCCCCTAGAACTTAGAACTACTTAAATCTAACTAACCTAAGGATATTATATATAAAAACAAAGATGAGGTGACTTACCGAACAAAAGCGCTGGCAGGTCGATAGACACACAAACGAACACAAACATACACACAAAATTCAAGCTTTCGCAACAAACTGTTGCCTCATCAGGAAAGAGGGAAGGAGAGGGGAAGACGAAAGGAAGTGGGTTTTAAGGGAGAGGGTAAGGAGTCATTCCAATCCCGGGAGCAGAAAGACTTACCTTAGGGGGAAAAAAGGACAGGTATACACTCGCACACACGCACATATCCATCCACACATACAGACACAAGCAGACATATTTGAAATATGTCTGCTTGTGTCTGTATGTGTGGATGGATATGTGCGTGTGTGCGAGTGTATACCTGTCCTTTTTTCCCCCTAAGGTAAGTCTTTCCGCTCCCGGGATTGGAATGACTCCTTACCCTCTCCCTTAAAACCCACTTCCTTTCGTCTTCCCCTCTCCTTCCCTCTTTCCTGATGAGGCAACAGTTTGTTGCGAAAGCTTGAATTTTGTGTGTATGTTTGTGTTTGTTTGTGTGTCTATCGACCTGCCAGTGCTTTTGTTCGGTAAGTCACCTCATCTTTGTTTTTATATATAATTTTTCCCACGTGGAATGTTTCCTTCTATTATATTAACCTAAGGATATCACACACATCCATGCCTGAGGCAGGATTCGAACCTGCGACCATAGTGGTCGTGCGGTTCCAGACTGTAGGGCCTAGAACTGCTTGGCCACTCCGGCTGGTTGGCCAGTATGGGCATAGCCTTTATTTTTCAGTCACTGGAGTTATCCTCTATGATTACCAATTTATATAGGCATGTCAGATCCCTTAACACATATATACATAAGTTTTCCTTCCTAACAAAGTGCTTGCTGTAAGTGCATAGTCCCATTATTGTCAGTCAGTACCTGCCCAGTGTTCAGATTGCGAAGCATGTGCGGGCAGTTTGACGTTCGTTACCATTCGTGCTCGCCTTCACCTGTTTAATACAAAGTCAGAATGCATGTGTCGTGCATCCACATAGCTTTACTACGCAAATTCATGTTCAGTGGTGTGATCCTTTGTGAAATCTTTGATGCGGTGATAACTGGTTTCCATATCAGTGGGCCAAGGAAAGTATTCCACCTTGTCACTCACACTTATACAGTGGGGATATCAGCCGTACATCCGACAACCGCCAACAAGGTAATTTTCTGATTTTGTAGTGTCCTTTCCACATACTATACATATAACAACAATAATAAAAGAATAAAACTAAGAAAAATAAACTTATCCTGTTCATGCCATTATCATTGCTTATACACATTACAGTCTGATTGTCATTTTGTTTAGTACATTTTGTTAAATTATAATTTTGTACATTGCTCAATTCCTATTGTATGAGTACACTTTTTGCCCTCATTTGGTTTTACATTCTTTACATAACATTCATATAATAATGGATACATTTTTCCTTTATGGCATAAATTGACATACATTTCATTTCAATTTACAGTGACTTCTTGTCAGAGAATATTTATCAAGTTAAATGAATTAAAGAAGTAAACAATAGTTGTTTAAACAGATGCTACACGCTGCTTAAATAACTATGCATGGCCTTACCTCTCGAGCATTCTCCAGGAAAGATCCACACACTACAGGGTTGAGGAAATTTCACGGAAAGGCATTACATGCTCAGTTACCCATCTTTACTGGAATTAATTGTGATTCCCAGAACAAAAATAGTTTGTGTTTATAAACATAATGCAAACCTGATGATACCAGTCATATCTAATACTTACTCAGTGTTTAAGGTGCACCTCATATTTACTTGTTATGTTCATCGTATAAAGGATAACCATTTTACACTACTGGCCATTAAAATTGCTACACCAAGAAGAAATGCAGATGATAAACATGTATTCATTGGACAAATATATTATACTAGAACTGACATGTGATTACATTTTCATGCAATTTGGGTGCATAGATCTTGAGAAATCAGTACCCAGAACAACCACCTCTGGCCGTAATAGTGGCCTTGATGCGCCTGGGCGTTGAGTCAAACAGAGCTTCGATAGTGTGTACAGGTACAGCTGCCCATGCAGCTTCAACACGATACCACAGTTCATCAGGAGTAGTGACTGGCATATTGTGACAAGCCAGTTGCTCGGCCACCATTGACCAGATGTTTTCAATTGGTGAGAGACCTGGAGAATGTGTTGGCAAGGGCAGCAATCGAACATTTTCTGTATCCAGAAAGGCCCATACAGGACCTGCAACATGTGGTCATGCATTATTCTGCAAAAATGTAGGGTTTTGCAGGGTTCGAATGAAGGGTAGAGCCATGGGTCATAACACATCTGAAATGTAACGTCCACTGTTCAAAGTGCCATCAATGCGTACAAGAGGTGACTGAGACATTAACCAATGGCACCGCATACCATCATGCTGGGTGATATGCCAGTATGGCAATAATGAATACATGCTTCCAATGTGCGTTCACCACGATGTTGCCAAACACAGATGCGACCATCATGATGCTGTAAACAGAACCTGGATTCATCCGAAAAAATGATTTTTTGCCATTTGTGCACCCAGGTTCATCATTGAGTACACAATTGCAGGCGCTTCTGTCTGTGATGCAGTGTCAAGGGTAACCGCAGCCATGGTCTCCAAGCTGATAGTTCATGCTGCTGCGAATGTCATCGAACTGTTCATGCAGATGGTTGTTGTCTTGCAAATGTTCCAATCTGTTGACTCAGGGATCAAGACGTGGCTGCACGATCCATTACAGCCATGCGCATAAGATGGCTGTCTTCTCAACTGCTAGTGATACGAGGCCATTGGGATCCAGCACAGCATTCCATATTACCCTCCTGAACCCACCAATTCCATATTCTGTTAACAGTCATTGGTTCTCGACCAACGCGAGCAGCAGTGTCACGATACGATAAACCGCAATCGCGATATGCTACAATCAAACCTTTATCAAAGTCGGAAATGTGATGGTACACATTTCTCCTCCTAACATGACGCATCACAACAATGTTTCACCAGGCAATGCCGATCAACTGCTGTTTGTGTATGAGAAATTGGTTGGAAACTTACCTCATGTCAGCGCATTGTAAGTGTTGCCACTGGCGCCAACCTTGTGTGAATGCTCTGAAAAGCTAATCATTTGCATATCACAGCATCTTCTTCCTGTCAGTTAAATTTAGCATCTATAGCATGCCATCTTCATGGTGTAGCAATTTTAATGGCCAGTAGTGTATATGCCAAGGTATACAGAGTTGTATCATCAGTATTATGTGTCATGTCCAATGAGTGTAAAATAGTGTTTATATAAGTCAAAAATGTGCAAAAAAAGTTCAATGTAAATCAGGTGCTTGACACTTTCATGAGTAGTCAACACTCACAGTAGTTAGGTTTCGACCCCTTGATTATCTGGTAGTGCACCACCTTAGTTTAGCATCGCGACATGTGACATATTGCAGCTGTATTCTTCTACATATTTTCACAGTATCACATTCATACATATCATAAACTTACAAATATATTTACTTATGGTGCAGTCCTTTCTTAAGTTTACATGGTATGTAACACTAAACAAGCATTTATCTTTCTTCACTTTAGGACATGTCGATACATTGTTACTTACTACTAACTGAAAACTAAATCTTAATACACTCCTGGAAATGGAAAAAAGAACACATTGACACCGGTGTGTCAGACCCACCATACTTGCTCCGGACACTGCGAGAGGGCTGTACAAGCAATGATCACACGCACGGCACAGAGGACACACCAGGAACCGCGGTGTTGGCCGTCGAATGGCGCTAGTTGCGCAGCATTTGTGCACCGCCGCCGTCAGTGTCAGCCAGTTTGCCGTGGCATACGGAGCTCCATCGCAGTCTTTAACACTGGTAGCATGCCGCGACAGCGTGGACGTGAACCGGATGTGCAGTTGACGGACTTTGAGCGAGGGCGTATAGTGGGCATGCGGGAGGCCGGGTGGACGTACCGCCGAATTGCTCAACACGTGGGGCGTGAGGTCTCCACAGTACATCGATGTTGTCGCCAGTGGTCGGCGGAAGGTGCACATGCCCGTCGACCGGGGACCAGACCGCAGCGACGCACGGATGCACGCCAAGACCATAGGATCCTACGCAGTGCCGTAGGGGACCGCACCGCCACATCCCAGCAAATTAGGGACACTGTTGCTCCTGGGGTATCGGCGAGGACCATTCGCAACCGTCTCCATGAAGCTGGGCTACGGTCCCGCACACCGTTAGGCCGTCTTCCGCTCACGCCCCAACATCGTGCAGCCCGCCTCCAGTGGTGTCGCGACAGGCGTGAATGGAGGGACGAATGGAGACGTGTCGTCTTCAGCGATGAGAGTCGCTTCTGCCTTGGTGCCAATGATGGTCGTATGTGTGTTTGGCGCCGTGCAGGTGAGCGCCACAATCAGGACTGCATACGACCGAGGCACACAGGGCCAACACCCGGCATCATGGTGTGGGGAGCGATCTCCTACACTGGCCGTACACCACTGGTGATCGTCGAGGGGACACTGAATAGTGCACGGTACATCCAAACCGTCATCGAACCCATCGTTCTACCATTCCTAGACCGGCAAGGGAACTTGCTGTTCCAACAGGACAATGCACGTCCGCATGTATCCCGTGCCACCCAACGTGCTCTAGAAGGTATAAGTCAACTACCCTGGCCAGCAACATCTCCGGATCTGTCCCCCATTGAGCATGTTTGGGACTGGATGAAGTGTCATCTCACGCGGTCTGCACGTCCAGCACGAACGCTGGTCCAACTGAGGCGCCAGGTGGAAATGGCATGGCAAGCCATTCCACAGGACTACATCCAGCATCTCTACGATCGTCTCCATGGGAGAATAGCAGCCTGCATTGCTGCGAAAGGTGGATATACACTGTACTAGTGCCGACATTGTGCATGCTCTGTTGCCTGTGTCTATGTGCCTGTGGTTCTGTCAGTGTGATCATGTGATGTATCTGACCCCAGGAATGTGTCAATAAAGTTTCCCCTTCCTGGGACGATGAATTCACGGTGTTCTTATTTCAATTTCCAGGAGTGTAGATAAGTATACAGTGGTTCACTGGCCACTAATATCTCTTTCATATGTTCAACCATGTACGCATCTACTCTAGTGTGCTGTCATGCTGCTACAAACTCATTTAATGTCATGTGTGCCTCTCTACTTACCTTATAAACCTGAAAGATAAAGTGTATTATAGGCATGATGGGACCTCTTATTCAGCTTTTTACTTATATTGTACTCACTTGTTTACCTGCGGCAAGAGTTTTCTGGTCCCTCAATTCTAATTAGTGTGTGTACTTTCAATGCTTAAATTTGTAAATATGTAGATATAATGTACATACTAATGTAACTTCAGTAAATATTTTGTAGTTTAGGACCCCTTACCATGTATATAATCCCTTAGCTTATCTTTGTTTGTGTGTATTGTGTAGATAATTGTAGTTGTGGTATAGACTCTCTACTAATTTTCTATGTCCCAGTTTATGCAATAGCCTTTATAAATGCTAGTGCACGCTGTAGCTCATAGGGTTTGTTTGTATTGGGTGCTCATACACTTTCAACTGCATCTGGCGTGCATGTGCCTGCGGTTTGTTGACTAGCTTTCTCCCCGATGTGCATGCGCTGCTTTGCTCTGTTACCACTGTTGTCGCAGCGAGGTGTGTAGTGGAGTGCGCACTACTGTGTATTTCACAAGTTCGTTTATTCATTTACAACTGGGGTACGCACAAGGCAAAGCACTGTGTTTAAAGTATCATCGTCCCTAGACACACAAAAGTAAAATTCTTCCTTGTTACATCCACTCACCTTAGCATTTACACATTTGACATATGAGAAAAAGAAAAAAAAAAAAAAAAAAAAAAAAAAAAAAAAAAAAAAAAAAAAAAAAAAAAAAACAAAATTTTCCTAATCAACTAACAACATGAATTCTGGAATGTGATTTTCCAGCATCCTAAATCTAATGTTATTACACATATTAAAACTTAGAGGGTATACCTACTATCATCATATCTGATAAAGCAACTGTTGATCAAGCTCATGCCCCCAGTCCCTTCCAAGGTCACAGAACAGGGGCCTACCATGTCCGGTTCAAGTTTTCTGGTGTTGTGGTGGCATCGATCTCTAGGTTTGTGTTTGATTACACCAATTAGTGTCCTAAGAGGCTCTTGACTGAAATTCTCTTTGCCCCTGCATGTTATTTGGCATATGTGTGTTACTTTGCTGGCTGAATTCCACTGTCTGTGGGTTATTCGGTTGTCTGTTATTGTTTTGTGTTTGCCAAGCAATTGGCTGATTATTGCCAGTAGCTTGTGTCTGTACATATTGTACAGGCTGGCCATACACTACTGCCCATTGTAATTGTTTTTGCTAAATTTTGCCTATTTACTTTATACCCACCTTTGTATTTATGGCTTTCTCCATTGCCATTGTGACTACCGTTACCATTACCATAGGTCTATGTGCGGTAAGGTTGCCATCCGTGTGGTACTATGAATCTGTTGTTTACTTGTTGGTCCATAAATCTCTGTGTTCCTAATGGCATATTAACAGGCTTGTGTTGCACTGGAATTCATATATTAAATCTGTTGATTTCAGTACAGATAGAAAGTATTCGGTGTCGTGTTCTGGGATGGTAATGAGTCTTTCCCTAATGTGGTCAGGAAGACGGCTCTTAAAATTTTCTGCATGTCTACTTGAGATACTGGGTTTGTCCAGTATCTGGCTTTATTTAAATATTTTTCAAAATAGCCCCTTAGGCTTCCATATTTGCTTTTGAATGGAGCTGGGTTGAATGCACCATGGCCTCAGAAATACTTATCCAGAAATGCTCTCTCAAACTATTCATAATAGTGGCAATGTTCCATGTCTGTAGCCCATAGCAGAATGTCACCCTGTGTGTATACAACAACAAATCTAATTTTCTGGGCTTTGGTCCAGGTAATGGGTAAAAAATTTCGAAATGCTCTGATAAAGACCACAGTGTGTGTTCTTTTACCCTTCAGAAGTAAATACTGGAAATTGTCAATGCCTAAATAATCCCTCATCTGCAAGTAATGTTGACAAACACTCCGCACTGTCAGTGTCAGGCATGTTTATATTCTCTTGTGGGGCAGCGCATGGCAACTGTGCTTGCCCAACAGGTGCAACTGCCGGCAAGTGTTGTTGCATTGTGCAACATTCGGTATTTCCCTTCGATGGGCTAACCCCGCATTGTGCATAACCAGTGAAGGTATGTAACTTCTTTAAGAGCATAGGTTTGGTTTCTCTCATATGTTAATTTTGGAATGTCAATAGTTTTAGCAACACTGCCTCGCAACCTTTCCTCTGCTTCCTATAAACCGGAGTCTGTTTTAGCTATAAGTTAACTTTCCTTCTCTTTTAGAGGTTCTTCTACAGTATCTATATAAATATTGCGTTCTGACACTACCTTTTCAGAAAGGGTGCTGCCCTTATCCAGCATCCTGGTGTCAGCTTTTCCATATATTTCCTTTACATCTGCACATAATTTATCTCTGTTTTTTGGAAAATTCTGACTCTAAACGTAACTGATGTACTCTCAGGCACAACTTGTGTGTTTCTGGAGGTAGGTTTTTGCATACATCTTTCAGCTCACTAACTGCATTTGTCACATTTTTTACCGATGGATCAACTTGGAATTGTGTCTCCTGAATTTGGGAATATGCTGCACTAAGGTTTTGTAACTCACCTACAAGTTGTTCCTGTTTATAGTCTGTGGATGTTACCTTTTCCATTAACATGTTTATATTGCGGGTTGTGTCAGTAATTATTTCTTGCTTTAGTTGTTTACCGAGCTCTGTGAACTTACTGGATAATTCGTTAGATAATTCAGTGCATATAGTTTTGCTCACCTCACCTCACTGTTGACTAATACTATTCTTGAAATGGTTAAACGCCTGGTTTTACTGTGCAAACTGTTGTGCTATTAGTTGCATTAGCTGTGTTAAAGTGTGTGTGTCACACTAGTATTTGCATTGGTTTTGTGAACTGTTTCCTGTGCTTGTGTTCGCGATGTAGTGAACAGATAATCAAAGGAATTTTCGCTGTCGAGTTTCACTATTTGAGAAAATGTTTCCCAGTGCGACCTGAGAAATTGTCTCATAGAGTGTCATAAAGTGACATCATGACTAGTTATGTTACCAGTGTCATCATTTTTTAATAATGGGATGCCAACTTGGTTGTTTTGGCAGCCATCGCCCAGTTCACGAGTTCGTGCCACTACCTTCAACAGTTGCCAAGTGCGGATTTCTGACATGTTGGCAATGTGCATTTTGTAATGAATTTTCAACAATGGCCATTTCCTTTGACTCCATTGTGAACAGTATTTAACATAAAAGAAAAATTTTGAAACAATGATTGAAAAAAAAATTGTAAGGTACATCTATCCTGAGCGAACTTTAATTGGCTCTAATATGAGGGCTACCCACAAAGTACATTACGTTTTGGAATTAAAAATAAATAAAGTATTGAAATTTTTTTTATTATATACAGATGAAAGCCACACTTAAATACTACTTTTCTACATAGTTGCCATTTAAATTAAGGCACTTATCGTAGTGATGGACAAGCTTGGAAATTCCTTCGTTGAAAAATTTGGCCACCTGCACCTTCAACTACGTGGTTACCTCTTCTTGAAGCTGTGCGTCATCATCAAAACACTGCATAGCCAACCACTTCTTCATTGCTGGGAATAAGTGGAAGTCGCTCAGTGCCAGGTTGGGACTGTACGGCAGATGAGGAAACAACTCCCACTTAAAAGATTCGAGAACTTCAAGAGTGGCATTTGCCATGTGGGCCTGGGCGTTGTCGTGAATCAGCAAGATCTTTGAGCCCAACTTTCCTCTGTGCTTGTTTTGTATTGCTCTTCTTAGGTTGTGCAGAGTTTGGCAATACCTTTGAGAGTTTATTGTAGTGCCTCTTTCCAGGAAATCCACAAAAATCACACCTTTTCTGTCCCAAAAGACAGTCATTACATGGTTGAAGGTGCAGGCGGCCGAATTTTATGATGAAGGAATTTCCAAGCTCGTCCATCGCTACGATAAGTGCCTTAATTTAAATGGCAACTATGTAGAAAAGTAGTATTTAAGTGTGGCTTTCATCTGTATATAATAAAAAAAAATTCCAATACTTTATTTATTTTTAATTCCAAAATGTAATGTACTTTGTGGATAGCCCTCGTATAAACATACCTTCAATATTCAATACATATATTCAGGATTTAACATACATAAATTTACATACACCGTTTTCTTGTTACCGCTATTGTGCATGGAGATTGGTATGACAGTACTGGTTCTGGATAGGCCCTCCTCTGCTCACACGAATTCTTCTTGTCACCTTCGATCCTCTTGCTGCAGTATTCTCGGTGCTTTGCGGAGAGACGAACAGATGGGTATCATCGCCGTGAAAATATGAATAAACTCTGCTATCTTGATAACCCTTTCTAATGTACAATTGGACCACACATTTTTTAACAACATCAACTTGGATGAACTCGCAATATCTCTGCCCACTATCTCTTATTGAGACGAACAGACTTTTTAACAATATTAACTTGGCGGAGCTTGTAATATGTCCACCTGCTATCATGTATAGACACATTTTCAATGAAAGTGCTGGCAGGTTGATAGACACACAAACATACACACAAAATTCAAGCTTTCGCAACCAACGGTTGCTTCATCAGGAAAGAGGAAGGAGAGGGAAAGATGAAAGGATATGGGTTTTAAGGGAGAGGGTAAGGAGTCATTCCAATCCCGGGAGTGGAAAGACTTACCTTAGGGGGAAAGAAGGACAGGTATACACTCGCATACACACACATATCCATCCGCACATACACAGACACAAGCAGACATTTCTAAAGGCAAAGAGTTTGGCAGAGATATATGATATGTCTGCTTGTGTCTGTTTATGTACAGATGGATTGTGTGTGTGTGTGTGTGTGTGTGTGTGTGTGTGTGTGTGTGTGTGTGTGTGTGTGAGTGTATACCTGTATCTTTTTCCTCCCAAGGTGAGTCTTTCCGCTCCCAGGATTGGAATGAATCCTTACCCTCTCCCTTAAAACCCACATCCTTTCGTCTTTTCCTCTCTTTCCCTCTTTCCTGATGAAGCAACCGTGGGTTGCAAAAGCTTGAAATTTGTGTGTGTGTTTGTGTTTTTGTGTTTGTTATTGTCTCTATCAACGTACCAATGCTTTCGTTTGGTAAGTTAGAACATCTGAGGTCATCAGTGTACTAGAACTTAGAACTACTTAAACCTAACTAACATAAGCACATCACACACATCCATGCCTGAGGCAGGATTTGAACCTGTGTCCGTAACAGTCATGTGGTTCTGGACTGAAGCGCCTAGAACCATTCGGCCACCCCTGCCTGCTCTATATACATATTTTGTAAGACAATTTGTGACAGTAAATGAAAAGTTGAAAGCTGTCTGGTGTCGCTGTCCTTTTGTTCATTATATCCCAAACAAACCAGTCAAGTATGGGATAAAGATTTTTGTTTTAGCAGGTGCTAAAACATTCTTTTCCACAATTTACTTCAACATTATTAGGTCGATAGACACACAAACAAACACAAACATACACACGAAATTCAAGCTTTCGCAACAAACTGTTGCCTCATCAGGAAAGAGAGAAGGAGAGGGAAAGACGAAAGGAAGTGGGTTTTAAGGGAGAGGGTAAGGAGTCATTCCAATACCGGGAGCAGAAAGACTTACCTTAGGGGGAAAATATGACGGGTATACACTCGCACACACACACATATCCATCCACACATATACAGACACAAGCAGACATATTTGGTCTTTAAATATGTCTGCTTGTATCTGTATATGTGTGATATGTGTGGATGGATATGTGTGTGTGTGCGAGTGTATACCCGTCCTTTTTTCCCCCTAAGGTAAGTCTTTCCGCTCCCGGGATTGGAATGACTCCTTACCCTCTCCCTTAAAACCCACTTCCTTTCGTCTTTCCCTCTCCTTCCCTCTTTCCTGATGAGGCAACAATTTGTTGCGAAAGCTTGAATTTTGTGTGTATGTTTGTGTTTGTTTGTGTGTCTATCCACATCTTTGTTTTTAGATATATTTTTCCCATGTGGAATGTTTCCATATATATATATATATATATATATATATATATATATATATATATATATATATATATATATATATATATATATATAATAGAGGGAAACATTCCACGTGGGAAAAATATATCTAAAAAGAAAGATGATGAAACTTACCAAACAAAAGCGCTGGCAGGTCGATAGACACACAAACAAACACAAAAATACACACAAAATTCTAGCTTTCGCAACCAATGGTTGCCTCGTCAGGAAAGAGGGAAGGAGAAGGAAAGACAAAAGGATATGGGTTTTAAGGGAGAGGGTAAGGAGTCATTCCAATCCCGGGAGCGGAAAGACTTACCTTAGGGGGAAAAAAGGACAGGTATACACTCGCACACACACACATATCCATCCACACATACACAGACACAAGCAGACCAGCTTGTGTCTGTGTATGTGTGGATGGATATGTGTGTGTGTGCGAGTGTATACCTGTCCTTTTTTCCCCCTAAGGTAAGTCTTTCCGCTCCCGGGATTGGAATGACTCCTTACCCTCTCCCTTAAAACCCATATCCTTTTGTCTTTCCTTCTCCTTCCCTCTTTCCTGACGAGGCAACCATTGGTTGCGAAAGCTAGAATTTTGTGTGTATGTTTGTGTTTGTTTGTGTGTCTATTGACCTGCCAGCGCTTTTGTTTGGTAAGTTTCATCATCTTTCTTTTTATATATATATATATATATATATATATATATATATATATATATATATATATATATATATATATATATATATATATAGAGGGAAACATTCCACGTGGGAAAAATATATCTAAAAAGAAAGATGATGAAACTTACCAAACAAAAGCGGTGGCAGGTCGATAGACACACAAACAAACACAAACATACACACAAAATTCTAGCTTTCGCTTGCGAAAGCTAGAATTTTGTGTGTATGTTTGTGTTTGTTTGTGTGTCTATCGACCTGCCAGCGCTTTTGTTTGGTAAGTTTCATCATCTTTCTTTTTAGATATATATATATATATGTATATAAAATAGAGGGAAACATTCCACGTAGGAAAAATATATCTAAAAACAAAGATGGTGTGACTTACCAAATGAAAGTGCTGGCAGGTCGACAGACACACAAACAAACACAAACATACACACAAAATTCAAGCTTTCGCAACAAACTGTTGCATCATCAGGAACAAGGGAAGGAGAGGGAAAGATGAAAGGATGTGGGTATACACTCGCACACACACACATATCCATCCACACATATACAGACACAAGCAGACATATTTAAAATATGTCTGCTTGTGTCTGTATATGTGTGGATGGATATGTGTGTGTATGCGAGTGTATACCCATCCTTTTTTCCCCCTAAGGTAAGTCTTTCCGCTCCCGGGATTGGAATGACTCCTTACCCTCTCCCTTAAAACCCACATCCTTTCGTCTTTCCCTCTCCTTCCCTCTTTCCTAATGAGGCAACAGTTTGTTGCGAAAGCTTGAATTTTGTGTGTATGTTTGTGTTTGTTTGTGTGTCTGTCGACCTGCCAGCACTTTCATTTGGTAAGTCACATCATCTTTGTTTTTATATATATATATAAAGAAAAGTAAGAAAATAATAATAATAATAATAATAATAATAATAATAATAATATGTTACATTATACCACATGTCACACACCAACCTCTTTTCTTGGTGGTAGGCTCCTCAGTTCTTTCAACACATTGATCTTTATATTTTAAGAGGAAAGTTGCAATGCCGGCAAGAAGTGGAGGAATGTTAACCTGTTCCAGTAACTGAGCCTTCATAAGTGATAGTGCTAAATCTTTCAAGAACATTCTTCTCTTCTTTTTTGGATTTGCCTCATTTGAGCATTGATTCCTGCTACATCCATTAGAGCACAGAATAGAACCTGTGTGATAGAATATGCACCTTCCAGTTACTCAACTATGTTGACTCTTCCCTTTGTTATATTGTAATCCAAAACGATGTCTGGTTTACCTGTAACTTTGACAATGGTTCGAAAATCGTGCATAGTTGAAAGTGGTATAAGTGCCTTGTTTTGTTCTGGCACATACAAAACTAGCATCATTTCATTCTCAAAACCAAATAAAGAGGAGGGGATAGCCCTACATTGCCCAGGTAAAAATTCTTGTGAGATCTCATGTTTGTTTTCTATCAATGTGGCAGTGCATGTTAGTCTCTTTTTCAAAAGGGAGTTGGCTATGAAATAGCTGGTGTACCAATTATCCATTCTACTGTTTCTTCCTGAGCCTTCAGTGTGGGTAACTAGCCTTCCTACAGTATCACAGGGAGAATTAGAAACATTGTATGGTCCTTTAGGCTGTTTTCCACAATGTACTTCAACATTACTAGTGAAGAATGTTTTAGCATCTGCTAAAACAAAAATCTTTATCCCGTACTTTGCTGGTTTGTTTGGGATATACTGAACAAAAGAACAGCAACCCCAGAAAGCTTGCAACTTTTCGTCTACTGTCACAAATTGTCTTACACTATAAGCATTCTTGGTACCACAAAGCCGTCCAATATTTGCCTTATTGCAGCATGTATATCAGTTACTCATCTTTCTTACCTTGTACCCTTGTCATCAAAACAGATACATCATAAAAGGAACAGAAATCTTCTGTAGCTCATCACAGCTCTTGTAATCTCCATACCACTACTATCTGCTGTCCACAATTCAGTGACATTTGTGTGGTTTGTTTTCTTAGTCTCGGTGAGATACAGCAATCCCAACAATGCCATTACTTCACACCTTGTGGTTTCCTTAGCATCCCTTTCCCTGGAATATTGTAAAAATTCTTTCTCAGATTGAGTGTATATGTTCATGCATTGTACAGTTTCATCAATCATTTCCATGCTAAGTATTGTCCATAAAGCCTCTCTTTCACATGTAACCCCTCTGGCAACGCGTGTAGTCCCAGTTACACATTTTGTCCCTCCCAATAAAAATTCCACCAGCGGAGAGTGTCTCTTCACAGTCATCATCTGATTGTGGACTTGATCAGAATCTGAATCATGGTCACGTTGTGTGATAAATTTCTCTTCTTCAGAGTGGTCATAATTTTTGTTACCTGGTACAGAGTTGAACTCCGGGTTCCATTGAGTAACCAATCAAACTCGTTGTCTGTCAACTTTGATCTCGCCCTGCACAGTGATACATCCCCTTGTTACATGTTATCTTTTGATTTGTTTAAAAAGGAATGAAATAAAAGTGAAGGAAAAATTACTTACATGTCTGGGCACATGGCATGCTTTGTACACTGAGATGATACACTCACAGTTTATTTTAACTCACTTGAGCCTGTGACAGCACAACTTCTCACTATGCTAGCGGAAACAATAGTGCAGGGATAGGTAAGGCACTATGCTAGCTGAAACAACAGTGCAGGAATAGGTAAGGGCATGCTATTGTAAAACAACAATGGAACTGTGCACAACAATGATATTTGCGATTGACACACTTTATACACAGGCATGCCCACTCAAGGGTTAAAGATCATTTTCTTAAATGGGTGTTGCTAGTGTGTATTTCAGTGTTTCAGGAAATACACTACAACTCATCAACTAGTTACAAAGTTAACTCAAGATAGTGCTACCTAGTCTGCACAAGATTTTATTACTTTAGCTGAAATACCATCGGGGACAGAAGAGTTATTATTTGTAAGTAAATAATGTTTTTTATGATCCCTCTAACAGACGATTTGGTAAAGCTGATGTCTGATGGTGGAGTAAGCTATGTCTGTCTAAGTAAATATAATGGGTCTGCCTTTGAGAGATCATTTTTTGTCCCTGCATCTGTAGTTACTATAGGAAAGAATTAACTGAATTTAGTGATCAATGATTTGAATTTAATATCATTTGCCTCTTTGGGTTGTCATTAGAGAAATAAATACTATTTGTCTAGTTGAGTTTATTTGTTTCATGCTAATAATGCTCAAAATTGCTCATGGAATTTGGTATTTTTTTGTGCATAGTACACGGTTTTTGCTGTTTCTTTTTCTCCGTTACACAGCTACACTGCAATTTTAAGTCTTGATCTAGTTATCTGCTTTAAATGTTAGCCGCCTGTTCACTCAGTTGCTCCTGCAGTTGTCCATGACCCATTGTACAGAAAAACCCATATTCATAGAGTAACAACAATGAAGGAAAAGACAGACTGCTACTTACCATAAAGAAGGCTCATCAGCTTGCAGTCAGGCACAATTAAAAGGTACTCACTTATAGGTTTTGGCCACTACCTTCATCGGTAAAAGACACACACACACACACACACACACACACACACACACACACACACACACACACACACAAATATTGACTGCTATGTTAAAAATTCTTTAGTACACAGCTATGAAACTAGAAACAATCTGCATCTATAGAGGAAAAATAAAGTTAAAACTCAGCAGGGCTTGTTGTACAATGCCATTAAATTATATAATAAACTACCCCAAAATATAAAAGATATTGATAAATTGAACAGTTCGAAACAAAACTAAAAAATTTTTTATTAAATAAAAGTTATTATGCAGTAACAGCCTACCCCCATGAACCATGGACCTTGCCGTTGGTGGGGAGGCTTGCATGCCTCAGCGATACAGATGGCCATACCGTAGGTGCAACCACAATGGAGGGGTATCTGTTGAGAGGCCAGACAAACATGTGGTTCCTGAAGAGGGGCAGCAGCCTTTTCAGTAGTTGCAGGGGCAACAGTCCGGATGATTGACTGATCTGACCTTGCAACACTAACCAAAACGGCCTTGCTGTGCTGGTACTGTGAACGGCTGAAAGCAAGGGGAAACTACAGCCGTAATTTTTCCCGAGGGCATGCAGCTTTACTGTATGGTTAAATGATGATGGCGTCCTCTTGGGTAAAATATTCCGGAGGTAAAATAGTCCCCCATTCGGATCTCTGGGCGGGGACTACTCAGGAGGACGTCGTTATCAGGAGAAAGAAAACTGGCGTTCTATGGATCGGAGCGTGGAATGTCAGATCCCTTAATCAGGCAGGTGTCTTAGAAAATTTAAAAAGGGAAATGGATAGGTTGAAGCTAGATATAGTGGGAATTAGTGAAGTTTGGTGGCAGGAGGAACAAGACTTTTGGTCAGGTGCATACAGGTTTATAAATACAAAATCATAGGGGTAATGCAGGAGTAGGTTTAATAATGAATAAAAAAGTAGGATTGCAGGTAAGCTACTACCAACAGCATAGTGAATGCATTATTGTGGCCAAGATAGACACGAAGCCCACGCCTACTACAGTAGTACAAGTTTATATGCCAACTAGCTCTGCAGATGATGAAGAAATTGATGAAATGTATGATGAGATAAAAGAAATTATTCAGGTAGTGAAGGGAGACGAAAATTTAATAGTCATGGGTGACTGGAATTCGAGAGTAGGAAAAGGGAGAGAAGGAAACATAGTAGGTGAATATGGATTGGGGGAGAGAAATGAAAGAGGAAGCCGTCTGGTAGAATTTTGCACAGAGCATAACTTAATCATAGCTAACACTTGGTTCAAGAATCATGAAAGAAGGTTGTATACATGGAAGAATCCTGGAGATACTAGAAAGTACCAGATAGATTATATAATGGTAAGACAGAGATTTAGGAACCAAGTTTTAAATTGTAAGACATTTCCAGGGGCAGATGTGGACTCTGACCACAATCTATTGGTTATGACCTGTAGATTAAAACTGAAGAAACTGCAAAAGGTGGGAATTTAAGAAGATGGGACCTGGATAAACTGAAAGAACCAGAGGTAGTACAGAGTTTCAGGGAGAACAAGGGAACAATTGACAGGAATGGGGGAAAGAAATACAGTAGAAGAAGAATGGGTAGCTCTGAGGGATGAAGTAGTGAAGGCAGCAGAGGATCAAGTAGGTAAAAGGACAAGGGCTAGTAGAAATCCTTGGGTAACAGAAGAAATATTGAATTTAATTGATGAAAAGAGAAAATATAAAAACGCAGTAAATGAAGCAGGCAAAAAGGAATACAAACATCTCAAAAATGAGATCAACAGGAAGTGCAAAATGGCTAAGCAGGGGTGGCTAGAGGACAAATGTAAGGATGTAGAGGCTTATCTCACTAGGGGTAAGATAGATACTGCATATAGGAAAATTAAAGAGACCTTTGGAGAAAAGAGAATGCCTTGTATGAATATCAAGAGCTCAGATGGAAACCTAGTTCTAAGCAAAGAAGGGAAGGCAGAAAGGTGGAAGGAGTATATAGAGGGTCTATACAAGGGCGATGCACTTGAGGACAATATTATGGAAATGGAAGAGGATGTAGATGAGGATGAAATGGGAGATACGATACTGCGTGAAGAGTTTGACAGAGCAATGAAGGACCTGAGTCGAAACAAGGCCCCGGGAGTAGACAGGAATGGGGAAAGAAATACAGTAGAAGAAGAATGGGTAGCTCTGAGGGATGAAGTAGTGAAGGCAGCAGAGGATCAAGTAGGTAAAAGGACGAGGGCTAGTAGAAATCCTTGGGTAACAGAAGAAATATTGAATTTAATTGATGAAAAGAGAAAATATAAAAACGCAGTAAATGAAGCAGACAAAAGGGAATACAAACATCTCAAAAATGTGATCAACAGGAAGTGCAAAATGGCTAAGCAGGGGTGGCTACTGACGGCCTTGGGAGAGCCAGTCCTGACAAAACTCTACCATCTGCTGAGAAAGATGTATGAGACAGGCGAAATACCATCAGCCTTCAAGTAGAATACAATAATTCCAATCCTAAAGAAAGCAGGTGTTGACAGATGTGAAAATTACTGAACTATCAGTTTAATAAGTCACAGCTGCAAAATAATAACGCAAATTCTTTACAGATGAATGGAAAAGCTGGTAGAAGCTGACCTCGGTGAAGATCAGTTTGGATTCCGCCGAAATGTTGGAACACGTGAGGCAATACTGACCCTATGACTTATCTTATAAAATAGATTAAGGAAAGGCAAACCTACATTTCTAGCATTTGTGGACTTAGAGAAAGCTTTTGACAATGTTGACTGGAATACTCTCTTTCAAATTCTAAAGGTGGCAGGGGTAAAATACAGGGAGCGAAAGGCTATTTACAATTTGTACAGAAACCACATGGCAGTTATAACAGTCAAGGGACATGAAAGGGAAGCAGTGGTTGGGAAGGGAGTGAGGCAGGGTTGTAGCCTGTCCCTGATGTTATTCAATCTGTATATTGAGCAAGCAGTAAAGGAAACAAAAGAAAAAGTCAGAGTAGGTATTAAAATCCATGGAGAAGAAATAAAAATGTTAAGGTTCGCCAATGTCATTGTAATTCTATCAGAGACATCAAAGGACTTGGAAGAGCAGTTCAACAGAATGGACAGTGTTTTGAAAGGAGGATATAAGATGAACATCAACAAAAGCAAAACGAGGATAATGGAATGTAGCTGAATTAAGTCGGGTGATGCTGAGGGAATTAGATTAGGAAATGAGACACTTAAGGTAGTAAAGGAGTTTTGCTATTTGGGGAACAAAATAACTGATGATGGTCAAAGTAGAGAGATATAAAATGTAGACTGGCAATGGCAAGGAAATCGTTTCTGAAGAAGAGAAATTTGTTAACATCGTGTATAGATTTAAGTGTCAAGAAGTCGTTTCTGAAAGTATTTGTGTGGAGTGTAGCCATGTATGGAAGTGAAACATGGATGATAAATAGTTTGGACAAGAAGAGAATAGAAGCTTTTGAAATGTGGTACTACAGAAGAATGCTGAAGATTAGATGGGTAGATCACATAACTAATGAGGAGGTATTGAATAGAATTGTTGAGAAGAGGAGTTTGTGGCACAACTTGACTAGAAGAAGGATCCGGTTGGTAGGACATGTTCTGAGGCATCAAGGGATGACAAATTTAGCATTGGAGGGCAGTGTGGAGGGTAAAAATCATAGAGGGAGACCAAGAGATGAATACACTAAGCAGATTCAGAAGGATGTAAGTTGCAGTAAGTACTGGGAGATGAAGAAGCTTGCACAGGATAGAGTAGCATGGAGAGCTGCATGAAACCAGTCTCAGGACTTATGACAACAACAACAACAATGCAGTAACGGACTACCTGAATTAAAAAATGTACTGTAATTAAAGTAGCCTGCATTGTAATACATGAGGAAATAATTATAATATGAAATCCAGAATTGTACTGTACTATAAGAAAATTACATAAGGATATAAAACTAATGGTTCAAAATGGTTCAAATGGCTCTGAGCACTATGGGACATCTATGGTCATCAGTCCCCTAGAACTTAGAACTACTTAAACCTAACTAACCTAAGGACAGCACACAACACCCAGTCAACATGATATAAAACTAATGTAAGATACTTTAAAAACATGTGTAAATATTAATTTTATCTGTATAAATTGTAGGTATATTGTATTGTATATGATTTTGCTGATGAAAGCCAGACAATGTAAATTGTTACATGGATTAATAAAGGAATCAATCAATCAATCAATCAATCAATCAATCAAACACACACACACCCACACACCCAACACCCACACACACACACCCACATACACACACACACACACACACACACACACACACACACACACACACACACACACACACACACAAGCAAGCACTCCTCATGCACACGCGATCACAACTCCAGCTTCTTCGGCCAGAATACAGCATCAAGTGGGATGCAAGCAGGAATGTGGAAGGGGGGGGGGGGGAGGTAAGTGGAAATTATAGTAGTGTATGGGGGGGGGGGGGGAGAGAGAGAGACGAACACTGTCTGTTGGAGTGTTCAGGGACTAGACTGCCAAGACTGCCAACAGACACAGCATCAGGAGGTTGTGGGTTAGATATGTGGGGAAAAAAGGAAGAGGAGTGGGGAAACATGGGTGGATGCGTTTACAGAGAACTGCAAATAAACAGGGTGGGAGATGAGAAAGGGGGAGGAGATGAGAGGACAGTGGCATGGCCACTGTTCGATGGAGGGCCTGGGGACAGTATGTTACTGTAGGTCGAGGCCAGTATAATTACAGGAATGGAGAAAGTGTGGTAAGGATAACATCCATCTGTGCAGTTAAGAAAAGCTGACTCCTTCACTACCCAAGCCATCTGGATCCTTCCTTCCACCACCAGCTTTTCTGAACTGGTCAGATGGAAGTAATCCTTACAGCACATTCTCTGCTCCCATAATTATCCTGGCCTCAACCTACAGTAATATACTGTGCCCACATCATCTGCCCAACAGTTTCCACCTCCTCTATCCTCTCATCTCCTCCCCATTTTCATCTTCCACCCTGTTTGTTTGCAGCCTCCTGCCAGTGTATCTGCCTGTCTTTCCACACTCCCCTCCCTTTGTTCTCCTTTTTTTCCCTACTTCACTGCCACAACCCCCTGATGATTCATCTGTTGACATTCTATTCCCTGCAGCATTTGTCTTTCTCCCCACCTGTACACTACTATCCCTACCCCTCGCCTGCCCCCTTGAGACTGCTGCTTGCATCTTCCATGATGTTGCATTCCAGCCAGAGATGCTGGAGTTGGTGGCCCTGCTTGTGTGTGTGTTGATGGTGTTTGTGTGTCTCTCTCTTTTACTGACAAAGGCAGTAGCCGAAAGCTATATGTGAGTGTCTTCTCATCGTGCCTGTCACCAACTTGATGTGTCTTCTTTATGGCAAGTAGCAATCTGTCTTTTCCTACATTGTTAATATTCCTACCTGGAGTTTCCATTGTTAGATTCACAGAATAAGAATTTTTGGTGGGATAATTAAATTTATCATCTACTTTGAGTTTTTTACAAACTTTATACCATTTTTAATCGTTGCTACCTAGATCAGAAAGGTTTTCTTTCTTCATGCAAATTGACACTTTTTCTTCATGATTGGTGAGCTTTTTGCATTAAGTTTGTCAGTTTTGCTCAGATGACTTTGATCAATATGTACTATGGTGAAGTGTTGTTTTGCTCAGGTAAATTATGCTAAATAGTGTAACTAAGTCAACATTTACAGCTGTGTTAAAGTTTGTATTTTCTATTGTACTTAAGCCTTACTGATGAGAATGCTTTATTGCACTTGTGACCATCATGACAGCCCACATCTATTTCATGAATAACAGCTGGATTTAGGACTAAATTATAAGCTGCTGTTGCACTGTGTTCTTCTATTTGTACTGGCAATACAACTGAGAACTGGATATGACAGCAAAACTAGACATCCATAACCCAATGTGTCATCAGTCAGAACCACCAACTCTGATATTATTTAATCCAGTTTAAGGAATAAAGACAGGGTATTTATAAAATGGTTACCAGTTTCATTTGTTAAATATGAATAATGGAAAAAAAATGATTATGGTTTTTCAATTAGTCATTAATGATCCTTTTTTGTATTACATGTGTACACTTTTGTGTTTATATAGGGAATTACTTTAGCAAATAAAGAGCAGTTTTGAGGGGGGGGGGGGGGGGGGGGGGGGAGGAGAAGAAAGAAAGACAAAAAAAGAAATAGTAACTTTCTTTAAGAAAAAGGTAGCTTTCCTGAAGAGTGTGAAATTCTCATTTAGAATAACAAAACTGTTTTCTGTATTTTCTAGTTACAAATCCCAATGAAGAAGTCATGTATGATTAACAAGACATGTATAATACTGTTATTAACAGGTAGTGTTAGGTAACACAGTGCATAATCCAATGACAATTTGATCATACATTAAGAATATCTGTGAACGAAGTTTGTATCCAAATGTAAGAATGATGGAAATTCCTGGCTGCAGCAAAATAATAATGGAAATTCCTGGCTGGAGCAAAAGAATAGCAGCAGTTCCTGGCTGGAGCAATAAATATTTAAAATTTCATTTTCAGAGGAGATCTGGTCAGTGGCTGTTTAATAGGTTTACTGGTATCAGAAGAGGAGATGGCATAGGAGATCTTTTTATTCATGAGCTGGATAGGATACTGTCTCCCAATAAACGTTTTGGTAAAGTTAATGGCATATTTTAACAACTCCTGCTTTCCACTGCAAATGCAGCATCTGTAGATGGTGAAGCTGTAAGACAGAGACTTTTTGACATGGAACACATGACAGCTGTCAAAGTGGAAGTGCTGTTGGTGATTGGTGTGTCTGATATTATGTCATGTAGAAGAAGGTGTAAGTAGATGAATGACAAACACTATCTTCACTTAATGAAGGTTTATTCAGCCCTTCACATACAAGAGCACAGAGTGAACTGCCTCCAGCCAGAACACATATGGTATATATACAGCTACAGAACATTCCAGTACAATGCTTCTTGCCATTTGTAGATACTTCTTGAATGTACTTGAACCGAATATAGAAATTAAAATTTTACAGTTCAGGGGAGTTTTGGACTCACAACCCTCCATGCAACAGTCTACTATCATCACCATTACACTACGGCTACTCAGCTTCTTCTGCGACATTGCTCACTCCTTAAGAGAACAGCGTCTCGGTGTTACGTCCTCCTAAGCCAGGAATGAGTCATCAGTCCTGCATACTCCAACTCCCAATGACTGATGTTCGCTCTGGCGGTGATCTTATTAGAACTTCCCTTGCCACTTCGTTCTTCGTCACCTTTCCCCTTGTTGCCTGTTGCTGGAGATTCAAATTTACCCTGGGTTGCAGGATCCTTATAGGGCTTCATTTGAAGGACGTGGACCGTATCTCTGATCTTTCGTCATCTAGTGTTTGGGTCAAAACCTTCAACTTTATAAGTAACATCAAACAACTGTCTTACAACCTTATAAGGTCCAAAGTAGCGCCTGAGGAGCTCCTCAGAGAGACAAACCTGCCAATCAGGAGTGAAGATACAGACGAGGACGGTCTCCAGGCTGGTAGACAACTGGGTGGTGGCTCGCATCATGCCTTTGGCGATTGTGTTCTTGAGCTCGCAGTGTGCAGAGTCAAGCTAACTGCTGAGCTTCCTCAGCTCTCGTTAACACCTGGCTGATGTAGTCATCATCCACATCATCATGAAGTAACAGAAACACAGTGTCCATCATCGTCATTGCCTCACACCCATGCACTAGGAAAATTGGCATCAATCCTGTGGTGTCTTGTTTGGCGGTGTTGTAGGCAAATGTCATGAAAGGTAGCACCTCATCCCAGTTGCTCTGCTCAACATTGAAGAACATTGATAGCACATCGGCCAAGGTCTTATTAAGGCATTCAGTAAGCCTGTTAGTTTGTGGTTGGTAGGCAGTCGTCATGTGATGAGTAATGTTGCACTGATGGTTTATCTCTGTCACAAGATTCGACTGAAAAACTTTCCCTCAATCCTTAATTAATGACCTTGGGGCACCATGTTTTAATACAATGTCTTCCAGGATGAATTTGGCTACCTCAAATGCTTCAGCTGTTTTAATGGTTTTTGTAATGGCATAGTGTGTCAGATAATCAGTGGAAACAATAATCCATCTATTGCCACTAGCAGACATTGGAAACCATCTGAGAAGGTCAATCCCAACACGCTGGAAAGGCGTTTCGGCTGGTGGAATTGGTATGAGTCGGCTAGGTGGTTTCTGAGGAACTGCCTTTCTCCTCTGGCACTCTTGACAGTGCGACACATAGTGATGGACACTCCTAAATAAACCTGGCCAGAAAATTCTCTTGTGGATCCTATTGTATGTCTTAATAAATTCTAAATGTCTGGCCTCAGGTGTGTCATGGAATTTCTGTAGAACATCTAAGGGCATGCATTTAGGAATCACTGGTAGCCACCTGTTTCCAAATGGAGTTTTTTTTGGAAAGTAATCCATTAACTATCTTAAATTGTCTTTTCACATCATCTGACCAATTTAAGGCAAGCATAATTTGAGATATCTTGCCATCCTTCTGCTCAGCAGAGAAATTCTGGAGTGCAGCAAAACAGTCACTATCTTCATCAAAGTCTTGGTGGTCCTTCATAGGGTTTCTTGAGAGACAGTCATTATCTTGGTGTTTTCTTCCACTTTTGTACACTATGGTAATATCATACTCCTGAAGTCATAGTGCCCACCCGGTGAGTCATCCTGTTGCATCCTTAAGACCTATCAACCAACAAAGTGAATAATGGTCTGTAAAAACTGTGAAAGGCCTTCCATAGAGATACTGTCAAAATTTGCACATTGCCCAGATCACAGCAAGACATTCTGTAGTTGAGTAGTTTCTCTTGGCTTTTGTAAGTGTCCTAGAAGCATAGGCTATAACCTTCTCTTTTCCATCTGAAAACTACACCAGAAACACACCAATCCCATACCCACTGGCATCTGTGTGTAGTCCTTTAGGTGCTCTCTCATCATACAGACCAAGCACAGGGTCAGTTGTCAGAGCTTTTCACGGCACATCAAAAGAATCTTGTTGAGCAGCACCCCAGATAAATTTAGCATCGGCTTTTAACAACTCTTGGACTGGCCTGGCTTTGATACAAAAGTCTTTATTGAAACGATGGTAATAAGAACATAATCCGAGGAAGCTTCTCACATCTGTAATACCTTTACAAGGTGTATACAACCCGGGACAACCGGGAGATCAGGGAAAAACCTAGGAATTTTTTCATCCGGGAGAAAACTGGGAAATACCCAGTAATTTTTTAGAATTCAGGGAATTTTTCATTGTTTTACTTTTCAGTTATATTTTTGTAACATTGACTGGTAAGAACCAATACTTGAACAAAGGATTGTGCTGTATCTCACTACTGCAGAGTAATACTGCAGCAATAAAACATGAGAGAGAGAGAGAGAGAGAGAGAGAGAGAGAGAGAGAGAGAGAGAGAGAGAGAGAGAAACCGAAAATAAAACTAAGTTGCCAAGGAAATGCGCCATATACAGCAACAAAACACAGTGCTCACACAAGCGTCTGCAAACAGCAAAATGTGTCAGTGGCTTTAGGAAGACTATGTAATGCTTCATAACAGTAAATTGCCTGGGATGAGCGTGACGTCACAACTAGCTTGCATTTGATTCATTTGAGCAGTTGCGAGTGAGCTCATGCGCATGCACAGTTGAGTCGTGTGTGAGTAATACCTTCTCCCTCTTCTGGCTACAGAAGTGTGGCAGTTAGCTGTATAAGCAGCAGACAAATACCAACCGGAAAAAATTTTACTTGTGCACCTAAGCTATCAGATTCATGCATGTGGAACAGGTCTGGATATAGGGAGCAGGGGGCAGGGGGCAGGGGGCAGGGGGCAGGGGGCAGGGGGCAGGGGGCAGGGGGCAGGGGGCAGGGGGCAGGGGGCAGGGGGCAGGGGGCAGGGGGCAAACCGGGGTGTCTGCCCTGGACAGCAATTTCTGGGTGGTGGGGGGGGGGGGGGGGGGGTTGGGGGGTTGGGGGGGTGGGGGGTGGGGGGGAGAGACTTTGTTTCACAAACTGCCTAGCATCCAGCACACATTAGTCTATTGATGATTCACATGATTTTGAAATGCATCCCCGTTGAATAACAAGTAATAAAGATTATGTATTATCTTCTCGGTGTATCCAAGAAAATGAAATTTTGATGGAAATTTTTTTTGCCAGAACGCTACACTGGTAAGGGCTATTTGTACAGTATCCGGCTAGCAGCTGCTAAAGTTCTCTTCTGGGAGTAGTGCGGGAAACATGAACATGTAATAATGCCTAATACCTAACCGGAGAATAAACACAGCATAACTAAAATGGTGATTGTGGCAGTGTTAGTCAAGTTAACCGGAGAATAAGTTTTAACCCTGGCAGGAATAGTTACAGAATTAGTGATGACAAGATTGTTTGTTAGAATGAGGAAGGAGAAGCAATGGGGACATCCCACAAATTGTGGAAGAAAATGACGATTCCAAATTTATATAAAAATTTCGTACTACTACTTTTCGATCTCATGCTCCAGAAGCTAGAACGTATGAATGAAATGTAAAACTATTTCCTAACATGAAACTTTTTGCTAGTAATAGACCTAATTAGTATTTGATATTGCTACTCCATGATTATATTCTGTCATGTTATAAAAATGTTATAAAAACCCACAGACATGGCATGGGAGGTTTCTATGATGCTCATCTGTTCTACAATTAACGGCTCAGTGTTTGCTAAGCAAATGTGTTTTGGAAGGATCTGTGGTTATCAGTGACAGTTAACTATCCACAATTCACTGAATCCATTCTTAAACGAGATGACAGAGGTTGGGATGACCAAGTTATTCTTCTCTTACATTCCATTACAAGATCCATGGGTTGATGCATGGCATGACACATGACAGTTACCTTTCTAGCTCTGACTGCAGGAATGATCACTTCATCCAGCACAAATAGTCTCCACACTCTTGGATGCGCATTGTTGTTTGGAACCCCTTCAAACGTCTTTCATGTAATTCTTTTTTGCTGCATTGTCTCGATATACTAGCTCCATTTTATGAAGTTATCTGCTGTTAAAACCTCCCTCAGGAGTAGGGCTTGATACATGTCCTCAGCAACACCCTTCATGAGATGTGCAACCTTATCTCCCTCCTTCATTCTAGGAACCACCATTTTACACAGCTTCAAGACGTCTTGAATGTAGGATGCTGTTGTTTCTCCTGGATGCTGTGCCCTGTACTTTAATTTATCTTCAGCCTTGCACTTCTGTCGTTGTGTGCCACTGAAATACTTGTGCAGTTCCACCTGGAATACTTCCCAGCTTGTGAACTTCTCCTCATTATTTTCATACCAGTGTTTGGCAGTGACCTCCAAGTACAATAATACGTTAGCCAAACACACAGTGTCATCCCATTTGTTAAATTTGGCTGTACACTCATATACCTTCAGCCACTTGTTTGGATCTTGGTCATCGTCACCAGAGAACCTGGAAGGATGTCTCATGTGGTGGCTCACAGTTGCTGTCATCATAATGTTCTGTTCTTCTGTCTCCAATAGATTGCAATCTGTTGAATATGGCTATAACTCATATTTCTCGCCACGTAAATGGCGGGTCTGTCGTGGCCTGCTGGGAGCCACTGTGTCATCGATAATGTGTGGTATCGCAAGTTCCAATACCTGGTGCCTCCAATTAATATTCATCATCATGATCATCATCATCATCATTTACGACTGATTATACCTTTCAGCGTTCAATCTGGAGCATGTTGTTGTTGTTGTGGTCTTCAGTCCTGAGACTGGTTTGATGCAGCTCTCCATGCCACTCTATCCTGTGCAAGCTTTTTCATCTCCCAGTACCTACTGCAACCTACATCCTTCTGAATCTGCTTAGTGTATTCATCTCTTGGTCTCCCTCTACGATTTTTTCCCTCCACGCTGCCCTCCAATACTAAATTGGTGATCCCTTGATGCCTCAGAACATGTCCTACCAACCGATCCCTTCTTCTGGTCAGGTTGTGCCACAAACTTCGGTAATTTTCACATCTGTCAACACCTGCTTTCTTTGGGATTGGAATTATTATATTCTTCTTGAAGTCTGAGGGTATTTCACCTGTTTCATACATCTTGCTCACCAGATGGTAGAGTTTTGTCAGGACTGGCTCTCCCACGGCCGTCAGTAGTTCCAATGGAATATTGTCTACTCCGGGGGCCTTGTTTCGACTCAGGTCTTTTAGTGCTCTGTCAAACTCTTCACGCAGTATCGTATCTCCCATTTCATCTTCATCTACATCCTCTTTCATTTCCATAATATTGTCATCAAGTACATCGCCCTTGTATAGACCCTCTATATACTCCTTCCACCTTTCTGCTTTCCCTTCTTTGCTTAGAACTGGGTTTCCATCTGAGCTCTTGATATTCATACCAGTCGTTCTCTTATCTCCAAAGGTCTCTTTAATTTTCCTGTAGGCGGTATCTATCTTACCCCTAGTGAGATAGGCCTCTACATCCTTATATTTGTCCTCCAGCCATCCCTGCTTAGCCATTTTGCACTTCCTGTCGATCTCATTTTTGAGACGTTTGTATTCCTTTTTGCCTGTTTCGCTTACTGCATTTTTATATTTTCTCCTTTCATCAATTAAATTCAATATTTCTTCTGTTACCCAAGGATTTCTACTAGCCCTCGTCTTTTTACCTACTTGATCCTCTGCTGCCTTCACTACTTCATCCCTCAAAGCTACCCATTCTTCTTCTACTGTATTTATTTCCCCCATTCCTGTCAATTGCTCCCTTATGCTCTCCCTGAATCTCTGTACAACCTCTGGTTCTTTCAGTTTATCCAGGTCCCATCTCCTTAAATTCCCACCTTTTTGCAGTTTCTTCAGTTTTAATCTACAGGTCATAACCAATAGATTGTGGTCAGAGTCCACATCTGCCCCTGGAAATGTCTTACAATTTAAAACCTGGTTCCTAAATCTCTGTCTTAGCATTATATAATCTATCTGATACCTTTTAGTATCTCCAGGGTTCTTCCATGTATACAACCTTCTTTCATGATTCTTAAACCAAGTGTTAGTTATGATTATGTTGTGCTCTGTGCAAAATTCTACCAGGCGGCTTCCTCTTTCATTTCTCTCCCCCAATCCATATTCACCTACTATGTTTCCTTCTCTCCCTTTTCCTACACTCGAATTCCAGTCACCCATGACTATTAAATTTTCGTCTCCCTTCACAATCTGAATAATTTCTTTTATTTCATCATACATTTCTTCAATTTCTTCGTCATCTGCAGAGTTAGTTGGCATATAAACTTGTACTACTGTAGTAGGTGTGGGCTTCGTATCTATCTTGGCCACAATAATGCGTTCACTATGCTGTTTGTAGTAGCTTACCCGCATTCCTATTTTCCTATTCATTATTAAACCTACTCCTGCATTCCCCCTATTTGATTTTGTGTTTATAACCCTGTAGTCACCTGACCAGAAGTCTTGTTCCTCCTGCCACCGAACTTCACTAATTCCCACTATATCTAACTTCAACCTATCCATTTCCCTTTTTAAATTTTCTAACCTACCTGCCCGATTAAGGGATCTGACATTCCATGCTCCGATCTGTAGAACGCCAGTTTTCTTTCTCCTGATAACGACATCCTCTTGAGTAGTCCCCGCCCGGAGATCCGAATGGGGGACTATTTTACCTCCAGAATATTTTACCCAAGAGGACGCCATCATCATGTAATCATACAGTAAAGCTGCATGCCCTCGGGAAAAATTACGGCTGTAGTTTCCCCTTGCTTTCAGCCGTTCGCAGTACCAGCACAGCAAGGCCGTTTTGGTTATTGTTACAAGGCCAGATCAGTCAATCATCCAGACTGTTGCCCTTGCAACTACTGAAAAGGCTGCTGCCCCTCTTCAGGAACCACACGTTTGTCTGGCCTCTCAACAGATACCCCTCCGTTGTGGTTGCACCTATGGTACGGCTATCTGTATCGCTGAGGCATGCAAGCCTCCCCACCAATGGCAAGGTCCATGGTTCATGGGGGGATCTGGAGCATAGTCCCCCTTATAAAATTCCTCCATGATCCCCTATTCAGTGCTAACATTGCTGCCTCTTCTGATGTTAAGCCTATTACTTCAAAATCATTCTTAACCGAATCCAGGTACCTTCTCCTTGGTCTTCCCCAAAACCTCCTACCCTCTACTGCTGAACCCATGAGTCTCTTGGGTAACCTTGCTTCTCCCATGCATGTAACATGCCCCCACCATCTAAGCCTGTTCGCCTTGACTGCTACATCTATAGAGTTAATTCCCAGTTTTTCTTTGATTTCCTCATTGTGGACACCCTCCTGCCATTGTTCCCATCTACTAGTACCTGCAATCATCCTAGCTACTTTCATATCCATAACCTCAACCTTATTGATAAGGTAACCTGAATCCACCCAGCTTTCACTCCCATACAACAAAGTTGGTCGAAAGATTGAATGGTGCACAGATAACTTAGTCTTGGTACTGACTTCCTTCTTGCAGAAGAGAGTAGATCATAGCTGAGCGCTCACTGCATTAGCTTTGCTACACCTCGCTTCCAAGTTCTTTCACTATGTTGCCATCCTGTGAGAATATGCATCCTAAGTACTTGAAACTGTCTACCTGTTCTAACTTTGTTCCTCCTAGTTGGCACTTAATCTGTTTATATCTCTTTCCCACTGTCACTACTTTAGTTTTGGAGATGTTAATCTTCATACCATAGTCCTTACATTTCTGATCTAGCTCTGAAATATTATTTTGCA
This sequence comes from Schistocerca serialis cubense, assembly GCF_023864345.2. Lineage (NCBI taxonomy): Eukaryota > Metazoa > Arthropoda > Insecta > Orthoptera > Acrididae > Schistocerca > Schistocerca serialis. Next base: position 521,209,830 of record NC_064644.1, read on the forward strand.
AACTTTCAATCGAATCTGCCATCACAACTAAGTCATCCGCATATGCGAGACTGCTTATTTTGTGTTCACATATCTTAATCTCACCCAGCCAGTTTATTGTTTTCAACATATGATCCATAAATAATATGAACAACAGTGGAGACAGGTTGCAGCCTTGTCTTACCCCTGAAACTACTCTGAACCATGAACTCAATTTACCGTCAACTCTAACTGCTGCCTGACTATCTATGTAAAGACCTTTAATTGCTTGCAAAAGTTTGCCTCCTATTCCATAATCTTGTAGAACAGACAATAACTTCCATCTAGGAACCTGGTCATATGCCTTTTCTAGATCTATAAAGCATAGATACAATTCCCTGTTCCACTCGTAACACTTCTCCATTATTTGCCATAAGCTAAAGATCTGGTCCTGACAACCTCTAAGAGGCCTAAACCCACACTGATTTTCATCCAATTTGTCCTCAACTAATACTCGCACTTTCCTTTCAACAATGCCTGAGAAGATTTTACCCACAACACTGATTAAAGAGATACCTCTGTAGTTGTTACAATCTTTTCTGTTTCCATGTTTAAATGTTGGTGTGATTACTGCTTTCGTCCAGTCTGATGGAACCTGTCCTGACTCCCACGCTGTGTAGCCATTTAAGACCTGACATTCCACTGTATGAGTAAAACTTTACATTTCTATATATTAGTAATTACAATTCCATTAACTAACATCAATAAAAGACATGAGTATTCTTAATTCTGACAGAAAAATTATCATGTCATACTTCTATTAGAGATACAATTTGTTTTTAGTTTGAATGAATGAAAACAGCTCTCTTTGATGACTAGAAATATTGGAACTTTAATTGTTAATTACTCCATAATTACAATAGCAAAATTATTCCTACCATGTGCCTGAAGTTTGTAATATGTACAAATTGTGATGGTACATCAGCTTTTCATCCAACATGTTTCCTTCCTTCTGCATATTGGTGAATCCCAATGGAAACAATGTTAAAACAATAGCTTAAAGTAGAGCAAATTACTAATTTGCTGCAAAAGAAAATCTTCAGTGTATTCGAATCCAGATAACCAGAAAAGACAAAATCAAAGCAGCAGTTTCAATTGGTGTAAATTACTGATATTACAGAAATGCCCTCTTTGGGGGAGTGGGGATGAGACTGGAAAATGGATACAGGGTCCCAAAAGGGTTGTGGTTTTTGGTTTTACAGCGGGAAAGTCTGGATTGGTTTTTCAGATTATGGGAAGCTGTGAGTTACATAGGGATGGTGTTGCACTCACTGACAAGGGGTTTAGGAAAAGAAGACAAGGCCATATTAGAAGTGCGGAATTCCTGAGAGATGGAAGGGGAGAAGGGGCATAATTGGAGGGATGTTGTAACTGTTTTAAACAATCTTCTTTGTGGGGTTTTGGTTGGATGTTATTAGTGAAGTTCATGGCAAAGAAATGTTTCCACTGCAAAAGAATGAGTAAAGGAAAGAAGGTCCTTTACTAGTCCATCGAGGCTGAACTTAGGTTTTGAGCTGAAAGTGAGGGCTTTAGGAAGTACTGAGATTTCTGCAGGGGTCAGAGTTTTGGTGGAAAGTTTGACAATAGCATTATGGGAAGGACGTTCAAGAGCAGCATGTTTCATGGAGAGTGGAGAAAGTTTCTGGGGATGTGAAAGATGGGTAAAGTCAGCAAGGCATGGTTGGGGAGATCTTAGGGGTTGATTTTGGTCAGGGGATGGATCAGAGTGATCATAAGACAGCTGTAGCTGGACAGCTTCCTCAGATAGTACTGACAATGTTGTTTCAATTGTTGAAGTACAAAAGTTTCTATTTCAGTTATAGCATTCAGAAACTTGTGATCTCAGAGTAAAAGGATTTTGTGAGAGGAGTAGAGACTGTCATGTATGGCTTGAGGTTGGTATATATTATTATAAAGGATCATATTGGTGAAGGTGAGACACTGATGGAACTGGAAAAGGTGAAGGTTGTTGCAGCAGGATGGGTGACAGCCTGAAATGCCAATTTCAGTGGTAAACCCATTAGGTGGGAGCCCATGTGTCATACAGGATTTCAGGAAGAGGATGTGTGATTGGAGTTTTTGGAATTGGTGGAGTAGAAGAAACAGAGATTCATGGTTCGATGGTAAAGAGACAAAAGGAATGATAGAAAAATGTTAAATAAGGTTAAGAATAAGTATGTGAAAACTTGTGATTGAAGTGTTATAACAGAAATAAATGGTAGATACTATTATAAAGCTATGTGGGAAGTTAGAAGAAAGGTTAGAAAATGTTTATAGAAGCAGGATGCTGTAGGCGTACTTGTAAACAGACATGTTTCATTGCAAATTGATATGTGTAACAGTAAGTAGTGTTCAGACTGTTTTGGATGACACAGGTACTTAAATTGACAGGATCAAAGCAAACTAACCAAATGCTGGACTTTGTTGCCAAATGTTTGTTTATAAGTTTAATTCACTGATAGGAGAGTGGAAAATGCAGTCAATCTACAAAGCAGATTCCTTACAAAAACTTGTTTGACCAATCTTAAAATACTGCTCAAGCATGTAGGACTCATACCAGATAGGACTAACAGGGTATTTTGAATTTATATAAAGTAGGGCAAAACAAATGCTCTCATGTTTGTTTGATTCATGACAGTGAGTCACTAAACCACTGAAAATCTGAAGTGATACATGCTTGAAGACAGTCTACTGCAAAGGAGCACTTACATAGTTTATAGAACCCAGACATTTTTCCCATGCTCTGTAGATAAATGGACTGGGAAGGCATCCTCACATGTGATATAATAGGAAATTCCTGTTCCCACACACTTTACAGTTGTTTGTGCAATATTGATGTGTACTTGCATAGGGGCATTTTTATAACCATTCTTGCCAAAATTTAATTTAGGGAGTCCACTTCATTTGTACTAATTATTTTAAACTCGCATCTTCAGGTTATGGAATTATTGTATCTGGTAACATATAACATGCAATCAGACCAGTCAGTGCAAGAACTCCAACACAGCATGTTGGCAGAAACTGTCTGCCACCATGCAGCCACATGGTAGGAATGCCAATTTGCTTTCAACCTTAACAGCCTTTCTCTGCATTCACATTTCTCCTCGTTTTAAGCCTATAAGCCTCCAGATGTAATATTTAATATGCATTTCTTAACAGTGCCCCTCTCATTACATATATACTTTTGTTGCTTGTATTGTTGCCATATTTGTAATTAGTCATTGAACATAGTTCTCTGACCATGTTGTCATGATTAATCATAGTCAATAGAATGTAAATGCTATCTTTTCATTCCAAGACTGTATTTTGTTTCAGACTCTGTGCAGAACCTTACTGTGTCAGATGTGACATCATCATCTTTTATTGTTTCTTGGGAGCCACCAGTCTATGGGACTGAATCTTTTATTGAAAGATATGTAGTTTACATAAATTGTTCAAATGAAACCTCAGAAGATTCTTGTGAGATGGACTGTTCACTAATTATAGACAGTGTAGATGCAGATCAGACTGTTTATATCTTCCAAAATGCTACACCTTTCACCACATATGAGGTGACAGTCCAACCAGAATCTAATTTAGGAAGTTGGTTGCCAGCTACTACAGGGCTACGTACTGATGAAGACTGTAAGTATATATCACAAATATGGAACATTTTCCTTTTTGTCACAATAAGGTTTGGAGAATTTTTAAACATAATTTTTGAATTTGTTATAAAATAAATATAATAGTGTGGATCATGTGCAAGAAAGAACAGTTAATCAGCACATTCCCTTAAAATGTAAGGCTCATATATAAAAAGGATTAACATGAATTATCAACACAGGAAAATGGCAGAGCAAGTAGAATATCAGGGGAAATGCTGCATCTTTGAGAATATCAGCCAGAAATCACTGAAATTGAACTTCTAGATGGATACAAATTAATATTGTACTACTAAGAAATATAAAAGGAAAAGAGGGTGCCTACACATGAAAATTATAACTAACTTCTGTGGTCTATGAATTAGTGAGTACTGTACTCTCTATTTCCTATATTAATTAGGCATTTATGCTGAACTCTGTGGTTGTAAATACAGTTTAGGTATTAACTAGCAAGCTGCATTGTCATTGTACAGGTATCACTAAGTATTTACAGCTGCACAGCTTGTTTGGCACAGTGGTAAGAAAATGTATACACAAATTTTCCTCAGGCACCCATCTGTCTATTATTGATAACTGTATAAAATCCCTACTGTATTTTCTGGGGTAAGTAGTGTTCATAAATACACAGAAAAATGTTGGTGGTAGTAATTTTAGGTATTAATGTAATGACCACAACCAGGAAGTGATTTAGTTGTATGATACAATGGCATTATTGTGATCTGTTGCTATGATATGAAATGAATCAGTTTAACAGTTATTCTACATTTTCTCACTGAAAATATGCCAACATGTTGACCATTTACAGCACTGTTGTAAGTTTTTATTTTTATTCCATACATATATGCATTGATTTGTACTTACTTCAATTCAGGCTCTCTCTCTCTCTCTCTCTCTCTCTCTCTCTCTAATGCACACACACACACACACACACACACACACACACACACACACACACACACACACACACACACACACACACACACACATGAACTGGAACGATGTTTATAGTGCTCATGACATGAATGAAAAATATAACAGATTCATGAACAATGTCAGTAGCATGTTTGAAAACTGTTTTCCTCTAAAAGTTATTCAAATTAAACATAAGTCTATAATAAAACCATGGATAACACAAGGAATGTAAGACAAAAAGGAAAATGTATCTGTTGATCAAGAACAGCCCCAATGCTGATGATTTAGCTAAATACAAGGAATAATGTAAAATATTAACAAAAGTAATTCAGACATCTAAACAAATGCACTACGAGAAGAAGATTGCAATGTCAGGGAAAAAAATAAAAACAATATGTGATATAGTGAAAGAAGAGACTGGTAGAACAAGAAAGGAACAGGAGCAAATAGCATTAATTGTGGGTGACACATTGGTAACCATTGGGCATAGTGTCGCAAATATATTTAACAAGTACTTTATATCTGTTACTGATAGAATGGGATTGTCAGCATCAGTAAATAATGCCTTTCAATTTCTGAAACTAGCCTTTACAAATAGCTTCATGTACATGAATATGTCACTCACTTTACCAAAAGAAATAACTTCCATAATAAAATCTTTAAAAACAAAGCATTCTAGTGGTTACAATGAAATATCAGCAAAGTTAATTAAGGCATGTTCTTCTGAGTTTAGTACAATTCTAAGTTACTTGTGTAACCAGTCAATTATAACTGGGACATTTCCTAACTGGCTAAAATATGCAGATGTGAAGCCTCTATTCAAGAAAGGGGATAAAAAGATACCATAAAACTACAGACTGATTTCACTTTTGCCAGCATTCTCAAAGATTTTAGAAAAAGTAATGTACAGGCAGCTTCTCAACCATCTGACCACAAATAATATATTATCAAGAACACAGTTTGGATTTCTGAAGGTTTCTGATATCGAGAATGCTATTTACACCTACAGTGAAAATGTACTTAATTCATTAAATAAAAAATTACAAGCAGCAGGTATTTTCTATGATTTGTCAAAGGCATTTGATTGTGTGAACCACAACATCCTTTTAAATAAATTAGAATTCTGTGGTGCCACGGGCAGTGCTGCAAAATGGTTCAAGTCATACCTTGCTAACAGGAAACAAAGGGTGTCAGTGCAAGGGACTAGTGAATTAAGTCCTCAGTCATCATCAGAAGTGGAAGAAATTACATGTGGTGTCCCACAAGGATACATCTTAGGGCCATTGCTTTTTCTTGTGTACATTAATGATCTCTCATCAGTTACACTGCCAGAAGAAGATTTCATTTTGTTTGCAGATGACACAAGTATTGCAATAAATAGTATGTTGAGTGTAGTTCTAGAAAGCTCTGCTAATGATAGTTTCATGGATATTAATAAATGGTTTAAAGCCAACTCACTGACATTAAACTTCGAAAAGGCTCACTATATGCAATTCAGAACCTGTAAGAGGTTTCCACCCAGCAAATGCATAAAGTATGAAGAAGAGCAGGTAGAAGAAGTTGACAGTCTTAAATTCCTAGGATTACAACTTAATAATAAATTCAGTTGGGAGGAGCACACCACAGAACTGCAGAAATTCCTTAAGGGTACAAATCTGTATTTGCAATTTGAGTGTTAGCAGACATAGATGACATAAAAATGAAAAAGCTTCCATACTTTGCCTACTTTCATTCCATAATGTCATATGGTATATACACTCCCTGAAATGGAAAAAAGAACACATTGACACCGGTGTGTCAGACCCACCATACTTGCTCCGAGCACTGCGAGAGGGCTGTACAAGCAATGATCACACGCATGGCACAGCGGACACACCAGGAACCGCGGTGTTGGCTGTCGAATGGCGCTAGCTGCGCAGCATTTGTGCACCGCCGCCGTCAGTGTCAGCCAGTTTGCCGTGGCATACGGAGCTCCATCGCAGTCTTTAACACTGGTAGCATGCCGCGACAGCGTGGACGTGAACCGTATGTGCAGTTGACGGACTTTGAGCGAGGGTGTATAGTGGGCATGCGGGAGGCCGGGTGGACGTACCGCCGAATTGCTCAACACGTGGGGCGTGAGGTCTCCACAGTACATCGATGTTGTCGCCAGTGGTCGGTGGAAGGTGCACGTGCCCGTCGACCTGGGACCGGACCCCAGCGACGCACGGATGCACGCCAAGACCGTAGGATCCTGTGCAGTGCCGTAGGGGACCGCACCGCCGCTTCCCAGCAAATTAGGGACACTGTTGCTCCTGGGGTATCGGCGAGGACCATTCGCAACCATCTCCATGAAGCTGGGCTACGGTCCCGCACACCGTTAGGCCGTCTTCCGCTCACGCCGCAACATCGTGCAGCCCGCCTCCAGTGGTGTCACGACAGGCGTGAATGGAGGGACGAATGGAGACGTGTCGTCTTCAGCGATGAGAGTCGCTTCTGCCTTGGTGCCAATGATGGTCGTATGCATGTTTGGCGCCGTGCAGGTGAGCGCCACAATCAGGACTGCATACGACCGAGGCACACAGGGCCAACACCCGGCATCATGGTGTGGGGAGCGATCTCCTACACTGGCCGTACACCACTGGTGATCGTCGAGGGGACACTGAATAGTGCACGGTACATCCAAACCGTCATCAAACCCATCGTTCTACCATTCCTAGACCGGCAAGGGAACTTGCTGTTCCAACAGGACAATGCACGTCCGCATGTATCCCGTGCGACCCAACGTGCTCTAGAAGGTGTAAGTCAACTACCCTGGCCAGCAAGATCTCCGGATCTGTCCCCCATTGAGCATGTTTGGGACTGGATGAAGCGTCGTCTCACGTGGTCTGCACGTCCAGCACGAACGCTGGTCCAACTGAGGCGCCAGGTGGAAATGGCATGGCAAGCCGTTCCACAGGACTACATCCAGCATCTCTACGATCGTCTCCATGGGAGAATAGCAGCCTGCATTGCTGCGAAAGGTGGATATACACTGTACTGGTGCTGACATTGTGCATGCTCTGTTGCCTGTGTCTATGTGCCTGTGGTTCTGTCAGTGTGATCATGTGATGTATCTGACCCCAGGAATGTGTCAATAAAGTTTCCCCTTCCCGGGACAATGAATTCATGGTGTTCTTATTTCAATTTCCAGGAGTGTATAATAGTTTGGAGTAACTCTTCAAGTCAAACAAAAGCTTACAGAGTCCAAAAGCATGTAATATGTGTTATTTGTGGAGTAAATTCACGGACGTCCTGTAGAAACCTCTTCAAAGAACTGGGTACACTAACTACTGTCTCTCAGTATATTTACTCCTTAATGAAATTTGTCCTAAATAATATATCTATTTTTCCAACAAACAGCTCAGTTTATACATACAACACCAGGAACAAAAATGATCTGCACAAGGACTTAAAAGCACTTACTTTAGTTCAAAAAGGGGTCCACTACTCAGGAACACTCATCTTCAATTTGCCAGCAAACATAAAAAATTTAGTTACAAATAAAGATCAGTTTAAAAGGAGCCTGAAAGACTTACTAGTGGGCAACTCCTTCTACTCCATTGGCGAATTTTTTAATAGAAACAAATGATGTATTGTATATACTCATACTATTAGTATTGTTATTTCAGCTTAAAAAATGATGTATTGTATATACTCATACATTAGTATTGTTGTTTCAGCTTTTAAAAAAAATAAATAAAATAAAAATAAATTGACATGTTCCACATCCATGAGGATCTCCTCGGCACGGATCTATGGAACGAAAAACTAATCTAATCTACACACACACACACAGACACACACACATCACAATTAGACTATATTATTACATATTTAGAAATTTTTCTGTGGAGTCATGGGAGTTGTCAAGCAGACATGACTCCAGATTGTGTTTGAAATTAATTTATTATCTTTTTATCATTGAGCAGATGCTCAGATTTGCAATGGGTGACTTCCACAGTCCTTCCTGTGTTACGATAAGACTGAGTAAAGAATAGTGTAACTCATTTCTCCTTCTAGTATTATGTTTGTGAATGTTGCTCTTGTTTTCAAATTCTGAAAGACTGTAGCATATGATTTCCAGTTCAGGGACAGGCCATTTTCAGAGGCTCAGTTATTAATTTTCAAGAAAATTTTATTTACAAGTGTTGAAGTTTCTACATTAGACTTGACTACAATACTTGCATCATCATCAAAGAGAACTATTTCTGCTTCTTTGATATATGATGACATATCATTTATATGCAACAAGAATATAAACAGACCCATTATTGATCCCTTTGCTAGATCTAGCTTATAGTAATGATACCACATTCTGAAGATCCTGTTTCATTGTGTACACTTTCTGTGATTCTTGATGTGACATACTGCATACTTTTAGTTAGATATTATGAAAACCAGTATCTAGCAAGATCTCTACCACAATATATGAGCTTCTTTAGGACAGTACAATGAACGGTGCAATCAAATACTTTTGTCGAGTCATGGAAGATACAAGGGTGCCCATATCATCCAGGGCAAGGGTGGTAGGAGTGGGGGTGGGATGGGAGGTGAGGGATGAGGCCACTCTCTAGCTATCAGTAAAAGAAAAAAAAAATGGCATAGCCAGTTGTCTTTCTTTCAAGAGAATAATTTAAAAGCTGGTATTATTCAAGTTTATAATAGTGCAGGAACTGGAACTTTTTAATGGGTACTAAAAGTCACCATTCATCTTTGAAAATATTGAAAACACTCCATACCCCCGGTCTTTTCCCACCCTCCCCCCAAAAACTACTGTGTGGGTGCTCTTGAGAAGATACATATGGGTCAAACACTCCATACCCCCAGGTCTTGTCCCACCCTCCCCCAAAAACTAATGTGTGGGTGCTCTTGAGAAGATACATATGGGTCAATAAAATCTTATGTAATCTGATTTATGAACTGAGCAAATAGCATGTTTCATGGAATGACCCTTTTTCAATTCCAAACTCAAACTAAGAGTGTTATTATGAGAGAGATGTGATATGGTTCATGCATATGTAATCTTCTCTAGTATGTTTGAGTGGTAGGTAAGAAGTGAGATTTGTCAATAATTATTAACATCTATCTTGCTACCTTTCTTGTAAATATGTCTGACAGTAGCACATTTCAACAATAGTAGGAAAAGCCTAGATTGATACACATTGTAAACATGCCCTGTTGAGTTGCAGGAAGACACAACAAAATGCAGGTTCACATTATAGCTTTTGGCCAAAGCCTTCCTCAGCAAAGAAAACACACATACATTCACACAAGCAAGTACATGTCATGCATCATGACTGCCATCACCAACAGCTCCAACCAGAAACATTTCTGTTTGTCTGGAAATACCCCCTGTAATAGTGATGTATTCTATTGGAACTAGAACAGTGAAATAAGTAATTCTGAATATGCAAAATGCGGGAATAAAGCAAGCTATATTTTAACATCTATTAAACTACATAGAACAGTTAATTACAGCCCATAGTTAAGGTAATGCATTAGAGTATACAAAGCACTGTCATAGAGGTCCATTACACTCCTTCCAATACACTTTGCCCCATACACACTCGCAAAATTAACCCCCCTCCCCCTTTGAACAGATATTTCAAATGTCACTTTCACAAGTCAAACCATATTGTCTCACTACCTTCCAAAATTTCTCCTTTTTCAAGGGTTTGGTTAGTATGTCTCTTCTGTGCGTAAATACTTCAGTATTTCCTTTCTCTTTGTGATCCCCTATAAAATAGTGCCTTATATTGATGTATTTGGTTCTGGCACTGGTAAATTGTTTCCAGCTACGTTTATGGCTCCCTTGTTGTCACAGATTATGTTGGTGCTTTCCATACTAATATTATGCCCTATATCACAATAGAGTCATGATCCACAGTGCTTCTTGAATTGTGTGTGACAGAGCTATATACTCAGCTTCTACAGTGCTCAAGGCTACTGATTTCTGTCTTCTACATGACCAAGGTATAAGTCCTCCCATTAATCTAAAACAACATCCAGTAATGGAATGTCTGCTCTCCTACTCGCTTCACCTAGCTGCTTGACCACAGCTCTCAAGCTTTATATTTATCATTTTACAATGTCTTAATTTATAGTCTGTTGTTTCCTTTAGATATCTAAATATCCATTTAACAGCTCTCCAGTGTTTCTGTCTTGGGCTTTTGCAGAATCTGCTTACAACACTTGTTCAGAAAGCAATATCAGGCTTTCATGTTTCTGACAAATATAAAAGGCTCCCTACTGCCTCTAAATGTGGTTAAGTTTCATTGTGCTACACTTGTTCATCATTGGTCATTAACTGGGTTCCTGATTCCATAGGTGTAGAAATGGGTTTACAGTCATTCAGGCCAAACAGTTTCAAAATTTTCTTTGTGTGTGACAATTGGTTATGTGTAACTCTTCTGTCTTCTTATTTTTAAAAATCTTCACACCTGAATAATATTTTAACCTCTCCCAAGTCATGCATGTTAATCTTGGTTTTTAACTGTCTTTCAAAATTGTTCATCTGTTCTTCATCTTTAGTTAGAATGAAGAAATCATCCATCCATGCAGCCAGTATTGTGACCTCTTCTTTCTTCTTCTACAACAAAGACGATGCTCTGCCTTAGATTGTTTCATACCCATCTTTAGCAAGGTTTTCATGAAAACACCCATTCCAGCAATGGCCACTCTGTTTCAGTCCATAAATACTTTTCTTTAATCATCAAATCTTCTCTTTTTCTATTTGAGTTTTTCTAGCTTCTTCTGGTGGGATCATGTATATTTCTTCATCTAATTTCTCATTTAAGTAAGCTGTTATCACATTCATTTGGTGAATTAGTACTTCTTGTTTTATCGCCAAGGCTAAAAGGTATCTAAGTGATTCATATTTTACCACTGGTTCAAATATTTCTCCGTAGTCTATCCCTTCTTTTTGTGAACATCCCTTGACTACAAGTCATACTTTATGTTTTGGTGCTGCACTCTCATGATTTTTTACACTAAACACCCACAGTGATGGTAATGGTTTTTTACATCCTGACATTTCAACCCACTTGAAAGTTTCATTTTGATAAAATGACTCTAATTCTCTTTCCACAGCTTCTCGCCATCACTGAAAGTTAGGACCACTCTTCAACTGTTGTAGGTTCATTATTAAAAGATTGGGCTGATACATACATTTCATAATCAGGGTATTCTTTAGATTTAGATACATGAGAAGAACATCTCAAAATATTTTCTTTCTCTTCTTGATCCTCTACAACTTCATCTTCATAGTATGTATGTATGTATTCATTGTCACCTTCTTCTTCCCCTTCTTCATTTTCTGTTTCTTATCCAGAATTGGTATTTCTTGAACTTGATGATGTTGAAGAAGTGGCTGTACTCTCTTGACTATACTCTTTCATTTTGTTTTTATCATTCCCAAGGAATACAGCATCTCTACTAGTCAGTATCTCTTTATTCATACGATTCATGAGTCAGTACCCTGTGAGTCTTCACAATAGCCTACAAAAATATATTTTTTAGACTTTGGGTCCCAATTTCCCATCAATTGTTTCAGGATTTGTACCACAGCTTTGCATTCAAAAACTTTTAACTTACTTAGATTTTACTTCTTCCCTATCCACACTTTGTACGGGGTTCTATGTTTTACCACTTTGGTAAGCAATCAAATACACAACTGTTGATACCATCTCTGCCCAAAAGCATTACGGTAACCCAGCATCAATCAACATATCAACATACTTCTTGCTTTTTCAAATGTAGTCCTATTTGCTCTCTCTGCTACTTCATTCTGGGCTGGACTGTATCTGGTGATGGTTTGATGACTAATTCATAACTCCTTCAAATGTTTCTTGAATTTTTGATTGGTATACTCTGTCCCATTATCAGATCTCACAGTTTTTAATCTTCTTTTCCATTTCTCTTTCTACCATATTATGAAAGTTCTAAAAAAATATCACTCACTTGATCTTGAGAACTTAGAAAATAAACATTGTTAAATCTAGAATAGTAGTCTATAAAGGTAACAAAACAATGACTTCTTCCTATAGATTCACACTCCATCTATCCACAAACATCTGTATGTATTAACTGCAAGACGTTTGTACTTCTGCTATGGTTGACTTAAAGGGTAGTTTAGTCTGTTCCCCTTGTATACATATTTTGCATATTTCTTTACATTTATTGCAATCTTCCATTCCATGACATGCATTTTCTGTTTAGGTGCCCAGTCGTCTATGCCATAAGAAACCTACATTTTGCAGAGTACACATAATGGTTTGCAACTTCATCTATGCCTTTAGCAGTATCTAAGTTGAAAATTCCCCTTTCATTTGTTGCCTTAGCTGTAACTTCCCCATATTGGCTAACTATTTTGCTACATTTACATCAAAGGTTACTCTGTTTCCCTTCTTGGCTATTTCACTTACAGGTAATAACATAACTGCAACATCTTTTACATAGCAAACATCATGTACTATAATATTTTCTTGTTCTACATTAAGATAAATTTTCCCAGCAAGCTCACGCTGTGCCTGGAACCATCCACATCTGTGGGTTATACCAATATGCATTTTTTTAGCAACATCATAAAGAGCTGTTTTGTCTCTAATAATATGCACTGATGCTCCTGAATCTAATATCCATTCTGGTTCTCTATTACTAATTTCTCCAAATGGGTAATAAATTTAGAGTGCCTTACCCTGATCAGCAATTCTCCTCTCTGGACTATTTGCGTCCTACCTTTCTTTCTTTATACTTGGCTTTTGCAGCATGGGGATATGATGTTACCCATCTGCTGACAGTTGTAGCTCTTGGCTGGTTTCTTCTTTTTGTCTTAGAATAAACTTGTTTTCTTCTCTGAATTGTCACAATGACTACTTTTCACTTCCTGTAGGATCTTCACTTTTATGCTGTCTCCCATAATCAGTATGCTTGAGCTTTCTAACACCATAATTGTGGATGCCTGTTACTCGGGCATTTCTGCTAACAATAATGTACTGACCCATTCATTGTCAATCTCCAACCTAATGATCCTTAATTGATTCAATGTAGATATTATCTTTTTGACATATTCATCCACATTTTTGCAGTTATCAGTAGAGTGATTATAAGTTCATAGAGTAATCCAACTTTTCTTGTAAGACCACCATCTTCCAGTGTACACTGTAACTTGTCCCAAACTTCTTTTGCCATCACAGCTTTCCTCTATGTGCACATATTTTAATGAATCAATCAATAATATCAGCTTTGATCTTTTCTTCTGGTCCTTATTTGTGTAATTTTGCTCATTGGGCTTCACTGTACCATTGACTATGTCTCATAAGTTATCCAAGTGTAAATATCCTACCACAACAAATTTCCAAGTAGCATTGTTCTCACAACCCACATGTCTCTCTGTTCATGGTATTTGTGCCACACTCATTTTCACAATTATTTTTACTGGTAGTAATGGCAATATTAAACTACACCACAATCAGCTCATCGTGATAGTTTCACTACGCACTTCCACGACTATTGTAGTGATATTTCCTTCTATATGTCAGAATACTTACTGTGAATGCATTTGCTTGTGCCCATGCCCATAACCTGTTGAAACAAGCACAGAAAAATAAGTAATTCTGAGTATAAACAGTGCTGGAATAAGGCAAGATCCATTTTAACATCCATTACATAGAACAATGCATTTCAGTCAATAGTTAATGCTACATCACAGAGTATACAAAACACAGTTGTAGAGGTCCATTACACTCCCATGCAGTACACTTTGTCACATGCATATTCACATACAAAATTATTGTTCATATATCCCCAGCATATTCCATCTCTCTCTCTCTCTCTCTCTCTCTCTCTCTCTCTCTCTCTCTCTCCCTCTCCCTCTCCCTCTCCTTCTCCCTCTCCCTCTCCCTCCCACTCTCTCTCGCTCTCTCTCTCTCTCTTTCTCTCTCTCTCTCTCTCTCTCTCTCTCTATCTCCCCCTCTCCCTCTCTCTCTCTCTCTCCCACTCTCTCTCTCTCTCTCTCTCTCTCTCTCTCTCTCTCTCTCTCTCACACACACACACACACACACACACACACACACACACACACCCTCAGGCACAGACATACCTAAAATCCTAGTTGGTCAACACTTGTAACATATAAGATGAACCAGCTACTTTGCAACTAATTAACCCCTCAAGCCAAGGGCCTGAATATGTGCTTGCATAATGTAAGTGTCCTCACTGTTGGTATCCTGACCACTTATTCACTAGCTGCAATCTAATAGGTTAAACTGTTTGCTCTGCCATTTATTGACAGTGGCAATACTACTCCATCAGCTAACTGTAGACATATCTGTGCTGAGCTGTGTTTAAGATCTTTGTCTGAAAATTTGCAAGTTGGACAAAATCAAAAGTTTTTTCTTACAGTCTGAGTGATGCTCTTGAACATGAAATGATGCAGCCAAATATTTTGCATAGCATTACATCAGAGCAAATTACTGTGATTCTCAGTGAACTGATGAATGAATTACACAGTTTAAAAGACAGTGGAGTGACCTTGGTATTGATGATGACAGTGATACTGACTCTCTGGAACAAATGCTCAAAAAAGACTGAAGGAGAAACTATGGATATTAAGAATGAGATTGAATCATAATGTGTGTATGAGTATGGGTTGTAATACAGGAATGTTGACATAAGGAAGTTTGGCTCTGGCTGTGGATCATGCACAGATAGCTAAGGTGGTTAAAGTGACCACTCATGTAAAGCATGTAATCTGGGTTTGAGTCCTGGCCCATAATGAATTTTCATTATCATCATCCCCTTAACAACTGATGGTTGTCTGTATTCACAACAGTTAATACATTTCATGTAAGTTAATTATACTATCTACCTGAAAGTCAATCAGTGTCACCCATCCATTACCAACATTAGCCGAATATGCAAGGGCAATGCTTATGAGGCTTCAGACACAGCCTACAGATCAGGGGAAAATTATGAGGCTTCTGAAAATTGTCCCATGGCTCATTGGCTGTCAAAAGCTCTTGCCATGTGGCTTACCTTGTGGCATACCCCACACAGTGCATCTACTTTCAGGGGCAGTCACATTGAATACGCACAAAATAAAGATTGGGGCAGTACCGAGTTACAGATGTGGAAGGAGAGCAACACCAAAAACCTGATATATACCACACCCATGGATTATGATGCTTTGATTGACTTGAACCCACTGAACCCAATGTGAGCAAACACAGGGAGCACTGTCATGTCACTGTATTCAAATTATTAACAGTGTCAACAAATGGCAGTTTCACACAAAGCAAGGCCACCTGGCTCACTCCAAAGGGCACTGGTGTCTGTTTACCATGCACTCCTAACTTTGTCACCTGCCAATAGGCGGACAATATATCTTTTGTGGCCTCTGTAAGATCATGTGATTCTGCAATCTTGGCAGTTTGAGCTAATGAAGGGTCAGACAATCCCAGTACCCTAGCCAGGACCTTGGATTGATCCTTAACTGGATGATCACATCCCTTCTGAGAGAGTCCACATATAAGGCAGTACATTGAGAACATCCGAACTAATGCTTACATGAGACACCATGCAGGTAAGTGGCCCATGGCTCATATGATTTCTCAGGACACTTGTGATGCTGGTTAAACTGCAACCGTGCTGCCACTACATGGGTTTGATGACTAAAATACTGCATGAGTAACTGACATAGAACCTCAAAAATAAGTTTCTAAGGCTTGGTAGAGGGCTTCAAATTCTGTAAGATCTTGTAAAATGCTACAGTGATGGATACTAAGCTTACAAGCTGGATTGAGGATACACTGTATGCGGTAGTGCAGCAAGAACTGGTGAAGGTAATTCTTCTATCTTTCCATAGTCTAGTCAAACCCAGTGAACATCAGAGATGGCAGGGAGAAGGCTTTTCTGAAGGGTCATGGCTTGCAACCTGCCTGATATGCATATGGAGCAATCTCACATTCTGTTTCAGCAATTTTTTGCATCTGCTCCTGCTGTAGCTTTTGTTGTTGCTTCTGGAGGCACAACTGCTCCTGCTGACATTGCAAAAATGCTGGTCCAATTTGACCACAAATGAACGCTATGATAAAGAAAAGTGTCATACATCCTATTTTGCAATTTTTGTACCTGCACAGGTGTGACAATAACACAAAACCACCACTGTTAGCATAAATATTAGTATACTATCTTTGGCGACTTGACTACAAGCCCAGTGAGCTGAACCTGGGAAGAGGCAACAAAACTCAACATGAGAGCCAATTTATGGGAGAGTGGAGAGTATGAACAGTGGTTAGAGATGAGCATGGAATAAACTCAATGCAAATAGCAAGAATGACTGAATAAACTAAGCACATGGTAAACAGAGCATGGCTTGAGGCAAAGTCCAGGTTTGAGGCAACTGATGTCTGCATAAGAACTGCAGGGCCGATCCTACTGCTGTAGATAGGTAAACACCTGGGTCAGTGGCTCTGCCCTTGCAACATTTATGCACAGCCTCTGTGACAGCATTCTGGACTACTCCTCTGTGGCACTTGTGCCAACTGTTCTGTCTCCAACTTGATTTCTGCTGGTAGGGGTGCTAAATGTTATGATCAAGCATCCCAGTTCCAAAACTGCCAAGTGTCTCATTGAGGCCTTCACAGACCCCACCTTGTCCAGAAACAGATCTACCATGCCTTATTTCACCAACAACCTATTACCACCCACACACAATGTCATGCCACAAAGCAGCACACCACTCATGACTCAGTACCATGTAGAACTGGAGCAACTCTATCACATTGTCCGCCAGGGTTTTGAATATCTTTCATCATGCCCTGAAATGAGAAATATTCTCTCCACTATTCTACCCACCCCTCTTAAAGTGATGTTCTGCCAACATATGCTATATCATTGTCTGCCCCTATGTCACTCTGGCCCCCAAGGCTTTTCCCTGCAATAGGCATAGACAGAAGTCCTGTCCCATTCATGCTCCCACAACAAACTACTCCAGTCCTGTCACAGACTTCTGAGACTCCATGAAAGACAGGCCACCTGGGAATGCAACCATATAATCTATCAACTTAGCAGCAACCACTGTGCCAGATCCCTCAAGCGCACAGTAATTAACAAGCTGTCTGTCCACTTGGATAGAACTGTGGCAAACAGACAACTGGACTATCCAGTTGTTGAGGATACCACCCAACGTAATATGCTTGGCTTCAGTGACTCTGTTCTGAATTGCACAGGTGGGAACACTCCCAGCACCATATCCTTTCTTCCCAAAAAAGCCCTAGCTTCAACTTTCACTATTCCCCATCATCCACCACCTGTGTATACCCTTCGCTGTTCACACTGCATCCCTACACATGCCTTCTACCCTGTCAGCATACTTGCATAGTACTTTTTCCTTCTGTACTTCTTTCCTCTTCACTTGTATTCCCTCTTCCCCCCCCCCCCCTCCTCCCCCCCTCCACCACCACCACTACCACCACCACCACCACTACCACCAACTCCAGCCTCCTGCCACGTAAAATTTGTGATGCACCAAATACTGATGTGCATGGACAATTTAGATTTGGTATGCAACATGCCATTGGCTGTACGTACATGCATGGATACTAATTGAAACGCTAGTGACATCAACTGTTTTTGTATGGAACTCGCTTCAGCGCTAGTCCTTAGTCTAGTTCAATTGGGCGTTATCAATTGTGAAACTGGTTCTACACTACATGTAGCTATGTATTACATGCAAATTTCCTGTATTTAACCAAGGGTTGGTCTAACCAAGCACTTGTAGTGCAGGTATGTTACAATTCAGTCAACAACTATTGAGATTTTAAGAACAGCATTTTTAAGTTTTCTAATTGTTATTTTTTATAAATGTTCTGCATTTTAGCTTTAATAGGCCTGGTTTGAAAATGAATTTGGTAGTTCAAAACTGATCACCAGCATAATTAAATACAACTGTTATGGAATTACAATAAGGAATTTGTGTTATCCAACTTTCTGGTTCTGTCCTGACTACTTCTTGAAAATACATTTCTAAGATATATCAGAGGGTCAATATTGCCTTGTGTATTCCTATATGTCTCCTGAAAACAAATTGATCTTTCTTGAAGTCAGCTTCTACAGTCTTCTATAAATAAGTCATGTCAGTGTCATAAAACATGAGTGTAAAAACTGTAATATTATGGAAAGGATAGATTGCTACTCAGCACATAGAGGAGGTGTTGAGTTACAAACAGACACAATGAAAACACAGCTAGACATTTAAGCCTTTAGACAAAAAAGTCTTCAGAAATAGAAAACACATACACATTCACACAAGCACAATTCACACACACACACACACACACACACACACACACACACACACACACACACACACACACAGTCATTTTCTCCGGCTGCTGTAGCCCAACTGCAGATTGCAACAGTGTCTGACATGAGAAGCAATTCATTATGGATGGTGGGGGTACAGAGGAGGGATGGGTGCATAGGAGGAGAGATAGCAGGTTTGGAATGGAAGAAGATATGACACTGCCTGTGAAAGCACGTAGGGATATCGTTGGGACAGGATAGGATTTCTGGGTGCAGGTTAACAGGCTGTGTCTGGAGTGGGTCAGTGAATGGAAGGGGAAGGTATGGGGGAGAGGAAGAGGGAAAGGAGAGATGTAGAGAAGGGGAATGGTGTTGGAGTGGGAGCAGGGAAGGGGACAAGTAGATGGAGGACTGGTACTAGCAAAGGTTAAGTCCATAGCCCTCACCAACCTAGACCTACAAACCATATAAAACAGGGCCAAACCTCCTTGCAACAATGCCTCTTCATATATAAAACTCTTCTCCTCTGTATTCTCAAATTCCTGCATCCCATCTTCCAGACTGAAAGTCTTGCCCTGCAAGAACTAGAGCAGCATGCACAAACTCACTTCAAAAAGCTCTCCAATCTGTGCATCTTCCACTCTTTCACTGCACTGCCAATTTCCACCACCTCTATAAGAGCCCTTATCAAATGTACCCACATCCCCTCATAATTGACAAACCCTGCCTTGCAGACCTAATACATTTATCACACCCAGAAACTCCTTCACCATCATACATAATCCAGAACCTATGCAGACTTGAAACACACTCATCAATCTGTCCTACAAAACTCTCAGTCTCACAGAAGTACCCACTCTTACCAAAGGTCTTACTTTTAGCCCTCCCTCCCAAATTCATTCTTGCTGGATCTTCTTTACTTCCCTCAGTCACTACAGTGGAAACAATTTTTTGTCAGTAACTCCACTGATCAGACTCAGTCACTCACACAGGGTTCAATACTAAACCTGCCCAAGTCAGTTTACTCCTCCATCAACTGTGATCCACCCCCATGCCCTGAAATCATCACTGTTAATTTTCCAGAATTTCTTAAACTTGAACCTTGTCTCACCACTGACCCCGAAATCCCTCAATATGGAAACCATCCTTACATCTGCAGAAAGAACCACAAGTCACCATCTAAAACCTCATCCCAATAATATAGTCTTACCTGCTGTCAAAGGCTTCACCACTGTTGTTATGATCTGCAGGGATTACCTGGCAGAAGGACTCAGCAAGCTTTAAGATATGTCCA
Source organism: Schistocerca serialis cubense (assembly GCF_023864345.2). Taxonomy (NCBI): domain Eukaryota; kingdom Metazoa; phylum Arthropoda; class Insecta; order Orthoptera; family Acrididae; genus Schistocerca; species Schistocerca serialis. The sequence goes on from NC_064644.1 coordinate 521,230,020, forward strand.
TATAGATAGCCTTCCACAGTGATCCCATTCCACTAATCCAGCAGGATCATTAGTCCCTCCCACAAATTCTTAGGCCCATGCCAGAACATCTCCCCCCCTGGTCGCCCCAGTCCCTTACTCTCCTCACTCCTACCACTCTCCAGATTCCTACCTTCTGCACAGTTCCTTAAGTCAATAAACCCAACCACCAAGGAAACCCCGCTGTGGCCAGCTACTGCACCTGTACAGAGAGAATCTCTGCTCTCATGGACCAACACCATCAGCCTATTATCTGTACCCTATCCTCCTATATAAGATACACCAACCATTTGCTTCACAGTCTCTCCATGGATCCTGTTCCCTTAACACCCTACCCACCACTGTTGATGTCACCTCCCTCTACAGTAAAATTCCCAATGATGAGGATCTTGCTGATGTTGAACACTACTTTTCTAACGCCCATCTAACTCCAGACTACAACCTCCTTCCTGGCTGCCATGACCAATTCTGTTGTCACCCACTTTTACTTTTCCTTTGAAGGCATCACCTCCAAACAAATGCATAGTACAGCAATGGGTACCTGCATCATACCATCCTATGCCAACCTATTCATTGCCTTTCTAGAGGTCATTGATGACATCTTCGAGATCTGGACCAACAGTAAAGATACCCTATTCACATTCCTCCAGAACCTCAGCACCCCCCCCCCCCCTCCCCATTCACTTTACCTGATTCTCTTTGTAAGTACCTCCATCCACATCATATCTACCAACCACCAACAATACCTCCAGTTCGACAGCTGCCACCCATTCCATACAAACAAGTGCCTTCTGTACTGCCTCTCCAGCTGTGGTCATCATATCTGTAGTGACAAGCAGTCCATCTCCAAATACAAAGCTGGCCTCACTGATGCTTTCACAGACCAAAATTACCCTCCCAACCTTATTCAGAAACAGATCTCTCTTACCTAGTCTCTCCAGTCACTTATCACCTGCCACATATCCAACTGCCTGGCCACAAGGGACCTTTCTTTCATGACTCAGGACCACCCAGGGCTGGAGCAGCTGAATCACATTCTCTGCCAGGGTTTCAACTACTTCTTGTCATTCCCTGAAATGAGGAATATCCTACCCACTGTCCTCTCCACTCCTCCCAGAGTGTCATTCCACTCCCACAAAACATACTAAATATCCTTGCATATCCCTTCTCCACCCCTGCTCCCTGCCTGATGGCTCATATCCCTGCAATGCATCTAGCTTCAAGGCCTGTCCAGATAAATCCTCCCACACCCACTTACTCAATTCCTGTCACAGACATCTCCTACCCCATGAAAGTCAGGGCTGCCTGTGAAAGCAGCCAAGTTACCTAAAAACTAAGCTCCAGTTATTGTGCTGTGTTCATCATGAGAACTAACAAACTGTCTGTCCATATGAATGATCCAAGCCAAACTGTGGCAAAGAGACAGCTGAACCACCCAGTTGCTGAACATGCTGCCCAGCATCATGTGTTTCACTTCAGTGACTGATTCACCGACTGTGCTTTTTGGATCCTTCCTACCAACAGCAGGGTTTCTGGATTGTGCTGGTGGGAACTCTCCCTGCAACATATCCTTCATTCACACAATGCCCCTGGCCTCAACCTTCGCTACTCCCTGTCCTCCACCTACCTGTGCCCTTCCCTTCTGCTCCCACTCCAGCAATACAAAAGCCTTCTTTTCTGCTAATGCACCTACCATCTTTTCCCCTTCTCTCTTCTCTCCTCTCTCTTTTTCTTTTCTGCTCTATCGTCTCCCCTCCCCACCCCAGCCTCACGACTCTGTGCCTAGCAGTCTTGACCACCATTCCCCTACAAGCTCATATAGGAAGCATAACATCTTCCCCCACACCTTCCCTGCTGTCTCTCCCCCTCTCTGTCACCAGGCTACCCCAGATTACAGCTCACCATAAGATGTAGCTGCAGACTGCAGTTGGACCACATTAGTGGGCAACCATGACCAAGCTTGGCCATGTGTGTGGCTTGTGCACATATCAATGTGTATATGTATTTTCTATTTCCAAAGGCAGTCTTCATTGTTTAAAGCTTAAATGTTTAGCAGTCTTTTCATTGTCCATATCTATGACACTCAGTGACTCCTCTATGTTGTAACTAGCAATCTGTCCTTTTCACAGTATTATTGTTATTCTGTCCTCGACTTTCCAATGTTTTATTTCACCTAACAGCTTTCCTTCCATCTCACACCGCAGTGCTCTTTCCCTTGTTACTATTCTTGAATCCATTCTTCTCTCCAGTGTTTTACTGTTGCATTCCAAATCAAACATCCTCTGACTACTGAGCCATTCTGTATAAACTGTCTAGTGCCCACACAACGCATGTTTACATGATGATGAAAATCAATGATTGAGCATCTCATGTCCCACATTATTCCTGTCAATACAATTATTTCTAGACCTTCAAATTGACCACACTTCCTCCATCACCCTAATGTAGTTTCACATGTTACTTTCAGCACCTTCCTATGTCACACAGGAAGGAGCAGCCCTCCCATTCTCTGTCTTAGCTTTATCCAGCACACACATACTGACCCTGCACAGCTGCAGCCCCTTCTCTTCACACATATCCACCCATGGATCACCATCCCACTGTTTTTGTCTTTTTGTTTATTTTTTTTATTGATCTCACTATGTTTTCATTGTGAATTTAGTTTGTTTTTGTCTTTCTTTATGAGCAGTATCTCTCAAGTTTTACCTTTGTTTCCCATAAGTCATCTATTTTGTCTTGTTTGTGATTTTTTCCTACCATTTTTATGTGTTTTTCATCCTGCATTATGGAACCTTGTTTCTTCCATCTGTGCCAGTACAGAAAAGTTTCCCTATCTCTTTCCAGAACCCAGTTCCATGTTCTGTTCCTGAATTGTTACCTAACACATGGAGTCCCTTCATATGACTTAACTATCCTGAGAAAGTCTATTAACAAAGTTTTAAGAACTGGCTTTAAATGATTACTCTAGGAGTATATATCGCCCACATAGGGTTTGTGAAGATAAGATTAGAATAATACCAGAGAGAATAATACATGGGGCCATCCAAACGATCATTCTTCCTGTGCTCCATATGTGAATGGACCTGGAGGAAACCCTAATCACTGGCATAATGGGATGCACCCTGTGCCATGCACCTCGCAGTGGTTTTCAGGGTATAAATGTAGATATATATGTAGAACCATGAAATTATCCATGTCTGGCTGCAGCTCCTATGTCCACAGTGACTCATTCAGCCCATAGCACTCGTCAACCTAGTCCTGCAAACCCATATAAATCAGGTCCAAGCCTCCTCTTGATCCATAAAATTCTCCTGTTCTGCAGTGGCTAATTCCTGTACCCCAATTCCCAAGTTGCAACTCTTGTCCTCCAGGAACAACAGCAGCAAGCCCAACACTACCTCAAAAAACTCTCCAACTGTTCACCTACTATGCCTGCCATGGGCTACTACTATCCACCATCCCTAGAATAGAATCTATCTAACCTTCATCACGCCACCTCATAGCCAACAAACACTAACTCACAGACCTATTACATTTACTGCACCCTCAGAAACTGTCTCCAATCATGATACAGAATCCAGAACCTTAACAGACCCAAAACACAGTCACCAACTTGTCCTCCAAAAACCTCAGTCTCATAGGAGTGTCAGTCCAGGCCTTACCTTTCACCCAACCCCCAAATTCAATCATGCTGGACTTATTAAGAGCTTCTCTCCTTCTCCTGGGCTGTACAGTGGAAGCACTTTTTCATCACTAACCCAACAGGCAGGCTCAATCCGTAACCAATATTGAAATCTGCCTGATTCTGTTCATTCCTCCATCCAACCATGATCCACACCCACTGCACCAAAATGACCACCTGTTACCTTTCCAGAATTTAACCTTGAACCTTGCATCATCATCATTCCCCAAATCCCTCAATATGGAAACCAACTTTATGTCTGCAGAGAGAATTGCAATCCACTACTGAAAAACTTATTCCACCCTCATAAATTTACCTGCTGAAAAAGGTTGCACCACTGTGGTTATGAACTACAGATCTTATGTGGCAGAGGGACTGCATCAGCTGTCAGATACATCCACCTACAAACCCTGCCACAGTGACCCCATTTCAGAAACCTGGTAGGATCTCCAGTCGCTACTCAAACATTTAGGTCCATCCCAGAATCTCTTCCCTGAGTCTCTCTCTCTCTCTCTCTCTCTCTCTCTCTCTCTCTCTCTCTCTCTCTCTCTCTCTCTCTCTCTCTCTCTCTCCCCTCCCTCCCTCCCTCCCTCCCTCCCTACCTCTCCCTCTACCTCTCTCCCCCCCCCCCCCCCTCAGCCCCTGGCCACTCACTACACTCCTTCAATCTACGGGGTGCATTCAAGTTCTAAGGCCTCCGATTTTTTTTCTAATTAACTACTCACCCAAAATCGATGAAACTGGCATTACTTCTTGACGTAATCGCCCTGCAGATGTACACATTTTTCACAACACTGACGCCATGATTCCATGGTAGTGGCAAAGGCTTCTTTAGGAGTCTGTTTTGACCACTGGAAAATCGCTGAGGCAATAGCAGCACGGCTGGTGAATGTGCGGCCACGGAGAGTGTCTTTCATTGTTGGAAAAAGCCAAAAGTCACTAGGAGCCAGGTCAGGTGAGTAGGGAGCATGAGGAATCACTTCAAAGTTGTTATCACAAAGAAACTGTTGCGTAACGTTAGCTCGATGTGTGGGTGAATTGTCTTGGTGAAACAGCACACGCGCAGCCCTTCTCGGACGTTTTTGTTGCAGTGCAGTAAGGAATTTGTTCTTCAAATATTTTCATAGGATGCACCTGTTACCGTAGTGCCCTTTGGAATGCAATGGGTAAGGATTACGCCCTCGCTGTCCCAAAACACGGACACCATCAGTTTTTCAGCACTGGCGGTTACCCGAAATTTTTTTGGTGGCGGTGAATCTGTGTGCTTCCATTGAGCTGACTGGCGCTTTGTTTCTGGATTGAAAAATGGCATCCACGTCTCATCCATTGTCACAACCAACGAAAAGAAAGTCCCATTCATGCTGTCGTTGCGCGTCAACATTACTTGGCAACATGCCATGTGGGCAGCCATGTGGTCGTCCATCAGCATTCGTGGCACCTACCTGGATGACACTTTTCGCATTTTCAGGTCGTCATGCAGGATTGTGTGCACAGAACCCACAGAAGTGCCAACTCTGGAGGCGATCTGTTCAACAGTCATTCAGCGATCCCTCAAAACAATTCTCTCCGCTTTCTCGATCATGTCGTCAGACCAGCTTGTGCAAGCCCGAGGTTGTTTCGGTTTGTTGTCACATGATGTTCTGCCTTCATTAAACTGTTGCACCCATGAACGCACTTTTGACATATCCATAATTCCATCACCATGTGTCTCCTTTAACTGTCGATGAATTTCAATTGGTTTCACACCACGCAAATTCAGAAAACGAATGATTGCACTCTGTTCAAGTAAGGAAAACGTTGCCATTTTAAGTATTTAAAACAGCTCTCATTCTCGCCGCTGGCGGTAAAATTCCATCTGCCATATGGTGCTGCCATCTCTAGGACATATTGTCAATGAACACGGCCTCATTTTAAAACAATGCGCATGTTTCTATCTCTTTCCAGTCCGGAGAAAAAAAATCGTAGGCCTTAGAACTTGAATGCACCTCGTACATGTCCATTAACGCAACTGCCCAGGATGCCCCATTGTAGGCAGTTACTGTGCCCACACAGAGAGATTCAATGTTCACATGGACTAATACCTTCAGTCTATTACCCATACCCTACCATACTATATAAAAGACACCAACTATTTCATTTACCTACTCTCCACAGCGCCTGTACACTTTTATGACTCAGTGCCCTGTTTGTCAGTGTTAATGCCACCTCCATTTAAATTAACATCCCAAATGCCCATGGCTTTGCTGCTTTTGAACACTACCTTTACCAATGCCCTACTGACTCCAATACTTTGCCCATGTTCCTCGTCACCGTGACCAACTGTATCATCACCCACGATTACTTTTTCTTTCAAGGCATCACTTACAAACTAAACCATGGTATAGCAATGGGCACCTACATAGCAAGGCTCATGGATAACCTATTCATGGGGCATCAAGAGGGATCTTTACCACCCAGAATTCTCAGCTGCTTACCTGGTTGAGTTTAACTCATGACACATTTGTGATCTAAACTCAGTGTGAAGACACGCTACCCTTATTCCTCCAGAACCTCAAAAACATATGCCTCATTCACTTCACCAGGTCTTCCTCAACCCATGGAGCCACATTCCTTGATTTTGATGTCCTCCTCAAGGATGGCTATTTCATTTCCTCTGTCCACATCAAATTAACCAACCACTGACAGTACCTCCACTGTGACAGCTGCTGACCATTCCATACCAAGAAGAGCCTTTCATATAGTGTAGCCACCTATGATCATCACAGCTTTATATAGCAACTATGTCTTATTAAACTGAAGGTTCTGTAATATTCTTGCCTGTCAGTAGCTGTTTTCTTTGGGATTGCAGTTATTAGATTCTTCTTGAATATTGAGTATATTTTGGCTGTCTCATGTATCCTTGATAACAGTTAGAATAATTGGTGTCTATCCCAGAGATATTCATAATTCTGGGGGAATATTCTCTAGTCCATTTTCTTTACATTTCACTGAATTTCAGTCTCTAATCACAATAATATTTTTGTCTCACTTCACATACAAATTAGTTTCTCTTATCACATCATACCTTATATAAATCTCTTTATTATCTGCAGCGTTGGTAGATATATTTATAGTTGTACTACTGTTGTGGATAATTTGCTCTTTATCTTGGCTATGATAATCCTTTCACTGATTCATTGTGAATTTATGAGATTAAAAGCATGTAGTAGATAAAACTGAAAATAGGGTTAATATTTTACACAAAGCATAGAAAAGTAGGTATCAGGTTTCGTGATATGTTATTAGAAAGGTGAAGGCCAACTAATTAGAACTAAATCTAATCAAACAATGGAAAATTCAGGATGGAATGTAACAATACCAGAGAAGGAAAGTTGCTACTCACTATATAGCGAAGATGCTGAGTTGCGATAGGCATAACAAAAAGATTCACACAATTATAGCTTTCGGCCATTAAGGCCTTTGTCAGCAGTAGACACATGTACACACATGCACGTACACAGACTCATGCAAACGCAACTTGCACACACGTCTGCAGTCCCAGAGAGCTGAAACTACACTGCGAGCAGCAACACCAGTGCATGATGGGAGTGGCGACTGGGTGGGGGTAATGAGGAGACTGGGGTGGGGAGGGGGAGGGATAGTATGGTGGGAGTGGTGGACAGTGAAGTGTTGCAGTTTAGATGGAGGGCAGGCGAGAAGGTGCAGAGGGGGGAGGGGGTGAGTAGTGGAAAGGAGAGAAATAAAAAGAAATTAAAAGACTGGGTGTGGCGGTGAAATGACGGCTGTGTAGTGCTGGAATGGGAACAGGGAGGGGACTGGATGGGTGAGGACAGTGTCTAATGAAGGTAGAGGCCAGGAGGATTACAGGAATGTAGGATGTATTGCAGGGAAATTTACCACCTGTGCAATTCAGAAAACACCAGCTTTTCTGATTTTCCCTGCAATACATCCTACATTCCCATAACCCTCCTGGCCTCAACCTTTGTTAGTCACTGTTCTCACCCATCCAGCCCCCTCCCTGTTCCCATTCCAGCACTACACAGCCATCATCTCACCACCACACTCAGTCTTTTAATTTCTTTTTATTTCTCTCCTTTCCGCTATTTACCCTCTCCCCCCTCCACACCTTCTCTCCTGCCCTCCATCTAAACTGCAACACTTCACTGTCCACCACTCCCACCATACTATCCCTCCCCCTCCCTGCCCCACCCTCCTCCTTACCACCACCCAGTCACCCTTCCCATCATGCACTGGTGCTGCTGCTCACAGTGTGGTTTCAGCTCTCTGAGACTGCAGATGTGTGTGCAAGTTGTGTTTCCATGAGTGTGTGTGTGTGTGTGTGTGTGTGTGTGTGTGTGTGTGTGTGTGTGTGTGCATGTGTGTATGTGTGCCTACTGCTGACAAAGGCCTTAATGGCCGAAAGCTATAATTGTGTGAATCTTTTTGTTGTGCCTCTCACGACTCAGCATCTCTGCTATATGGTGAGTAGCAACTTTCCTTCTCTGGTATTGTTAGAACTAAATCTAAGGCATTTATAGATTATCAAGGTTTTACACTAGTGGTACTGGATGATTCTTTGCCATTTTATTTTGTGGATTCCTTGGATAATTGCCTGTAATTGATATGCCATGCATGTAACTTTGAATGACTGAACAATATTTATCAGTATTATATTTTTGACACTATTTTTATATTTGTATGTAACTCTAGCTGTTAACAAATATCTGTAAGTATTGCTTATATTGTTACTACAATTGTCATCCATTGTTTTCACCTGAAATTTTCCTGTATCCATGACGTGTACAAAAAATGCTGAATAATGGCCTTTGACTGGAAATGGTTTCACAATAAAGAATAAATCGAACAGCAGCATAAGCTGTTACATGATTCATGTGTACAATTTGTAAATGCTGTAGAACATGTCCAACAAAAGTATTTCATTATTTTCATGTAGCTCACACCAGAAAGAACAAAAACACACAGTCTTTGACATAACACTATACCTGTCAATCCTTCACACTATTAAAAAGTTAGTGTGTTAAATATGTCAGAAGAAATATAAATTTTTGCATATTACACAAATCATTCTGACATTATTTTGAACATACAGATTGACCTAAAAGACAAAAAATATCATCCAAAATATTACCAACATTTTCACAAATCTTTACTGCTGAAACACATGCCTTTGTTCATAAATTCCATTAACACAGATAACATATTTTAGAAATGAAATTATGTAACATATGAAATAAACAAATCTTTGGATGTTAAGCATGTTGCCAATGACAAGTAGTTAATGCCTAAAATTAGTATGCTCACTAAATATGTCATATAATTAGCTAATTAATGACTGTTATTGGCAAACATTTCCGGCATGTGCTAAGAAACTAACAGGTTAAATTATATGAAAAAGTACCAGTTGCAACAAGTAATTCAGAACACTATACATCACAGACAAGGATGAATCACCTAAAATTTGCACTGAAAATATTGTGGAAATGGAAACCACTACTGTTGTGTGATTTTCACAGAATGGATTGATAGTCAGAGGCTCATATTGTTAGCCAATAAATACATTGTAATAATACTTAGAAAGCGTATTTTTTGTGAAACATATGATTTTTAAATGGAAAAATGCCTATTGAATCTAGCAACAAAAAAAAGTAGCATAAATCAGAATGACACTGGTGTTTGTTGCAGTATTCCAGTGCAAGTCATTTATGAAATATCATATTTTGAACACTTATATTGTACTATTCAACTTGCATAGTTGCTGAGTACAATTTTGTTATGTTTTCTTAAAGTGTGCTTGTGTATTCCTTGAGTGAATTGTGACTTGGTAGTCAGTTAGTGCTTGACAGTCCAAGCAATAGATCACGAGTGGATGATGGGATTTACCAATGCAGAAAAGGCCAACATGTTCATGGTGTATGGAGATGAAGTTCATTCTTGTATGGTGTATGCAGCAAGATATCCCCATAGACGTCAACTATTTCAGTAATTATATATCTACCTCTTCAACTAGTCACATGAAAGTGGTAGTGTAACACCTAGACAATATAACAGAAGGAAACATGGGATGACAGAAGAGTGGGAATTTAATGCTTGCAGCTGTTGCAGTTGATCCACACCTTAGCTCCTGCACAAACGCATGAGGAAGTGGCACAAGTCAGACAAGTCTCTTATGCATTCTCCATGGACATAGGTTCCACCCCTATCACATCTCTCTCCATAAAGAGCTGGACAGAAATAATTAAGAGAATCATGTCAACTTCTGTACATGAGCATTAAGACAGAATACTCCAGTTGTATCATGTATCTTGCTTAATGATGAACCCATATTTAACATTCATGGCCAGATAAACAGCCAAAACATGCAGTGTTGTTCCGTTGATAATCCACATTGGCTTTATCAAGTGAAACCTAAGTGTCCATGGAGTGTAAACACGTGGCGTGGGATAGTGAATCATCAGCTCATAGGCCTGTTTTTCATAGATATAACACTGTATGTTCACAGATATTGCAACCTCCTTACTAACATCTTCCACAGATGCTGAAAGACATTCCTCTGCAGAATAGAAAGAACCTGTGTTGCCAACAAGATGGCTGTCCAGCCCTTAGTGCACTAAGTACTACAGTAGGTCTTCATGAAACATTTCCAAATCGTTGGATTGCACACGGAGGACCTGTACCTTGACCGGCCCATTCCCTGGATATGACACCTGTACACTTTTCTTTCTGTGGTGAAAGCTGAAAGATGCTGTGTACAAGGACATACCAACTACACCTGAGGGTATGCAGTGACATATTACTGCAGCCTACTTGACATCTCTTCTGAAGTGCTAGCACATGTGCAGCAGTCGTTCCTTACCAGACTGGGAGTGTATGTTGCTACTGCCAGTGGTTGTTTTGAACACAAACTGTGATGGTCAGTTTCCTTCTTACTGGTCAGAATCTACATAACTATTTTATGCACTTGTGTTGTTCTTTAATGTGAGCTAGCACAGGTATTGCACAAGTATCAGTGTGGCAATTTTTCAAATTTCAGTATCTTCTAAGGATCAAACAATGGAAAATCCAGGAGAACAAAAAGACTGTTACAAACAAAGCATTTGGTGAGTAAAACCTTTGTCAAAAATAGATGACAGACACACACACAAACACACAAATGCAACTCACACACACGACTGCATTCTCAGGCAACTGAAGCCACACTGCAAGCATGATGGGAATGGTGAATGGGTAGGGGTAAAGAGGAGGGTGGGGAAGGGGAGGAATAGTAGGGCAGGTGTGGTGGACAGTGACATGCTGCTGGGGAGCACGCAGGGCGAGGTGGAGAGAAGGTACGGCAGCTGGGTGCAGTCGGGATTTTAGACGCGAGCAGGGGAACAGTGTGGAAGGGGTGGGGTGTTAGCGGAAAGGGAGAGGAGTAAAAGACTGGGTGTGAGGGTGGGATGAGGGCTGTGCTGTAATGAGAACAGAGAAGTGGATGGATGGGAGAGGACATTGACTAATGAACATTGAGGTCAGGAAGATTATGGGAACTTAGGATATATTGCAGGGAAAGTTCCCACCTGCCCAATTTAGAGAAGTTGAAGTTGGTGGGAAGTATCCATATGGCTCAGGCTTGAAGCAGTCATTGGAATGAAGGATTTCATGTTTGGCAGCATGCTTAGCAACAGGGTGGCCCACTTGTTTTTTGGCCACAGTTTGTTGGTGGCCATTCGTACGGACAGACAGCTTGTTGGTTGTTATGCCCACATAGAATGCAGCACAGTGGTTGCAGTTTTGCTTTAGATCACACGACTGGTTTCACAGGTAGCCCTGCCTTTGATGCGGTAGGTGATGATTGTGATAGGACTTGAGTAGGTGGTGGTGGGAGGATGTATGGTACATGTCTTGCATCTAGGTCTATTACAGGGGTATAAACCATGAGGTAAAGGGTGGGGAGTAGGGTTTGTGTAAGGAGGGTTGAGTATATTTTATAGGTTTAGTCATTGGCAGAATACCACTGTTGGAGGGGTGGGAAGGATAGTTGGCAGGACATTTCTCTTTTCAGGGCACAACGAGAGGTAGTTGAAACCCTGGCGGAGAATGTAATTCAGTTGCTCCAGTCCTGGGTGGTACTGAGTTATGAGGGGAAGGGGAATGCCCCTCTGTGGCTGGACAGTGGGACTGTGGGAGGTGGTGCGAGACTGGAAAAATAAGGCAAGGAAGATTTGTTTTTGTACAAGAGTTCAGTGAGACCCTCGGTATATTTTGAAAGGGACCGCTTGTGACTGCAGATGCGCCAACCATGAGTGGCTAGGCTTTATGGAAGGGACTTCTTGGTATGGTACCGGTAGCAGCTGTTGAAATGGAGGTATTGCTGGTGGTTAGTAGGTTTGATATCGATGGAGGTACTGATATAACCATGTTTGAGGTGGAGGTCAACATCTAGGAAAGTGTCTTGTTGGGTTGAGTAGGCCCAGGAGAAGCAAATGGCAGAGAAGTTGTTGATGTGCTCACCATTGATCCAGATCGCAAATATGTCATCAATGAATCTGAACCAGATGAGGGGTTTAGGATTTTGGTTGTTTAGGAAGGATACCTCTAGATGGCCCATGAGTATGTTTGCATAGGATGACATGCCAGTGTCCATAGCTGTACCCTGGATTTGTTTGTAGGTAATGCCTCCACAGGAGAACTAATTGAGTGTCGGTGAGGATATAGTTGGCCATGGTGACTAGGAAGGTTGTTCGTTTGATTTCCATTGGGCATTGGGAAAGGTAGTGTTAATAGCGGTAAAGCCATGGGCTTTACGGATGTTAGTGTAAACGAAGGTGGCATCAATAGTGACGAGCAGGGCAGTGTGTGGTAAGGGGACAGGAATTGTGGAGGGTTGCTGGAAGAAATGGTTGGTATCTTTTATATAGGTGGGTAGGTTCTGGGTAATAGAATGGAGGTGTTGATACACAGAGCAGAGATTCTTTCATTGGGGGCACAATAACCGGCCACAGTGGGGCATCCTGGGTGGTGGGGTTTATGGACGTTAGGAAGCATGTAGAAGGTAGAAGTGCAGCGAGTGGTAGGGGTGTGCAGAGAGATGGACTTAGGGGACAGGTTCTGCAATGGGCCTAAGGATTCGAGGAGTGATTGGACATCCTACTGGTTTTCTGAAATGAGGTCACTGTGGCAAGGTTTTGAGGTGGATGTATCTGACAGCTGATGGAGTCCTTCTGCCAGCTAATCCTTGTGGTTCAAAACAATAGTGGTGGAGCCTTTATCCAGAGGTCAGGATCAGTTTTTAGATGGCAGACTGTGGTTCTTTCTGTGGATGTAAGGTTAGTTTGTATGTTGAGTGATTTGGGGAATGATGGTGAGGCAAGATTCAAGGTTAATAAATTCTGGAAAGATAACAAGGCATGATTTGGGGGCAGTGGACGTGGATCATGGTTGGATAATGGAGTGTACTGAGTTATGTAGGGTTCAACATTAGTCTTTGGTTGAATCTGATTGGTAGAGTTGATGGTGAAAAAGTGTTTCCACTGTAGAGACCAGAAGAAGGAGAGAAGGTCTTTAACAAGTCCTGCATGATTGAATTTGGGAATGGGGCAAAAGGTGAGGCCTTTGGAAAGGACTGATATTTCTGTGGGGCTAAGGCTTCTTGAGGAAAGGTTCATGACTGTATTGTGGGTCTGTTTAGATTCTGGATTCTGTGTGGTGGTGGGAGGGAGTTTTGGAGGGAGGGGGGGGGGGGATGAATATAGGAGGTCTGCGAGACAGGGTTTGTCACCTATGAGGGGATGTGGAGGAGGTTTGGAAGTTGTTGTAAAGGGGATGGACAGTGGTCCTCAAGGTGGGAGCAGGAAGTGAGCAGGGTGGAAAGGTTTTTGAGGTGGTATTGTGCATGTTGCTCTAGTTCATGAGTTCCAGGAATTTGGGATTGCACAGCAGGAGAATTTTGTGGTTGGAGAGAAGGTACTGCAAGAAGGTCTGGGTTTGGTTAATATGGTTTTGCAGGACTATGTTGGTGAGTGCTAAGGATTGGCATAATCTGAATAGATGGAGATCATTGTGGAAGGAGGGGTGGCAGCTGGAGATGGGTAATTTGAAGGTAAGGCCATTTGGGGGGATTCCATGAGCCAAGCAACAACACAGAAACAGTATGCGGGACTGGGTTCTGGCTCGGGATAAGGAAACTTTTCTGTATTGTCACAGAGGGAAGGAGCAAGGATCCATGATGGTGGAAAAAGTGCAAAAAAATTACATAAATAACGGAGAATTATGTCTGAAAAAATTTAAAAATTTGCAAACATACATCCAAATATATGTGAAAAATCATGAGAAGGATGAAATGGATGCAACAGGGGGAAATAAGATGAAATCTGGGGGAGTTGACGATAGTGAAAGGCGAAAACTCACTAAAATTGGAATGAAGTCACAATGAGATCAAAGAAAAGATATAAATAATAAAAAGTGTATATACATATACTGTGGATAGGAGGTCTGAGAATGAATAAGTGTGAAGAAGGGGGACAGCAGACATGACTAGATGAGGTGGAATTAGTGGGTGTGAACTGGGATAGAATGGAGAAAGAGTTGGGGCGGGGTGTGGGGAGAGGTTCACAGGATGAGGTGCAAGATATTGTGGCACCAGAAAGGTGAGGAAATAACACGCAAAAACACAGGAAAGTGGCGCAGGGAGAGTGATCAATTTGACAGTACAGGACTAATAATATCAGTGGGGGTAATGTGGGACATAAGATGCAGCACCAACAATCAGCATGGTCTTGTAACCGTCTGTTGTGCATGGCCAAGATGGTTGATACAGTGAGGCTCATAAGTAGAGCATGCACTGCAGTTTGCAAGTTCACAAAAGAAACACAGGAAAGAAGAGAACGAAGGATGTACATTGAGTATAGTGATGCATTAGAAAAGAGTAACAAAGGAAAACATCACTAGGTTAGGATCAAAGAAAAGCTGTCAGGCAAAAATCAAACAATGAAAAATCTGGGATGGAATTTAATGATATCATGAAAAGGAAAGTTCCTACTCACCATATAGCAGAGATGCTAAGTTGCCGATAGACATAACAAAAAGACTGTCACAAATAAAGCTTTTGGCCAGTAAGACCTTCATCAAAAATAGACAACAGACACAGACACACCCACACCCACCCACACACACACACCCACCCACACCCACCCACCAACCCACCAACCCACCCACCCACCCACGCACACACATAAACACACACACACACACACACACACACACACACACACACACACAACTGCAGTCCCGGACAACTGAAGCCCCACTGCAAGCAGCAGCACCAGTGCATGATGGGACTGGCAACTGGGTAGGGTAAGGAGGAGGCTGGGGTGGGGAGGTGGAAGGATAGTAGGGTAGGGGTGGCAGACAGTGACATGCTGCTGGAGAGCACAGGGACGAGGTGGAGAGAGGATGGGGCGGCTATGTTCAGTCAGGAGGTTAGACCGTGGGCAGGGGAGAAGTAGTGACGGGGTGGGGGGGGGGGGAGAGGGGGGGGTGTTACCAGAAAGGGAGAGAAGTGAAAGTCTGGGTGCAATGGTGGGATGAGGACTGTGTAGTGCTGGAATGGGAACAGGGAAGGGCCTGGATGAGAGAGAACAATGACTAACGAAGGTTGAGGCCAGGAAGATTATGGGAACTTAGGATATATTGCAGGGAAAGTTCCCATCTGCACAATTTAGAAAAGCTGGTGTTAGTGGGAAGGATCCATATGGATCAGGCTTGAATCAGTCATTGGAATGAAGGATGTCATGTTTGGCAATGTGCTCAGCAACACGGTGCCACTTGTTTCTTGGCCACAGTTTGTCGGTGGCCATTCATGTGGCCATACAGCTTGTTGGCTGTCATGCCCACATAGAATGCAACACAGTGGTTGTAGTTTTGCTTGTAGATTACATGACTGGTTACACAGGTAGCCCTGCCTTTAATGGGCAGGTGATGTTTGTGACAGGACTGGAGTAGGTGGTTGTGGGAGGATGTATGGTACACGTCTTGCATCTAGGTCTACTACAAAAGCATAAACCATGTGGTAAAGGGTTGCAAGTGGGGGCTGTGTAGGGCTGGATGTGTATATTATGTAGGTTTGGTGGACAGCAGAATACCACTGTTGGAGGGGGTGGGGAGGATAGTGGGCAGGACATTTCTCATTTCAGGGAACAAAGAGAGGTAGTTGAAACCCTGGCAGAGAATGTAATTCAGTTGCTCCAGTCCTGAGTGGTACTGAGTTATGAGGGGAAGTTGAATGCCCCTCTGTGGCCAGACAATGGAACTTTGGGAGGTGGTGGGAGACTGGAAAGATAAGGCACGGAAGATTTGATTTTGTACAAGGCTTCAGTGAGACCCTTGGTATATTTCGAGAGGGACTGCTTGTCAGTGCTGATGTAATGATTGTGGGTGGCTAGGCTGTATGGAAGGGACTTCTTAGTATGGAACAGGTGACAGCTGTTGAAATGGAGGTATTGCTGGTGGTTAGTAGGTTTGATATGGATGGAGGTACTGATATAACCGTGTTTGAGGTGGAGGTCAACATCTAGGGAAGTGGCTTGTTGGGTTGAGTAGGCCCAGGAGAAGCAAATGGTGGAGAAGTTGTTGAAGTTCTCACCACTGATCCAGGCCGCAAAGATGTCATCAATGAATCTGAACTGGATGAGGGGTTTAGGATTCTTGTTGTTTAGGAAGGATACCTCTAGATGGCCCATGAGTATGTTTGCATAGGATGGTGCCATGCGGGTGCCCGTAGCTGTTCCCCAGATTTGTTTGTAGGTAATACCTGTTTGTTTGTAGGTAATTCCTGGTTGTACGTAATGCCTGCCATATATCCTATGTTCCCATAACCCTGCTGGCCTCAACCTTCATTAGTCATTGTCCTCTCCCATCTAGCCCCTTCCCTGTTCCCATTCCAGCACTACACAGTCCTCATTCCACTATCACACCCAGTTTTTTACTTCTCTTCCTTTCCGCTAACACCACCCTCCCCCCCCCCCTCCCCCCCCCCCTCCCCACCTCTCCCCTGCCAATGGTCTAACCTCCTGACTGCACATAGCTGCCCCATCCTCTCTCAACTTCATCCCTGTGCTCGCCAGCAGCATGCCACTGTCTGACACCCCTACCCTACTATCCTTTCCCCTCCCCACCCCAGTCTCCTCCTTACCCTACCCAGTTGCCAGCCCCATCACGCACTGGTGCTGCTGCTTGCAGTGGGGCTTCAGTTATCTGAGACTGCAGTCATGTGTGTGTGAGTTGTGTGTGTGTGTCTGTGTGAGTGTTTTTGATGAATGCCTTACTGGCCGAAAAGTTTATTTGTGACTGTCTTTATGTTGTACCTATCTGCAACTCTGCATCTCTACTATAATGGTGAGTAGCAACTTTCTTTTCCATAATATTGTTATATATCTTGTAAAGACTTGCACTAGAACCCTGCAACAAACACAATTGACATTCTAATTGTCCCTAATTTTATTTTGTTTCTGTTAATAGTCATCATTCCACCTAAAAAGTATGTTTTCACAAAAAACACTTTCTAAATATTATTACAGTCTGTCTGTCAGCTAACAATATGAGCCCCTGACTGCCAATCTGTTCTGTGCAAACTGCACATCAACAACATTTCCATTTCCACATTGCATTTCTGATGCATGTTTTAGGTGATTCACCCTGTATAAGGCAAGTTAAATTATATGATAAAGTAGCAGTCACAATAAGTAATACAAAACACTATACAATGCAGATGTATTTTGAAAGATACATTGTCTTTAGTAATAGAAATGCCACTGATCAGCATGTACCTGATACTTGTGTGGTGATATTATTTCCCAGATGTAGAAGGAGCTTCTGGCATACTCCACGGGCATGTGTTGGGAACTCAGATGCTTGTGTTGTATGTTAATGACCAGGCTGACACTATTAATAGTAGCCTCTGACTTTCCACAAATGATCAGATGTCTATAATTGAGTACTATCCAAAAAAGTTGCACAAATATCCTATTATTCCCTGATGAGAGTTTGCAGTGGTGCAAACACTGGCAAACCTGCTTTAAATGTCCAGAAATGGAAAATGTTGCACTTCACAAAACCAAAAAAGCTGTAACCAGTATACATGTGAGTCACAAATGTGATCAGTAAACTCTTACAAGTGTCTGATGTACCAATTTGTAGGATTTTGAAATGGAGTGTTCACATATACTCAATTGTAGGTATAGTAGGTTGTGGACCCCAGTGTCTCAGTAGGATACAGGGAAAATGCAGTCAGTGTACAAAGGAGCCTGCTTACAAAACATCCATGTGTCTTGTCCTAAAATACCGGAACTGCTAAAATATTTGGGATCCATAACAAAAGGGAGTTATAGGATATACTGAATACAATAAAGTTCAGCACAGAAAGGCTCAAGGGAGAGTATTTCAGAGATGATGAAAAGTCTGAAATGGAAGACACCTTAGAAAGTGGCAGTTGTGCCACAAAAGCCTCCTTGTAAAGTTTCAAGAACCAGAAGAGAATCTAGTAATATACTACAGCCCTCTATGTGTTGCTCCCATAGCAACAGCAAAGACAAGACTGAACTAATAGCAGAATACACAGAAGCTCCATAGAAGAACAGCACGGAAAGAAACTCAAGAAGACTGTCTATGTATTTTTCATTGTTGGATGCTGTGGAGCAACCAGCTTGAATGGAGATGTTGATAATCTTTGGCACTGTATTTAATGAGCTTATTACTCCAAGATTATGAAGAAGGAGCATTTAGTCTAGAAGTAGAACAAACAAGAGTAGAGCCACTGACAGCTAGAGTTGCCAGCTGTAAGATTACTAACCTATGTTCAAACATGCCTAGTCATCCAAGAGAGTTAAGAAAAGCTGTAAGTCTGCTGACTTTGGTATAGGTGTGCCTAACAGTTTTGTAGCTCTGGAGACTGGAAAAAAGTTTGCAGACAGTCCATGGTGTCAGGAACATGCTGACGAGCGAGTGAAAAAGTGAAAATTAAAGTGAGTGGTCAGAAGGCTTAAACAACCATGAACTTCTTTCTGCTAAAGTAGACTGTTCCAGCTCAAGTGCCTGCACATGGGCAAATGGGCTCCCAGAGGCAAAGGCAGGAAATTTTACAACTGCTAGTTGGACAGTGAAGCAGTAGACAAGGCATCTGTGAGCAGAAGTGGAGAACAGCAAATGCACAGTCAGTCAGTGCCTTGCATGTAACAATGCTAGTTAGTGAGATAACATTGACGAAGCAAATATGTTTGTGAGACCACATGTTTAACAGAAAAAATCAACATGAATAAAAAAATATTAAGAGCTTGTTACAATTTTGGTACATTAAATTCTTTTGTATTCTGAATGATAAAATAACTGGTACCTGACCCAATGTTTCCACAAACACAGAACATTCTTCAGATCTCAGTTGTGAGGTTAGGACTTTCAAGCATTTATTAAACAACACAGAAAGAAACTATTTACAACAAAATGTCAGTCCAAGGATAGAAATAATCTCAGTCATGTTTCTGTGTAGCTTGTGAAGCCTCTCTACATGTATATAATGGCACCATAAAAACAAATTCATGCTGCTGTAACACATGTCCTTAAGCATAGTACAATTTTGTAAATCAACTGCTTCTAATTGCAATTCCAAAGGCACTTTGGAAAAAATTTTGGAAATTTGTGGTAACATCCTATGGGACCAAACTGCTGAGGTCATCAGTCCCAAGGCTTACACACTACTCAATGTAACTTAAACTATCTCATGCTAAGGACAAAACACACATCCATGCCTGAGGGAGGATCTGAACCTCTGAAGGCACCCTAGACCCTGTGGCAAGGCACCCTAGACCACGTGGCTACCCCGTGTGGCAGTACTTTGGAACAGTATGAGCTAGGGAGTATTCAAAGGTGGGAAACGTTCTAATTAGTGCTGAACTCCCTGGGTAGATAATTCCAGGTAACTAGCAGTTTTAAGCCAAGTGCAGGGCTCAGCAATGCCACCTATAATTTAGCCTCTCTGGAGGAAAGATGATATTATGATTATTGTTTGTGATGGGATCAGTTTGGACTGTAACTTCAACTATGCAATTGAGGATGGAATTGCACTCATTCCTGGGAATACTCTTCATACTGTTAGAGTGGTATGACAAACTCATGATGAAACATGGAGTCAAACATGGAGCTTCAGGAGTTGCTCAACAGAGTGAGGACCCACACATGTATGTTACTCACATGGTCACACCACACATGTCATGGTCTGCTCTGAATGTGATACTTGATTGAGAAGTAGTTACTTCAATGTGTTGGAAACTGATAATTTCCAGTAAGACAGTATGGTGGTCCCACTGTCCTTTTTATCACATACAAATGATACTATATGGCAGAGGATGACACAATGGACATTGAGCACTGTGTGTTCCTTTGGCCTTCTCTCTCGGGTTCCTGAAAGATTTCACCTGATAGCAACATATTAATGGTGCTTTGTCTGCTACATTATTCATGTAGTGTATGAGTAATCTACACTCTTATTACATTTCAGAGTGTTAGTTACGGTGTGTATTTTTTATTTATTTATTGAAAAAACTTTGTATTTATTTTTATATTTAGCTTTATCTTTATTTGAAACATTATTTATATGCAAATCTATTCATACTAGTAGTTATTTAGATCTGTTGTGAGATTATTCTTTCAGAAAATAAGATAATTTTAAAAAGAAATACAAGGCAGTGTTTATTTTGCAGTGCCAGATGAACCTGAGAATTTGTCAGTTGAAGAAAATAATGGGGTGGTTATTGTGAGCTGGGACCCACCAAAATGCAAACGAGGACTGCTGATATTCTACAACATTCATGTTAGTTGCATAAAATCAAAAGATGGACCCAGCTGTCCATGCCAAGATAACAGCAGCATGAATTCCACAATATCAGCATCATTGTCAAATGGAACATTCTATGGAATACAAGCATTTTCTATATACAGAGTTTCTGTTTCTGCTGAAACAAAGAAAGGTGCTGGAGATTCTGCCAAAAAAATATTCAGCACAACAGAAGGTGGTGAGTATGTACTCATATTTTTGTTATTATTATTGTTATTATTTATTTTTTCACATAATATTGATTTTCCGTTAGGTCTGTGGTTTGGTGCCCATTTACAACTGCATTGGTCTCATTATCAGAAGTTGTAAATATGACATTCAAACACAAGAAGTAGTGAACTGGTCAGAATTATGACAAATAATTTCAGCTAGTCCATGGCCATGCAAGCCTATACTGTAAAGCAATGTTGTCATGAGTACTTAAAAAGAAAATAAGTTTCATGCAATGGCTGTTATTTATCTCCAATTTATTTTTATTTTAGGTAATTGAGTGTTTTGGCTGTGTAGCTACTTCAAGTAAAATGATTAACCCATTAACTACTTATGTTTTGGGTTACGGTCATTTACGTTGGCTGTCCGTGATTGGCTGGGATTAAATGCTGTAGCCATGACATTCAGTACAGCACAAACTGTTGCACATACTATGTCATTTACAATGAAACAGTTATTTACATTTCATCAGGCACAGTTGCAGTGGCTAATAATAAGTCACAGAAATAATGGAGAAGTGATTGTATGGGGAGATTTGAATACAGATTACATCTTGGATGGATCTGTGGATCTGATCAAAGGCACCTTGAGTTGCTGATGTCCAGCTTTGATTTGACTCATATAGTAATAGCTTCAACAAGAATAGAAGAACACTGTGCAACAACACTGATAATCTATTTGAACACCCAGTTCAGTTTAATATAATAGATGTGAGCTCCATAATAAATGGTTTATCTGACTATGACAGTCAAATGGAGCAATAAAGCATCCACACCAATCAGGTTTAACTATGAAAAGAAAGGTAAAAATTAACAGGTTTATGACTGCTGACTCAGTTATGCTATTCACATAGAATTTACAGACTAAAAGTTGGGAAGAAATTTGTCAAGGAAACACAGAAGACTAGAAATTTAGCTTTCAATAAAATATTCTTGCAACATCATGAATACAGTTTTCTTTACAAAGGATCAGAGAAATTTACAATGGAGGCCAAGGAAAAAGGTGGCTGACATTTGGGATCAAAATATCTAACACTTGTTTTATTTAATGCAAAAGGTTAGTCAAAGCTTGTGACACTATCATAAGTCAACTAGCAAAATTTTTTAGCATCAAAAATGCAAAAATCATGTATTATGCACAAAAAGTTCAGAATTTGAAGAACAAGACAAGGCCAATGTGGAAAATTGTAGGTCCAAAATGAATAAACTCAGCAAAGAAATTATACTGAACTCCCAGATAAAAGTTGCAGTGAGACAGATGAAATGAAATTCAAATTATTGGCTACTAGGTTTGCTGTATTCTTCCTAAAAATACCAGACAATGCAGTGACAAAAAAGGGTCCATTGAAAGCAGATCAAATACCCTTATTTAGACAGGCAATGTATACTCTATCTCCAAATGCCTGTTCTGACTACTTATCTGTTAGAGTGACTGTTCTGACTGCCATACTGGGAACCAAGATTCAATTCCCAGCAATGCCAGGGGGAGTGGGGAGGGTGGGGGTGGGGGAAGGAGGGGGGAAGGGGAGCTGGAATGGGGCCACTAATGCATACTGAAGAGCTAACTGAATGAGAAATAGTGACTCTGAGGACTGGGAAGCTGGCCGTGTCTGGGAGAGTGATATGCTGACACTATTGCCCTCAACATGGCATCCAAATGGTGCCATACTGCAAAGGATGGCAGCCAGTCAGCATTGAATAGCTTGTGTGGTAATTCATTAATTTGAAGAAAAAGAAAGTCTGTTAGAGAGATCACTAAAATCAGCAGGTGACTAAAAGTGGACAAAACCTTAGAAAATTCCCATGCTGACTTGTTAATGTTATCAGTGTAACTTCTTGTTTCCAAGTATTATACTTCTTGACCTATTACGATATTGTCAGGAAGTTCTCCTGCCATTTCATTGATCGACCTAATGAGCTTGTACTGTTTGATTGGTAGTGTAGTATGCATTCTGGGATTCTCTTTGAGCTCATTCATTGTAGATGTTTTCTCAAGTTGTTTTAGTAGTTCTGAACAAAATGTGTGATGGGTTCCATTTCAGGTTCCTTCAACACATCTCTGTTCCTTTTGTGATCTTATTTGGTTTAACCAGCTACTCATCACAAGAATTTTATTTCACTGGCTGTCAGTGTTTTTGAATCTTTAGGTTTTATTATCTGGGCTTCACTGTCATCACAGAGCACAGGTCTTCCTAATGTTTTACAATGCCATGTTCTGGTCTACTTCTGGACTAAGGAATGTTTAATTACATAATTAATAATCCCATTGCTGTTGTGTACCTGGGGGCTTTTTCGGCTAGGTCTGTTTCTCCCATAAAGGATAGTTTATAGCCTAAATATGTGAATATGTTCACTCTTTCTAGAATTTTATTTTTCAAATAGATCTTATTTTGTACTAGACTTTGTTTTTTCAGCGTTGATGCCAGTGTTATACTTCTTGGATTAAATCTGTAAACTGTGTACAGAATGTTGAAGGTCATCCTCTGAAGATGTTACAAAAGCTAGATCATGTGCAAAAAGTAAAGCTGTAGTTTTGTGTTTCTATTGAATGAAGCAGTTCGGCCTTCATCTCCACTCTTGGAGGATTTTATTCATATGAATAGTAAACAAGAGTGGTGAAAGTCTGCATCTCTGTGATACTCCCGCATGTATTCTGCCCCACCCTGATACTTTGTCCTCTTTCTTGACACAGATTAAATTTGTTTGATAAATTTTGTGTATTAGTGATAAGTTGCTGGTTACATTATTATCTGCAAATCTGTAATAATTTGTTTCTGTTGACTTTGTTGAAGGCATTTTGATGATATTGGCCCTAAATTTGATATTCTGTATTCAATAAACTTATTCCTCAGTAGCTATCACAGTTTTCCAGGTCTCCATTTTCAAACACAGGAATGACAACTGAATTATTCCAGCTCTCAAGTATATCGCGCCCCGACCAAAATATATTTTAATATAGGAGAAGACAGATTGATACTTACCATTAAGAAGACATGTCAAGCTGCAGACAGGCACAATTAAAAGACACTTACATAAAGCTTTCAGCCACAGCCTTCATCAGTAAAGGAGACACACACACACCACTCATACGCACAAGCAAGCATACCTCACACACACATGACCGCCAACTCCAGCATCTCAGGCTCGAATGCAGCTACCACATGGGATGCAAGCAGCAATCTGGAGGGGGCAGGAAAGGGTAAGGGATAGTAATTAGAGGTGGGGAGAGAGATGAATGCTGTCCGGTGGTGAGTGAGAGAACTAGACATCCAATAGGCACAGTGTCAGGAGGTTGTGCAGCAGGGTGTTAGGTAAAAAAGCAGCAAAAAAGAATGGGAGTGGGAAAAAATGGGCAGATGCATTGGAAAAGTGCTGCAAGTAAACAGGTGGGAGATGAGAATGGGAAGAAGATGACAGGACAGAGAGAGTGGAAACTGTTGGATGGACGTTGTGCGGACAGTATATTAATGTAGGCAAAGGCCAGGATAATTATGGGAGCCATCGCCAAACTATGGCCAAGAGCCTAGACCGCCCTGTGGCACAACATACAGCTGAACACAACACACTTTATTTCAATGGCTGCTTCACTATCCTAGTCATCTGGATCCCTTCCTCACTTTCACACTCTTTATTATTTCACTACTTAGCTTTTTAATCATTTTAAATATCTGTGTTTGGGGTCCATAAAAATCATGTTCTAAATTTTCCACAGATTCTTCCCACCTCTATATATATTTTCTGTGTATTTCTGTTTTAGTTTTCTCTTGTAGTAATTCCTCTTTTCTTATGATATTGTATTTTATCTTCTTCTTGCCTTCTACATGGATATTTCACAAATGCTTCTCATTTGTCCTTTATAGCCTTTTTTGGCATAATTGTCCCATTTTCTCAGTCCTTTTTCCCTGTGCCACTACTTCTCTGACAAGGCTCTGATTTTCAGCTTCTCTTAGAATCCATTGGAGAACCTCCCATTCTTCTTTAGCTATTTCTTTCATTCATTAAATATCTGTGTTTGGGGTCCATAAAAATCATGTTCTAAATTTGCCACAGATTATTCCCACCTCTGTATATATTTTCTGTGTATTTCTGTTTTACTTTTCTCTTGTAGTAATTCCTCTTTTCTTATGATATTGTATTTTATCTTCTTCTTTCCTTCTACATGGATATTTCACAAATGCTTCTCATTTGTCCTTTATAGCCTTTTTTGGCATAATCATCCCATTTTCTCAGTCCTTTTTCCTTGTGCCCCACTACTTCTCTGACAAGGCTCTGATTTTCAGCTTCTCTTAGAATCCATTGGAGAACCTCCCATTCTTCTTTTGCTATTTCTTTCATTGGTGATATTTTCACTGACTCATCAAGTTGTTTTTGGTGTAATCAAACTATACTGAGGGTCTCTCAGAAGGCTTACAGGGACAGTAGTTCTTTATTCATTGTCAGTTTCTTGTACTTCTTTTTATGCCACCTTCTTCTTGTTCATATGGTGCTTACTGGGCAATAATGATAAGATTCAATTTCAGGACCTCAAAACACTCTTGCACTCAATACTATATCAGTCACTTTGTTATTACAAAGAATATAATGTATTATTGATCTGAGGTCCTTTGCTTCCCAAATGAATTTGTGGCTTGCTTTATGTTTCAGCACTGTGTTCATAATTTTGATTTCATTACATACAGTGAAATCAATTAAGCTATAACTATAACTATTGCATGTTTCTTTCCCTGTGAGAGCCTACACACTGGTTGATTTGGGTGTCACCTACAAGAGCACTAAAGTCCTCCATTACTATGATAATATTAGACTTATTGATTTTGCAAATAATCTGCTCTGCTTCAACTGGTGCATAGACACCAACCACTGCAGTGTAGCCTCTCAAAAGTTTTAATTGCAATTGAATGATCATTTAGCTTCAGAAAGTGTAGTTGTTGATTACTGATCTGAAGCACATCTGTACTGTCAGTATGACACCAGATTTTGCTCTTGTTTACCAATCAACTCTGTTGAAGAAATGTAAGTAATTCCAAGTCTCATTGGAAACCTCTTTTTTTTAATTATATTTTATTTTATTTTTTAGAAAATTTGTATGATTGAAAATCCTTTTTGTCAGTATGTCACATAATTGGTCTTCTTTATGGACAATGCCTTTTACATTCCATGTCTTGATATTTCAAATTTTTTTCCATGCATTATCCTTTTGTGTCACTGAGTCGTCAACATGCCAGGCAATCTGATTATTTTCTGGTCGATACTTGAAACCATTAAGTTATGTCCTTCCAGTAGGTTGCTGGCAAGGAAGCAAGTCCAGTGACAGGGCTTCTGGGCCAGCTTTGGAGATTACTTTAGCTGCCCTTAACATAGGCAACCAACACTGTTGGTGGCCTCCTCTAATCTGAGGAACAGATGCTACCTCATGTATTTGAGATAGTTCCTCCACTTTATGTGCTGTTCTCAAAAATTATTGAGAAAGTGGCTTGGAACACACACTAAACAACCTTTCTTAAAATTCTGTTACATTTATGCACTGGGAGAATTTCATTCATAATTTTTATGTATGAAATTCTGGGAATGTGTGTAACGTAACAGACTGAAATTCATCACCTGTATAATATGATACACATGATTACTAAATACCACAATAATCCTTTTATTACATAAACATATATTGGAATTCATATCTTAATTTTAAATTTACACTAACCATGGCTTTCTTGCAATGTGCTTATTAAGCAATGTGCAGTTGTGAGATTTCAAATTGCAGAAAGTCTCCATCTACTGAAGGAGACCAAGATATCTGCCTTTTTGTCCCCTATGCAGCAATTTACACTGCCATGTCAAGTCAGGAGTAGCATGATCTGTATCAGAGAAATGTGCCACAAAGTTTGATTTATCAGCAAAATCCCTCCTATCAGGCACAACATGCTCACAATATCTTACTTCGAATTTTCTCCCTGACTTCCCCACATAAATTGAATTACAATAAGTACACTGTAATCTGTAAACCTCTGATTCATGCAAAAAATTGAATTTATATATATTTCTAATTAATTGTTTATGGAGCTTATCTTTTTTCAGTTGAAAAAACATGCCCCACAGATAATTTTTTGAAAATCATAGCAATTCTAGTACTAAAACTCCCACATGAAGGTAGAGTAATGAATTTTTTCTGCCCATTGCTATTCGTAAGTGGCACAAAGTCCTGCATGCTATTGACAGCAAAAGTGAAAAATGTATTTTATGCTGATCTGGATGGTTAGAGATAATCTAAGTCTGTCTCAGTACATGTATTCTTCCTAAGTATCCTGAAGGTGGGCCTACCATTTTCATTTCTTATAACTAGCTCTAAAAAATTTACAGAGTCCTCCATCCCTATCTCAACTGTAAATGCAATTATCTCATGTAAGCTGCTAAACTTGGTCACTATTTCATCAATTGCAGTATTGTCTCCTTTGATTAATAAAAGTCTGTCATCAAAATATCTGTAGTAATAAACTACTTGCTAAGTAGCTCAGAATGATCATGGAAAAATTTCTCTTCAAAGTAATTAATAAAAACATCAACCAGAATTTTTACTTTTTTATAAACAACTGTTAAAAATGTCTGCTGACAATATCAGTCATTAAGTTGGCCAAGTCTTTGAGTATGGTAAGGAAGGGCATAATGTCCCTTGTGAAAGGTTAATGTTTTTATATTTCATCAATGTTTTTGAAAATGTAAAAAGCTGTTTCTGATATTAACTTTTCTATATTTGAAACTTCCTGGCAGATTAAAACTGTGTGCCCGACCGAGACTCAAACTCGCGACCTTTGCCTTTCGCAGGCAAGTGCTCTACCATCTGAGCTACCGAAGCACGACTCACGCCTGGTCCTCACAGCTTTACTTCTGCCAGTATCTCGTCTCCTACCTTCCAAACTATCCTTTCTTTCATGAGTGCTAGTTCTGCAAGGTTTTCAGGAGAGCTTCTGTAAAGTTTGGAAGGTAGGAGACGAGATACTGGCAGAAGTAAAGCTGTGAGGACTGGGCGTGAGTCGTGCTTCGGTAGCTCGGATGGTAGAGCACTTGCCTGCGAAAGGCAAAGGTCCCGCGTTCAAGTCTCGGTCGGGCGCACAGTTTTAATCTGCCAGGAAGTTTCATATCAGTGCACACTCCGCTGCAGAGTGAAAATCTCATTCTTTTCTATATTTGTTTTTAAGAAATTACTATGTGCTTTTATGTTAGGTATTTTACTGCAAAATGTTATCCTATACTTTATGTCTGAGGGCATACTTTATTGTGTTTTCTTATTATTCCTGTACTGCATTTTTAAAGTTTTGCTGTGGCTTCTGATGGTAAAAAAATTGTCATATGATTTTAAAGGTTATTTTTTCTGTGAACTTTGGTTATTCTATTGATGGCATTTTTTGTATTTGATGTCTATGTGTTGTACACTTTGAAATATAGAGAGCACTATAATGCTTGTTTTTTGCAATAATGAGCTTAGTTAGTTGGTTGTGTAAGCTACAAATTTATTGTACATTGAAGCAGAAACTATTAAGATTATAATTGTAATATAAAATTTTCACATAACGAAATATTTTCTTAAAAATTTTCATCCCCTATTTTACCCCCTCAGCTGGTGAATTTCCAAAAATGCTGAAACACCAATTTTTTTTATTTGTGACTGAGAAACCATATACCAGTTTTCATAGTTCTAGCTTCAAAATTGCCTTGATAGCAACATAGTCACAAAAAGTCTTTCAGCCCCTATTTCACCCCCTTAGGAGTGTAATTTTAAACAATCTCTTCTTGAATGATGCCTACAGCATAAGACACACACCATATATAAATTTCAAGCTCTTATCTTAGTGGTTTGGGCTGGGTGATGAT
This sequence comes from Schistocerca serialis cubense, assembly GCF_023864345.2. NCBI lineage: Eukaryota > Metazoa > Arthropoda > Insecta > Orthoptera > Acrididae > Schistocerca > Schistocerca serialis. The sequence continues at coordinate 521,258,677 of NC_064644.1, forward strand.
GAGTCAGTGAACCAGTCTGGCCTTATTCCACCCCTTGAATTACCAAAGATACTATAACAAGTATTTATTTCTAACTGAGATGTCAAATATCAGTTTTCATAGATCTGGCTTTAAAAGTACTTTAATAATTCTTTAATAATGACCTGCTTGGGAAAAAAGACCTTTCGCCCACTATTTTACCCGCATAGTGGCTAAATTTGAAAAAAAAGTCTTAAACCTGTATTTCTTTATTTCTGACTGAGAAACCAAATACCAATTTTTGCAGGCCTACATAAAAATTGCCTTAATAGGAACATGTATTCCAAAAACCTCCCATCGCCTGTCTCACCTTCTCAGGAGTGGAATTTCGAAAAATGTCTTCATAAACAATGCCTACAGTATAAGATCCACATCCTCTGCAAATTTCAAGTTTCAATCCTCTGTGGTTTGGGCTGGATGATGATGAATTTGTGAGTGAGTGAGTCAGTTGGGACATTGCCTTTTATAGACAGAGATTACATTTATTGTAGAAAGGGACATAACTATTAAGACTTAAATTTTTGGGTTAAAGCACAGCAGCCATTTGTGCTTGTGGTGGGGTATTAGGCAACAAAATCGCCAATTATCAACTGCCCTCAACCAAAAAATTGACTGGTATGTTAGAAGATTTATAATAATATTGAGAGTACAGCCTGTAAGAAATAAATTGCAATAGATGGAACATAATGCTTTGACATTAGATATTTGGATGTCAGGCAATAAAAAAGAGTTTTCAGTTTGATCACTGATTTCACAAAAAAAAGAGATATGCAAATTGTGCAGATGCTAACAAGTGAAATGAGTGCTAGAAGACTTTCTCTACCAACTAGGTTTGGTTACTGCATCGTAAGAGAAGTTACAACCTGACCAGACATGGACATGGCAAACGACATCAAACATTAATTTAGCTTTTCCTACCAAATCTGTTTTTGAAATTGGCTCACCTTGGGTTTGATTATTACTAACTCTAGTTGAACATGCTGCTCTACAGGTGGTGCTGAGTTTGCTCTAGTTCAGAGCTCATGACCACTTTCACACCAACCAAACCTGGGTTTATCAGAGTAATGTGTCTATACCTTCATTAATGCTCACAAACTGAATGTTTTCTCAAGTCTGTCTACAAAATTTCAGGCCAAAAGACCAAAAATTGCACCATATACCATATCCATCATGGTGAAAGAGATGGCATTGAATGTTATCTCAGTTTTTTTTGTCCCAATTTGATTTTGTGAACTTTCAACTCAGTTAACTTGGTTTTGCATAAACCTAAGTTGGACCACCACCAGTCGGAACAGTTCACGCCATATTTCCTGCCACTGGCAAGCTCTACTTGGCGCATGCACAGTTGGTGTGGTTGTTGTGCTCATCATGGCACCTTTGTTGATCCATATTGAGTGTGTTTCATGATTAGGCTACTTGTAGCACTAATTGACACCTTCACTCATTCTGCAGTGCTTAAATTTTTTTGATGGAAACACAACGCCAATCACGAATTTTTTCACGCTGAGCATAACTTGTTTTGAGAACTTATTCACATTGTCAAGTGCAGTATTTACATATGAATTTTTTGTGATGTTGCACAAAAGTTGATAGTGTGCATGTGGTTTTCTACATAACTGAGAGGAGCCATAATACCTGATAACCTCAAAAAGAACATACAGTGCAAGAGACACATGCAAACACCACACAAAATACTTATTTACTCTTGGCAATGAGAATAAATTCTCGAAACACATCATGCTAAGCATGAAAACATACATAACTGGTGCAATGTTTCATTATTGAAATAATGAATGGCACTGCAGGGTTTCCAAAAACATCGATTATGATGTATGAAATTGAGTCAAATGTTTCTACTTCCCAGACAGTTATCGGTTACAGTTACATAAGAGGTTTATATCAGATAATTAACAAGTCCCTGGCAAGTATTTTGATGCCTATTATGTACATATATCACACCAAAAGAGTGAAAATGCTATGGGTATTCTATACTTAACTTTTACAGTTTAAAACCCCTTTTTTTCTGCATTTTATATTTTCCCAAATTTTCCACCATTTCTATGAATTCCCTTGAAAAGTGTAAAAGTGGAGTTTCACTGTAATTACTGCCTTCAAGTACCTCAAAAAATTGACATGGTCAGCCCAGGGCAAAAGGACCAGAAACAGGCAAGAAGGAAAGCCTCATTTATACAAGCAAATTATAATTGCTCCATTCCCTGCCAAAGAAATTTGGTAGTATCCCCATTTGATTATTTAGGAATGATGCAAGTTTTTCATGAGGGGGGGGGGGGGGCACTGGTTTATTAGAAGTCTACAGAATAACAATGTTACTAATATTTCCATTGTGACAAAAAACTGGAAAACAATCCATGTAATGTAAGATAGAGATATTTAAATGTCAATGAACTTGACCACAACAAAAACTTTGACAATATCCCTTAACTTAATATCTTACACACTTTCATATTTTTGCACAAATGTCTTAGCTGCACAGCAAATAATTGTTTTGTTAGTAAATCGTAAAGCTGATTTTCTGTATCTACTCTTGAAATGGTAATTTCACCAGCTGTACCTAATTACTGAACAAAGAAGTGTCTGATACAAATATGTATTTTCTGTTGGTGAAATTCAGGATTCCTTGTGAGTTGAACAGCAGCTTCATTGACCACTCATAGGCAAGGTTTCAAATCCTTTAGCTGGCAAAGTTAAGTTAAAAATCTCTTCACCCAGACCATTTTTCATGCTGCTTCACTAGCTGCTACAACTTCAGCAGTAGTGGAGATTGCAACTAAAGTTGGTCGCTGACTCATCCAACTGACAGGTGCACTGCAGTACAAGCAGAGAGCACCTGAGGTGGATTGTACAATCCCTAAATCACCTCCATAATTGGCATTGCTGTAATATTGAAAAATGGCTTTGTCTTCTCTGCTTTTGTAAATAAATCCATAGTCATATGTGCCTCTCAAATAGCAAAAATTCTTTTTATCCTTATTACATCACACACTGTTGGATTTTCAAGATATCTAGATACTACTCCAACAACATTTGCTATGTCCGGCCTTGTCCTACATGTCCAGTACATCAAAGATCCAACTACTTGTCTATAAGAATATTCATTGTTGATAGGGTTCTATTCAGTGCCGCCGTCCTGGATTATTGGAGTTATTACACCTCTGCAATCGCCGTGCCAAAGCACTCCAAAATCTTCTCAGTGTAGTGAACCTGATTGATTTGAATGGACCTGTCTTCATGTCTATCAGTTTCCAAGCCTAAGAAATATGATGCTGGCTTTGATTTTATTTTGAATTCTCTTTCAAGATCTTCAATAAGTTCTTTAAGTTCAATGCCATCATTTGCCCCAGTCAGTCCATCATCAACCGTAGAGTGTGAAGAAAATCTTATAAGAACCTTACTGCCTCATATAGAGACAAGGATCAGCTTGTCTTAAATCTTCATTCCATCACATAATTAGTGAATCTTTCATTCCAGCAGCAGGGTGCCTGTTTCAGACCATATAAGCTTTTCAGTAATCAACGTACTTTTCTAGAACCATCAATATAACCCCCAGGTTGTACCATAAATATTGTTTCCTTCAGGTCACCATAAAGACAGGCAGTAGTCACATCTATTTGTGCAATGTTCATCTTCTCTTTGGCTGCAATGCTGAGTAATGTTTGAATACTCGACATCTTTGCCACAGGGCTGGAAGTTTGTCCACAATCTATTCCTTTCTTTTGAGAAAATCCTTTGATAACCAGTCTTACTTTGAATCTGTCAAATGATCCATAGGCATTTGTCTTCAGTTTATAGATACACTTCTAGGAGGTAAATCTTCCAAAGTCCAAGTTCCATTTTCTTGATGTGCTGCCATTTCTTGATCAATTGCTACTTTCCAGTTGTCTTGTCAACTCAAATTTATGGCATCACAATGAGATTCTGGTTCCTCACAGGTCATTAACTGCATTATGTAGTCTTGAAGTCTTTTTGGACGTTTCAGCATAAAATGTTCATGCAGTTGTGGCCTAATTCTTTCATCATCAGATTGTTCTAACCTCTCTTCAATTTCATTCTGTAAATCATCATATTTATCAAGCTCATTTTGTTCTAATTTCTCTTCTCATGACTATTGAGACTTCCAATGAGGTAGATCAAGATCCACAGGAACTATTTGACTTTCCTTTCATATAATTTTCTCTTCAACAATGACATCCCGTAATCTCATTAACTGATGACTTTCATCACAGCAGATCTGATAACCACCATCATGATCATAGCCAATCAGAATCTCGTTTTACTGCTTTTAAATCCATTTTCACTCTTAATTGTTTTGGAACATGAACATAACATTTAGATACTATTATATGTAGGTGCTTCACACCAGGCTTCTTTATATACCGTATTTCATTTGGAGGTGTCCCTAAAATACTGGAAGGTCTCATTCAATTCAGGATGTACACTGCAGAATTTATCATTTCAGCCTGAAGTGACTAAGGAATGTTTCCATGAGCATGAATCATAGCCCTGGCCATTTCAACAAGAGCATGATTCTCTCTTTCACTGCATCCATTTTGTTGTTGAGTCTATGGCATAGTAAAACACTGGATTATGCACTCCTTTTGTAAAATCTCCATTGTCTGTTTATTGTTGAATTCTCCTCCATTATCACTTAAGAGGTTTTTAATTGTATGCCCAGCACTCTTTGTCTCAGTTATAAACTGTCTTAGTTTATTAGTAACTTCTGATTTTTCCTTGACAAAGTAAACAGCTCAGAATTTACTGTAATCATCTTTGAATAACACGAAGTACATCTGTAGTATATTTTCTTGTCTGATTTCATTTACTTCAGTGGTATATACCATACATCACTCATAGTGATTTTGTGACACTTTCCATTCACTGCTGCTTCCATTTCTATTATGCGCTTGCCAACAGCCTCAAAAGTATCACCACCTGCTGATGTAGCTGAGTGCATCATAGAAAATAGTTCAAATGTCTTGAAAAAATTGTCAGTATTTGTGGTATGACTTGTTGATCATTATCTACAAATGAGCTACCAGTATCACACTTAAACAACATAACAATAGACGTTTCATCAAAGAGAACCATGTTCATATTTGAAGTTTCAGCAGCTTCCGACACATCACTTTTCCGAAGTTTTTGTGATCAACCATCTGCAATCCACTTTCAGTATTTCTTGATCATGTGATTTGGCTTCTTACAGTACTGACAGACAACTTTCTTTTTCCACTGTTGTTGTTTAGAAGACTGTTTTAGTGGGTTCCTTATAAGAGCCTCTTGAGATGTAGAAGCTCCTCCTTCAGTCAACAAAGCTTTCTCCTAAGCACAAAGTTGAGTTGTCAAGTTATCAACAGTCCTATCACTTGTTGGCACAAGCATCCAACCTGATTTAAATGAAAAATACTCATCTGGTAGTATGCCTAAAATTTTACAGATAAGAAATAAATCAAGTGATTCTGGATTATTTTCTGTACCTTTGGCCATTTCTTGCTTCATATCATTCCATACATTTTTCAGCTAAATATATGAGTTGCTACATCATCAATAGAATGTTTTACATATCTAAAAAACTGCAAACAAAGGTCTTTATCTTCAGAAACACCATCAAATAATTTATGCAATTCACTCATACTTCTTGAGATGTATTAAGATGCATTATTTTCTGCAAAGTTTCATCTGTCATATTTGCAGTCAATACAATGAAAGCATTGTTGACCATCTTAAGATAAAAATTTAGTGCATTCCTATACGTCTCTTATACCTCAGCAGTAGCATGTTCCATTGGTTCTATGGGCTTAACTAACCTACCTTCATTAAGATCAAGCACTCCAGAAATACTACATAGACATACATTTGGTTTGTATTTCTATGTATTCCAATTATATTGCCCTTCCAGTACACCAATGCTTATTATTATTGTCAAATACATAGTCGAACTTCACTCTAGAAGTTATGCTGATGCATGAAAGTCACAATATGCGAATTTCAAAATTTACCCTTCATTTACATATGAAACTTACAACTTACATCTCCTCAATTCTTTGAAATAATTATTCTGCAGTACACCTGGGTCCATAACCCATCTGGTTATTTAGGAATGACACAAGTTTATCGTAGGAAAAAAAAAGCTGGTTTGTTAGAAGTCTACAGAATAATGCTTAACAGTGATACTTCCATTGCAGCAAAGAACTAAAAAAACAATCCGTGTTTGGTAAGATAGAGATATTTAAATGTCAATGAAGTTATTAAGTAAAACTGTTCACAATGCAAAACTTTAACAATTTCAAGTAAGGTACTAAAATTCTTTTCTTCTCAACTATGCAGTATGGAATACATTATCAAAAAGTATATTGAAAGAGACTGACAGGTAGTAAGACAGGTAGTAAGACAGATTTAATGACTGCTGATGAGTCTGACTACTTACCTCCTGCTCTAAGGTGATGGAAACGATTGCATCACGAAGAACGACTAAACACTTGCCTCAAAATAAGATAGTTTCAATTTTGATTTCGAAAGTGTCTCTTCACAAAACATAGTACATTTCACTTCATAAATCAGTTTATACAAAATTTAAAGGTCAGAATATTGTCAGCTGATATCTCCTGTGACTTGTCAGAAGTGTTGTTTGTGCAGTTCACAGGTTTTCCCAGAGAAGGCCAGATATGATGTTATCAAAGTTCTGATTGGTAACTGGTTTTAATTATATCAAAATAAAAGGCCACATCATGAATCCTGTCACTCATGAACCAAGTATTATGTGTCACTGTAACAGGGCTGCATCATCCACTTCACCACACATTAGTATTTTGCTATCAGAGCATAATAATGTTCATTGGATTGACCTTTCCTTTTTTACCTTGAACATCCCCCCCCCCCCCCCCCATTCCATCTATCTTCTTTATTTTGTGTTTCACTTTTTACTTTTTCTACAACTCCTTTCCCACAACCCTAACACTGCAAGTTCCATCATTACTCTTCTTGGAGTTAAATGTCGTGTTAATTTCTTTCATTTGCAGTCTGAAACCACACTGTCAGTCTGCCCTCTTGCAGATGTATGATGGCAACACTATTTTACATCTTTTTTTTTTTATTGACCATCAACATATAATTGTTATAACGTCAAAATTAACACATATATTTAAGAACGACACAACACATGTAAGTCACAGAGTAAGTTGACAAGCAAGACATGTGTACACGTTAGCATTCGAATGAGCACTGAGTCCCTGTCTAGTGGCTGCTGCTTGGCTGGCCGCTTAGGTGGTGCAGCTGCTGCATGACTGGCAGACAGCGCCGCATGTAGAGGACACACATAATTGCGCAGCGGCGCTTTGAATGATCGGTGAGTCACAACACTTTCCCCCCCTTTGAAATTGTTGCACTGGTCTTGATGGAGGTGTCCTGGAGATGGCTAACGTCCATATGCGTTGTTTGACTCACCGTAAAGTCTCGAGGAGGAGGCTTCCCGTACGGACGGAAGTGTCCCCGATGATAATGGGTCGAGATGACAGGAATGGAGAACCCAACTGAAGATACATATGAGAATTAATTATAGTGGCAGCAGAACCGGTATCCACTTGCATGCGAACATCTCAACCAAGGATTTGGACAGTGAGGAATAACTTCCCTGAAAGGGAAGAAGTGCAATTGACAGACAACACAGAATCAGAATCAGTGTCATGTTCATGAACATCATGTATGTGGTCGGATTTGCAAATGGAAGACGCATGACCTTTCTTTTTTGCAATTGTGACACACAGCCCAACGTTGGGGACAATCCTCGCGTGAATGTTTCGTAAAACACTGCGGACATGAAGGAAGTTGCCGGGGGTTGTACTGCAGTTTCTTAGCAGGTTGTTTACGGCTAGGCCAAGGCTGCATGTGGGAGCGCACTGTGGCCACGTCGGCGAGTGGGGACGCACCGCACGCATCGTCAACAGCGCACAGAGGTTGTAGTTCCCCGACATCACCCCACACCTCTATTTGCGCCCCAGCGGCGCAAGAAATTTCAAAAGACTGCGCAATGGAGAGAACTTCATCTAGAGTCGGATTCACCAACTGAAGGGCACGTTGCCGAACTTCTTTGTTGGGCACCGACCGGATAATAGCATCCCGTACCATGGAATCGGCATAGGATTCTTTGTGAACGTCAGTAACAAATTGACACTTTCGACTGAGGCTGTGAAGTTCAGCAGCCCAAGTGCAATAGGATTGATGTGGCTGTTTTTGACAATGATAAAAGGCAACCTGAGAGGCTACCACATGCGTTTGCTTATGAAAACAGACAGACAGAAGTGAGCACATTTCAGCAAAGGACAAAGACGCAGGATCCTTCAAAGGAGCCGATTGCGACAACAACCGATACATTTGAGGTGAAATCCAGGAAAGGAACAGAGACTTACATGGTTGTTCATCCATGACTTACCAGTCTTCCGCCGTCTCGTCGTAAGGAGGAATAGGAGGTATAGCCAATGACGAGAAATGCCCCGCATTTGACGCCGTGATGAAATCGCGAATCGCCGCTGTTAGAAGCATTTGCTGTTCAAGGAGATTTTGAAATAGTTGCTTGACAGTAGCCATGGAACCCTGTGGGTCAACAGTGAAAAGGAAAAATCCACTACCTCGTCGCCAATTGTTATAACGTCAAGTTTAACACATATATTTCAGAATGACACAACACATATAAGTCACAGAGTAAGTTGACAAGCAAGACATGTGTACACATTAGCATCTGAATGAGCACTGAGTCACAGTCTAGCAGCCGCTGCTCAGCTGGCCGCTTAGATGGCGCAGCTGCTGCATGGCTGGCAGACAGCGCTGCATGTAGAGGACGCACGTAATTGTGCGGCGGCGCTTTGAATGATCGGCGAGTCACAACAATAATATCCTCTGAATACAAGGTATTAAACCTTTTAACTCTTTGAATGTCTCTGGTCCTTTACAAATGACTGCCTGTGCCTATCATCCCATCCAGCCCACTGACTAGGTGTTGTACAGTCTCTGTCTCTGTAGGCAGTAGACAAAATGCATGTGCTCTCTTTGTGTCATGTCAGTATAATTAGCAACCATTTCCTCCCAGCCCTGCTGAGAATCTTATTTGCAATATAACAAACAATGGAAAATCCAGGATGGAATGCAACAACATAATCTAAGGTATAGTTGTTACTCACCATGTACCGGAGATACTGAATCGCAGAAAGGCACAACATAGAGACTGTCCCACAATTAGCTTTTAGCCAACAAGGCCTTTGTCAAAATTAGACAACATACATAATGCACACAGTCACACAAACGCAACTCACACACATGACCACAGTCTGTGGCAGCTGGAGCCAGACTATGAGCCGTAGGGCATTATGAGAGAGGGAGCCAGGTGGGGGTAAGGAGGATGCTGGTATGGTGAGTCGGAGGGATAGCAGGGTAGGGGAGGGAGGTGGCAAAATGCTGCTGGGAGCATGTGGGGTTGAGATGGAGAGTGGGACAGCTAGGTGCAGCTGGGAGGTTTGACGGAGGGCGGGAGAAAGAGGAGAGAGAGAGGAGGGGGGGGGGGGAGGGGGGGAGGGGCAGAGGTTAGTGGAAAAGGAGAAAAGTGAAAAGAATGCGTGCATTGGTGGAATAGAAGGCTGTGTAGTGCTGGAATGAGAACAAGAAAGGGGCTAGATGGGTAAGGACAATGTCTAACGAAGGTTGAGACCAGGAGGGTTACGAGAATGCAAGACATATTGCAGGGAGAGTTCCACCCGCACAGTTGAGGGAAGCTGGTGTAGGTAAGAAGGATCCAGATGGCAGAGGCCATGAAGCAGTCATTGAAATGAAGGATGTGTTGGGCAGCATATTCAGCAATGGGGTGTGGTCTAGTTGTTTCTTGGCCATAGTTTGTTGGTGGTCATTCATGCAGACGGACAGGTTGTTGTTTGTCATGCCCACATAGAATGCAGCACAGTGGTTGCAGCTTAGCTTGTAGATCACATGACTGATTTCACAGGTAGTCTTGCCTTTGATGGGACAGGTGATGTTTGTGACAGGACTGGAGTAGGTGGTTGTGGCAGGATGTATGGGACAGGCCTTGCAAATACAGGGGTATGAACCATGAGGTAAAGAGTTGGCAGCAGGGTTGTGTAGGGATGGATAGGTACATTGTATAGGTTTGGTTGATGGCAGAATACCATTGCAGGAGGGGTGGGGAGGATAGTGGGCAGGGCATTTCTCATTTCAGGGCACAACAAGAGGTAGTCGAAACCCTAGCAGAAAATATAAATCAGTTCCTCTTCTCTTGGGTGATAATGAGTGACAAGGGGAAGGGGAATGCTCCTCTGTGGCTGGACAGTGGGACATTGGGAGGTGGTAGGAGACTAGAAAGATAAGGCATGGGAGATTTGTTTCTGAACAGGTTGGGAGAATAATTTGGTTTGTGAAGGCTACAGTGAGACCCTTGGTATATTTCAAGATGGATCACTTGTCACTGAAGATGTGACAGCCACATGTGGCTAGGCTGTATGGAAGGGACTTCTTGGTATGGAATGGGTGGCAGCTGTTGAAATGGGGGTGTTTCTGGTGTTTAGTAGGTTTTATATGGACAGAGGTACTTATATAGCCATCTATGAGGTGGAGGTCAACATCTGGGAAGGTGGCTTGTTGTGTTGAGTAGGACCAGGCAAAATTAATGGGGGAGAAGTTGTTGAGGTCCTGGAGGAATGTGGATAGGGTGCCCTCACTCTCAATCCAAATTGCAAAGTTGTTATCAATGAATCTGAACCAGGTGAGGGGTTTGGGATTCTGGGTGTTTCGGAAGGATTTTTCTAGATGGCCCATGACTACTTTGGCTTAGGATGGTGCCATGCGGGTGCCCATAGCCATACCGTGGATTTGTTTCTAGGTAATGCTTTCAAAGGAGAAGTAAGTGTGGATGAAGTGGTAGTCTGGAATCCATCAGGATTTGAGGTGGTAGTGTTCAATAGCAGTAAGACCATGGGTATTAGGGATGTTAGTGTACAGGGAGGTGGTATCATCAGTGATGAGCAGGGCACCATGTGGTAAAGGGATAGGGTCTTTGGAGAGTTGGTGGAGGAAATGGTTGGTATCTTTTATGTAAGAGGGCAGGTTGTGGGTAATGGGCTGAAGGTGTTGGTCTATGAGAGCAGAGATTCCCTCAGTGGGGGCACAATAACTGGCCACAATGGGGCGTCCTGGGTGATTGGGTTTATGGACTTTAGGAAGCATGTAGAAGGTAGAAATGTGGGGGATGGTAGGGGTGTTGGGAGAGAGAGACTACGGGTAGAGGTATTGGGATGGTCCTAAGGTTTTGAGGAGAGACTGGAGACCCTGCTGAATTTCTGAAATGGGGTCACTGTGTGGATGAATCTGACAGCTCGCAGAGTCCTTCTGCCAGATAATCCTTGCAGTTCAAAACAACAGTGGTGGAACCTTTGCCAGCAGGTAAGGTTATAAGATCAGGATCAGTTTTTAGGTGGTGAATTGCATATCTTTCTGCAGCTATAAGATTTCTTTGCATGTTGAGGGACTTAGCGAATGATGGTGAGGTAAGGTTGAGGTTAGAAAATTCTGGAAAAATAACAGGGACTGATTTGGGGGTAGTGGGGGTGGATCACAGTTAGATGGAGGAGTGAACTGAGTCAGGCAGGGTTCAACATTGATCTTTGGCTGATTCTGAGTGGTAGGATCAGTGGCAAAAAAGTGTAGGAACTGGGAAAAGGAGATAAGGTCCATGATTGAATTTGGAGCTGGGGCAAAAATGAGACCTCTGGAGAAGACTGCTACTTCTGTGGGGCTAAGGCTTTCAGAGGAAAGATTCATGACTGTGTTTCAGGTCTGTTTAGGTTCTGTGCGGTGTTGAGAGGGAGTTTTGGGAGGTGGGGTAATTGTAGTAGGTCTTTGAGACAGTGTTTGTCAGCTATGAGGCAATGTGAGGGAGCTTTGGAACTTGTTGTAGAGGTGGTGGACAGTCGTAGTCCAAGGCAGGAGTAGGGAGTGAGCAGGTTGGAGAGTTTTTTGAGCTGTTGCTGTGCAAGTGACCGTCCCCCTCCCCTACCCTGCTATCCCTTCCACTCCCCACCCCAGCATTCTCCTTACTCTCACCTGGTCACCTGTCCCACAATGCTGTGCTGCTTGCAGTCTGGCTCCAGTTTCCAGAGACTGTGGTCATTTGTGCGTGAGCTGCATTTGCGCGTTCGCGCGCGCGTGCACGCGCGCACTTTTGTGTGTGTCTGTGTGTGTGTGTGTGTGTGTGTGTGTGTGTGTGTGTGTGTGTGTGTGTGTGTGTGTGTGTGTATGTATGTATATGTATATGTATATCTAAAAACAAAGATCTGATCTCTGCCCAAACTCTTTGCTTTTACAAATGTCTGATTGTGTCTGTGTATGTGTGGATGGATATGTGTGTGTGTGTGTGTGTGTGCGAGTGTATACCTGTCCTTTTTTCCCCCTAAGGTAAGTCTTTCCGCTCCCGGGATTGGAATGACTCCTTACCCTCTCCCTTAAAACCCACATCCTTTCGTCTTTCCCTCTCCTTTCCTCTTTCCTGACAAAGCAACTGTTGGTTGCGAAAGCTTGAATTTTGTGTGTATGTTTGTGTTTGTTTGTGTGTCTATCGACCTGCCAGCACTTTCGTTTGGTAAGTCACATCATCTTTGTTTTTAGATATATTTTTCCCACGTGGAATGTTTCCCTCTATTATATGTATATGTATATGTATATGTTGCCTAATTTTGACAAAGGTCTCATTGGCCGAAAGCTAATTGTGTGACAGTCTTTTATATTTGGATTATAATAATTTTTATATTGTTCTGAGTGGTATCATAGTACTGCAAAAGATGAATCTCAAACCATCACCACTCACCCCTGCTTATTAGATTCTAATTTCCATGCTGATGATGTTCTCTGGATTTCAGTGGCCAAAACACTTAGTAGGCCATGCTCAACCATTCCCATTATTCATGTTTAGTATTGCAGGTCAACTAATACAATGAGTTACTTTACCTTTTCTGCTGTTGTATCACTGACGAATACCTACAAGGTATTTGATAATTTAGAAGACACATTTACATGGAGGACTGCTATATTGCCAAATGGCCTGGTTTGCTGCCGCTACTCACTTCCATGCTTGATACGCCAAACTCACTTAACCACTGACTGTGTTCAGATATCTGTATTTGTGTTACCAACAGCCAGGCATGTCAAGTCTTCCAACCTTCCCATATAATGATCAGAACAGACTACCAACCTCATAACCCGGTTACTTATTATATCATAATCAACAAATAACTCACTGCTACATTGTGAACAGTAGTGACAGCCAGCGTTACCTTTCTCTCTCTGCATAATTTAATTGTGATACATTCACTTATATTCTGGTGTAATTGCTGTAGTAACTTGTAAGAATTTCCTTGCAGTTCAATGACTCTCTTGTGAAGTTCATACACAAGTTTGTCTTTCTGCAGATAAGACAGATCTCTCACAAAAAACTGGCCATCCTGAAAAAGTGTTGTCAAGAACAGTACCTTTTATTTTGTCACTCTTCACAGACATTTTTATACTGGTAGGTAGTAGGAGTGATAAGCTGAGTAATAAATGTGTAAAATTAACATTTATATATTGATATTACAATTTCTATAAACCAGTATCTGATAACTATGTTGCCACAGCATAATATTCTTATGTTAACTACAGTCTCCTTCAGCAGTTTTCATTAACACAGTTAGCAATTATGTGACCTTGCTATAATGAGAATAGCTAACTAGGTTCTCTCCTTGGTAGTACTATTGAATCTCGTACATATGTCTATATATTGTTCCTTTTCACAATCAGCTTAAACAATATTTGTTTTGGCAATTATCTGTGAATTTAGAATGCCTGAAAGGAAATGAATATACAACTCATGGTTTACATATAAACAAACAAGGAAGATTCACTTTTGTAATAGGCTTGCTTCTTTCATGCACATGGCGAAAACTGAAAAACCAAGTACTGGTACAGGAAAAAAGTATATGCAAACATACAATCATATAGAAAGTGCAAGTCTCGATGGGAAAGTGCCACCCACAAAAAGACAGACAGTTATGGACCATTTTGTAACAAAAAATAAGCCCAATGAAAGTCATAACAACACATTTACTACGTATAATTTCAAGCCATCAAATGCAGCAACAAGGCAGTTGTTAATGGACAGATGGGTGAAACTGGATGGAAAAAAAGTGAAAATTGGGAACATTTTGACAGAAGAAAGGCAGGAACCCACAAACAGTGAACCAGCAAGCCACACAGCAAACATTATGAATACCGTCCCTGGAAAACATGAGGATTTCTTACCACTAAGTACACTAGCTCAAATATGAGGTAAGTGGTCAAGCAAGAAAAGGTTTTCTCCTTGTCCCTAATTTTAAATTATTCCATCAAAATGTTCAGTCACTCCCAAATAAACTAAATGAAATAGAAGTAATATTAAAGGATCTAAATGATATTTCTGTACTATGCTTTACAGAACACTGGCTCGAACAAGATATGTTAGAGCAAACATATCTTCCTGAGTTCAAATTTGCAAGCTTGTTTTGTAGGAAAATATCGAGTCTTGGGGGTACTTGTACATATGTTAAAGAAAATATTGAATTCAATAGTGTAACTAAATACCATAAACTGTCCTGTGAAAAAGATTTAGAACTCTCTATTGCTGAACTACCATGGCAAAATACAGTTATTATTTGTGTATACAGGTCACCAGATGGAGACAAAAAAGTGTTATACAATTACATGGAGGAACTCTTGGAAGAAATTCACTCTCCCAAGAAAAATATAATAATATGTGGTGACTTTAATATTGATGTCTTGAAATCCAATAAATTTAGAGATGACATTATAAATTTACTACAATCATTCAACATCAGTCCAATGGTAACTGAACCAACTCAAGAAATACCTACCTCTGCATCTGTTATTGATCATATCTTGATATATACGTGTAAATACGACTATAACACACAAATTGAAAACATGGGTTTTAGTTATCACTATGCTCAAATTCTTGCAATGAATGTTTCAGGACACCAAATTCCCAGTTGAATATTTTTTCTCTCCTAGAGGGTGAAAGTTGGATAGATGTATACGACTATAATGAGACCAATGAGAAATATGATAAGTTTATGGCCACATTTAAACTTTTTTTGTAATAGCTTTTCCCAAGAAAACAACTATGTTGCACTCTTGAAAAAAAAAAATACAGAAAGGATAAGGATATCGTGTCAAAATAAAAGGAGATTGTATGAGTGCTCCAAGCATAATACCAGTCCTGACTGTATTGCATATTTCAAAAGATACAAAAGAACACTAACACAAGTTATTTAAAAAGCAAAAAAACTAGAAAATGACAAAATATTGTGTGATTCCAAGAATAAAACTAGAGCAGCCTGACAAATTATAAGGAAAGAAATGGGCACCAGGCCAGTTAATCACAGTAATATAGAGCTGATATATAGAGCTGATTATGAATAATAATAAACTAACTGACCCCAAACATGTTGCTAGTGCTTTCAACAATTATTTCTCAAATATAGCACAGCAGTTAATAAACACACACCATGATAAACAGCCAACCAGTCACTGAGATCAAAAAATTCATGCAAGCACATTATTCCTGTATCCAGCAACACCTGAGGAACTGTCAAGAATCCTAAAAGAATTACCTAATAAATGTTCAGTGGGTGTTGATGAGACACCAGATGCTATTATTAAAGTTAGTGCAACATTTATTGTGGAACTATTAACAGACATGGTAAATTCATCTTTTGAGAGTGCTATATTTCCAAATAATCTAAAAACTGCAAAAGTTACACCTTTGCATAAGAAGAGTGCAAAAAGTGATATTGCTAATTATAGACCAATTTCAGTTTTGTCAGGCTTCAGCAAAATTATGGAAAAAAATGTTACTTAGAAAATTAACAGTTTACTTAATTAAAGAGAGGCTCCCAACATGGGTTCAGAGCTGGAAAATCAACTCAGTCAGCAATTTTTGCCTTCTTAAATGAAGTATTAAAAGCAGTGGATGATAAACAACATATTCCTTGGATAATTCTGGATCTAAGTAAAGCCTTTGATGTAATTGATCATGGCATTCTCTTGTGTAAATTAAGTAATTACGGAATTAGAGGCCAGCCTGAAAAGTGGATCCAGTCGTACCTCAGTAATCATCAGCAGATTACAGAAATAAAACACAAAGATAGTGAAACACAAAAAAATTCTAGTTTTTACAGTGATGAGCAGAAAATCAAGTATGGAGTCTCACAAGGGTCAGTTCTAGGACCTGTCCTATTTCTGCTGTATGTAAATGACTTGGCAAGTAAAATACATGATGGAACCAATGTACTGTTTGCAGATGACACTAATATTCTAATTAAATCACAGAATGAGGAAAATCTGCAGGAGGCTGCAGTAACAGTTATGCATACCTTAACACACTGGTTCAAGACCAATAGGCTCATCATAAATTCTGAAAAAACTGTGTCAGTTAACTTTCATACCACAAAAAACCCCCATTCTGCAAACCTTGTTTTCACTATCAAAGGAAAAAATGTGTTGAAGGTCAGTCATACAAAATTTCTGTGTGTACATGTTCAGGTAGATCTGAAGTGAGAGTTACACCAAAACAATTTAAACAAGAGACTGAATTCACTAACATATGCTGTTAGGATCCTCTCTCAAAATACAAGCTGCTCATCAGTGCTGACAATGTATCATTGCAGTATACAGTCATTACTTATGTATGGAATAATTTTTTGGGGGAATTCCACAAATACTACAAAAACATTTAAAATGCAGAAAAGGATTATCAAGGTGACAAAAAAATCTAAGTGTAAGGATTCCTGTAGACCCCTTTTAAAACTCTAAAAATATTGCCACTGCCTTGCTTGTATGTGTACGAAATACTAATTTTCACAAAATGGAGCATCTTGATAAAGGAAAATCTCTTCAAACACAACTATGATATACACACATATCAAACTAGACAGAAGATGAACCTATACAGGAATGCAGTAAATACAAACTTATGCAAAAGAGGAGTGTATCATTCTGGAGCTAAGTTACATAACCACATGCCTTTTTACCTAAAATGCATACCAACATTCAATGCATTTAAAATAAAGTTAAAACAGTTCTTGCTTGACTACTGCTTCTATTCTTTGTCTGAGTTTATGGAACATCATAATAAGAAAACCTCATTTACCAGATTTCACTAATTGTCAATTCATAATATACACTCCTGGAAATGGAAAAAAGAACACATTGACACCGGTGTGTCAGACCCACCATACTTGCTCCGGACACTGCGAGAGGGCTGTACAAGCAATGATCACACGCACGGCACAGCGGACACACCAGGAACCGCGGTGTTGGCCGTCGAATGGCGCTAGCTGCGCAGCATTTGTGCACCGCCGCCATCAGTGTCGGCCAGTTTGTCGTGGCATACGGAGGTCCATCGCAGTCTTTAACACTGGTAGCATGCCGTGACAGCGTGGACGTGAACCGTATGTGCAGTTGACGGACTTTGAGCGAGGGCGTATAGTGGGCATGAGGGAGGCCGGGTGGACGTACCGCCGAATTGCTCAACATGTGGGGCGTGAGGTCTCCACAGTACATCGATGTTGTCGCCAGTGGTCGACGGAAGGTGCACATGCCCGTCGACCTGGGACCGGACCGCAGCGACGCCCGGATGCACGCCAAGACCGTAGGATCCTACCCAGTGCCGTAGGGGACCGCACCGCCACTTCCCAGCAAATTAGGGACACTGTTGCTCCTGGGGTATCGGCGAGGACCATTCGCAACCGTCTCCATGAAGCTGGGCTATGGTCCCGCACACCGTTAGGCCGTCTTCCGCTCATGCCCCAACATCGTGCAGCCCGCCTCCAGTGGTGTCGCGACAGGCGTGAATGGAGGGACGAATGGAGACGTGTCGTCTTCAGCGATGAGAGTCGCTTCTGCCTTGGTGCCAATGATGGTCGTATGCGTGTTTGGCGCCGTGCAGGTGAGCGCCATAATCAGGACTGCATACAACTGAGGCACACAGGGCCAACACCCGGCATCATGGTGTGGGGAGCGATCTCCTACACTGGCCGTACACCACTGGTGATCATCGAGGGGACACTGAATAGTGCTCGGTACATCCAAACCGTCATCGAACCCATCGTTCTACCATTCCTAGACCGGCAAGGGAACTTGCTGTTCCAACAGGACAATGCACGTCCGCATGTATCCCGTGCCACCCAACGTGCTCTAGAAGGTGTAAGTCAACTACCCTGGCCAGCAAGATCTCCGGATCTGTCCCCCATTGAGCATGTTTGGGACTGGATGAAGCGTCGTCTCACGCGGTCTGCACGTCCAGCACGAACGCTGGTCCAACTGAGGCGCCAGGTGGAAATGGCATGGCAAGCCGTTCCACAGGACTACATCCAGCATCTCTACGATCGTCTCCATGGGAGAATAGCAGCCTGCATTGCTGCAAAAAGTGGATATACACTGTACTAGTGCCGACATTGCGCATGCTCTGTTGCCTGTGTCTATGTGCCTGTGGTTCTGTCAGTGTGATCATGTGATGTATCTGACCACAGGAATGTTTCAATAAAGTTTCCCCTTCCTGGGACAATGAATTCACGGTGTTCTTATTTCAATTTCCAGGAGTGTAGTTTACATTGTGCTTATCATGTCATCTCACTTAATAATTGCTATTATCACTTATAGAAGCAATTTAGTACACCAATGTACATTATTATGCATTTTTATTATGTCAACAATGTAGTCCAAATGACTATTGTATTGTAAACTAACTAGGTTTACCACTGTTCTATATCACATGTACAAACAATGTATGAAACTGATTCTTGGACCAATAAATAAATAGATACTGAATTAGTATCCAAAAGTGAATAAATTAGGCAATCTGAAAATCAGATTACATTAGCATTTGGCCAAGATAGAGGATGTTACATACATTAACATTCTCTGAAATAACTTCAAATTAAATATCTTACCATCACAAGTATGACACTGAACCATTAAAATTACTTTAATTGATAGTGAAAATGATACTCCATGTTTGATGGTAAAAAGATACACAGCCTTTTTTTTTTTTTTTTTTTTTTTTTTTTTTTTTTTTTTTTTTTTTTTTAAAAAAAAGAAAAGATTTTAGTGTGGCCAGACCAATTTAAATTTCAAACTACCCAAGATAACATCTAATACCTTACCATACAAGATTCTAGTTTTAAAAAGATTATTTATTCTCTGCTCATAATATATAATTTCACATTCATGGCATTACTAACAATGTATAAATATTTTACTATCTGCTACTACACTGAAATGCCAAAGTGACTGGTATAGGCATTCGTATTCAAATACAGAGGTATCTAAACAGTTGCCAATGCCTATATAAAACACATGTGTCTGGCACAGTTGTTAGACCGGTTACTGCTGCTACAATGGCAGGTTATCAAGATTTAAGTGAGTTTGAAAGTGGTGTTATAGTCGGCACATGAAAAATGAGACACAGCATTTCTTAGGTAGCGATGAAGTAAGGATTTTCCAGTATGACCATTTCATGAGTATACTGTGAATATCAGGAATCTGGTAAAATATCAGATCTGTGATGTCACTGAGGCTGGAAAAAGATCCTGCAGGAATGGGACCCATGATGGCTGAAGAGAACATTCAGTGTGACAGAAGTGCAGCCCTTCTAGATATCGCTGCAGAATTCAACCCTGGGCCATCAACAAGTGTCACTGCGTAAACCATTCAACGAAACATCATCAATAAGGGCATTTGGAGCCAAAGGCCCACTCATGTACCCTTGATGACTGCATGACACAAAGCTTTATGCCTTACCTGGGGGTGTGAATACTGGCATTGGACTGTTGATGACTGGAAACATGTTGCCTGGTCAGATGAGTCTCATTTCAAATTGTATCAAGTGGATGGATGTGTACGGGTATGGAGACAACCTCATTAATCCATGGACCATGCATGTCAGCAGGGGACTGTTCAAGCTGGTGGAGGCTCTGTAATGGTGTGGGGTGTGTGCAATTGGAACGATATGGGACCCGTGATATGTCTAGATGTGACTTTGACAGGTGACACATATGAAAGCATCCTGCCTGGCCACCTGTGTCCATTCATGTCCATTGTGCATTCCGACTGACTTGGACAATTCCAGCAGGACAATGCGACACTCCACATGTCCTGAATGCTACAGAGTGGCTCCAGGAACACTTTTCTGAGTTTAAACATTTCCACTGGCCACCAGACTCCCCAGACATGAACATTATTGAGCATACCTGGGATGCTTTGCATCGTGCTGTTCAGATGCTTACAGATTTATGGATAGCCCTGCAGGATTCATGGTGTCAATTCCCTCCAGTGCTACTTTGGACATTAGTTGATTCAGTGTCATGTCATGTTGCGGCACTTCTGTGTGCTCGCGGCGGCCCTATGTGATATTATTTGTGTACTGGTTTCTTTGGCTCTTCTCTGTATTATTGTACTTGTTTCTAGTACAGGATAGTTTCTAGAGTTATTATTCATATTAAATCCAGGTCATTTTTAAAATGTATCCCATGTCAATATCTCAATTTTATTTGGTAACAAGTTATGAAAAATAGCTCCTTTGAGATATGGTTTTTTTAATTGTTAAAGTTAATCTTCTTTTAACTGCATGATTTTTTTTTCTGTCTTGTATCAAAATTGCACATTTTCATGTTCCTACTTGTGACCTTAGTACCTTCTTTCACTAGAATATACGTGGCACAAACTCTGAGAATCTTTTTAATAGGCTTTTGCAGGTTGTTCCTTGATTTACTTTTGCTATGATTCTCAATGCCCTCTTTTGCATTATGAAAACACTTTTCATGTTAGTGTAGCAAGTCCCACCCGACAATGCTGTTCATTAAGACAAGAAAGGGTATACTAATGTAAACTATACAGTCCTTAGGATACCAAAATTGAGGTATTTTGATGATCCCCTTAATGTATATAGACAGGATGTTATTTTTTCAACAATATAATGAAAAGATACCCATTGAGCTGTTGACAGGTACAATGAAAAGACAATTACACATTTGGTTTTGGCTAAAGCTATCTTCAGAAAAGGAACACCCACCCACCCACCCACCCACCCACACACACACACACACACACACACACACACACATTCATTCACACCAGCAAGCACATCTCAAGCACACATGAATGCTATCTCTGCCAGATCAGACCTGAAATCAATTATCACATAGAATGGAAGCAGCAATCTGGAGGGGCAGACAAGGGAAGGGGAAAGGGATAGCAAGAAATGGATTGGGGTTTGTGTGTGTGTGTGTGTGGGAGGGGGGGGGGGGGAGGGGGCAGGGGGGGGGGGAAGGGGGGGGAGAAACGAAGAACACTGACAAAGTGTGTAGGGACAAGACAGTCAACAGGCACAGTGTTGGGTGGCTCAGGGCAGGAAAAATTTAAGTTTGTATGAAAAAGATAGGCAAATGAGAAATGGAGGTGACGTGTTTGTCGCAGTACACAAGAAACTCAAATCCATCAATGTAGGAATTGAAGTTGAAGATGAACTGTTTGGGCAAGACTCAGTAACAACAGTGGCCATAAAATGATAAGTGGATCATCCTATTGCCCACCATACTCATCTCCTAATGTTACCAAAAACTTTAGAGACAACCTCAGTTAACTAGTACATAAGTTCCCTAATTATACTGTAATCATTGGTAGAGACTTTGATCATCCAACAATTAACTGGGAAAATTACAGTTTTGTTAATGGTAGGCATAATAAGACATCCTGTGACACATTACTAAATTCTGAAAACTACCTAGAACAGATAGTAGGAACCCCACTCATGTTGGAAATATATTGAATGTAATGGCAACAAATGATGCAGTTGTGGCAGCTGTGGTTACCAAAGCATTAAGGACAACTAAAACAAGCAGAAAGATATATATGTTCAGTAAGCTAGATAAAAAATCAGTAATGTCATATCTCAGTGTTGAAAGTTTTGGTACAGGGCTGGAGTATGTAGAGGAACTCTGGTTCAAATTTAAAAGAGTAGTTGACCATGCACTGGATAGATATGTACCTCATAGAACAGTTCATAATGGGAGGGAACCACCATGATATACAGTCATTGAAAAGAAACTTCTAAAGAAACAGAGATTACCACATAATTGGTGTAAAACAAAACATAAGGCTTTAGTAAGAGAGATGCTCAATGAAACACATTTACTTGTCAAGACAGCAATGCATGATGCATTCTATGGCTACTGTAACAAAATGTTGTCAAGTGATCTTTCAGAGAAGCCAGAGATATTCTGGTCATATGTAAAGGCTGTTAGTGACACCAAAGTTAGTGTTCAGGCCCTAGTGAATGAGACAGGAACTGAAAGTGAGGGTAGCAAAGCAAAAGTTGAAATGCTTAACTTCATTTTCAAAAGTTTGTTTATGAAGGAAAACCCAGGAGAACTGCCCCAATTTAATACTCATACCACTGACTAGTGTCAGTAATGTTGAGAAACAGCTGAAATTGTTAAAACTGTATGGAGATCCAGGGCCCGATGGAATTCCTGTCTGATTCCATATTGAATTTGCAGCTGAGTTAGCCCCTCTCTTAACTATGATCTATTGTAGAGTCCTCGAACAAAACACCATGCCCAATTCTTCACACCCTTCTACAAGAAGGGCAGTAGAAGTGATCTGCAAAACTATCCCCAATATCCTTGATATGGATTTGTTGTAGAATCTTAGAACACATTTGTTATAGAATCTTTGTTATAGAGTCTTCTGAGCTCAAACATAATGAGGCATATGGAACAGAATGACCTCCTCAATGCCAAGCAGAATGGATTTTGAAAACATCAATCATGCAAAATCCAACTTGCACTTTTCTCATATGACATTCTGAAGCTTCAGATCAAGACAATCAGGTAGATTCTGAATTTCTTGATTTTGGAAAAGCATTTGGCTCAGTACCACACATGTGAAAAGTAGGATCATATGGGGTATCAAGTGAAATTTATGACTGAATGGTAGGGAGGATGCAGCATACTATCTTGGATGGAGAATCATTGCCAGATGTAGAAGTAACTTCCGGTGTGGTCCTGAGAAATGTGTTGGAACCCTCACTTTTCATGTTGTGTATGAATGCACACAATGCAGACAATATTAGCAGTAAAGTCAGGCTTTTTGCAGATGATACTGTTATCTAGTTACTACCTAAAAGAAGCTGCATAAATATTCAGTCAGATCTTGATAAGATTTCAGAGTGGTGCAGAGATTGGCAGCTTACTTCAAATGTTCAGAAATGTAAAATTTTGTGCTTCACAGAATGAAAAATACCTAGTTTCCTATGACTATAACATCAATAAGTCTCTGTTGGAATTGGCCAACTCATACAAATACCTGGGTGTAACACTTTGTAGGGATATGAAATGGAATGACCACGTAGGCTCAGTCATGGGTAAAGCAGGTGACAGACGTCAGTTTGTTGGTAGAATGCTGGGGAAGTACAATCAATTTACAAAGGAGATTGCTTTCAAATCACTCATGTGACCAGTTCTAGAATATTGCTCAAGTGTGTGGGACCCATACCAGATAGGACTAACAGGGGATATTGAACGTATACCAGATAGGACTAACAGGGGACATTGAACGTGTACAGAGAATGGTAGCATGAATGGTCACAGGTTTGTTTAATCTGTGGGACAGTGTCACAAGGAAACTGAAGGAACTGAACTGGAAGACCTTGAAGATGGGTGTAAACTATCCTGAGAAAGTCTGTTAACAAAGTTTCAAGAAATGGCTGCATATGATTACTCTAGGAATATACTGCAGTCTCCTATGTATCACTCTTGTAGGGGTCATAAGGATAAAATTAGAATAATTACTGCACACACAGAGGAATTCAAATAACCATTCTTCCCACACTCCATATGTAGATAGAATGAGAAGAAACCCTAATAGTACAATGGGGTACATCCTGTGTAATGCACCTCATGATGGTTTGCAGAGTAAAGATGTAGATGTTGAAGTGCGGGGGGGGGGGGGGGGGTGGAGAGCAAAAAATGAGAGGAAGGGGAACAGGAAATGGCAAAGACAAGTAGGTGCGTTGGCCGAGGGTGGCACACAAAGAGAGCAAGGGGACAAGAACAGGGAGAAGGTGAGAGGACAGAGGGGGTGGAACCTGTCGCATTTAGGGTGTGGGGACAGTAGGTTACTGCAGGGGACAGTAGGTTACTGCAGGTTGCGGCCACGATAATACTGAAATCAGACAATGCATTGTAAGAATAACTCCAAAAACCTGTTGGTGGAGGGGAGGATCCAGATGGCTTGGGTAGTGAAGCAGCCATTGAAATTAACCATATTATGTTCATCTGCGTGCTGTGCCACAAGCTGGTCTACGGTGCTCTCAGCCACAGTTTGGAAGTGGCTGTTCATCCTGGTGGACAGCTGGTTGGTAGTCATACCAATATAAAAAGCTGTGCAATGGTTGCAGCAGAGATGTTATATGACATGGCTGCTTTCACAAATGGCCCAGCCTCTGATGGGGTAAGATAAGCCTTTGACAGGACTGGAATAGGAAGTGCTGATTGTGTGGTTTGAAGAGGTCTTGCATTTTGGTATTCCCCAGGAATATGACTCCTGTGGCAAGGGGTTGGGACTGGGAGTGGCATAGGGATGGACTACAATGTTGTGGATTGGGTGATGAAAGGGATACTCCTTTGTAGCTCATACTTGGTGTTGGTCGGAGGATTGGGGATGGGTGGGGAAATGACAAGGGAGATCTATTTGTGGATAGGTCAGGGGGATAATACCTGTCTGTGAAGGGCTTGGTGAGACCCTCAGCGTAATGGGCAAGGGAGTTCTAGTCACTGCAGATATGCCATCCCCTGGTGGCCAGACTGTTAGGAAGGGATTTTTTGGTATGAAAGGGATGACAGCTATCAAAATGCAGGTACTATTAATGACTGATGGTTTGTGTGGACAGAGGTGCAGATGGAGCCATCAGAGAGGAAGAGCTCCATTTCCAAATGGCAGATAGAAAAGAAAGTGTTGAGATTGTGAAGGAATGAGGACAGGGTGTCTTTGCCCTGAGTCCTGATCATAAAGATATCATCAATAATCTTTTCTGAACTGGTGCAGAAAGATGGAGCAAGGTGTCCATTGTGGCAGTTATGACACTGAGGAAATGGGTAATGTCATCAGAAATGGGGAAATGAAAACATTAAGTGATTGTGAGGGGAGATGGATAACACTAAAAGGCGTGTAAAATTATGTACATATATGCAAAAGCAGGGATGCTGATTCACAGAAAGCCACAAAAAAAAGACTGTCACACAATTGGCTTTCAGCCAATAAAGTGTTTGTCAGAATTAGACAACATACACACAGGCACACATTCATGCAAACACAAATGTGTGTGAATTGTATTTGTGTGTGTGTGTGCATGTGTGTATGTTGTCTACTTTTGACAAAGGTCTTGCTGGCCAAAAGCTAATTGTGTGACAGTCTTTTTGTTGTGCCTTTCTGTAACTCAGTATCTCTGCTATACATTGAGTAGCAACTATCTTCTTCATTATATTAACACATTCCATCCTGGATTTTCCATTGTTTGATTTTGCATGCAAATGCATATGCACTTATATAAAAACATGCTCAGATACTTAAAAATATACTATAATATGTGAAAATAATGACAACTGTGTGCAGATTTGTAAAAGTATGCACAAGTACATGAAAAACATACAAAAATGTGGGGAAAAAATTATGGATGAGGTATAGTATTGGAGTTGGTGCAGCACATGTAGGTGTGGAAAGTGAAACATGAAAGTATATGAGAATGAGGGAGAAAATTTGAGCAATAGGAATAATTATAATTGTAGGTGGGAATAATTTGGGGTATCAGATGCTGCACTAACAAGCTGCATGTCACATAGCTGAGTGTTGTGCACAGATGAGATCATTGATACAGTGTGGCTCGATAGTATATGTGGTTTGAAAGGCAATGAATAAACACAGGGAAGAAACGAAAGAATGAACACTGAGAAGAGTAATGCTATAGAGAATAGTAATAAAGGGAAACATCACAGGGATATAGGGTGGAACAAAAGCTGTTAGGCAGAATCCTACAATGGAAACTCTGGATTGGAATATCAGCAATATAAAGAAAAGATAATTTGTCACTCATAAAGATGACACCTTGAGTTATAGACAGGCACAATGAAATGACATTTACACATTAGATTTTGGCCAAATCCTTATTCAGAACAGAAAACAAACATGCATTCATTCGCACAAGCTATGGCACCTCACACATACACACACACACACACACACACACACACACACACACACACACACGGCTGCTTTCTCTGACAGACCAAACTGGAATACAACTGTCATGCAGAATGGAAGCAGCAAACTGGAGCAGGCAGGGAAGGGGAAGGGATAGCAGGGTATGGGTGAGGGGAGATGAGTGCTGTCTAACAGAGTGTTCAGAGACTTGGGAGCCAACAGGCACAACATTGAGAGGTTGAGGAGCAGCTAATTGGTGGGAGGGGTGGGGGACAAAAAGAGCTGGAGGGGGGAAGGGGAAAGGTGGGTGGGTGCTTTGACATATGGTAGCATGCAAAGAGGGTGAGGGGATGAGAATAGTGAGGAGGTGGTAGGACAAAGCAGTTGGAAACATGAAGGGTACGGGACTAGTAGGTTATTGTAGGTTGATGCCAGGATAATTCCAGGAGTAGAGAATGGTTTGTGAGGACAACTCCCATCTGCATGGTTCAGAACAGTTGGTGGTTGAGTGGGGGATCCAGGTGGCTCGGATAGTGAAACAGCCATTGAAATATTGAAATCAAGTGTGTTAATGTTCAGCTGCATGTTGTGCCACGGGGTGGTCTACTTTGCTCGTGTCCATAGTTTGGCAGTGGCTGTTCATCCTGGTGAACGGCTGGTTGATAGTCACAAAATATATAAAAAGTTGTGCTTGGTTGGTGAATAGAGCAGGTCTTGCATATGAACTCTGTGGCAATGGTTTGGTATTGGAAATAGCATCGGGATGTTTTAGATGTTGTGTGGATGTCAGAATACCACTTTGGAAGGAGTGAGAAGGATTCTGGGTAAGATGACCCTCACTTCAAGTCATGATGATAGGTAATCAAAGACCTGAGGAAGAATGTGGTTCAATTGTTCCAATCTGGGATTATGCTGAATTTGTGTGTGTGTCTATTTGGGAGGGAGGGAGGAGGGGGAGGGGTGAGGGGGAAGGGGGGGATGGCACAGGTGATCTGTTTGCAAACTTGATCTGGGAGTAGTCCATTTCTGCGAAGGCCTTAGAGACCCTCAACATACTTGGTAAAGAAGTTCTTGTCACAGCAGATACACCATCTCTGGGTGGACAGAATGAATGGGAGGGATTTTTTGATTTGGAAGGGAAGACAGTTGTTGAAATGCAAGTATTACTAGTGTTTGGTGGGTTTAATGTGAACCCCACTGCCACAGCCTCCTGGTGCCTCACCTGTTTGCAGTAAAGTCCCTGCATGCTCCACCAGACAGCACTTTTCTCTCTACTAAGATGAGAACCTATAATTGGGTCTACTAATGTTCACTTCCCCTGTCTTGGGCTAAAGCCCATAGCTAAGGTTAACACAATTAGTAGCAGGCATAATCCACAACCAGAACAAATGCACCCACTTACAAATGGCAAAACTGCAACTTACATATGACATACACTGACAACAAGTTGTGTTGTAACAACTGACAACAAGCACAGTTGCTGTATATGAAACAGGTAAATTACCTTATTGTAACTTTCAACTAATTTGTGAAAATATGTGAGGAACTGTAATTAAGACAGCATGGTGACCACTTGCAAGCTTTGTTCTCAGCCAATATGGACAACAGTAAAATAAAATTATTCAGGAATCAAACTTCAAATCACCCTGTTACGGGGGGGAAAAAAAAAAAAAAAAAAAAAAAAAAAAAAAAAAAAAAAAAAAAAAAAGTGTGGCTAGATAGTTCCTTAAACACAACTCACAAAACTTAAACCAAATTATATTTCACAAAGCATTGCTGGCTAGCACCCAGACCCCAGGTAGTGCAATCTTAGTAATTAGTAGTTTTCAAGAATGGAAAGTTGAGATGGGAATATAACCATATCGGAAAAGATAGATTGCTACTTACCATAAAAATGAAATGTTAAGCTGTGGACAGGTGCAATTACATATTTCTTACACATAAGCTTTTGGCCACAGCCTTCATCAGAAAAAGAGAGGCACACACCATTCATTCACACAGGCAAGCACACTGCCAACACCGGCAGTTCAGACTAGAAAGAATAAGAATACTTGATTTTCTGAATTTAATTCAGATCACTGTCTCATCAAACAATAACAATGTTACAAAATCATAATGGAAGCAAATAAAATAGAAACACTGGTTGTAGACAGCTGAGGTATAAGAGATCATTTGGGAACTTATTCAACAATAATACAGATAAATGGCATTTTAGGAAATTGAAATTTGTGTTGAGCCTAAGAATAAATATTTATATGGGATAGGGTTTTATCAATAAATTTAAGGATGATAATAATAGGAAATAAGAAAGGAAAATTACAAGTATGGTAATGGAAAGTTCTGTTGGAATATAAAATACTTTTAAAGAAAAAATACATGTAAATGAAATATAGGTAGGAAATGAGAGTAAGACAGGTGAAAGTGTATGGTGATCATAAACAAGAATGAAATTAAATTGATAATATGATCATTGATTGAAGACTATGCTCCATGGTGTGGGGCTTGTACTGCTGGTACTGAAGATGATTAATTCCTGCAGGAAGAGAACATAGGTATTCTTAGGTGTACAGAGGATACACATAATCTGTTGGAAATGGGTTGTATTTTTATATGCGGAATTGAAATTTGTGAGTGTTTGCCAGACAATGAATGATAGTCATATGTTTGGAAGTCATCACATATAAATGAAACCATTAGGTTGACAGGTTTACTGCAGCATCCATGACACTGAATGTAAGAGAGAATTGTATAATTTGAATGGAAGTGTAAGTGATAGTAAGCAGTTGGTAAAAAAATCAGGACTGTGATATCTTAATGGAAAGTCGTGGTGGAATGTAAATAATTCGGGCGATAGAGGTAAAACTCAATGAATAGTAAAGGCATTGAACTGTTATAAGGCACATAAATCAGAATGAGAGCTTTGCTAGCTTTTGAACAAATCCTTTTTCAAGCTACACACACACACACACACACACACACACACACACACACATACAGCTGTACAGCTTCATCTGAATATAGCCACGCACATGCACGTATGTGTATGTGAGAACTCAGAGCTTTTAATAGTGTAATTACATACTAAAGCTGTTGTTTTAGGCTTTGCAATATCAAAATTCTCCATTATTTTGTGTATAGCCTTTCTAATCAAAAAAAGTGCGTTTCAGAGTTTTATGAAATTTAATACCGTCAAACCTCCTCACAACAATTACTAAAACAATGTTAAATCCAAGTACAGTGATTATTTAATATTGTCCCAGCAGATTCCCTATAAGTACTACGTTAATTATCAATCATTACAATATTACAATGATGAAGTAATTTAAGCACACCCTGTTATAACGAAGACAAAGTTTTGGGGATCTTACCATTTTCTGCTACTGAGAATCTGATGATAATTGTTTGATAAATCTCTTAACCTTCAGCACTGTATTTTCTGAAGCTTTGTCCCATACTTTCATGTCAGTAAGCAGGTGGCAAATAGCATATAATCATGGGAGACCTGTGCTAAATGGCAAATAGAAAGAGTCATAGAGCTCCTTTATCTGAACCAGTGTTAACTGTTTTAGTCTGTATATTGTTGAGCCTGAAATGCAGTTGGGCATGTTGTGTTGGGCTTGTACACAGTTTATTTCTGTGATTTTTGTGATCTATGAATGTTCGTAAGTTGATGTAAATATGCTTTGGACTTTGTTAATAAGATCTGAACAAGGGCTTGAATGGAGGTTTTTAAAAGACATCAACAGTGGAATGAAACTGGCAGACATGGCAAGGAAATATGGACTTGCACAATCAAAGTTAGCTAGATTCCTTGAAAAGAGCTGGAGAAAATTTTCTAAGTGACAAGTATAAGTCTTGAAGAAAAAGAATGAAGATGAATGTTGCTGATGATGTGGACAATGCTACACTGCAGTGGTCAAATGAGATGTGTGCACAGAATATACTAATGGCTTGTTGATATGCCAAAAAGCCTTAGATTTCAGTAAGTTTCTTGGCATTTCTAATTTTAAGGTAAGAAAGGGATGGTAGCAGAGATTTAAGGAGAGACATGGAATAATTTTTGAAGTGATTTCTTGGAAGGAAAAACCAGCACTTTTAGGTGATGCAAAATGCTGGCAGAAAAACACCATGTGTGAACTGGTGGAAAAATACAGACCTGAAAGCATGTACAATGCAGATGAGATGGGATTGTTTTACGAGCTGATGGCAGAAGAGGCAATGGCCTTTAGAGGGGAAAAATGTAAAAAAGTAATCTAAAATATGCCTATGGTTCTTTTGTGGAGCAATGCATCAGGGATACATCCCTATTGCTTAAAAAATGTAACAAGAGTAACAGGTAAGAGTACATACATTTTATTTTACTGTCTACCCTACCAGATCAATTTTATATTTTTTAAGCTTGTATGATGCCTCATGTTCTTAGTGAGTGGCTGCTTTTGCTTGATAAAGAGATGGCAAGGAAAAATAAGAAAATTGTATTGCTGGTGAATAATTGTAGTGTGCATAACAACATGCCAGACTACGATACTACCCCTGAACTTCACTCCAGTCCTTCAGCCTTCAGCCTTTAGACATGGGGATACTTAAGAACTTCAAGACAAAATACCATTCACCTCTAGTTCAACGTGTGACATGATTGATAGTTCCTGGAATAGTGTAAAGCCAAATGTGATTGTGAACTGCTGGGGGGGGGGGGGGGGGGGGGGAAATAATAATAATAATAATAAAAATTGTGGTGGATGAGAAAATGCAGGATGATGTTCAAAGTGATCTTGAGATGTATTCAGCAGTAGGTGGTAAAATCATAGCTGTATCTGTAGTTGAATGTGTGTCAGTGGATGATGATACATTGGTGTTTGAAGAAAGCACCAATGAATCTATGATCAAAGAGTTAAGGAGTAATTAGCCTGTTGAAAATTCTGATGATGATAGTGATGTGATAAGACTGTGCAAGACCTGCTCCTTTTCTAATGGAGCTAATAGGTCAGCTGGAAATATTTAGCAAGCAGCACCCTCAATCCCAAATGTTTCAGTGGAACAATTGATTGCATTGAAATAGATAAAGAAAATATTTACAATAGAATCATCAAAAAAAACAAAGTGAAGTGAGTGAATTCTTCTGTACACAAGAGAAAGGTACTGTACTAACAAGTGGAGTGATCAAAATGTGTTCTATTATCTGTCTTTTATTGTTATTTCTCATCAGAAACATACTACAGTACTGTATGTGCTGACCTTTAAGGTATAGCACTGTAGTAGTCACTATTAACAAAACCTCATTGTAACATTAACCCTGTTATAACAATATCATTTTCATGGTCCCATGAGTATTGTCCTGTTGAGGTTTGACTGTACTTACTTTTGATAGTTTCTGCTTTTTACCATGGAATCCAAAGCACAGCTGGTTTTACAGTTCCAGATAAACCCAAAAGTTTATTGGTGAGCGAAAGTAATGGTACACTTTCACTACAATGGGAGCCACCGACATGTATCCGAGGAGTACTGTTGTACTATCATGTTACAATCACTTGCAAAGTTTCAAGAAATGGGCCAGACTGTCCGTGCCCACAGAACAGCTCTATCAGTATCAAAGAACCTCCATCTGAAACACAAACAACGTTTGTGGGACTTCATCCATATTCAGAATACAGTGTTACTGTTGCCGCTGAAACCCAGATAGGTATTGGGAATTCAAAAGAAGCATCTTTTAATACTACAGAGGATGGTGAGTCATAATGTGTTTCATCTTTTTCTAACGTACTGTGGATTTCAACATATTTCTGAAGAAATTGTAATAGTATATTGTAATCTACCCCTCCCTCATTTCTTTATTGTTACTGACTTCATAATAAACTCCTTAAAGAGGAGTAAGATTTATAATAAACTTTTTTTACTTATCTTCTTTTCTCATAATTGGCTTCAGTTCTTCACATATAGGGGTTGATTCTTGAAGCAGAAATTTTTGATATCATAGGTTCTCATGGTTCCAATTGGCATAATAACATCTGAAGAATTGCCTGAACAGTTAATTTTATTCTCTCACATTTTTTCTGTATCACACTGTCTTTACAAGTTCCACAACAAAAACAAAAACTACATTGTTATTGCCAGAAATAAAAACATGTCCAATCACATCAGAGGCTTACCCACTATTAATCCATTCTGTGGTACTGACAATATTCCAAAGAGTTTACAAATTTTCTTGAAAAATGAATCTTCACCAATTTATATCATTATTTTATAAATGACTCAGAAGTAAATATAATAAATGCTGTCACATTAGAAGCTGAGTAGAACAGTCACTGCAGTGTAGTGCTTGTGATACTAAGCTGTTGCACGGAGAGTTGTGAGTTCAAAACTCACTTGAGCTGTAATATTTTAATCTCTATATCTGGTTCAAGTACATTCTAGAAGTATCCACAAGTGGCAAGAATCATTGTACTGGAATGTTTTGTAGATGTATATATAACCTATATGTTCTGGCTGGAGGCAATTCACTCCAAGCTCTTCTATATGCAAGTGCTAAATAAATCTTCATTAAATGAAGATAGTATTTGTCATTCATCTACTTACACCTTATTCTACGTGACATTATTCTGGTGGAGATGCTGGGTATTGGTACTTGTGATACCACACATTATCGGTGACACAGTGGCTCCCACCAGGCCATGACAGAGCCGCCATTTACGTGGTGAGAAACACAAGTTTGAGCCATATTCAATAGATCCCAGTCTATCGGAAATAGAAGAAGAAGAGCATGTTACGATGACAGCAACTGTATGCCACCACATGAGACATACTTCTGGGTTCTATTGTGATGATGACCAAGATCCAAACAAGTGGCTGAAGGTATATTAGCATATAGCCAAGTTTAATAAATGGGATGAGACTGTGTGTTTGGCTAACGTATTTTTCTACTTGGAGGGCATTGCCAAGCAATGGTATGAGAACATCCTACATTCAAGACATCTTGGAGCTGTGTAAAATAGTGGATCCTAGAATGAAGGAGGAAGATAAGGTTGCATATATCGTGAAGGGTGTTGCTGAGGGCATATATCAAGCCCTACCCTGGAAGAAGGTTTCGACAACAGACAACTTCATAAAATGGTGCCAGTATATCGAGACAATGCATCAAAAAAGAATTACATGCAAAAAGTCTGAATGGATTACAAACATCATGTCAATGTTTGTGATGGAGGAAGAAACTGATTTCACAAGTGTTCTTCATCAGACAGTGAGAGAGGAAATTCAGAAGGCACTTGGATTGCATTGTGAGCAAAAAACCAAGACATTTCAGGAGGTCATAAGGGAGGACATGGAACAGACATTGAACCCAATCTCTCGTTCTTTGTTTCCCTTTAAAAAGGTAAAAAAAGTTGAGACCCAGGTGAAATTACGTTCCTACAACACCACCTGAGGAACCTGTTTGGGCACCAAGGAAGACTGATGTCTGGAGGACCCAGGATAACCATCCAGTATGTTTTCACTGTGGATGACTGAGATGTGTAGTGCACCATTGTCAAGAAAGGTGGCAGATATTTGATGACACCCAAGCCAGAAGACAACAGAATGATCTTAGCCAACGCCAACTCCACGATGACGAAGATGAACAAGAGGATGTGGGTGCAGGATGACGTACGTCACCATCGCTGCAAGCTGGCTGATGGAGAGGACGCTCCCCAACATGCTGCTTAGAAGCTCCAGCTGATCACCTAGCCAGTGCAACCTGGAAAACTAAAGGATGTGACCTCCCTTGGAGGTGACGCCACCGAAGAGAAAAATCCTCCTCTGTCGACCATTACAAAAATGATAGGAAACTACTTCGATATCCTCATGGATGGCCGACCAGACCAAGCTCTTGTGGACTTTGGGCATCATATTCAGTCATTTCGAAGAAGTACCGTTGCCCATTGCAGACAACCGTATTCATCGAGAACAAAACATCTCTGCTGAAGGTGGCTGATGGGAAATATGTAAAACCTACAGGAAGATGTGTAATTCATGTGGGTATAAGTGGCCATACACAGCACTTAGAATTCATCATCTTACACGAGTGTAGTCATGCTGTCATTCTCGTATGGGACTTTTTGAAAGCTTTTCAGGCAATTATAGGTTGTGGTCACTAGAAGATTATGCTAGATGAGATGAGGTACTGTGGACAGGAAGATGTGCATCCCAGTGTGTGGAGATTATGTCACCAACCCATGGATCTTGTAGTGGAATGTAAGAGAAGCATACCACTGAAGAATAGCTTCATCATCCCAGCCTTTGTTATCTCATTTAAGAATGGGTTTGGTCAATTGTGGATAGTTAACTGTCGTTGAAATCCTTCCAAGATGCATGTGCATAGCAAACACTGAGTCATTAATTCCAAAGCAGATGAGTGTCATAGAAACCTCCCATGTCGAGTCTGTGGGCGAAATTAGTGCTGACACTTTGAGACAAGATTGTCTACCTCAACTATCACCGGATCTCACTAAGAAACAATAGAAGAAGCTACTTTCCATTCTTCAAGAGTTCTCTGAATGCTTCAATCCACAAGTGAAGAGCAAATAGATAAATCAACAGTGAAGCATCAGATTAGCACTGGAGACCATCAACCAATAAGCCAGAGAGTGTACCATGTGTCAGCAACAGAACATCGAATAATTCACAATGAGGTAGAGAAAACGGTGAAGAATGATATCATTCAGCCTTCGCAGAGCCCATGGTCATCACCAGTGGTTCTCGTCAGGAAGAAAAATGGCAGTTGGTGCTTTTGTGTTGATTACAAGAAGATAAATAAGATAACTAAAAAGTACATTTACCCTCTTCCACGAATTGATGATACACTAGATTGTCTGAAGGGGCTAAGTTTTTCTCAACCATGGACATGTACTGAGGATACTGGCAAATCGAAGTAGATGAGGCTGATTGTCAGAAGACTGCATTCATCACCTCTGAAGGCCTGTATGAGTTTAAGGAAGTGCCGTTTGGATTGTGTAATGCACCAGCAACATTTGAATGATGATGAATAGTCTTCTAAGTCACCTGAAGTGGATAGGTGTCTTTGTTATTTAGATGCCATTATAGTGTTCTCAGAGATATGAGATGAACACATAGAAAGACTGAGGGCCGTTCTTAAGTGTCACCAACAAGGCGGACTGAAACTTAATCCAAGAAAGTGTCTCCTTGCAGCAAAAGAAATCAAAATACTTGGACACATTGTGCCAAATGAAGATGTGTGACCAGACACAGAAAAGGTGAGATCTATAATGGAATTTCCTATCCCTAAAGGTATTAGAGATGTGAGAAGCTTCCTCAGATTATGTTAATTTTGTTCTTATTACTGTCATTTTATCAAAGACTTTTGTATCAAAGCCAGGCCACTCCAAGTATTGTTAAAAGCTGATGCTAAATTTATCTGGGGTGGTGCTCAACAAGATTGTTTTGATGTGCTCTCGATGTACTGCAAAAACCTCTGACGACTGACCCTGTACTTGGTCTGTATGATGAGAGAACAGAACTACACACAGATGCCAGTGGGTATGGGATTGGTGCTGTTACGTTGCAGATTTTGGATGGAACAGAGAACCTATGTTTCTAGGATACTTACAAAAGCTGAGAGAAACTCTTCAATTAAAGAAAGAGAATGTCTTGCTGTCATCTGTTCCATGTGCACATTTTGACAGTATCTCTATGGAAGGCCATTCACAGTTGTTACAGACCATCATTCACTTTGTTGGTTGACAGGTCTTAAAGATCCAACAGGACAACTCACCAGGTGGGCACTATCTCTTCAAGAGTATGACATTACCATAGTGTACAAAAGTGGAAGAAAACACCAAGATGCCAACTGTCTCTCAAGAAACCCTGTGCAAGACCATCAAGACTGTCTTGCTGCACTCCAGGATCTCTCTGCTGAGCAGAAGGACGCCAAGATATTTCAAATTATGCTTGCCTTAAATCGGTCAGAGGATGTGAAAGGACAATTTAAGGTAGTTAATGGATTACTTTGAAAGAAAAACTTTGATCCATTTGGGAAGAGGTGGCTACCAGTGATTCCTAAACACATGAACTTAGATGTTCTACAGAAATTCCATGACACACCTGAGGACGGACTTTTAGGATTTATTAAGACATATGTTAGGATCCACAGTTCCTCAGAAACCACCTGGCCAACTCATACCAATTCCACCAGCTGGTACACCTTTCCAGCATGTCAGGATTGACCCTCTCAGACGATTTCCAATGTCTGCTTGTGGCAATAGATGCACTGATTATCTGACACACTATGCTATTAGAAAAGCCGTTAAAACAGCCGAAGCATTTGAGGTAGCCAAATTCATCGTGGAAGACATTGTATTAAAACACTGTGCCCCAAGGTCATTAATTATCAATTGAGGGAAAGGTTGTAAGACAGTTGTCTGATGTTACTTATGGAATTGTAGATTTCAACCCTGACACAAGACAACAAAAGATCAGAGATACGGTCCACATCCTTCAAATAAAGCCCTATAAGGATCCTGCAACCCAGGGTAAATTTGAAGCTCCAGCGACAGGCAACAAGTGGAAAGGTGACAAAGAATGTAGTGGCAAGGGAAGTTCTAAGAATTTCACCACCAGGGCGAACATCAGTCATGGGGAGTTGGAGTATGCAGGACTGATGACTCATTATTGCGCTAGGAGGACATAACACCAAGATACTGTTCTCTTAAGGAGGGAGCAATGTTGCAGAAGAAGCTGAGTAGCACAGTCACCGTAGTGTAGTTGTTATGATAGTAGGTTGTTGCATGGAGGTTTGTGATTTCAAAACCCACCTGAACTCTAAAATTTTAATTTCTGTATTCGGTTTGACCACATTCTAGAAGTATCCACAGACTGCACGAATCATAGTACTGGAATGATTTAGTGAACAACACATATGAAATTGAAGGAATTCATAACTAAATATTGTAATTATTAAATATGAAACAAATTTCTTGTTTGTGTTTCACAATTTTTTTATTTTACATGTCCTAGGATTTGGGTTCCAGTTCTATTTTTCTAATGTTGCTGTTTTGAAGATATAATTAATGTCGTCTAATGTTTGATAAAACAAAGTCTACAACTGTCAGACAGTTTGTGATACTTCAAAATTTATTGAGCTCTTTTAGTATAGAACAATGAAATTGAATGTTGATATGAAGTATTTACAGTGTAACAGCTGGTTCAGATTACAGGTTATATACACTGACAGAAAGAAAGGGTCACAACATTGAGAAGGAGCCATGCAACATAAACAAAAGTTCATAGGCATGTTTCTACATATGAAAGATGATATCTATTCACATTTTGCACCAGTCACATAAGAGTGGCACTAGTAGTGCCACTAAGAGGATGCAAATCAGGTTTGCTTTAAATGCAATACTGTTATGATCATGAGCATTAATCACATTTGAGATTGGATGTGGTGAGTTGATGTTAGTCAAGAATGCCTTTAAGGTGACAAAGACACCATTATCAGCACCTCACTGAGTTTGAAGAAGGTCATATAATAGGACTATGAGAAGCTGGATTTTCCTTCTGTGATATTGCAAAAGACATGGCAAGAATGTAGCCTCTGTACCTGATTACTGGCAGTGGTGGTCATGAGAATGTTTGATCACAAGAAGGCCAGACTCCCAACAGCCACATGGCACTACCAAAAGGGAAAACGATTGTGTTTGACATATGGCTCTATCTCAACCTACTGCATCTGTAGCAACAATCTGAGCAGCACTTGAGACCACAGTGACACAATGAACTGTTACAAATTGGTTACTTCAAGGAAAGCTCCAAGTGAGATGCCCTGTAGTGTGCTTTCCACTGACCCCAAACCAGCACTGTTTGTGACTTCATTGGTATCAAACAAGAGCTCACTGGAGGGCAGGGTAGAGGTCTGTTGTGTTTTCTGACGAAAGCTGGCTCTGTCTTGGTGTCAGTAATGGCCGTGTGTTGGCTAGAAGGAGGCCAGTTGACAGTCTGCAACCTATCTGTTTGTGTGCTAGACACACTGAACCTTCACCTGGAGTTACAGTCTCAGATGAATTTTGTATGACAGCAGGAGCACTCTTGTAGTTACTCCATGCACCCTGACTGCCAATTTGTATGTCAATCTGGTGATTCACCCTATTGTGGTGCCATTCATTAGCAGCATTCCAGGGGATGTTTTCCAACAGTAATACCCTGGCCCACATACTGCAGTTGTAACCCTATGTCTTCTACAGAGTGCTCACATGTTGCCTTGGCCTGCTCAATAACCAAATCTTTCACCAATGGAGGACACATGTAAGACACCATCAGCAGACAACTCCAGCTTCATCCCAAACAGCATTAACTGTCCCTGTATTGCCCAGCCAAGTGCAACAGGCATGCGATCCCATCCCACAAACTGACATCTAGCTCCTGTACAACACAATGTATATGTATTTGTATGCTTGCATTCCAACATTCTGTTGGTTATACCTGTTATTAATGTACCACCAGTTCACATTTGGAGTCACTTATTTTGTGCTTACATTAACTATTGGTCTTATGAAGTTGATCCCTTAAATGTGTTACCTAGACAAATGTATTCTGACTGGTTTGATGTGGCCCACCATTAATTTCCCTCCTGTGACAAACTCTTCATATCTGAGTGGCACTTGGAGCCTATGTCCTCAATTATTTGCTGGATGTATTCCAATCTCTGTCTTCCTCTACAGTTTTCACCCTCTACAGCTCCCTATAATACCATGAAATCATTCCCTGATGTCTCAACAGATATCCTGTCATCCTGTCCCTTCTCCTTGTCAGTGTTTTCCACATATTCCTTTCTCACCAGTTCCGAGCAGAACTTCCTCATTCATTACCCTACCAGTCCACCTAATTTTCAACATCCATCTGTAGCACCACATCTCAACTGCTTTCATTCTCTTCTGTTCTGGATTCCCCACAGTTCATGTTTCACTACCATACAATTCTGTACTCCAAATGTACATCCTCAGAATTTTCTTTCTCAAATTAAGGCCTATGCTTGCTACTAGTAGACTTCTCTTGATCAGGAATGCCCTTTTTGCCAGTGCTAGTCTGCTTTTGATGTCCTTCTTGTTCTATCTGTTGTAGGTTATTTTGCTGTCAGAATTCCTTAAGTCCATCTACTTTGTGGTCATCAATCCTGAAGTTAAGTTTCTTGCTGTTCCCATTTCTGCTACATCTCATTACTTTCGTCTTCCTTTCATTTACTTTCAGTCCATATTCTTTCTTCATTAGACTGCAAATCATATCATTGATATCCTTCAACCTTGAACTTTAATCCCACTACTGAACCACTCTTTTATTTCCATCATTGCTTCTTTGATGTACAGATTGAACAGTAGGGGTAAAAGACTACATCCCTGTCTTACACCCTTTTTACTCTGAGTGCTTCATTCTTGGTCATCCACTCTTAATATTCTTACTTGGCTCTTGTACATGTTGTATTTACCCTTCTCTCCCTATAGATTACTCCCATTTTCCTCAGAATTTTGGACATCTTGCACCATTTTACACAGTTGAACACTTTTTCAAGGTTAATAAATCCTATGAATGTGTGTTGAATTTTCTATAGTGTAGCCTCCACTATCAACCACAATGTCAGAATTGCCTCTCTGGTGTCATTACCTTTCCTAAAACCAAGAAAAACTAATCATCATCTAACACATCCTCAATTTTCTTTTTCCTTCTTCTGTATATTATTCTTGTCAGCAACTTGGATGCATGAGCTGTTAAGCACTTATCAGTTCTTGCAGTCTTCAGAATTGTGTGGATGATATTTTTCCAAAAGTCAGGTTGTATGTCTCCAGAGTCATACATTCTACATACCAACTTGAATAGTAATTTTGTTACCAATGATTTTGGAAATTCTGATGGAATGTTATCTAGCTCTTCTGCCTTATTTGGTCTGAAGTCTTCCAAAGCTCTCTTAAATTCTGATTCTGATACTGGATCCCCTATCCCTTCTAACTCAAATCCTGTTTCTTCTTCTATCACATCAGACGTATCTTCCCCCTCATAGAGGCCTTCAATGTACTCTTTCCACCTATCAGATCTCTCCTCTGCATTTAACAGTGGAATTCCAGCTGCACTCTTAATGTCACCACCCTTGCTTTTAATTTCACCGAATATTGTTTTGACTTATCTACTTGCTGAGTCAGTCCTGACAATAATTTCCTTTTTGATTTCTTCACATTTTTCCTGCAGCAATTTTGTCTTAGCTTTGCTGCACTTTCTACTTATTTCATTCCTCAGCAACTTGTATTTCTGTGTTCCTGAATTTCCCTTAACATTTTTGTTCTTCCTTCTTTCATTGATCAACTGGAGTATTTCTTCTGCTACCCATGGTTTCTTTGCAGTTATCTTCTTTGTACCTATGTTTTTCTTTCCATCTTCTGTGATTGCCCTTTTTAGTGCTGTCCATCCCTTTTCAACTATACTGCCTACTGAGCTATTCCTTATTGCTGTATCTATAACCCCAGAGAACCTTAAGCATATCTAATCATTATTTAGTACTTACATATCCCACTTCTTTGTGAGTTAGTTCTTCCTGACTAATCTCTTAAACTTCAGCATACTCTTCATCACTACTAAAGTGTGATCTGAGTCTATATCTGCTTCTGGGTATGTCTTGCAATTCAGAATCTCTGTCTGACCATGATGTAATTTAACTGAAATCTTCCCATATTACCTGGCATTTTCCAAGTATACCTCCTCCTCTTGTGTTTCTTGGACAGAGTATTCTCTATTACTAGCTGAAATTTATTACAGAACTCAATTAGTCTTTCCCCTCTTTCATTCCTTGTCCCACACCCATATTCTCCTGTAACCATTTCTTCTGCTCATTCCCCTACAATTGCATTCCAGTCCCCCTTGACTATTAGATTTTCATCTCCCTTTGCATACTGCATTACCCATTCAATATGCTCATATACTTCCTTTGTTTCCTCATCTCAGGCTTGTGACACTGGCAGATATACCCAAACTATCATTGTCAGTGATGGTTTGCTGTTGATTCTGATAAGAACAACCCCATCACTAAACTGTTCACAGTAACACACTCTCTGCCTACCTTCCTATTCATAACAAATCCTGCTCCCCTTATATTATTTTCTGCTGCTGCTGATATTGCCCTATACTCATCTGACGAGAAATCATTGACTCCTTTCTGTTTCACCTTACCGACTCACACTATATCTAGAATGAGCCTTTGCATTTCCCCTTCCAGGTTTTCTAGATTCCCTAACCCATTCAAGCTTACCACATTCAAGCTTCTGACATTATGTGATCCAACACGTATAATGTTATCCTTTTGTTGGATGGATTCGGTGAGGGGCAGGAGAGGGGAGGGGGTGATGGATGCAAGTGTATAAATCAGACTGTTCTCAACAATACTAATGATAAATTTAATAGGAGAACAAAGGTAACAACACTCGTCATATATTTGAAGTCGTGTTAACACATTGACAGACACACAAACGCGATGGGAATGTTGCAAGCTTTTGCTGAAACTTCAGAGGTACGGAGTAGCAGAGTACAGACACACACACACACACACACACACACACACACACACACACACAAACACACACACACACACACACCACATATTCACAGCTACATTCACAGCTACCTTGCCTGGCTAACTTCATTGTAGTGATGTTGTCGTTCTGCTCCCTATAATACCATGAAAATCATTCCCTGATGTCTCAACAGATATCCTGTCATCCTGTCCCTTCTCCTTGTCAGTGTTTTACACATATTCCTTTCTCACCAATTCCGAGCAGAACTTCCTCATTCCTTACCCTACCAGTCCACCTAATTTTCAACATTCATCTGTAGCACCACATCTCAACTGCTTTCATTCTCTTCTGTTCTGGATTCCCCACAGTCCATGTTTTACTACCATACAATTCTGTACTCCAAATGTACATCCTCAGAATTTTCTTTCTCAAATTAAGGCCTATGCTTGCTACTAGTAGACTTCTCTTGATCAGGAATGCCCTTTTTGCCAGTGCTAGTCTGCTTTTGATGTCCTTCTTGTTCCATCTGTTGTAGGTTATTTTGCTGTCTTGGTAGCAGAATTCCTTAAGTCCATCTACTTTGTGGTCATCAATCCTGATGTTAAGTTTCTTGCTGTTCTCATTTCTGCTACATCTCATTACTTTCGTCTTCCTTTCATTTACTTTCAGTCCATATTCTTTCTTCATTAGACTGCAAATCATATCATTGATATCCTTCAACCTTGAACTTTAATCCCACTACTGAACCACTCTTTTATTTCCATCATTGCTTCTTTGATGTACAGATTGAACAGTAGGGGTAAAAGACTACATCCCTGTCTTACACCCTTTTTACTCTGAGTGCTTCATTCTTGGTCATCCACTCTTAATATTCTATATGCTATGAGGCAGAGGCTTGCAAAGGTTCAGACTGGGGTCTGCAGTAACAGCCAATTTAGCCAGCTGGGACATTGCAGCAGTGGAGGCATATATATGCACTATAGCTCTAGAGAAGGATTCTTGTGAAAGATAACAATAGCCTCACTCTTGATTATGTGCCTGTCAATGATTCAGTGCTTCAAATATTTGGTGATTTGTTGCTTTCACTGCTTTTATTAATCATATTTCACTTAGGATATTTGATTACCATATTTATATCTTTGTATAACCTTATTCTCAGTGTTCTAATGGAGATATTTCATGTGATTCAATTAAACAATGCTCTGCTTTCCTTACATGAATCTATGTGACTGGCTAACGTAGCCTTTTTTTTTTTTTTTTTTTTTTTTTTTTTTTTTTTTTTTTCTGCTCTATTCATTTATTGTGTTTTGTATGTTTAATATTCAATCTGTTGGAAATCATTGTTACAAATACAAACTGTTAGTGCTAGTAGTCTATGGCTAAATTACTGAAGAATATAAGGGAATGTTAGAAGGTGAGAAATTGCAATAGGAAGACAATGTTGGTCTTTTTAGGTATGCACAAGAATTACATTATCTATTAAAATTGGCTTGTAATTTCATCTGTGGAATCAATGTGCACTCCTAAGTAAAACAGATGTGGTGGTATGTTGCTGCAGCATCCATGAAGTTGAATATAATAAAGAACTATATAATTTTAATGGCAGAAAAACTCTTAGCAAACAATTTATAGAAAAATAGCACTTGCAATTTTTGATAAGGAAATTACATACTGCAAGTGTTGTTTTAGGCTTTGCAATGTCAAAATCCTCTGATATTCTGCATATAACCTCTGTATTGACTAGCAAATTCATTTCCAGATTTTTATAAAGTTTAATAATTACTTTGACAGTCTTTTTGATAGTATCTGCTTTTTGCCATGAAAAACTTGTTTTACAGTTCCAGATGAACCCAAAAGTTTATCAGTAAGTGAAAGTAATGGTACGCTTTCACTACAATGGGAGCCACCAACATGTAGCCGAGGAATATTGTTGTACTATCATGTTACAATCACTTGCAAAGGTCCAAGAAATGGACCAGACTGTCCATGCCCACAGAACAGCTCTGCCAGTATCAAAGAACCTCAATCTGTTACACAAACGGAGTTTGTGGGAGTTCATCCATATTC
Source organism: Schistocerca serialis cubense (assembly GCF_023864345.2). Classification (NCBI taxonomy): domain Eukaryota; kingdom Metazoa; phylum Arthropoda; class Insecta; order Orthoptera; family Acrididae; genus Schistocerca; species Schistocerca serialis. The sequence continues at coordinate 521,302,653 of NC_064644.1, forward strand.
AGAATACAGTGTTGCTGTTGCTGCTGAAACAAAGATAGGTGTTGGAAACTCAAAAGAAGTACCTTTTAATACTGCAGAGGATGGTGAGTTATAATGTGTTTCATATTTTTCTGACGTAATGTGAATTTCAACATATTACGAAGAAATTATAATGTTATATACTCATTTTCTTAAGCATTTGTCAGTTGAGGTTTGAAGATGTGCATCACATATAATCCTAACTGCTTTCTAGAAACATCTGGTAAATTTGTAAACTAGCTGACATATTCATATTCATTATGAGATATTACAACTGTGGTTCATGGAAGAGTATACTTGTCTGGGGCTCAGAATGGTGTTTCAGATTCTGTTGCAAAATGGTTTAACAGGTTGTCAGAAGACGTCACACTGGACATTGAAAATCTTAACATACTTAAAAAGAACATATACACTGAAGGGCCAAAGAAACTGGTATAGGCATATGTAATCAAATACAGAGATATGTAAATAGACAGAATATGGTGCTGTGGTTGGCAACGCCTATATGAGGCAAAAAGTGTCTGGTGCTATTGTTAGACTGCTTACTGCTACTACAATGGCAGGTTATCAAAATTTAAGTGAGTTTGAATGTGGTGCTCTAGTCGGTATAGTTGACACATGAGCGGTGTGACACAGCATCTCTGATGTAACGATGAAGTGGGGATTATCCTGTATGACCATTTCACAAGTGTACTGGGAATATCAGGCATGTGGTAAAACATCAAATCTCTGACATCGCTGCAGCCAGAAAAAGATCCTGCAAGAACGGGACCAACGATGAATGAAGAGAATCATTCAGCGTGGCAGAAGTGCAACCCTTCTTCAAATTGCTGCAGATTTAAATGCTGAGCTGTCAACAAGTGTCAGTGTGTGAACCATTCAATGAAACATCATTGATATGGGCTTTTGGAGCTGAAGGCCCTCTTGTGTACCCTTGATGACTGCACAACACAAAGCTTTAGTCCTCACCTGGTCCTGTCAACACTGGAAACATGTTGCCTGGTTGGACAAGTCTCATTTCAAACTGTATCAAGCGGATGGACGTGTACGGGTATGGAGACAACTCGTGAATCCATGGACCCTGCATGACAGCAGGTGGAGGCTCTATAATGGTGTGGGATGTCTGCAGTTGGAGTAATGTGGGACCACTGATACATCTAGATTCAATGCTGACAGGTGACAAGTTCATAAGCATCCTGTAATATCACCTGCATTCATTGATGTTCACTGTGCATTCCGATGGACTTGGGCAATTCCAGCAGGACAATGCGACACCCCACCCCACACATCCAGAATTGCTACAGACTGGCTTCAGGAATACTCTTCTGAGGTTAAACACTTCCGCTGGCCACCAATCTCTCGACATGAACATTATTGAGCATATCTGGGATCCCTTGTAACATACTGTTCAGAAGAGATCTCCAGCCCCTCATACTCTTATGGATTTATGGACAGCCCTGCATGATCCATGGTGTCAGTTCCCTCCAGCACTACTTCATACATTAGTAGTGTCCTTGCCACATCATGTTGTGGCACTTCTGTGTAGTCACAGGGGCTCTGCATGATATTATTCAGGTGTACCAATTTCTTTGACTTTGCATTGTATAATAAAAGTAATAGATATGTGGTGATTTTCTTTCTTTGGCTGTATGGTGAAAGGATAACAATCACCAACACAATGTACATTGAAAGACACTTTTATTAAATAACTGTAGCACAAATACACAAAGTGTGAACATTCGAGAGAGAAACCATGCAAAGACAGATACATCATAGATCCTTGATCAATGAGTCTACAAGTCAAATTTGGATATGATGTTTCTTGTGGTTGATAGTCACCACATATAATTTATCAGAATACTTTGATGTAAGAATGTAAATTACATATTACACTAACATGCATATTAACTTTGAATTTTTATAGCAAACAGAAAGCTAATACTGTGAGAGGTTGTCATAAAATCTCATTAAAATCTCAAAAAAAGTAAAGTTATATAAGCAAATTTTTGTTTGTTTGTGATACATGAATGCAATCCTGGTAGTCTTGAAATCTCCTGATCACAGTACCATGGCACACAGCTAGACGAGTAAAAACAAAATGGTGCATCACATTGATAAAGTTGAGATGTACTGCATTATGTTTGCTCCTCTGGTTTGTGTTACTGTATCTTTAAAAAAATTTTGGGCTTGCAGCTGATCATTGTTTAATTCATCACATGATGTTTTGACCATCTTATGGTATTTCCATAGTGAAGTGAATGATGTTATGAATGGAGCTGAGGTGGAGAAAAAACTCCACCAGTTTATCTTCTCCATGAGATCAGACTATGAAAGGATTGTTCACATGCTTCCTAAAGACAATTGGTTCAAGGGAGATGATTCAAGCACTCTCTCCTCAAAATCCTCTGAAAAAGGTTGCACACCAAGGGAGACAGAAGGCTGCCCATGTATGATGATGTTCCTTGCTTTATTTCTTCATTAGTTGTCCTCAGTGTTGACGCACTGGCTGAAAAAATGAGGGATGGAAGTGCAGTACTGTCTACTGCAAATGACATAGCTAACAGGTACACATTTGTGTTTCTCAGTCATTTACTATCACTTTTCACAACCTCCCACTTACACAGTTATATTGCCAATACACTATTGTTTAAGCCTTATTAATAGGTTACAGGCAAACATCCACATGCTGCTACATTAGTTTACTGTTGAATATCTACGAGCAGTAAAAACCTAACCACAAAGTTCACAGTTCTTAAATAATAGAAAGGTACGTATGGAGCAGACACTATCATTGTTTTAACACATGGCCTAATTGTGTAACACTTATTTCACAGATGCATTGTTGTTGATCTCACCAATGAAGGTTCCTAATCTGAAACTTGGCTGGGCACTGACTATCTCAGGACCAAAAACTGGGCCCTTATATATCCTCACAATAATAGGTGCCAAAACTACACATTGTTCCAAGTTAAATTTACAGAAATTACAATTAAAACTTAATTCATTAAATTAACTGAATACAAAAATTAATTCCTTTTAACAGTCTCTTCTACTACAAGGTTTAGGCTGAATTATTTATTTAAATGATAAAATTAAAAGATATCCTTACACAAACAATACTTTTGACAAAACTGTTAATTACTTTGGAATTAATTAATTATGCTAACATGTTTTCAATTAGATCCAAACAGATCCTTTAAGAATACTATTAGTTTTTCCTCCAAATATTTATCATTAGTACAGAATTCATATTTGTTTATACATCAACAGTAGAATTTAAGTTATGAAACAATCACTGATTTCACCCTATAACAAAAGATACTAACTAGGCATAGTCAGAATAAATTAGAAAATCAAATACATACATAAAACTAAGCATAAAATTAGATCTGGTGTTATATTATTTAAAACTGATGGCCAACCTTTCTCTTTTATGAAAATACAGATTACACTCATGTATGTTAATGAAAGACGAATTTCAGTAGGCAGATGGGAAGTAAAAAAAAAATACTAGCTTGCTTCATCACACATGGTGATGTCATCAGTCTGTTCAAAATATTCTTGGTTGAACTTAAAATTGGTTGAGGATAGAGGATCCCAAAGCAAGGCAGTGATGTCCCCTTGAAAGTTTTTGCCAATTAGTATCAAAGAATCTGTGAGAGGGACTTTTGTAAAAAGCTAATGATCAGAACTGCTTAGATGGAGAGCCCCCAGTCTATTGATAAAGTTTGCTGAGTTACAGATGTGTTTTAAGCATGTGCCCACCAATAGTCTCAGCAAAAAAGTGAGATGTTTGGCTAAATCTTATGTAGGAGCTCCATTGTTGCTCACTGTTGAATTTAATAGGATATTTCCCTTATGTATGTTTTGAAGGCCATATAGTCTTGGAGGAAAACCATGTTGTCTTGACCTCTTGATGATCTTTAGAGGTAATGAGGAAGTTTTCAGTAGTGCAGAAGTTTTCCATTACACATGTCCTGTAAGGTCATAATCAGTCCTCCTATAAGTAGAGTCATTAGCAGACCATCATGTATGATGATCTTATCATCGTAAATACTATGGGATAACAAAACAGTTGCATTACCTCTCACATGTCCTTTGGCACTAACTGGCAAAAGGTGTCAAGTGGACATTACTGTTTTGTTTCAGCATGTGCTATCCTCAATCTATTTTAAGTCCAACCAGGAATGTTTTGAACAGACTGATGACATTGCCATAGACTGCCCTCTGTCTCTCTTGGTGGACAATCTTTTTATGGAGGATTTTGAGAAGAGAGTGCTTGAATCAGTTGCCCTTAAGCCAACTATATTTTGCTGGCATATGGATGGTATTTTCATCTTGTGGCCTTATGGAGAAGATAAATTAATGGAGTTTCTTCACCACCTCAGCTCCTTTCATAACAACATTTGGTTCACTATGGAAATACAGAGAGACAATTGCCTGCCTTTCTTGGATGTCTTGGTTAGATGAAAGAATGATTGCTCTCTGGGGCATTCAGTTTATGATAAGCTCACTCATACTGATTTGTATTTGCAAGCATCAAGTTGTCATCACCCATCAGAAAATATAATAATACTTAAAACACTCATACACAGAACTCACAGTCTCTCAGATGTAGATAATTTGCATAAAGAGCTTGTCCACCCAAAGACAGAGTTAAAAAATGGATATTACACCCAGCAGATAAACAGGGTACTGTCAGTTAAAACCAAGAATCAGATAGTGGATAAAGAGGAGAATATGCTAGAAAAGTCTTCAGCTGTTCTTCCCTTTGTGGGCAACATTTAATTTAAAGTAGCTAGAATCCTCTGTAAATTTCAGGTAAAAGTGATTTTCCATCCAATATATAAGATTCCAGACCTCTTGGGATCAGTAAAGAACAACTTGTTATTGCAGAAGACTGAAATTTACCAGATACCTTATCAGTGTGATATGGTTTATATAGGACATCCCAGACACTCTGTGAAAGAACGTTGCACTGAGCATCAATGCTGGACTTGCCTTTTGCAACCAAGCAAATCTGCTGTTTCTGAACATTGTGTTTCCACTGGACATTCAAAAGAGTATGATAAATCTTTGACCATTATTATTTAGACTCGATTAGTAAAGAATCCATCAAAATTTGCATGTTGTAAAAGCTGATCAGTCATGATAGTGGTTACTAGTTAGACAGTGGATGCAGCCCCATCATCTCCATGACTTGTTTGAATCAAAGATGACAGAATGTGCCAGTGGGTGCAGCAACCAGTAATCCAGAAGACAGCTGAGTTCCTTGATTCTACCAGCAAGAGCACTGCCATCAGGAAGTGTGGATCGTCTGTCAACATGTTTTTGATGCATGTGTGGAATACTTACAGCATGTTATATATTTTGGAATGAAGCAAGTCTTTGTCAGTCTGTGATGAGTCAGCTGAAGATGACTGGCAGGTGCCCGGTCAAAATACCATATGATGAATTTATCAGCAACTGACTGCAAGCCAGGAATTTGTTTGAACATTGAATCTGTCCGGAAAATTTTAAAACACCTGCTACTCTATCATTAGTGCTGCCTGACATGCAAGGATTAGGTTGGTGACAGAGGCCTATAGGACCAGCCCTACACTCAATCTTTGCACTTGGGCTTATGAGCTCCCGGTACTCACCTGGCAGCAGCACCTCATAGTAATTCAGTCACACAGGTTGTTGCTTCTGCAGTCACCTGATGTCCATCTAATTAATCACACATAAATACAAATGGTAGTGCTATAAAGACGAGTGGTTCATGTGAATGTTAGTTATTTGCTTATTCTGTGGGTCATAACTACTACCTCTCACTATGATGTGGACCAAGTCAGTTTCACAAACATAGTGCATTTTTACAGCAGGATATATAAATAACATGCTGATCATTCATATGAGTTCTTAAGAACTTTGTTGTATGATTTTATTATTATTATTATTATTTTTAAATTCAGCAGTGATTCTGTCTCTCTCTCTCTCAAATGCAAACACACACAACCACACACACACACACACACACACACACACACACACACACACACAAACACACAAACACTACCCCACACACCACCCCACTACCACCACCACCACCACCACCACCACCACCATTACCACCACTTCTACCACCACAACTACTACAAATTTGAAATTCTTCTATGGAGCACAAGGAGTTATCAAACAGATAGGATTTAAATTTTGTTTGAAGTTAACTTTATTATGCACTGAATTGCTTATGTAACTGGGTGGTGGCAAAATATTTTTGTGGTCTAATACCTCAGCCCTTACTGTGCCACACTGAGGCTGAATGATAGATAATGTAAATAATTTCTGCTTCTACTGTTATATTCATAAATGTTACTGTTGTTTTCAAACCATGCTTGATTGTTGACAATAAACTTCATAAGGTAGTAAATATACTATGACGTTTTGTCAATATGCCCTAATAGTCTGAAAAGCTATTTGAAAGAGATTCTAGAGCCATCATGTGTTATATTTGTTATATACTTCTGTGCAAGAAAACACTTTTTTCCTTGAAGAGTTACTCCAGAAAATGATTCTATAAAAATTGGCGAATGAAAGTAAAAAACGTACGTCAACTTCTTGACATTTTTTGTCTCCAAAATCCTACATTATACATAACAAAAAAGGTGCAGAGCTTAGATGTAAAAGAATATTTGTAACATATGACTTCCATTTCAGCTTCTTATCTGTATATACACTAACAACTAAGAATTTATAATACTGTGTTTCATTTATTGATTATGCTCACACATTAGTTGTAATGGTGTGTTCAGGACTTGTGCAATACTGAAGTGTTGTATTTATTTAAATTAAGTGACAGTTCATTTTCAGATTAATTAAAAAAGTTTCATTTCTTCAAGTGCTGAATGAATGAGAATGGCCATTAGTCATGATTAGAATACTTGCATCATTGGCATAGAGAACTATATTTGCTTCTTAGGTATATGACGTAAGTTAGTTTATGCAGGGTGCTCATCATTAAAGTTCCAGTTTCAAAATCTTGTAGAAAGAGGAATGACATCAAATTTGAACAGCATATTATTGATGCAAGATCAAACATCATGGGGAAAAATAATGAAAATATTACCAATACATAGATGGCAAAGTAAGCATCTTAACTTAAATGAGGTCTGCTGCAAATAATACACTCCTGGAAATTGAAATAAGAACACCGTGAATTCATTGTCCCAGGAAGGGGAAACTTTATTGACACATTCCTGGGGTCAGATACATCACATGATCACACTGACACAACCACAGGCACATAGACACAGGCAACAGAGCATGCACAATGTCGGCACTAGTACAGTGTATATCCACCTTTCGCAGCAATGCAGGCTGCTACTCTCCCATGGAGACGATCGTAGAGATGCTGGATGTAGTCCTGTGGAACGGCTTGCCATGCCATTTCCACCTGGCGCCTCAGTTGGACCAGCGTTCGTGCTGGACGTGCAGACCGCGTGAGACGACGCTTCATCCAGTCCCAAACATGCTCAATGGGGGACAGATCCGGAGATCTTGCTGGCCAGGGTAGTTGACTTACCCCTTCTAGAGCACGTTGGGTGGCACGGGATACATGCGGACATGCATTGTCCTGTTGGAACAGCAAGTTCCCTTGCCGGTCTAGGAATGGTAGAACGATGGGTTCGATGACGGTTTGGATGTACCGTGCACTATTCAGTGTCCCCTCGACGATCACCAGTGGTGTACGGCCAGTGTAGGAGATCGCTCCCCACACCATGATGCCGGGTGTTGGCGCTGTGTGCCTCAGTCGTACGCAGTCCCGATTGTGGCGCTCACCTGCACGGCACCAAACACGCATACGACCATCATTGGCACCAAGGCAGAAGTGACTCTCATCGCTGAAGACGACACGTCTCCATTCGTCCCTCCATTCACGCCTGTCGCGACACCACTGGAGGCGGGCTGCACGATGTTGGGGCGTGAGCGGAAGACGGCCTAACGGTGTGCGGGACCGTAGCCCAGCTTCATGGAGATGGTTGCGAATGGTCCTCGCCGATACCCCAGGAGCAACAGTGTCCCTAATTTGCTGGGAAGTGGCGGTGCGGTCCACTACGGCACTGCGTAGGATCCTACGGTCTTGGCGTGCATCCGTGCGTCGCTGCGGTCCGGTCCCAAGTCGACAGGCACGTGCACCTTCCGCCGACCACTGGCGACAACATCGATGTACTGTGGAGACCTCACGCCCCACGTGTTGAGCAATTCGGCGGTACGTCCACCCGGCCTCCCGCATGCCCACTATACGCCCTCGCTCAAAGTCCGTCAACTGCACATACGGTTCACGTCCACACTGTCGCGGCATGCTACCAGTGCTAAAGACTGCGATGGAGCTCCGTATGCCACAGCAAACTGGCCGACACTGACGGCGGTGGTGCACAAATGCTGTGCAGCTAGCGCTATTTGACGGCCAACACCGCGGTTCCTGGTGTGTCCGCTGTGCCGTGCGTGTGATCATTGCTTGTACAGCCCTCTCGCAGTGTCCGGAGCAAGTATGGTGGGTCTGACACACCGGTGTCAATGTGTTCTTTTTTCCATTTCCAGGAGTGTAGATGAACTGTAATAAGATGGCTATCATTTGATTTTCATCATCCATACTGCTCAAGGTGAATGACTGCAAAAGTTTGACAGTCAACAGTTGTGGCATTGTTAGTTAGGTAAGCTCATTCACCATGGCAAGATCATACCGCACCACATGGGAAAAATTGGTTTTAAATTGTCCTGAAGCCAACTACCACATAAAAAACAAAATGACATCAGTTTTTAATGATTCTGGGACAAAAACTATACAAAAACCAAAATGACAATGGTTTTCTATTGTCATGAGACTAGTGCCAGAAGTGTTCAGTATGCTGTCAGCCGTTCTCTGCCACAAGTTGAAACTGAGAAAGAGCATGTTTCAGAACAGATTGGAGAGCGTTGGGAGTTATGTTCAGAATGTCTTGCACAATGTGTGCCTTCAGTTCATCTGTGTTTGTAATTGGAGCACTGAACACAATGTCTTTCTGATAACCATAAAGTGATAAGTCATATGGAAAAAGATCAGGTGATCTGGATTGCCAGGCTGTAGAGAACTTATGGCTGATAATTCTAGCATTTACAAAATGCCTCTGTAGCAGCTGCCTCACTGGTTGTGCAGTAGTCAGAGAAGTGCCACGTTGCATGAAAATGATCCTACTCACACATCCATACTGTTGAAGGGGTGGTACAATGCTAGTGTGCGACTCTCACAGCGTTTACCAGTAACGGTACAAGTAACAGGACCCACATGACTCATCTACTTAAAAAAGTATGGCCCTTTGATAAATGATGCTGTCTACCCACACCACACAGTCACCTTTTCAGAATAAAGTAGTACTGACTGGTGTGTTTATGAATTTTTTATTGCCAATATTTTGCAATTCTTAGCAGCGATGTGTCCTTGGAAATGTAAATGTTCACATAACGTCCCACAGCCATTCATTCATTGTCCACTTCTATGTGAGCAAGAAATTCCAGAGCAAATATTTTCTAGCTGGCAAATCAGCAGGAAGCAACTTCTAAACATAGGTAATTTTGTGTGGATAGCAACACAGGATGTTTCATAGGAATTTATGCACCATGCTCACAGGCATATCCAATGATCAAGCAATTCTCCATGCATTGCATATTTGTACACCACCATCAACTCCTCATGCAATGCTGTGGCCACATCTTCAAAATGTGTTGGATCAGCTGCTTTCCTCCTTCTTCTCCATTGCAATACAAAAGAACCTGTCTTTTTGAATTTTATAATCATTTTCTCCAGACTCTTAATAGACATCAGACCAATGCCTTTTTTCATACACTTGAATGCCTGGAACTTCTGCAGGGCTACTAGCACACAGTTACCATTCTTGTAAAAGAACTTTACCAGCAGTGAAAGATCCTTCATGGATAGATGGGCATCTTGGACACAAACTGAGAAACAGCCATGTGGCACACTTCTGTTGGTGTGCATGTGCTGATGCTTAGAATGCCATCTATTGGTCCAATTTTCATTAATTTGTTTTGTTCCATGACATTTTCCCCTGTGCCAACAATATGCTGTTCAAATTTGATGTCATTCTGAACAATGGTTCTCTTCCTATAGCATTTAAAATTTGGAATTTGAATTATAGACACTCTGCAAATAACAAGAATAAGAATATATGCAATATGAATCACTGTGGTACACCTGTAGTGATTATTCTTCATTCTGAAGATGCTGTTTCATTGTGTACATTCCCTGAATTTCTTAACACAACATTCTGTATCCTTATAGTTACATTTGATCAAAACCAGTTACCGGCCAGAACTCTGTTACTTTGATGTCTGGGCTTCTCTAGGAAATTCTGCAAACTTCTCAATCAGCACTTTTGACAAGTCACAGAAGATTTCACACACATATCCATCCACACATATACAGACACAAGCAGACATATTTAAATATGTCTGCTTGTGTCTGTATATGTGTGGATGGATATGTGTGTGTGTGTGAGTGTATACCCATCCTTTTTTCCCCCTAAGGTAATTCTTTCCACTCCCAGGATTGGAGTGACTCCTTACCCTCTCCCTTAAAACCCACGTCCTTTCGTCTTTCCCTCTCCTTCCCTCTTTCCTGATGAGGCAACAGTTTGTTGTGAAAGCTTGAATTTTGTGTGTATGTTTGTGTTTGTTTGTGTGTCTATCGACCTGCCAGCACTTTTGTTTGGTAAGTCACATCATCTTTGTTTTTAGATATACATATATCATTAAATACACAAATGCGAGTACAGCTCTGGCAGAATGAGCTGAACAGCTCAGGTAAACATTACCTCAGAATTTCTTTCAGTAGTATGACTCTAACCTTATTACCTACTTGATTACAGTGCAGGCTACAAATATAGTTGTATTTGTAACTAGAAATGGGCAAAACCAAGTGATTAAAACTGATACCAGTATTTTGGTTCAGAATAACGTATTTTTCAATATTTGTTTGGTCTCAATTGTAACAGGTTTTTCATATCATACAAATAACTGGATAAAAGAACTTGCCATAGCAGCAGTGCTAAACTTTTTGGTTTTTAGATAAAACTTTTTAAAGAAGCAAGTATGTTTATTCATAAAATTTCCATTGCATCAGAATGTTAGGCTCTTATGGAAAAGTGATAAGTGATTTTTAATAACAAACCTGACAATTAGAAATGAACAATAAACACATGACATAAGCATTGGTATTGAATTCCTGAGGTGATAATGAACCTGTTACTGTGTGGCATGGCCTGTTAGATGGTATGCAAGTATGTGCAGTGTGCAAGACTTGCCCACACATTCTCTCTACAGTAGTTTTGTGCTGTCATCCTGGGACACCAGATGTGTTGCAGAATGGTGCTGTACCTAGTTTGGAAGTATTTTACAAAGTGCAGCAGTAATGAAGTACAGTACACAACTTGCTTTAAAGCACTATCAATGGGAGGAGGGGCCATCAACTTGTGACGTCTTACTAGGAGAAAACATGCATGATGTATGTTCATTGGAAGAGAAAATACATTGAATTGATGTACCTATAATTGCATATCTAAAAAAAAAGATGATGCGACTTACCAAACAAAAGTGCTGGCAGGTCGATAGACACACAAACAAACACAAACATACACACAGTATGCAGTGCAGTGTCAGTTGTGCTATTGGTGTGCAAATTCCAGCATCACCAATGAATAGTAGTTAGCATGGGTGCATGAATGAGGCTTCTGCAGGCTACAAATATAGTTGTATTTGTAACTAGAAATGGGCAAAACCAAGTGATTAAAACTGATACCAATATTTTGGTTCTGAATAACGTATTTTTCAATATTTGTTTGGTCTCAATTGTAACAGGTTTTTCATGTCATACAAATAACTGGATAAAAGAACCCAGCACTTGCCATAGTAGCAGTGCTAAACTTTTTGGTTTTTAAATAAAACTTTTTAAAGAAGCAAGTATGTTTATTCATAACATTTCCATTGCTTCAGAATGTTAGGTTCTTATGGAAAAGTGATCAGTGATTTTTAATAACAAACCTGACAGTTAGAAATGAACAATAAACACATGACATAAGCGTGTATGTGTGTGTGTGTGTGTGTGTGTATGTGTGGATGGATATGTATGTGTGTGCGAGTGTATACCTGTCCTTTGTTCCCCCTAAGGTAAGTCTTTCCACTCCCAGGATTGGAATGACTCCTTACCCTCTCCCTTAAAACCCACATCCTTTCATCTTTCCCTCTCCTTCCCTCTTTCCTGATGAAGCAACCATTGTTTTTAGATATATTTTTCCCACGTAGAATGTTTCCCTCTTTTATATTTATACCTATAATTGTATTGACATGCAGTAAACTTGGGATAATAAATGACCCCTTTTGTGTTTGCTTCAGGGTGAAACACTGATACCATTCAAAAGTGATGACTCAGGAAAATAATCAACTTGTGACCGTTCACTCTTGCAGTCACCATGCCCGTCTCCTTTACCTTTGTAGTCTTTGCCAGGGAGAATGTAACAAATTTCTACCACAGCTTCAACGCCACAGTGACTGAGATCTTCTACTTTTTCACCTAATTACAATTTTTCAACATTTGTTTAGAGTCTATGTTTATTGCTCAAAATGACAGTAATAAAAAATAAAAATCTGTTGTTTCAGAATATGGTTATTTTTGAGTGGTTTTACCAGACAAGTTAAACTGAGATGGAAAAAAAGAAAAAAAAAACAGTGTAACTGAAAACCAGTAATTTCAAAGATGACCACCATCTCTATTTGTAATCTGTACTGTGACTATACTGTACTGTAACTACACTGTTTATAACCAACTGTGGGTAGCATATGTGCATAAACAAATTACATTTTTCATGAAAGATACACACATCATCTTCAAGACATGATAAGCCTTTACAAAATCACATGGCAATTGATATCACTAACAAGGAGACAACACAGTGATCTGGTTTTTGTAATTTTTATATTTATCATACATAAATTCAATGAAACTCTCAAAAATTCTCAAGAAAAATGATTGTGAAGTTCTCTGCCCACCTGTAATACTATGCTTTTTTTCTCAACAGGCACCATGGCTCTGTGGTAGAATGTTTTCCTTCCACATAGTGGTCTTCAGTTTGATTCCTGACTGATGGATATTTTTAAAGAGAGGTGCATATTCCACTAGCATTTCTATCAAACATGCAATACATAAAGATGGAAATAAATCAGTAGATGTCAAGAATGGCAACTGTATGTTTGAATCTTCTGTCAGTCATTACATATTTCATTCTTTTTGTTTCATTTAATTTGAATATCTGCATCATTTAAATATAAAACTTGTCAAGTACATGCAAATTAACAGGTATTTAAATTCAAAAAATTAAATTTTGTTTATTTATTTATTATCATACTGTATTTTATGCTTCACGGAAATGTACATGGAAAATGCAGCCTCATTTACAATTTTACCATGAATGAGAATTGAATCTGGGCCACCCATGCGATGGATAAGCATTCTACCATAGAGCCACTTGGCACAACACCTAAAATGACCTTACTATAGAGTATTAAGGAAGACCAGAAAACTTCAAAATCAGTTTTCATGATAATTTTTGTGGCTTGCCTCAAACTGTTTGGAAAATTCACATTTGAGTTCTGAACTTCACATACCATAAATATAAAGAAATACAAATATCTGGTTGCTATGTGGTCTCCTTGTAAGTAAGACAGCACCTCTACTACACATAAGCATTCTCACTATCAGTATATTGTTGGAATAGATCCATAATTACTAAAAAAATTATGAAGTGTCTTCATCACAGACTTTTCTAATGGAACAAAATAATTAATTATAATGTTCACTAGCAACAAAGAGAGGACAAGGTTCATTACTTTACTTATTAGATATTAAATTGGGTAACACTCCTTCCTACTTTATACATTGCTCTCAGGATTACTTCTAGGTCAATCATCACATATAAAAGGTCGTCTTTACCAATGATAATGGTTCAGTGACATTTTAAAAAACAATCACAAAATTTTCATATGCTTCTTATGCACATATGGTACCAACAAACTCAAACATGTTTGCACAAGACTTTTCTATAAATGCCAACTAAGTTGCAATATACCAGGTGGTTATAATCCAACTTTCCCTATTTAACGTGTTATGAAATGTGAACTAATAACTGTACAAGTATCATACTTGGTAGCATTAGTGTCCAGAGTATGGGGTGCATAATTTCCATGCATCAGAGTGCCACTGTCCAGTTCCAACTGTGGCCACCAGTTGCCGTGATCAGTCATTGTGATTCACAGTCCCAAACACCTGACCAGTCACAGTGCACTTTTTGACGTGTCAACATGAACTTGGACAAAAGGAGCAGGGCATTATTGATGACTTATTATCAAAACAACAGTAATGCTGCAGATGCACTTTGAGAATATAACTGGATGAAAGGATTATGGAAGGGTCCTCTTTCTCTACCTACTGTGTGGAGCATGATGAACAAGTTTGAGTCAGCTGGAGAACTGGGAGTCACTCCGAGAAGAGGCCGATGACCAGTTTCCCCACAGGTTGTTGATGAAATCACTGGTGCTATGGCAGACAATGCTGCATACAATTCCTGATCATCAGGCAGTGTGCGTGCTGTGTCATTACAGTTGAACATCCCATGGTCCACTGTATGCTTCAATCCATTCTCAAATGGTATCCATACAAGATCCATATTGTACAGCAGCTTGCACCACAGGATGCACAATGACATGTTGACTTTGCTCTCCACTTTCTCACAAAAATTGACCATCCTATGGACAGATAAAGCTCATTTTTCTCTGACAGGTGAGATGAACACACAGAATTGCCGAGTGTGGGGATCTCCACCTCCAGTCACTGTGCGTGAAGTTACTCTGTATGGTGAACATGTCACCATGTGGCTTCATGGCTATATTCACCATTGGCCAATTCTTTTTTGAACAGGTTGGTGCTCAAGAACCAAAGATGTGCAGTATGACTGGCCAAGGTTATTGCGATACACCTCATCAGCATGTCATAACCACCCTACAGGAGAGAAATCAACAGTTTTCATGCAAGATGGGATCTCATCACACATTTCTCGTGAAGTTCATCTGCTTCTTAGAAATACATTTGGAAATTATCAAATTACCAACTGATCATTTCCAATTGCTTGGCCACAACGATCACCTGATCTCACTTTATTTATTTATTTATTTAGTCAATGGCTCTGAGCACTATGGGACTTAACATCTGTGGTCATCAGTCCCCTAGAACTTAGAACTACTTAAACCTAACTAACCTAAGGACATCACACACATCCATGCCCGAGGCAGGATTCGAACCTGCGACCATAGCAGTCGCGCGGTTCCGGACTGAGCACCTATAACCGCTAGACCACCGCGGCCGGCATTTATTTAGTCGTTCAAATCCTATATGTATAGGATATTGGACATCGTTAGGTATTTACAAGATAAAATACAATTTGTATTGCAATCCTAAGGACTAGATATTGAAGTAATTTAGCACAGATTCATAAATACAACAAACATTACAGGCAACATACAAAGTAGAATATTAATAATGCATCTTTATTTTTGTTGTTTGACTTTTATATATTCTGTCAGACTGTAAAAGCAATGATCAGTTAAATATGCCTTTACTTCAGCCTTAAAACTACAGAGTTTACCTATTGATTTAATATGTTTAGGTAGATTATTGAAAATCTTTATCCCAGTATGTAGTGTGCCTTTTTGGCACAATGATGTTCTCACCTGTTTCATATGAAGGTCAGATTTTTGCCTTGTATTGTGTGCATGTATATCTTCATTTCTTAATAAGATATCTGGGTGTCTATTGATATATTGTTTGATGAAAACTGATGTTTCATAGATAAAAATACAAGGAAGAGGAAGAACTGACAGTTTTTTGAATATGGGTCTGCACGATTTTGTATTGTTTACCCTTTCAATAATTCTTAGTATTCTCTTTTGCATCCTGAAAAGTTTAATATTTGTTGTTGTATTGCCCTAGAAGATTATGCCATATTTAATTACAGAATGCACATAGGGGTAGTATACATTTAACAGGCTGGCTTTGCTGCAACAAGTTTTTAAGATCCGTATCATGTAACAGGTTTTGCTTAGTTTTCTTTGCAAATATTCAATATGTACCTCCCATTTTGTGTTGTTCTGGAACCAGAGTCCCAGAAATTTAGTGCTGTCAACACTTTCAAGAACTCTGTCCCTAAGTTCTATTTCTATGTTTGGGTGGTGTCTTCCTTTTACATTATAGAAATTCAGTGCTACTGTCTTTTCTTTGTTTATAATTAGCTTGTTGTAGCTGAACCACTGTTCTACACTGTTCATTGTTTGGATAGCGGAGTCTTTTAGTTTTTCTTCTGTTTTACCACTAATAAGGAAGCTTGTATCGTCTGCAAATTGGAGGGTGGTTTGGCAATACTTGTTATACATAAGATCATTGACATAGAGGAGGAACAGAATGGGTCCTAATACTGATCCTTGAGGGACACCATATTTCACATTTTCATATCCTGAATAGTAGTAGCTGATTTGGTTATGGTCAGTATATTGCACTTCAACCACCAGTTTGCGACCACATAGGAATGTCTTGAGCCACTCATTGGATATACCTCTAATTCCTAACTGGTCAAGCTTCTGCAGTAGGGCACTATGGTCAATGACATCAAAAGCTTTAGATAAATCAAGACATATGCCTGTCACAAACTCACTTGCATCCAGTTTAGTATAGATTTCATTAAGAAATTCAAATATTGCACTTTCAATTGAATAGCCTTTTCTGAAGCCATGCTGTGAAGGAGAGAGAATTTTATTTTTATTTAGGAAATCAGACAATCTCTTATAAAAAACTTTTTCTAAAATTTTAGAAAATACAGGCAGTAGGGCTATTGGTCTATAATTTGAAACACATTCTGGATTTCCTGTTTTGAACAGTGGTTTCAGCTTTGCTGTTTTTAAGCATGAAGGGAAGGTTCCTGATGCCAGTGAGCTGTTGCACAAATGTATCAAGGGTTCAGCTAAGGCAAGACAGCATTTTTTAATAATTGCATCTGGTATTCCATCAATTCCACATGAGTACCCTGTTTTCAAGGTTTTTATAACTTATAAAATTTCTTCAGAATTTGTGGGTGAAAGGAACAAAGATATTTTGTTGTGTTCTTCCAGTCCACTCACCAACTGTTCACTTACGTTTGCAAAATATTTGTTGAAGGTCCCTGCAATTTCTGTTGGGCAAGAAATCATTTGTCCTTCATAATATAAGTTAACATTTTTATATTGTTTAGTTTCACTTGTTGTTTGATTTTTTATAACTTCCCATATAGCTTTAGATTTGTTTTTTGAGTTTTCAATGTATTTGTCATTTGCCATTGTTTTAGCTTTCCTTACAACATTTTTGAGGATCCTCTTGTAATTCTTCAGGTAAAAATGAAATTCATGAGGCATGTTCTGTGTCTTTGCTGTATCATGTAATCTTCTTTTCTCTGCACAAGATATTCTAATACCTGTTGTAATCCATTTGTTCTTTTTGAAGTTAGGTTGACATTTTTGCTTTTTTAATGGAAATGCAGCTTCAAAGTATTACATGAAGATTTCCATGAATTTTTCAAATTTTTTGTTAGTATTTTCCCAAGTATACACTTCATACCAAGTTTCTTCACTTAGTCTCTGTACAAAAAGATTTAATTGTTTGTTAGTGAATTTCCTTGCTTCTTTTACAAGTTCCTCTTTCTCAGTTGTTTCACTTGGGGTGTTCAAAGCAATAAACTGTGCATAGTGATCACTGAAGCCAGTATTAAGATTTCCGGCACAGAAATTGTGATTTACATTTGTGTTTATTAATATCTGATCAATTGTTGAGCTAGTTGTTGGTCACTCCCTATGATTTCTGGTTGTGGGGCTACCTGAAGGGCAAGATTTACCAGGGAAACATTCACACAAGTGCTGGTCTGAAGCACAGTATATTAAGAGAGGTAGCTAGCTCACCTATGGAAGTGCCTTGTTCTGCTGTGCAGAATGGAATCATGCACTTTCAGACCCTTCTGGGGAGACTGTTGGGTGTCATATTCAGCCCCTTTCGTAGCAGTAATGGTACTGGTATGTAATGGTATGATGTACTGTAGTAGCACATTAAAAGTGTTTCAGCTGAACTGATTCTGTGTTATTTCTCTTCCCCATGTCCATGACATTATTGCTACCAAATTTGGTACGTGTATGGTAGTTAGTGGTACTTATATGGCAGTTAGTTACCATGTTATAATGTGTTAAATAGGGAAAGTTTAATTATGACCACCCATTGTATAAGACATGACAGAAGACTACAACAAAATTAGAAACAACCTCACAATATATGCTTTAAAATGTTAATTAATGAAGTGATTGATACATCTACATTACAATTAACAACATTGCTACATCAGTGTTACTTTATTATTTACTCTTTTTATCATGTTCTGGGGAAATTATGGACCATTGTTTCAAAATAGGATTATCCTGCCACTTCCTTGCATATATATACTTGAAAATATAATGTATTTAAAGCAAAACTTATGTACAAAAAGGCCACTCATCACTCAAAATCATACAATACACAGCTATGATACAAGACAAAAATTGGATGTACATGTTCAAAGTGCCAACACAAAGTTATTTCAAAACAGCCTTATCCATCCTAGTATCAAACTATACAATGCCTTACCAGATACCATGAAACACATACAACACATTGGTCACTTCAAATCTAAACTGAAGTCATACTTGGTTGATCACTGCTTTTACACAGTAAATGAATACCTACAAAACTAAATTTTTGTGTGTTTACCCAATGTAGTCTCATTCAGAAGAACATTTGTATTTTATCTCTCTGTATATAGCGTAACAACATTTATTTAAGTATTCATCATTAATTGATATATTAATGTGTGTTATTATGTACAAAGGTATATTATATGGAAAACTGTTAATATTAATAAAAAAAATCCAAATATCACTTGCACATTGTGCAGCTGTAGATGAAAATGGATCAATCAATCAATCAATCATCATTAATTCATAATCCCACATACTACTAATAATTATTAAGTTAATAGTTTAAACCACTTCCTATTGCTATTTATTATGAAAAATCTAACAGATCAATAAATGTCACATTACATTTCGTCTTGTCATTGATTATAATTTTAATGAATTCTCACAAATTAACTATATTTCATGGTAAATGACTAAATGAATACAATCCACTACATTTCATGGCACTCCATAACCCTAACTTCATTATCATGTTCCTCACACTACCTTAATACTTCTCATAATATTTCAAAATCTTCCATAATGCAACATAACTATCAACATTATTATCCAAAATGAACCCTAACACATCATAATACTCATATCATAATAAAACCTCAATGCTTCATAAAAAACTGCAGTTCTTTAGCTCACAGTTACGTCTCACTTAACTGAAATATCACGAAAATATCAAATCAATATCCACTTAATCACAATTTAATTATGGGCAAAATCTTACCAACAACATTAATAGTGTGTATTCAGCATTATTTTCCTCTGATCATGACAACAACTTGCAGTACTTCTCTCAAGATTATTCATTTTCGTTAACAATTATTCTGAAGTATGAGCAGGATAAATAATAGAAGTTGTCCTACATAACATTATGCCACACAGATTTCCATTTTGAGTAGGAAGCTCAATGAAAATCTCTTTACGAAAAGAATGATCATTATCTATTGACTTAACAACTATAACATGATTGTGGAAACATTAAATTTGACCCATTCTCTTCCCATTTGAAAATACTACAATATTATGAAAAAGATGGATTACTACTCACTGTGTAGCAGAGATGCTGAGTCACAGATAGGTACAACAAAAAGACTATCAAAAAAGTAAGCTTTCTACCAAAAAGGCCTTTGTTGGAATCAGGCAGCATACACAAACATACACTCATGCAAATACAACTCACACACACATGACCACAGTCTCTGGCTGATGAGTACAGAACATGGTGCAGAGTATGCTCTTGGCAGCCAGATGCTGTGGTCATGTGTATGTGAGTTGCATTTGCGTGAGTGTTCTGATGAAGGCCCTTCTGGCCAAAAACTTACTTGTTTGACAGTCTTTTTGTTGTGCCTATCTGTGACTCAGCATCTCCATATATGGTGAGTAGTAATCTATCCTTTTCATAATATTGCTTATTCTGTCCTGGATTTTCCATTGTTTCATTAGATAATTTTATCATAATTGCAGTTACATAAGATACAATATAATAATTATGTAACTGCAACCCAAAAACTCAACAAAATTAACTGACTAACCACACAACAACATCGCAGTGCAAACATAAACTGCCTTATAAAAAAAGTGAAGCACCCAAAAGGGGAGAAGCAAAAGAAATCAACTTAATGAGCTGAGAAGGTATGTGACGTTATTAAAGATATTACAAAATCAAGTCAAATCTATGAAAAATTCAGCGGTATGAGCATTCTTGTCAGTATACTGTTCCATCTCATCTGGCCTGGATGCATTCACTGATTTGGTTGCGAAGTTTGTTACAGGACCATTGTATTCTCTCCTGAGGCAAGTTGGCCCACAACTGTTGTAATTGATCCTTGATATCCTGTATACTGGTGCTGTATTGCAATTGATATCCAGGTTGGTCCCTCACATGTTATATTGGGGCCAGATTTGGAGAACTTGCTCATCATGGGAATACTTCAATGCAATGCAGACAGTTGATAGAGACAAGTGCTGTGTGTGGATAAACATTGTCCTATTGAAAAATGGTACTGAAATACAGTCACACGAGAGTTGACAAATGAGGCTCAGGGCATCCATGACATAACATTCTGCCATAAGTGCTCCCCCAGTTACTACCTGAAGATGTACCTAATGGCTCCACATACTGTGATGCCAGAAGTAATATCGCTGTGCCTCTCCAAAATGTTAGAGATTGGGAGCCACTCCTCAGGTGACTCCCATACTCACAGATGATGATTAGCTGATGCCACTGCCTCACAAAAGTACACAGCATTTCAGTGTCCTTCACAGTGATCACTGAATATCTGATGCTGTTCATGCCTTTATATGCCCTTTAAGTCTTGGTGACAAACTGCTAATGCACTCTTGTGTTTTGGCTACCCGTCACAAAGAATTGAAGCTCTATAATCATATTCATACTCACCAGTGGTGTGTAGGTAACTATTCAATGTTACACAGACCTTTGACCATGTCTCCTGGAAGCCTCACTTTTTGTGTTTGTTGGTGCATTTCTACCTCACTCTGAATAATGATAAGTAAGATAGCATAGAAGTGGAATTAATTTTAAAAGCTACAACTTAGGTTTCATTACTTTATTCATACTAATCATAGTGCCTTTGATTTCTTAAAATAGTGTGTAAGATCCTATTGTATCAATCAGTGTGAAGTGTAACATAATTAACCCTTGACTAGAAACTAATAGAGTGGCTAGCAATGACTGTAAGAGGTTGTCTTGATAGATTCACAGGATAGAAGAAGAGAGTTGCAGCACAGTGCAACATATCTCAGAAACCTGTGCACACCAATCATACACAAACAGTTTATATTTTCCTGACAACATTCAGGAAATATATCCCCAAGTCTATAGCAAAATTAAATGTGACATAATTCCAAAGTAAACACAAAATTAATTTGTTTCAAAACCTAGTATGGAGTGCACTGTAGTCATCACCTCATGAAATCATCATATTACACTACAATTCCTAGCATAAAATTGTGCACAACAGAGTGAGTAAATCATGTTAGTGTAATACAATATAGTTCCTCAAGAAAAATATAGTGTAAACAAAAGCATTAAATGAGCAAAGGATAACAGCAATCCTTGCTCTAAATAAATTATGCAACCATTAGAAAATTGATCAGTTATCAATATTAATACCACAGCTTAAATTGTAGCATGGGTCACAACATTACAAAGTTCATTTAACAAAATAAGATTAAAAAAATCTTTCCGATCTCCATTGGAGACAAATTTATTTACATCACAATTGTCTTACCGTCATGCTTTAACCTATCTGGTGGTTTTTTGATTCTGTTAATTAATACAATCCATTGTTTTTTCATTAGAATTCCATAGCTGTACACAATCCTTCTTATGTTTTACAGCCAGTCTCCCCATTAAGTCACTTGTCAAAACAAAGCTAAGTAAATTTTTAAAACAACAAACATAATTCTACATATGCATGAGGTGTCAGGCAGGGAAGGGGAGGGATTGCAGATTAGGTGCTGCATCAGGAGGCTGTGTTGGGTGGGAGTGGGAGGGAAAGGGGAGAGGAGAAAAGTAGGGAGGAGGTTGGAGGGCTATATGGGTGTGCTAGTGGGATAAATTGCATGTTAGATCTCAAGTGGGAGCAGGACAGGGTAGGCAGGTGTAGGATAGTGTCTAGCGAAGGTCAAGGCCATGGGGTAAAGGGAACAAAGGATGTGTTACAGGGAGCGTTATCACTTGTGCTATTCAGAAAAGCTGGTGTATTGGTGGAAGCAGTCATTGAAGTCAAGCACATTCTATTGGGTAACATTCTCAGCAACTGGGTAGTCCATCTTTCTCTTTGCCACAGTTTTACAATGGCCATTCTTGGAAATAAATGGCTAGTTAAATAGTTAACTTTAGTTCTCATAAAGAATGTAGCATAGTAGTTGCATCTAAGTTTGTAGGTCACATGACTGCTTTTACAGGTGGCCCTGCTCTTGATGGGATAGGAAATGCCTGCAGTAGGTGGTATTGGGAGAATGTATGGTGCAGGTCTGCTGCAGGAATATGAACCATGTGGCAAGGATTTTGGAGCAGGGGTGGATGAACAGGGATATAGTGTGAATTAGGTGGGTGACTGAAAATCTCTGTGAGAGTGATAGGGAAGATGGTGGACCATATGATTCAGTTATTCCAGTACTGGGTTGTAATGAATCACAAGAGGGGTATTCCTTCATGGCCAGACTGTGGACATGTGAGGTTGTTTGGTGATTAGGGAGACAAGGCATTGAAGATTTGTTTATGGACAAGGTGGGGAGGGTAATTTTGGTTGGGAGGGTAATTTTGGTCTGTGAAGGCCTCAATAAGACTCTTGGCATATTTGGAGAGGACTGCTGATCACTATAGATGCAATGACCATGGGTGGCTAAGCAGTATGGAGTGGACTTCATGGTGTGGAATATTTTCAGCTGTCAAAATAGAGATGTGGTTGGACAGAGGTGACAGTGGCCATGTGTGTGCGTGAATTGTACTTGTGTGAATGTGAGTTTTATTTTCTATACTTAGTCTGAGAGCTGAATACATCTAGTAGACCTTTTCATTGTGCCTGCCTGTCACTCAGTGCCTGCTCTGTGTGGTGAATAGCAGTCTATTCTTTTCACACTTACATCATTGACTACATTACTACATAAGTTCTATCAATTTATTTTTAAACTGTTTACAAAAATTAGTTCTGGTACCTCTCCACCAGTCAAGCTACAATTGTTTATGAAATTTTGAAAATCTTTCCCAAACAGATTCTTTACATGCAATAGATTTTGTTTAGTAATGTTGAAAATTCATCTACTTTTGGTAATTCAGATACAACACTTTCACTTTCCTCTCAGAAATAATCATCTTTCAAAACAAGAAACATTTTATCTCCTCGTCAGCATCATAACTTCACTCAGAACATTGACTTCCACATAATCATTATGTGAATCAGTTAAATCATTGTCAATCTTAACTACATTAAGTACATCAGAGCTTTCAACATTAACTACAGCATTTTACTCAATCTCCCAACCAAATTCCATCCAAACAGTTAAATGTTTCTGCCATGACTCATCAGTAACTGTTATATTATAGATTTCTGATTTGATTTCCACAAGTTGAACTCTACTGATCTGAAGTTCACTTTCATTGTATGACTCTGCACTGCTGACCCTCAGCTCATTTTTTAATTCCTTGTTTGACCTCAATTTTTGTTATTTTTGGGCTACCTCACTATCCAATTCATCATCTACTTGTCATTTGTTTCACTTTTGGCTCATCAGTTACCATTTTCACTATGTAATTGGTTAGATAAAAAATTTACTCCCCAAGTACTGAAAGAACATGCACATGAAAGACGGTTACAATTATGCAAGCCAGTGGCTCCTTTTTCTGGCAGAAGGATTGATGGGTAAGGAAGAGGGGTGAAGGAAAATGACTAGAGAGATCTAAGAAAAGGGGTATGTTTTGGAAGAGTCACCCAGAACCACTGGTCAGGTAAGTCTACCCTGACCTGCATTTCTGGGTGACTCTTCCAAAACATACCCATTTTCCTAGACCTTCTTCTTCACCCCTCTTCCTTACACTTCAACCCTTCTGCCAGAAGAAGGAGCCATTGGATCTGAAAGCTTGTGTAATTATAACTTTCTGTTAAGTGCATGTTCTGCCACCACTTGGTGAGTAGATTTTTTTATCTATCCAATTACTTTATATTGTCAAAAATTGATTGTTTATGTAGTTATAATTGCCATTTTCAATTATTTGGCTATCTAGTTCAATTTTCTGTTCATTTTTGGGTTTGTCATTGGATGTTTTACTTCCCCCAACAATTGTTCAAAAATTGAGTTCCTCCCTCTTCCAAAACTTTGATCAAAACCTGAACCATTTCCCTTAGTTGTTTCCAGATATGCTTCTGATTTAATTTCTGTATTCATAATTTTCATTTGTCTTTAATTTATATGATAAATTAATGAAATGTTATGTGAATTGTTTCCCAAAATATTTGCACTTCACTGATCACAGCCCAATAGGGAAAAAAAATTCAGTACCTATATTTATAATTCTTCATAAGGCAGCAATCAGTGTGGTCCACAGCACTGAATCCAGTATCTACAAAGTCCATATTTTTGGTTAATATCCAATGCTTGGCACTACATAACATGTTTCTGTAATCTAATTGTTTTATTCTTTCATCTTATCTGAAAGTTCACAAAAATTATGATATGATGCAGATTCCATACATATCCCAGCACCTACACCACTTGAAACATTCCTGCCTACATATATGATGAATATTAATTGAAAGTTCATCTTATGTATTTCACTGTACTCTCTACGATGTTGAGTCATCTGCAGATGATAAAGTTTTTGGAGCAGCAAAACAATTTGCTGACTGGTTTTGTTACCTTATAAAATCCGTTTAATGTACTTTCTTCTGTAGGTTAATTATTATTCCTAATGTTGTTACACAACATTGGTAAAAGTAAAGTAAAGTCTGTGATGCAAGCCCATGAAAAATACTTGGTACTCATTTTATAACAAGCTGAGCAGACCTGGGGCCATCCTAGAGTGAAATTATGGTGCAGCCACAGATATATGTAACGAAATTACTGAGTATGATGATCTTTAGTAATCAGTTGTATTATATGACACAAGTGGTGAATATCAGTTGGTCCACTACAACATGCACACTCCTCAAGAGTCAGAGAACAAGCTCTGCTAGATGAGAGATTTCTAATACCATTTCAGTGGAGAGCATACTGAGCTGTTTTCAATATCCACAATCTTGATTGCCCAGTGTTTCTCAGTGTGGTTGATTAATAGTGTTCTTTTGGATGAACAGTAGAGTTGTTGTGTATATTTTTGCACAATACTTCGATGACCAATCCAGTCATCATCTTCAGGTACTGTGAGTTTTGCTGCTGTGTGTACTCACTGCTTGGACTCAAATGAGACTGCATATATTGTGTTCACCAGGAAGTATACCATTGACTTGTAATTTTCTTTAAGTATATTGTTAGCGTTAGGATACACAAGCGTGGTAACAAAGGTATTTGAAGCTTTCTAGATATTGATTTTCATAAGTTTTTGAAAGCAGTCTATTTTCAGTTGACTTTAAATATTACAGCAGATTTGCTGATGGAGTAATCTTAGCAGATCCAGTGAAGATCACCAATTATATGTAAAGGCTTTTGACTCATACCATGGCCAACCATAACATAAATAAAGTCAAAAATAATGGTGAATGATAAACTGGACAAGTAAATAAGGAACAATCATTAAGATATAAAACATAAATCAAAGCAAATAAGCGAATTTTCACATTTGGACAGAACTTTAAGTAATGATGTCAGAAGTCTAATTGATATTAAAAAGAGTGATAATGACCAAAATATCATAACACGAAAGAAGTTCACCAAGATAATTGTTTGAAGTGTTTCAAGCAGAAATCAGGAATCTTGGACTCTGAGCAAACATTTTACATCTACATGTACATTGACATCTGCACTCTGTAAACCACTGTAAAGTGCATAAAAGAGGCTATTTCCCATTGTACCACTTATTAAGGTTTCTTTTCACTCCATTCATGTATGAATTGTGGGAGGATAGATTGCTTAATATGTGTTTCCCAAGATGCATGTCATGCCGGCAGCTGTGACAAGAGCTGTAGAGTCCCACACATGCACTTTGAGACTGGAATGTGGTGAGTGTGTGACATGGCTCCTGTTGCAGTACTATACCAGTGAGCAGTATTGTGATGGAGCAACTGAGGCTTTGAACATAGTGTTTTCATGAGGTGTGCAGCTATAAGAAATTGGAATTATTCCTTTAATGCAGTTCCGAAAAATGCGGTGAATTATATGAGCAAAAAACTAAAATAAAAAAAAAGTAGAGCAAAACCTACAATCCTATCTCATGCTGTTGTTTTATATATGATAATATAAACCAACAAAGACAAGTATGTTATTAAATAACTGATCTAAAGAAAACAAGTTAATTATACTTTAGAAATTGAATTACTGTTGATAGTTTTATCACAGTTTTATCACAGTTATAGTTTACATTTATATTGCCATGAAACAGAATCTTTATTTGTTAAGTAATCTAGAAACTGGTCTCTAACATTGAAAACTTCTGTCCTGTGAAACCAGCTTAAAGGTGAAGGGGCCCTTGTTTTTGGTTGATTGTAACAGTGTTTTCTACATCTGCATTTACCTCCATAATCTGCAAACCATCATGAGGTGCATAGCAGAGTGTTTGTCCCATTGTACCAGTTATTAGGGTTTATTCCCATTCCATTCACCTATGGAATGTGGGAAGAATGATCTTTGAATGCCACTGTAACAATTCTAATCTTATCCTCATGACCCCAAAGTGAGCGATACATACAGGAGTGTAGCATATTCCTAGCATCATCATGTAATTCCAGTTCTTGAAATTTTGTTAAGAGACTTTGTGAGGATAGATTATGTCTATTTTCAAGAGTCATTATTTCACTTCCTTCAGTATCTCTGTGACACTCTCACAGGTGCCAAACAAACCTGTGACCATTCATGCTGCCCTTCCATGTATATGTTCAATATCCCCTGTTAGTCCTCTTTGGTACAGGTCCCACAATATTCTAGAATGGACCACATGGGTGATTTGTAAGCAATCTCCTTTGTAGACTGATTGCACTTCCCCAATATTCTACCAATAAACCAAAGTCTACCACTTGCCTTTCCCACAACTGAGCCTATGTGATCATTCCATTTCGTATCCCTACAAGGTTTATAACCGGGTGTTTGTATGAGTTGGCCAGTTCCAACAGTGGCTCATTAATATTAAAGTCTAGATAAATACATCATCTGCTAAAAGTCTGAGGTTACTATTAATATTGTCAGCAAGGTCGTATGTGAAGTATGTTAGCAGCAAGAAACAATCAATGCCTTCTCTGTGCTATAGCAGTGGATATACTATCAAAGACAGTGCTGCCAAAGCAGAGTTACTAAACACAGCCTTCTGAAACGCCTTCACAAAATAAGATGAAGTAAATATTCCAGAATTCAAATTGAGAACAGCTGCCAACATGAGTAATGTAAATTTTCTTGGAGCAGTGAAGCAACTTAAATCACTTAATAAAAGCAAGTCTTCTGGTGCAGACTGTATACCAATTAGGTTCCTTTCAGAGTATGCTGATGCATTAGCTCCATACTTAACAGTCATATACAACCATACGCTTGACAAAAGATCCATATCCAAAGACTGGAAAGTTGCACAGGTCACAACAGTATTCAAGAAAGGAAGTAGGAGTAATCCACTAAATTACAAGCCCATATTGTTAACGTCGATATGCAGCAGGATTTTGGAACATATATTGTGTTTGAACATTATGAATTATCTCGAAGAAAATGGTCTATTGATACATGGTCAACATGGGTTTAGAAAACATCATTCCTGTCAAACACAACTAGCCCTTTATTCACATGAAGTGTTGAGTGCTATTGACAAGGGACTTCAGATCAGTTCCATATTTCTTGATTTCCAGAAGGCTTTTGATACTGTACCACACAAGCAGCTTGTAATGAAATTGCATGCTTATGGAATATTGTTTCAGTTATGTGACTGGATTTGTGATTTCCTGTCAGAGAGGTCACAGTTCATAGTAATTTATGGAAAGTCATCAAGTAAAACAGAAGTGATTTCTGGCATTCCCCAAGGTAGTGTTATAGGCCCTTTGCTGTTCCTTATCTACATAAACGATTTGGGAGACAATGTGAGCAGCTGTCTTTGGTTGTTTGCAGATGACGCTGTCGTTTATCGACTAATACAGTCATCAGAAGATAAAAAAAAACAAACAAACTGCAAAACGATTTGCAAAAGATATCTGAATGGTGTGAAAAATGGCAGCTGACCCTAAATAATGAAAAGTGTGAGGTCATCTCCATGAGTGCTAAAAGGAACTCATTAAACTTTGGTTACACGATAAATCAGTCTAATCTAAAATCCATAAATTCAACTAAATATGGAGGTATTACAATTACAAACAACTTAAATTGGAAGGAACACATAGAAAATGTTGTGGGGAAGGCTAACCAAAGATTGTGTTTTATGTGCAGGACACTTAGATAATGTAACAGACCTACAAGGAGACTGCCTATACTACACTTGTATGTCCTCTTTTAGAATACTGCTGTGCGGTTTGGGATCCGTACCGGATAGGACTGATGGAGTTCATTGAAAAAGTTCAAGGAAAGGCAGCATGTTTTGTATTATCACAAAATATGGGAGAGAGTGTCACAGAAATGATACAGGATTTGGGCTGGACATCATTAAAAGAAAGGCATTTTTCGTTGTGACGGAATCTTCTCCAGAAATTCCAATCACCAACTTTCTCATCTGAATGTGACAATATTTTGTTGACACTGACCTTCATAGGGAAGAACAATTACCACAATAAAATAAGGGAAATCAGAGCTTATACAGAAAGATATAGGTGTTCATTCTCTCTGTGTGTTATACAAGATTGGAATAATAGAGAATTTTGAAGGTGGTTCGATGAACCCTCTGCTAGGCACTTAAATATGAATTGCAGAATATCCATGTAGATGTAGATGTAGATACAACATGGATGGCTCTATCACACTTCCTTGGAGCACACCTGAAGTTACTTCTACATCTGATAATCGCACTCCATCCATGATCGGCCGGCCGTTGTGGCCGAGCGGTTCTAGGCGCTTCAGTTTGGAACCGCGCAGCCACTGCGGTTGCAGGTTTGAATCCTGCCTCGGGCATGGATGTGTGTGATGTCTTTAGGTTAGTTAGGTTTAAGTAGTTCTAAGTTCTACGGGACTGATGACCTCAGATGTTAAGTCCCATAGTGCTCAGAGCCATTTGAGCCATCCATGATAACATGCTGCATGTTTCCTACCAGACAGTTATCAGTTCAGTCACAAATTTCAGTTGACACCCCATACAGTTATAATTTTGACAATAAGCATAGATGTGCCACTGAGTCAAATGCTTTTCAGAAATTAAGAAATACTATATATACCCTACTGCCTTTATCCATAGCTTTCAATATATCTTATGAGAAAAGTGTAAGTTGGGTTTCACATGATCAGTGTTTTCAGAGTCCATGTTGGTTGGCATTGAGGAGTTCAAGTCTAATGATTTCAGCTGTCTCTCAACTCCACTGACAATAATATTTATTTCGATTCATCTTTTCAGTGGTATAAGAATCAAATTAGGACAATTCTCATGGGTTTCCCTTTGTAAAGGGACATATGAAAATGGAATTAAACAATTTAGCTTTTGCTTTGCAACCCTCAGTTTCAGTTTGTGCCTCATTCACTAGGTACTGACACTAACTTTGGTGCCCCTAACAGCCTTTACATATGATCAGAATTTATTTGGGTTTTATGAAATATTATTTGACAATGTATTGCTAAGGTTGTCATTGAGGACATCAAGCATTGCTCTCTTGACACCCAAAAGTGTTTCACTCAGTGTATCTCTATCTACACCTATTATGCAGTAATCTCTGTTAATTTAGAAGTTTCTTTACAGTGACTGCATACCATGGAGGTTCCCTCCCATTATGAACTGTTCTACTGGATACATATCTATCCAAGGCATGGTCAACTATTCTTTTAAACTTCAGCTATAGTTCCTCTACATGATCCTGCCCTCTGCTGAAAGTTTCAATCTATTCCAGGTAGTTTTCTGAGTAGGCATTTGGTAATGTTTCACAGGGTGTCTTATCATGCCCACTACTAACAAAACTGTAATTTTCCCAATTATTTGTTGGATGATTAAAGTCTCCACAAATGATTGCAGTGTGATTGGGGAACTAAGGTTTGCTCTAAAGTTTTCAAATGCACAAGGAAATGTGTCTGGTGGGTGATATAAGGATCCAATTATCATTAAATGCCCACACCTGATACTGAGTCTTGCTCAAACAGTCTCACATGTAGCTTTAATTTCTGTGTTAGTGGATTTGAGTTTCTCATCTACAAATACACCAGCCCCATGTCCCATTTGCCTGTCCTTTTGATATACACTTAAATTTTCCACAAAAATCTCACTGCTATCAATTTCAGGCTTCAACCAGCTTTCTGTACCTAGTGTTATGTGAGCTTCACTGCTTTTCATGAGTGTTTCAAACTCTGGCACTTTGTTGCGAATGCTTCAGCAGTTTATCATTAGGTTTTTAACACCTTCAACTATGGGAGGCATTTCTTCTGATCTAATACTGACACTTCTGGGTTTCCTAAAGCTATCATTACCTGGATTTGATGGAGAGTTGTCTAATCTAAAAAACCCTTGTGTGCACCACACATACAGGAAGCTACATGAGTAGCAGCCTCTGACATACACTGCACACCTGACCCATTTAGAGGGACCCTACAGATCTCAATCCTATGGAGCAAGTGCAGGACGTCACAGCCTAGCTTGTCACAGAACCTCTGAAGTCTCTGGTTCAGTCCTTCCACTTGACTCAGAACCAAGGGGCCATCATCAGTTCTAGGGATAGTCCTGTATATTGTGAGCTTTGCTGAAACTCCATGCACCACACTGGTCTTCTCAACATTTTCTGTCTGTACAGTCACTGGAATGGCCAAGTATGATCTCAGAGTGCAGACAACAGGCATCATTTGTTCCAATGTGCACCTCAATCTGAAGCTGGTTGCACCTCATGCCCTCAATGGCTGCTGAAATAGCCTCTTCAACATGTTGAATGAGGCCCTCAGGCATACACACTGAGTGCTCCTGGTGTCCTTTCCTGTCCTTAGTGACGTTCCCCTAAGGAGTACCATCATCAGCCATTAAACTGCTGATGATTAATAGACTCCTACCCTTTGGTGTTTGCCTTCTCCTGACACTGGACAAAACAGGTTTCCACAAAACTGCAGAACCCAGTCTTCCAAATCTGGTGTATGAACAGTCTGCTGCCTCCCTACCTGTTTGTCCATCTGAAAGCACCCATGATCACACGAGCACACAAAAGAAGGCTTGAAATGTTGTGTGATGTGGTTGTTTTCTGTGAGGGTACTTGTTTTGGTGGAACCGTGCTGCCTCTCAACCATTTCCATTCACTTGGCCGTACACAAACACCATCTCGGGTTGTTCCTGACATGAATACCAAACCATTCTCCTGCTTACAGTATGTTAAGTCAGTCACACAGCCTGCAATGCACAAGGAGCACATTGCATGTGCTCAGAGGAACTTACACTCATCAGCACCATCTCCCATGGCAATGATGCATTTCTGGACACATGTTCAAAGAACTATTTTTCCTCCTTTTCCAGTCTATCACTGCAATTTGTCAGTTTTATTAATTTTCACACTATATATCTTTGACAACATATATAGGAATTAGGACTGTGAAATTTTTAAAAATATTGGAAATATGAAATTTATTGACATTTAAAAAAAATAATCTTTATCAGCCCTTGATATATTGAAAAAAAAAGTATCAATATATCAATTGAAAAAATCTATGTACCAGTCTATAAAAATATCTGCTGCACATTGTAAATATACTGCCAGTTTTAGAGCTGTGTATTTAAGTATTGATTTATTATTAAATATTCTGTACATCAACAAGCTATCAGCCTGCTTATCTCCCTTAGAGCAAGCATTGATAGGAAAATGATACACATTCATGCTTGGTGATAACCACTTTACTAACAAGTGTCCGTCTTTCAGTTTCATCACATACTGGATTTGTCCAGAACACTTCATGTCAACTTCCTTTTTTTGTCTTTCATTTCTGCAAACACCAGCAAACTAGTGGCTGTAATGCCAAAATTGCATGATGAAGTTAAATGCTGCCGTTTCTACTGGCAGCAGTGAGTGCCAATTATGTTAGCATTTACCCTCACACATCTCTGCCAACTGCAATGGCCAATCTTGTCACTTAGAGTTTTGTTCAATTTTCAGCAACTGTTTTTGAAGACTGCTGATGTGAAGAAACAGTCCACTAGTTTCATTATAAGTTTTATTTTTATTTTTTATTTATTTTTTAATGCAAATCACATGCAGTTTCTTCACACCAGAAATCTTGGTATTCCATTCACACTGCCAATTCCCCACGTGCAATCAGAATCAGACTTCTTCTTTGTACCACCTGCTCTTGCTTCACATAGTCAAAGAGAAAGACTCCTGGATATGATGAAAGCTCAAAAAGTAGTAAGACTCCTTCAAGCAGTGAAAACAAAATTATGTCCTACTACAATTAAAAAAAAATTCAAATACTTACTGAAAATTCCGAAAAAATTTAATATAAAATAAAAATATCAGCTCTTGGTATTGTCATTTCAGTATTGATAGATTGCTATATCAGCAAAAGAAATATCTCTGATATATATATTGATATTTTTTGGAAAAAGTATCACTATATTGACATTTTATTGACAGTCCTAATAGGAATGGTGACTATGGATGGATTTAACTTAGCATCTAGTTACTGAAGGTCAGATATGGAGAAAAGAGGAGTTGCCACTTACATTAGGAAGAGATATAAATATAATAAGGATATAATAGAGGGAAACATTCCACGTGGGAAAAATATATCTAAAAACAAAGATGATGTGACTTATGAAACGAAAGCGCTGGCAGGTCGATAGACACACAAACAAACACAAACATACACACAAAATTCAAGCTTTCGCAACCCTCAGTTGCTTCATCAGGAAAGAGGGAAGGAGAGGGAAAGATGAAAGGATGTGGGTTTTAAGGGAGAGGGTAAGGAGTCATTCCAATCCCGGGAGCGGAAAGACTTACCTTAGGGGGAAAAAAGGACAGGTATACACACGCACACACACCGATAACCAACCGCACATACACAGACACAAGCAGACATTTATCTTTCTGCTCCCAGGATTGGAATGACTACTTACCCTCTCCCTTAAAACCCACATCCTTTCATCTTTCCCTCTCCTTCCCTCTTTCCTGACGAAGCAACCGTGGGTTGCGAAAGCTTGAATTTTGAGTGTATGTTTGTGTTTGTTTGTGTGTCTATTGACCTGCCAGCGCTTTTTTTTGGTAAGTCACATCATCTTTGTTTTTAGATATATAAATATAATAACACTGATATACACAAATTTTTACATTATCAGCATTTTGAAGCTCGTGCTGCAGAAAAACATTTTTGTGGAAAGTCGATAACAAACGTCATGATATACAAGGCTCCTCATGATAATTTTCATTTATTTATGAAATAACTTGCCACATTATTAAACTTTTTTACTTTGAAGTAAAATGTGATAATATTAAGTGGAGGTTTAAATTTAAATTTTGTAGAGAATCTGTATTGTAGTGTTATACCTACTTGAGCCTCTTGCCATTTCATGTAATCCAGCTCTCCTTGTATGATTTACAGCAAGAGTTAAGGGAACCAGCTATGCTACTATTCATAGCATTTTTATAGGTGCATCAGGACCACAAAATCATAGTGTACTCTCACAGTTAGTGGCCTCAGGGCACACTCAAAGACTTCATAAACAGTTCCTTGAAAAGGTATCCAGCAGCTCTGCACGAGGTGGCTGTAGGTATAAAGAGTTACATCATGGCCTCTCAGCGAGAGAATGGCCAACAACACCTGCATCTGCTCATAGAAGCCCATCTAGGAAAGCAGCTAAATGTGCTTCCCCACAATGGTGGTTGTGTGCCAGCTGTGTTCTCATCAGTGAAGCTGAGAACAAAGTGACAGCAGCCCAAGGCAACCAAGTTCTTTAGGTCAGGCTGGCTGTTCCATCATAGATCAATGCCATCTAGTTAGGCCATCGATAGAGTGTCACAGGTCTCACCTTGAATCTGGTTAGCAAAAAAGTGAGAACTGGGATTTGGTAGTCAGAGTATTTTTACTGGTTGCTTTATGCCAATGACGTTATCATGTGGCAAGTATGACTGAATGTGGCCTAGTTTTCTGGACCCATCAGTGCTCGGCACTGTGCCTTTGTGTTTGTGTCCCGACTCATCTCTTCAGGCTTTCAATTTGGTTATTTGTGCAACATCTTTCTTGTGTAAGGCTGCTCTTGCTTACAACCTATGCATTGTTACTTCACTGTGCATGGTCAACAGAATGATGTTATGCTCCCTTCTCCGCACTCTACTGCATGGGCATGCTGATCCTCAAACTTGGGTGTCATCACAAATATTTTACATCAACAATCATATTCTATATATTCTGGGTATCTTCCTGCTCCCATGGAGCTCATGGCTCATGTTTTGACCCTTAATCCTATAACACTCTGTTTCATGTTCAGCCCATTACTGTTATCCTCT
Source organism: Schistocerca serialis cubense (assembly GCF_023864345.2). Lineage (NCBI taxonomy): Eukaryota > Metazoa > Arthropoda > Insecta > Orthoptera > Acrididae > Schistocerca > Schistocerca serialis. Next base: position 521,337,800 of record NC_064644.1, read on the forward strand.
TAAAGCCACATATTTGGCTGAAATTATCTCTTACACATTAATGCAATCTCTCATAAATTCACAATCTCATCCACAATTTTAATGCATAATTTATTATGTGTTATTCGTTAACTCTGTGAGAATATTGTGAACTGTGGTATATTAATTTCATAACATACATAATCTGACTTTGTATTAAATATGATTTTATTCATTAACTTATTGTATATTGTCATCCTCAGATACTATGGACTCTGTGTGTATAATTTCAGCTGGTGCCTGGGTACCATAAAATTCTTTTCATTTATTGTGTAGTATGAGCAGTTGAAATGATTCTCATTAATTTTTTTTTCTGTTGTGTAGGAAGATTATAATTTCATAAATATGTATGAAGGAAACAGTAACTGTATTGTCTGCAATAATGGGTGACAAGTTGGTTTTTGCTCAACAGTACTCATGTATCCAATATTTTCTTCTTCAGTTTTGCTTTTCAAGATACACTATTTGAACTTCACCACAAAACTGTACCACACCTAATGACAGAATCAGAATAACTATAATGTACTATTTGTGTACTTGTATCAGTAGAATTTTCTAGGATTTTCAGTGCAAATACAGAACTTATTAATTTATTTGACAGAAAATCAGTTTGAGCATACTTTTAGTCCAAGGAATTTGACACTGTCAACTTCTTCCACAAATTGATTGTTATGTTGTATTTTAAGTGCCACTGATTTTAAATATTTGGTTTTGAAATGCACCATATGGGTTTTTGCAATGTTCACTTTCAACCCATTAACTGGTACAAGTTTCATATAGTATTTATTTATTTGTTTTATTTATCCACAAAATCATGTTCATGACATGGGACACAAGTTACAGCAATGAATTGTTGAAGTATAATACTTTTTCTTACATTGACTATATGGCAATACATAAAATACATATCTACCTTACAGTCATTCAAGATTGACATATTAGACTAAATTAAAGCTGCACGTGACATAAATTGGTCTCCATAAATTCAGCATCAGAATAAAAACAATGCTGGAGCAATACACTGTTAACTTTCTTCCTGAAAGAGTTTTTATTATTCTTGACTGAGCAAGGTAGTTTATTATAAAGTATGCTGCCTATGTGCCTCACACCATCATGGCATTTGACTGAGTCTCTGATTATCTAGATGAATGTTGCTTACAATGCGGATGTCATGATCATGAATGTCACTATTTGTTTTGAAGAGATGAATATTCTTACTGACAAATGAAACAGTCTCTAGGATGTATATACATGGTACAAGAAAATTCTGAGTTCTTTAAAGACTGGTTTGGTAGGTGTGTGCAATGGCAATCTTAACATGACCTTGACAATTCGCTTTTGCATAACAAATATTTTCCTATTTATTGCCCCCCAGAATGGAATGCCATATGAGAGGACTGAGTTCACTAGTGCAAAGTATACAGTTTTAATGGTGGTCACATCACAGCTTTGGCTAAGAATTCTGAAGGCATAGCACAGGCTACTCAATTTACACAGTAGTTTCTCTCTGTGGATATTCCACTGCAGCATGTTATCTATCCAGAGACATAAGAATTTAGTCTCACTGACTTGTTCAGTAACTTTGTTGTCCATAATTAGTGGTTCTATATGTGTTGTATGGTTTTTTGGCGGGCAGAAGACCATATGAGTCGTTTTTTCCATATTAAGTAGGAGTTTGTTCTCATAGAGCCAGTATAGGAGCCTTTCACTGCTGTCAATTAGGTCAGCTCTCACCTGGTGCGGAGAAATGTTGCAAGAGAGGAGGTTTGTATCATTGGCGAATAACACAGGTACTGTTGAGGGTAGGTGTTCTGTGAGGTCATTAATGAAGATAAGGAAGAGGAGGGGGCCTAAGGTTGAACCCTGTGGGACTCCTGATGTGACTGGTATTATATCTGAATGGGCTGTTCTTCTGTCATTTGTTGCTATTTCTACCAGCTGCCCTCTGTTTGATAGATATGACTGGAACCAGTCATTACAGACTCCTCTTATTCCATATGCATCCAGTTTGCTGAGTAGTAGTGTGTGGTAGACTTTTTTTTTTATTTGTTGTTTACTGAGCATCCATTTTATCATATACAATGATATAGGAGTTGTCATGTTACATTATATGAGTTTGTAATTATACAGTAAATTAATAACATTGGTCTACAGTGGTAAAACGTATATAAATATATATCTCGTGTAGCATATAGCAGAGAATAACAAAACAAACAATACTTAATTATTTATAGTTCATACTATTTTCATACATTTGTTTTTCACATATGAGTTATCATTATCATTGACCACTATGAATAATAGAACAAGCAATAATTAATTAATTATAGTGTGTACAGGCAGACTATTTTCATACATTTGTTCAAATATGAATTATCATTATCATTGACCACTATGTCACTATGTTCTGAAAATCCATATACTGTGTAACACTGCAATAACATTCTCTTAATAACATTTTTTAAGCTCCTTTTTAAAAATGTAAAACTTTTCTATCTTTTTGATGCTTAAGGGAAGAGCACCAAAAAGGATTTTGGGTGATACATTGCACTTTTGTGATATTGAGCTGTTTTGTGTGTTTCTCTATGGAAATCATTCATGTGTCTTGTTGGGTAGTCATGGCACTCACTATTTAAAGAAGAAAATGGGGGGTGAGATTTGTAAAAGCAGATACTTTTGTAGATATATAAAGATGGAACCGACATTATTTGAAATTCTTTGAAAATTTCCCAGATCAAGTGCTTTTGTCAGATCAATAAAAAGTCCAGAAGCATAATGTTTTTCATTAAATGCTTCATTAGTAAATGAAAAGAGAGACTCATTGATTGATTTATTTTTACGAAAACCAAACTGCTGTGCTGTTAGTAGGGAGTTGTTTACAAGAAAGGACATTATATGGGTATATACAATTTTTTCAATTATTTTGGACACATTTGGGAGAAGGGATATGGGTCAGTAGTTGTTGACTTCATGTTTGTCCCCTTTCTTGTGTAATGGAACTATCTTGGAGGTTTTGAGAGTTTGAGGGAAAATGCCAGTATTCATCAACCAGTTGATTATGTTGCAGAGTGGTTGTATTATTTCATTGGCAACCTGTTTTATTACATAGGCAGGTAGACCATCAAGGCCAGATGAGAGGGAACTTTTCATTTTAAAAACTCAGAATTCTTTCTGATCATCATCATCATCTTCATTAAAGTCCTGTCAACAATTGCAGTACTTATATTAGATGACTATTTTCAAACCTTACAGGTTCATTTTCAAGCCTGGCCTATTGAGCCTGTGCTGACAGTGCCTGATCTTAATAAGAAACATCAAAATGACAACACATGCTTTATAAAATGTTTGCAGAATGAATTTCATAATCCACATGTGCCTCTTAGCAAGACAAAAATGAAACTGAGTCCAAAACTGCTAATTCTAATTCAACAGTTCTGGTAGTGGCCCCATGGAATAGTAAAAGCAGTTTTTGGAGAGTCCTGTGGCACTACTTCTACCTGGTGATAGCCATTCTTCAAATACATTGTTCAGAAATATTTGCATGATGCACAGTGTGTAAAGCCTCTGTTATGTTTGGTATAGGACAAGCATCAGTAACAGTTCTCACATTAAGATATCGACAGTCACAGAAAAATCTGTACTTCCTAGTGCCATCTAATGACTTTTTGGGGACAAGAACCATAGGTGCACCCCATGGACTGTCACTATGTTCAATAATCCCATCAGCCAGCTGTTGATCAAAGGTTGCAGATATCTTAGGACCCTACATGATTTCCTAATTACTAGTGCATTATTGCTGTCGGTATTCTGTGCTGCAAGACTGGTGTTGTTGGTAGTAAATCTTTAGACTGCAGTAACAAAGTTTACATTGGTTTCCTATTATTCCCTTGTAAGTTCATCGCTTTCTCATGTAATGCAGATTCATTGACAGTTTGCTTGCTGTAAAGTTTCTCTCTTGATTGATCTATATCATCCTCATCTCAGACATCTAAATTAGCAATCAGTAAACATTTTGGTATATTCACCTTATCCATTCCAAAATTATTAAGACCAAGCAGAACCATAAAATTTCCATCTATTTCACTGACAAACACTACATTTCTGCATGCAAAACAGTGTGACTTATCCAACTCATCACTACTTTCTAAAGATTCTACAACACACAATACTTCCTTTGGTAAATCTGCACCTACAATAACCCAGACTAGCTTTCCTGTATGCTGGACAAGTCCATTAGACAGCTGGCCAAACTTTTGCACTTTATTAAGAATCTCATGGTACATAAAATATGTCTTTGTGTCACTGACTAACCATAACCTAGGCATATTTACACACATTTTAGTCTCTCCAGTTGCCCAGTTTAGTAATAGCCATTATGTCACTAATAAAGACAGGCACATCTTTGATGATTAATGGGAGGAATGGGTATAGTCAACATGTTTTCACCTCTCCTGAATCAGACTGTACTTGCCTGCTAGTGGCCTGTACTTTCTTCTTAATGCATCTTTACTCTCCTTCTATTCAGCATTAGACTCTAACAATTTATTTAATTATTTACATTTTGTGTGTGTAGGTCATCAAGCTGATGACTTTTGCAAATGTCATATGTAGGTTGAATAGATTAATATATATAACACTTACTTACAACACTGGTACATACATTCATCTTAATATTCTAAATGATATTACATGTTACAACAGAGGGCAAGTAGATTAGAATCCAGAGTGAATATAAAAAAGGCTGTGAACTCCCTGCAGAACAGCTGTGGTTCACAAGTTTTCAAAGCAAGTGGCAGCTTGTTGAACCATATCTGCCAATTAATATAAGGACTATTGTCAGTTATTCTTAACTTTGTCTTCTGCCTGAAGTAGTCACCCTTACTTCTAGTATCTTAATTGCGCATATCACTGCACTTATTTGCATTGTTTTTACTACTAAAAAAAAAAATAATAATCACACACAACCATCAACTCTAGCATTCCAGCCTGAGATGCTAGAGTTTGTGGTCATGTGTGCATGAGGTGTGCTTGCTTGTGTGTGTGTGTGTGTGTGTGTGTGTGTGTGTGTGTGTGTGTGTTTGTGTGTGAATGTTGCGTGCATATCTTTCATTACTGATGAAGACTGTGGCCATAAGCTACATGTGAGCATGTTTTCGTCATGCCTGTCTGCAACCTGACATGTCTTTTTTATGGTAAGTAGCAATCTATCTTTACCTACATTGCTTATAGAAGTACAAGGGATCCACTGTTAAATATTCATGTTGGACAGAGGTTTCACGACAGGATTCTCTGGACTTTCGTCCTTGCATTAACCTAATGGCTCTTTTCTGCAGTACTAATATTCTATTTATGTGCAGGTCTGCTGCACAACAACCCACAGTTCTATAGCATAATTAAGCAATGAACATCTCTTCCATAGTAAACAATTTTCAACATTTGACTTGGGACTGTTTTTGCCAGCTGACTTATCAGATGCAAGCTACTGCTGATTTTCTCACATGCAGAATTAATGTGGTTTACCCAGTGTAGACTTTTGTCCAGGTGGACACCAAGACATTTAATGTTATCTATTTCTGCTGATGTTTATTTCAACTTCATGAGAATCAGATGTTCTAAATTTTAGTAACTGGGAATTACTAATGTTGGTGTTTAGACCCTGGTGTAGAAAATTAGTGGTTACTCCTATCACCCCCATAGTTGCAACTGAATGTAATGCCTCAAAGTATTTTTCATAAAATAAGAGGGAGGTGTCATCAGCATAGATTGCTAGATGTGAGTTGAAGGGTTGTGTGATGTCATTAACATAAACCAAGAAGAAAAAGGGACAAAGAATTGATCCCTGTGGTACCCCCTGGATTACTATATCTTTAGAAGACTGGAAATCTATTATCTTACTATCTATTTTACATAAAAGTTTTGTATACTTTTTGCGAGATGCCAAGTATGTGGTGAGTGATTGCATGGATGAGTCCTTAAAGTTGTAAGCCTTCAGTTTCTTGATGAGCAATCCATGGTTGACTGAGTTGACTAGATCTAAGAATGTGCCTGCTGTCTTCATACCTTGGTCTAGGAGGGTATACACTTTATGGAGGAATTCAGAAATTGCAGTTCTTGTGCACTGATCTTTCTGAAAGCCACGCTGTGTTTCTGTTACCGATTTGTTCTTTGTAAGACAAGCAGAGTACTGAGAAATGATAACCATCTCAAAAACCTTATTAAAGGTAGGGACTTCAACAACGTCTTGCAAAGTTGCCCCACCTGTTTCTGGCATTTTTGTAATCTCGATCTGCCATTATACTAGAAAAAGTGAGGGGACTTTACCTAAAATGCAAAACAAGAAACAAATTATATTAAACTGTGTGCCATATCTTGGCTCAGGGGAATTCTGTACAATATTATGCCTCATGGTTAACCATCTACAAGTATTACATGGATCCACTACTGCCTTAGTACTTGACAACTCATGCATAGATAAAATATAAAATTGACACCTCGAACAGAACCATTATAACAGATAAAACAACACTACATAACAAACCTGACATCATACTCACCAATAAAAAGAAGAAATTAACACAACTAATCAAAATATCCATACCCAATACAACAAATATACAGAAGAAAACAGGAGAAAAAATTGAAAAATACATCCAACTGGCTGAGGAAATCAAGGACATTATACTATCAACTACAGGAGTCATACCACACAATATCCACCAGTACATCAACACAATACAGCTACATCCAAACATATATATGCAAGTACAGAAATCTGTAATTATTGATGCATGTTCAATTACCCAAAAGTTTCTAAATGCAATGTAACATATACTGTACAGTTAAAAGGAAGTCACGCTTGATCAAGGTCAACGTTATTTTCCATTTTTAACGAGACATAACATCTAAAAAAGGAAATAAATAATATTTATTTGTCCATAATAACTTTACAGTCTTGGAAATCATCAGTTTTTCTACATTAATAAAGACATCACGCCGTACATATAGTATAATGAATATATACAACAAGAGCACTTTATATAAATGTTTACCACCATTAATATACAGTCAATAATGGAGTTCAGAAATCTTTGAGAGAATATAAACACTTTTTTTTGTTTAGGATCTGTTTCAATTTTCCTTTAAAAAGATTTTAATGGAGTTGTTTTATATTAGTTGGCAATCTATTATAGAATTGTCTTCCAGCTTCATGTGGACTGTGATCTGTAGCTCTTTTATGTCAGTACCCCATGGCAATCTCATCTGATTCATGTATTGTAATTTTGAATATCTCTGTTCATTACATTTGATTCATCACTCTCTTTTATAAACATCATAGTCTTAAGGACATACAATGAATACACAGTCAGTAGATTATAATTTTTGAGGTTGTCTGTACAGGATTGGTTTTTACTCATATTGGCAATTATCCTAACTGCTCTCTTTTAAAACCTGAACATCCTATCCATGTAAATTGTGGGTACCTCACTCCAAAACTCAATGCCATATTGCAAATGTGAGTGAATTAACCCATAACTCTTATTTTATGGTAGGAGGTTTTATTACACTTGAGCGGTGTTTCAGTAAGTAAATATTGCAGCTAACCTGTTGTTTAGTATTTTTCACTATCATAAATGTTTTGGCGTTGATCATCTTTGGTTGTGTGGTAGCGCTAGTGTTTATAGTGTGTGTGTGTGTGTGTGTGTGTGTGTGTGTGTGTGTGTGTGTGTGTGGGCGCTCGCGCGTGCGCGTGTGCTCTTCCCACGTAAGATGTCCATTAATAACAATGCCTAAAAGCTTATGTTAACTGGATGTTTCAAATGTAGACAGTGACTGAGAATGATATTGGTTACAATTCATCAAGAACTTCATTACAACAGTCGTAGCCTTATTCATTTTACCCTTATTCACTATTAGATATTCTGTCCTCAATTCAGAATTCTCTTTACTGCTTTGTAAAGCTAGCTAATCAGTAAATCCCTGGATAATAAATGATGTGTCATCAGCATGGATCACTATCTTTGATTTTTGTGACTGTGTTATGTAATTAATATATACAGTAAACAAAAATAACCCAAGAATATTTCCTGGGGAAATGCACAGTTAAGAGTTTTGTTTGCTGGTTTTATAATTAGGATTCTATTTTCATTCTTATTGCACAGTCTAGTACACTATCTTCTATCTGAGAGCTACAAACCCAAGGAGTTTGGTGCAATTCTTTTAGATGGTAAGTTTCTAATTTGGATAATAATACTGCACGATGCACTGAATCAAAGGCCTTAGACTAATCTAGAAAAATCCTAATGACTTTGTTTCCTTCGTACAGACTCTTTAACACTTAATGGATGTGGATCTTTCTTTTTGGAACCCATGCTGCAAGGTGTTTAATGTGTTGCATTTAGTGAAAACCACTCCAGTTGGTACAGAATTACTCTCAAGGAACTTGCCAAGTGCTGAAGTTAATGAAATTGGTCTAGATTCTTTATGTCAGTGGTTGCTCCCTTTTTATACACAGGTTGCATCTACATAATTGTTAAAAGTTCAGAAAAGGTCTCTTGGCCAATTGAACAGTTTATTAAGTAACGTAGATTACATGTCACCCCTGCCACAAATGTTTATATTTTGAGTTTTGAGATTATTTCCATTACCTCATATTCTGTTTCACTCATTATGACAAATGAATTACACATTTTAACTAAGTTTGTTTGTAGTGTTAGTTCAATTTGTTCTCTTTGTGTTCCCTATTCCAAGCTGTTTTACCAATATTACTGGATTCACTTATCTGTTCAGCATAATAGTGTGCTTTTAGAGTCTTCAGGCATTCCCTGTTTGTTTTCCTGATGTATTTGTTTTTCGTTAGAAAGTATTGTAATTTTATATCTTGGAACAACACATATAAGTCTTTCATATTTTCCCATAATTTGTGGATCAGTGGAGAAGTTTTAAGAATCTTTGCCTACCATGATTTTCTTCGTTTCTTTACTATTGGACACACCCAATTAAATACTGGTTGTATATTTGACGGAAGTGACATCACTTCTCATGAAGATCATCTTATTTGTATGTCCTCTGCCAGCCTCTGTTTGGAAGATTTTCTCAAAGTTTATTGTGGTCAGTTTTTCTTTTATAAATGAGTAGGTCACTATGCAAAACTATTTTTCGGTCTGTCTTAATCTCTGTTGATACAGCTCTATGGGCCAAGAGATAGTTTTCAATAGTTCTTACCACTAATTCTTCCCTATGTAAATTTGTGAACACGTGGTCAATGCAGGTTTGTGAGTCAGGTGTTAATCTGATTGGTAGTTAATATACCGGGTGATCAAAAAGTCAGTATAAATTTGAAAACTGAATAAATCATGGAATAATGTAGATAGAGAGGTACAAATTAACACACATGCTTGGAATGACATGGGGTTTTATTAGAACCAAAAGAATACAAAAGTTCAAAAAATGTCCAACAGATGGCACTTCATCTGATCAGAATAGCAATAATTAGCATAACAAAGTAAGACAAAGCAAAGATGATGTTCTTTACAGGAAATGCTCAATATGTCCACCATCATACCTCAAAACAATAGCTGTAGTCGAGGAATAATGTTGTGTACAGCACTGTAAAGCATGTCCAGAGTTATGGTGAGGCATTGGTGTCGGATGTTGTCTTTCAGCATCCCCAGAGATGTCGGTCGATCATGATACACTTGCAACTTCAGGTAATCCCAAAGCCAATTATCATATGGACTGAGGTCTGGGGACCTGGGAGGCCAAGCATGATGAAAGTGGTGGCTGAGCACACAATTATCACTGAACAATGCGTGCAAGAGATCTTTCACACATCAAGCAATATGGGGTGGAGTGCCATCCAGCATAAACATTGTATGTTCCAGCAGGTGTTTATCAGCCAGGTTGGGGATGATGAGATTCTGTAACATATCGGCATACCTCTCAGCCATCACGGTAGCAGTTACAAAACCAGAATCACGCATTTCCTCAAATAAAAAAGGCCTGATAATGGTAGATGTGGTAGATCCAACCCATATTGTGACTTTCTCATTATGCAATGGAGTTTCCACGACAGTTCTAGGATTTTCGGTAGCCCAAATTCTGCAGTTGTGGGCTTTGACAGACCCTCAGAGCGTGAAATGAGCTTCATCGGTCACAACACGTTACTCAACCAACTGTCATCTTCCGCCATCTTTTGAAGTGCCCACACCGCAAATGCCCTCCACTTCACTAAATCACCAGGTAACAGTTCATGATGCCAATAGATTTTGCACGGACAGCATTGGAGGGTACGCCTAAGTGCCAACCAAACATAAGTGTATGGAACACCAGTGTGACGTGCGACTGAATGAGTGCTGACTTCCCCATGCATAGATGAACCCACTACAGTCTCCATTTCTTCCTGAACTGTCTCAGCAGCATTATGCCTTGTGCTCGGTTGGCCACTATGGAGTCTATTGTCTAAATAACCTGTGGCTTCGAACTTCGAAATCATTCTCACCACAGCTGCATTTGTCAACGGACCTTTACCCGTTTGAATCCCCTTCCTATGGTGATAGGATCATAATGCTGAACTAGCACATTCCCCAGTCTGATAATACAGCTTCACTAAAAGTACCTTTTCAGGTAACGTCAACATGCTGCGACTGCTGGCGCATCTGATTCTCTCTCTCATTACAGCTCCTTTTATACACGATTGTCATGCACAGTCACTGACATTTTGCTGTCCAGCACCATCTGTCGGACATTTCGTGAACTTTTTTTTTTTCTTTTTTTGGTGTGTGTTCTAATAAAACCCCATGTTATTCCAAACATGTGTGTCAATTTTTACCTCTCTATCTACATTATTCCGTGGTTTATTAAGTTTTCAACTTTATACTGACTTTTTGATCACCCGGTATATGGATATGGCTGTAACAATGTACCAAGTTAGAATACCTAAGGTAATTTACAGCAGACTTCTCTAGAACTGCTATGATACTGGGAGAGATCCACATGCTCCCACTATTAAACAAAAGTAACCTTCCAATTTCTGTGGATGTTCCTGTGGCCCTACATGACCACACATAAATGAAGAAAAAAAATCAACAAAAGACTGCTACTCACAACACAACATAGTACTGAACCGGAATCTGTAGCAGTAAAGCTTGATGAGAAACTTGACAGGCAATATCAGCTATTGATGTATATGTGCAGGTATGGTACCAGGTGTAGACATCTCAACAAATGGCAACCATTTCTGATACCAAATATAGAGGTTGGAGCCATGGCCTCTATGGTTGTCATGATATTGTGTTGCAAACTGCAGGCAATGCGGGCTGGGAGATGGGGAGTGTGAGGACGGGATCTATCACACATTGAAAGACAATATTAAGGCATTGTTAACAGAATGCACATTCATTACCCATGGATATACAGTTATTTTCTTTGAGGTGTTTAGCCATGCAAGCAAGTGAAACTCACACATCGATGGTATGTGCACCTGCTCACCTTGCAGTCTCAAATGCTGCAGTGGTACACACAGTGAGCTGCTACATCATAGGAGATTGCTGACCAGACTCACTGCATACACTGTCAGCATGGTTCCAGTGGCCAGCAGCATGGCTAACAGATTAGCATATTATCAGGGCATTCTCATAGACATAATAGACAGTATTCTGAAAAGGCACTCAGCTGTTTTGCACAAGATGGCTATAGTCATAAAGAGTTACATCACAACCCTTCAGTGAGAGAATGGCCAGTGAGACTAGAGAATGCTCATAAAAGCAGGTCTGGGGCAGCAGCTGGCTTCATTCCCCCAGGATGATTCTAATATGGAAGCTCACCATGTACCATCAGCAAGGCCTACAGGGTGCCTGGTTATATGTGGTGCCCACTCACGTCTTTTCATCAGCAAAGGTGAGGACAAGATGGCAGCAGCCCACAGCAACCAAGTCGGTCAGGCTGGCTGGCTGTTGCAGTTTACATTGAAGTCATCTAGATGGATCACAGATGGAGCATCGCAGCTCCTGCCTTACAACTGGTTAGAAACAAATTGAGAATTGGAATTTGGAAGTCAGAGCATTTGTTCCAGTTGGCCTATGCTGACGATGTTATCGTGTGGCAAGCATGACTGATTGTGGCCTATTTCTCTGAACCTGTTAGTGCTCTACACCACACTGTTGTGCCCCAACTCCTCACTTTGGTCATTCAGTTTGATTATGTCTGCAACAACTTCATGCTGTAAAGCCACTCTTGTGTATGACCTGTGTTGTTACTTCACTGTGCTTGGTCAAGAGACTGATGTTCTGCTTCCTTCTCCACTGCCAGTTTGGTCATCCAGCTTAGGTGGGGTGTGGCAGATAACACAGTAGTGTGTCCATGCTACACATAATATTGGCTGTCTTTTCTTTTTTGCGTTTGATCTTGATATTGTGTGTTAGTCTGCCTTGGCTTCAGCTCTGGCACTCTCGCCAGCCAGGGAAAACTTTAAATTTGTTTCATATCCACCTGGTATACCATTCTAGAGTGCAATATTATGAACAAGTTTGCCAGGTAATACTGTACTATTTTCAGCACATCAAACTCAGATGTACAGAAAGGTAATAATGAAATTTTCCAAGAATTAAATGTTACTGTTTTATAATTGTGTGTTTCTTATGACAATAAAATTTGAGAATAATATTTTGTAAGCTACAAAATTTTGAAATGTGACAAAATATTCTTTGAAACATAGAGAAATAGGAGTTTAAAATTAGATAAATTAATCATGGAATTTTGATTGCATTTGGTTTCATTGAATCTTAAATCTTGACTATGTCCTTGAGTAAAATATTTGCATACAGAATATTTATGTCACTGTAATAAATTACATGTGACTTACACTATAGAGATGGATCAGAAAAATACCTTTGGTAAAATAATCTTGACATTACAGGTAAATACAGTGTATAAACTAGGTATTAAAAATGGGAATATTTACGTTAGGGGTGACATCAGTGCAAGTAGAGCTATTCCAGTTTGCTACATCTCGATCCACTTCTTCTTGTCTTTCTTACCAAGCTCCATGTGCCTTGTTTTTTTCTTCTTCCTTTTTTGTCCTTTTTCTGCTATGTTTCAGTGGAGGCTTTTATTACATCAAAATTTTAAAATGTACACTCTTGATCTAATGCTAAGACTAAAAAAATAACACTTCAACATGTTTTTGTCATACAGCTTATTAAAGATACATGTGATACTCTTATAATGCAATTTTCACTATAATATTTTTTGTGATACTTCAGAATATGTTTTTGTTTTGGGCTTACAGTATAAGTGTGCAATCCATATGAATATGATAACAACTTTAGAATAAAGTATTATGAAGATGGAACTGAAATTATGTGATAATTCCAAAACATAAAGTGGTTGTAGAGTTTCATGCTATTGTCTTGCAAACAGTTAGTGTAAAAATTTTGTTGTGCTTCTTTTCAGTAATATACTTCAAAGTAGATTTGATTTAATTAAGATCACTCATAAACAATCACACATGTGACAGCCAAATATATGAAAGACAATGTTACTACAATCTGAATCCATTATTTAACACAATCCGCTACTGGTTGAGCTTGCCAAGAACAACCAACAGGATTTACATAAAATAAATGCAATCTTGCTATTGTTGTGGTCCTCAGTCCTAAGACTGGTTTGATGCAGTTCTCCACACTACTCTACCACGAGGAAGCATCTTTATCCCTGAATAATTACTGCGGCATACATTCTTTTGAACTTTCTTACTATATTCATCCCTTGATCTCTCTCTTCAGTTTTTATCTTTCACAGTTCCCTCCAATACTAAATTGACAATTCCTTGACATCTCATAATGTGTCCTGTCAATCTATGGCTTCTTTTTGTCAGATTATGCCGTAGATTTCCTTTCTTTCCAGTTCTATTCAGTACCTTCTCATTGGTTACCTGATCTACCAGTCTAACCTCCAGCATTCTTCTGTAGCATCATATTTGAAAAGCTTCTATTTTATTCTCATCTGAACTGTTTATTCGCCACATTTCACTTCTGTACAAGGCTACATTCCAGACAAATATCTTCAGTACAGACTTCCTACTGCTTAAAATTATATTTGTTAACAAATTTCTTTTATTCAAAACCACTTTCTTTGCCATTGGCATTCTACATTTTATATCTTCTATACATTGGGAACCATCACTTATTTTGCTGCCCAAATATCAAAACTCATCCACTACTTTTCGTGTCTCATTTCCTAATCTAATTCACTCAGAATCATATGATTTAATTTGACTACATTCCATTATCTTTGTTTTTCCTTTTGTTAATGTTCATCTTATATCTTCCATTCAAGGGACCGTTCATTCCATTCAACTGCTCTTCCAAGTTCTTTGCTGTCTCTAACAGAACAACCATGTCATCACCAAACCTCAAAGTTCCTTATCCAAATTTTTCTTTGGTTTCCTTTACTACTTACTCAAATTACAGATTGACTAACACTGGCAATAGTCTGCAATTGTATCTCACTCTGTTTTTAACCACTGCGTCCCTTTCATGCCTCTCAACTTATAAATGTTGTCTGTTTTCTGTACAAATAGTATATAACATTTCACTCCCTGTATTTTGCCCTGCTACCTTCAGAATTTCAAAGAGTGTATTCAGGTTAACGTTGTCAAAAGCTTTTCCCAAATCTACTAAAGCTATACACATAGATTTTCCTTTCCTTAGCCTGCCTTCTAAGATATGTCATAAGGTCAATATTGCCTTGTGTATTCCTATATTTCTCTGTATCCAAACTGATCTTCCTCAAGGTCATCTTTTACCAGATTTCCCATTCTTCTGTAAATAATTCACGTTAGTATTTTGCTACTGTGATTTATTAAACTGATAGTTTAGTAATATTCATGCTTGTCCACATCTGCTTTCCTTAGAATGGGAATTATTCATGCTTGTCCACACCTACTTTCCTTGGAATGGGAATTATTATATTCTCAAACAAAGGAAGCTCCAGATAGTTATATCAACAATGTAGGAAAAGACAGATTGCTACTTACTATGAAGAAGACATATTGAGTTGTAGACAGGCACAATAAAAAAAACATTCACATATAGCTTTCAGCCATGGCCTTTATTAGTAAAAGACACACACGCATACACTGTTCACACACATGCATGAGCAAGCACACCTTGCGTGCACACGACCGCCAGCTCCAACCTTCCAGCCTGAGATGCTGGAGTTGGCGGTCGTGTGTATGTGAGGTATGCTTGCTTGTGTGTGTGAATGGTACTTATGTGTGTCTCTTTTACGACAAAGTCTGTGGCCAAAAGCTGTATGTGAATGTCTTTTAATTGTGCCTGTCTGCATCTTGATGTGTCTTCTTCATGGTAAGTAGCAATCTGTCTTTTCCTGCATTATTAAATTATTACATTCTTCTTGAAGTCTTAGCATATTTCCCTTGTTTCATATATCTTGCATACCAGGCAGAATAGTTTTAGTCATGGCTGGCTCTCCTGAGGACATCAATAGTTCTGACAGATGTTGTCTTCTCTAGGGGTGTTGTTTCCCTTAGAAATTGTAAAAAATTAAAGTAGGTAGATCACACTTTATTAAAAAAGTAAGTGGCTGGAAGAATTCACCTATTGATTTGTAGTTGAAATATTGGTAATGGAGCCTACAGATCATTGTATGGCCTTTTAACTTTTTGATAGAATACTGTAGCTGTCTGAAACAACAGATTGTTGAGTGTGGGTATGATTCACGTAGTAACCTAAGTCTCAGATCACAAAAATGAGAAAGATTTCTTTAACTTGATGTCACAAAAACATTGAATTTAATAAACATTGTGAGGTACACTGAAGATACATCTGACAAAAATAAAATTTTTCAGTTCCAGATAGTCCAGTTAATGTTTCCATAAGAAATATTTTACCCAGGGAATTTACTGTTGTGTGGTATCCTCCTACCTGTGTTAATGGAGAACTGTGGAACTATGTTGTTACTGTGGAATATATTTCTGAAGAGGAAATCAATTGCCAGCCACCATCACATCACTACTGGAGCTCAGTGTTTGATGAAGATGTCACAGAATATACATTTCCTTATGGATGGCCAATCTCTAAATATAATGTGAGTGTGATATCTGTGGCATCAGGTGGAAATAGAAGTTCATATCCACAGGAGGCTAAGACACTGGAAGACAGTGAGTTGATCTGCTATCATAAATAATTTAACAGCTGCAACTAATAACCTAGGAATGTAATATAAAAGCTTATATTTGCTTATTACATGTGTTGAAATGACTTTCATTACAAGTTTTCTTTATGAATGTGTCTCGTATGTGCTCCACATTCACTTCACTCACACTGGGACATCCACTTCTCTTTGCTGGGCACAAGCAACCTGTCATAACGAATTTGTTGTGCCTGTGGTAAATGGCCTTCCTTGTTGGTGGCTTCTTATGGTACTTGGTTCTAAACATCCATTGAACAGCTGTAGCA
The DNA here is from genome assembly GCF_023864345.2 of Schistocerca serialis cubense. Classification (NCBI taxonomy): domain Eukaryota; kingdom Metazoa; phylum Arthropoda; class Insecta; order Orthoptera; family Acrididae; genus Schistocerca; species Schistocerca serialis. Next base: position 521,354,296 of record NC_064644.1, read on the forward strand.
CACTTGTTTTTGTCAAACTCCAACACACAGAAAGCTCGATCCACACCTGAACTTTCTTTTTTTAAAAAAAAAAAAAAAAAAAAAAAAAAACCTTTCAGGATCCTCTTCAAGATAGTGTTCCCAGACTTTATGTACACCCTGTATATATTAAGGTATTTGCTCAGAGAATGTGAGGTTTTCATAAACACCTAACTGTTTATTTAAACACAATTTCTGTAAGGCACAGCATAACACGAATATAAGGTAAAATGCCAGCTGGGGAGTACAAAGTGGACAACACATGTAAAGTAAACATTATGTACAGAGTCTGTGAATATATTACAGCTGTTAAACAAAATAAATGTGTTTAAGCATCCATACCCTCATGTGTTTAATACATTACAGGAATAAATTGCTGCTCACCATAAAGGTAACCCATTGAGCTGCAGGCAGGTGCAACAAAAAGCCTGTTACAAATTATGGCTTCACTACATAAATACAAAATGTTAAACTTCATGTGAGGATGTAATATGGCTTCCTTCCAATCAAATGCAGCAAACTTCCGTCATTGTACCTGTCTGCAACTCAACAGGTGATCTTTACAAGGAGTAGTAATCTATCCCTTGCCCAATATTGTTGATATTCCAACCTGGAATTTCCATTGTTTAATACGTTCCAGATTCAGATGTTATTGAGTAAGGTCTGACATCTAAATGCCAAAAATAGTTTAGTCAAAATATCTGTCATCTGTTTCTCTGTATCCACTTTTTATATATGGATTTCATCAGGAGTAACTACTTCACAAGCAGAGAAATGTTTTATCCACATGTTTGTGCTGTACAATACTTAGATAGTAGTGGCTTCACTTAAATCTAGTGTTTACAAAGAAAAATCATAATTTTATTTAGTTATATCATAGATTATGTTCATGATAAACGCTATGATGTGGGATGTGCCAACTGAACAAATATAGAAAACATATTTTTAAAAAATCTACATGCTAACCATTCACAGTTGTTTTTCTGTTATAATGACTATTATTTATAGTCAAGAACTCCGTTGTTGTATAGAATGAGTTACAAGAAGAAACATCTTTACTCTATTTTTGAAAACACATCTGCTATCCGTCACACACTTTATTTTCATGGAGAGATTGTCACAGTTTCATAGTTGTTTACATCACTCCTTTTAGTACCAGAACCAGGATTATTAATGTATAATGCAGATCATTTTGTCTTCTAGTGCTCTATTGGTGAATATTGGTGTTTCTCTCAAATTCAGGTAAATAACTGATGAGAAATTTTGTAGGTGAATAAATGAGATGTGAGTCTGAGGTTAATAATAACAACCACTTAAATAAATGCTTAGTGAGATAGTTTTGTGAACCCCACACATAAATTTAATTACTTTATTTTGTGCAATGATACTGTTAGCCTAAGAGATGAGTTATCCCAGAATATGTTCACATGACAACATGTATACATACTTACAAACATACATGCACTCATACATATTCTAAAGGCTAATGTATTGTCAATGCAACCACTCTCTTTCATCATTGGTTGTTCATTTCAGTTACATGTAAATGTCACATCCTGCCGCCTTCGATATACTTCTTCCTCTGCCTTCCTCTTCCTTTCTTTCCTATCACTTTTCCTTTAAAAATATTAATGATGGTAGCACTGTGTCTGATGATATGTCTAATGCTTTTCATTTTTTTCAGAAATATGGTAGGATAGATTGCTACTCACTGCAAAGATGAGACAGTGTTGCAGATAGGCATGATGAAAAAGAATGCTAGAAATATTTCAGACAAAGTCCTTCTTCAAAAGTAGAAAACACGTATGCATTCATACAGTAACAACCACCACTACTAACACTACTACTACTACTACTACTACTACTACTATTACTTATGCATGCATGACATGACCACTGTCTCTGGGCACCTAGGCCTGACTGCAATTACAATCTGACAAGAGCAGCAATCTATTTAGATGGGTACTGGTGTCACGGAAGAGGCATGAGGTGGGGAGAGGGAGTTATAGCATGGTTGGGGTTGGGGGAAGATACTGGTTCTGCCAGTGGGAGCATGCAGGGATGTGATAGGGCAGTATAGGGCTCACTTACTTATTGATCAGTGCAACAGCCCTTGTAGAAACTGGGCCTCCTTTATCACCTGCCCTTTCATCTCTGTCCATTGCTTTTCTTCTCCACTCTCTGATTCTCATTGCTTTTAGATCCTCTTCCATATTTTCAGGCCATCTTTTCCTGGCTCTTCCTCTTTGCCTTCTCCCTTCAGGCTTACCTATAAATACTTTCTTAACATTCCCTGTTTCTGGCATTGTCTGTGCATCATCAGCCCACATTATTCTTCCTTACTTAAATTTCACTACAATATTCATATGTCCAAAAAGTGTTTGTAGGTCTGCTTTTGTTTTTATTTTCCAGTTTTCCTCCTCCTTCAGTGCCCAAATATCTTTCTGAAAAATTAAAAGGTCTCTGAAATGAGAAATAACCTCTCTACTATCCTTCTCATGTCTCCCACATGGGTAGTCCACTGCCCATCCAACCCACAATATAGCCTTGCCAGTCCCTATTCCACCCTTGCTCCAAACCCCTTGCCCCATGGCTCATATCCCAGAAGTACACCTAGATGCAAGGTCTGCCCCATACATTGTCTCCTTACCACCTACCCCAGACCTGTCACAGGCACCTCCTACTCTTTCAAAGTTAGGGCCACCTGTGAAAGTGGCCATGTCTTCTGTCAACTAAGCTGCAGCCCCTTTCTGCAGGGGCACAATACCTTATTAGCTGTTTGTCCACATGAATGGCGACTGCCAGACTGTGGGGAGGGGCAGATGGACCACCCAGATGCTGAAAATACCACCAACACAACGTGCTCCTCATTAATGACTGCTTCACTCCCTGTGCTATCTAGATTATTCCTACCTACACTCTGCTGCTTCCCCCCTTGTTGCCCCCCCCTCCCTCCCCTTCACCTTCAGCACAGATTCATGATACTACATCTAGCAACCCTATCTCCCCTGCCATGTTTCCACAATGTCCCTGGACACACACACCGACAGCACTAGCACCATCCCTAACCTGTACACTGCTATCCCTCCCCTTCTGCATCCCACACCTCAACTGTACCTGCACCACTCAACCCAAAAAATTGATGTTCATATTGAATACAGTGGCAGTCACACCTTAGTCTCCAGAGACAATGGCCATGTGTGAGAGAGTTGGTGTTTTGTTCTGTGAAATCTTATATGTTTCTAGTATTCTCTTCATAGTGCCTATCTCCAACTCAGTACCTCCTTAATGTGGTGAGTATCAATCTATCCTTTTCACATCATTCTTATTCCATCCTGAACCTCCCATTGTTCAGTAGGCTGAAGTTTGTTATACTATTAATAATAATGCTTAAGAATAACAAGGACAGAAGCTTTTCGTTTACAGTTAAATTAATACATCACTTACATTTGTATTTAAAAATTCATCCACAGTGTAGAAAGCTATTTCTTTCAGTCAGCATTCTAATGCCTTTCTAAACTTGTTAATTTCAACTGTTTCATCCTAATTTGTAATTTTTTAATAAAAAATTTTCCTTTGTGCAGAATACTCTTTTTAAATTATGTTGCATACTCCAGCGAGTGTTTAAGGAATTCTTCTTCCTAGTTCTGTTTTTGTTGTAATATTCAGTCTGAAGACTGGTTTTATTCAGCCGTGCACGTTAATCTATCCTATACAGTCATTTTTATCTTGTGGAACTACTGTCCATTTGAACTTGCTTAATGTGTTCATGTCTAGGTCTCTTTGTACAGTTTTTATTCCCACATTTCATTCCTTTACTGAACTGACTATTGTGGGATGTGTTCTATCTACTGATTCCTTCCTTTGGTCAGCTTGTGCCATGAACTTCTTTTTTCTGCAATTCACTTCAGTGTCTTCTCATTAGTTATTTGATTTACTCATCTGATTTTCAGCATTGGATTTCAAAAACTTCAGTTCTCTTCTTATCTAAAGTGCTTATTGATCATGCTTCACTTGTGTACAAGGCTACATTCCATACATATAGCTCCAGAAAAGTTCTCCTAACATTTGAATATAAACACATCAAAAAAAGTTTTGCATCACACCAGTTCCCAGAGCTCCTAAAGATAGATGTTGACTGTGGATATTGTATCACAGACACAGTCACTTTGACTGTTCAGAGATGACACTAAACTTGCCCAAAGATGTAAACAACCATGCATGAGCAGTGCCTATTAGACAGAGGGGTCCAACAGCCAATCAGTTCCAATCATTCCACCAGGAAGGAGGTACATGACTCATGTTTTTTGTAGTTTAGCCATGCCTAGACGGTCAATACCGCAGTTCAATCATGTCCACATTGTTACTTTGTGTCAGGAAGGGCTCTCAACAAGGGAAGTGTCCAGGCATCTCAGAGTGAACCAAAGCAATGTTGTTTGGACATGGAGGAGATACAGAGAGACAAGAACTGTCGATGACATATCTCGCTCAGGCCACCTAACAGCTACTACTGCAGTGGATGACGACTATGTATGGATTATGGCTCAGAGGAAATATGACAGCAATGCCACCATGTTGAATAATTCTTTTCACGCAGCCATAGGATGTCATGTTATGACTCAAACTGTGTGTAATAGGCTGCATGATGTGCAACTTCACTCTCGAAATCCATGGCAAGGTCCATCTTTGCAACCACAACATCATGCAGCACGCTACAGATGGGCCCAACAACATGCCAAATGGACCGCTCATGATTGGCATCATGTTCTCTTCACTGATGAGTGTTGCATATGCCCTCAACCCGACAATTGTCAGAGACGTATTTCGAGGCAACCCAGTCATGCTGAATGCCTTAGACACACTGTCCAGCGAGTGCAGCATGATGGAGGTTCCCTGCTATTTTAGGGTGGCAATACATGGGGTCAATGTACACTACTGGTGGTCATGGAAGGCACCATGACAGCTCTATGATACATGAATGCCATCCTCCAACCGATAGTGGCGAGGCATTTGTCTTCATGGATGACAATTGATGCCCCCATCGTGCACATCTTGTGAATGACTTCTTTCAGGATAATGACATCACTTGACTAGAGTGGCCAGCATGTTCTCCATATACAAACCCTATCGACATGCCTGGGATAGATTGATAAGAGCTGTTTATGGATGATGTGACCCACCAACCACTCTGGGGGATCTACGCCAAATTGCTGTTGAGGATTGGGACAATGTGGACCAACAGTGCCTTCATGGACTTTTGGGTAGTATGCCATGATGAATACAGGCATGCATCAATTCAAGAGGACATGCTATTGGGTATTAGAGGTACTGGTGTGTACAACAATCTGAACCAGAACCTCTGAAGGTCTCCCAGTATGGTGGTACAACATGCAATGTGTGGTTTTCGTGAGCAATAAAAAGGGTGGAAATGATGTTTATGTTGATGCAAAACCTTTTTTGATGTGCATATATGCTAACAATTTCATTTGTTCAGAAATGCTTTTTTTGCTCTTACCAGTCTGCATTTTATATCTTTTCTTCTTTGGCCATGGTCACTTACTTTACTGGCCAAATAGCTAAACTCATAGACAGCTTTTAATGTCTCAATTACTTTATTTTAATGTCCAATTACTTCACAATCAACTGATTCAATTTGACTGCATTGTACCATGCTTGTTTTACCTTTGTCAATGTTCATCTTATAATCTCTACATCTGTATCAACATCTATACTTTACTAACCACCATGAGATGCGTGGCAGAGGGTATGTCCCATTGTATCAGTCATTAGAATTTCTTCCCGGTCTGCTCATGTATGGAGTGCAGGAAGAATGATTGCTGGAATGCCTCTGTCGTGCAGATTTATTCTAATCTTTCCTCACAATCCCCATGTGAGTGATACATAGGGGGTTGTAGCATACTGATAGTGTCATCATTTCATAATTTAAAGCTGGTTCTTGAGCAAAATTCTAGACCTGTTCACATGAGTGATTTGTAAGCAATCTTCTTTGAAGACACATAGTTCTTCCCCAGCATTCCACCAATAAACTGGGGTCTCCCCGTCTATGTTACCCACAATCGAGCCTATGTGATCATTCAATTTCATAGCTCTACAAAATGTTACAACCAGTTATTTGTATGAGTTGGCCAATTCATTCCAAGCTGCAGGACACTACATTTTTTTCATTTTGTAAAGTGCACAATTTTAAATTTCTGTACATTTAAGTGAGCTGCCAAACTTTGCACCACTTTGATATCTTAGCAAGGTCTGACTGAATATTTATGTAGATTCTTTCAGATAACTCTTCATTACAGATAGGTGCATCATCTGCAAAATGTATGAGGTTACTATTAATATTGACTTCAAGGTCATTAAAATACAACATGGACAGCCTCATCACACTTCCCTGGGGCACCCCTGAGGTTACTTCTATATCTGACAATGACTCTCTGTCCAAGACAACATGCTGCACCCTTGCTGTCGGACAGTCCTCAATCCAGTCAAAAATTTCACTTGATATCCCATATGATCATACTTTGGACAATAAGCATAGGTGTGGTACCGAGTCAAATGCTGTTTGGAAATCAAGAAAGACTGCATCTACTTGACTGCCTTGATCAAAAGCTTTCTATAGGTCATGTGAGAAAAGTGCAAGTTGGGTTTCACATGATCAATGTTTTCTGAATCCATGATGGTTGGCATTGTGGAGGTCATTCTGTTTGAGATACCTCATTATGTTTGGGCTCAGGTCTAAAAGAAATGAGTGTCAAGGATATTGCATGGTCGTTTTATGGATCATTTCTACTAACCTTCTTGTAGATGGGATGTAATCTGTGATTTTTCCCCCCAAGAACAGGGTGCAGTTTTTTCTTCTGGGGGATCTGCAGTAGGTTGTAGTTAGAAGAGGGGCCAATTCAGCTGCAAATTCAGTGTAGAATCTGACAGGGATTCCATCAGACTCTGGAGCTTTGTTCAGTTGTAATGATTTCTACTGTTTCTCAAAGCCACTGACACTAATACTTATTTCATTCATCTTTTCAGTGTTACAAGGATTAAATTGAGGCAATTCTCTTGGGTTTTCCTTTTTAAAGGAACATCTGAAAATGGAGTTAAGCATTTCAGCTTTTGCTTTGCCACCCTAAATTTCAGTTCCTGTCTCAGTTGCTAGGGACTGAATATTAACTTAGGTGCCACTAACAGCCTTTACATATGACCCAAATTTCTTTGTATTCTGTGAAATATCATTTGACAATATTGTGCTACAGTAATTACTGAAGGCATCACACATTGATCTGCTGACAGCTAAATGCATTTCATTGGTTATCTCTCTATCTACAACTCTACACTTTGTTTTACACCAATTTTGAGATAATCTCTCTTTCTTTAGATGTTTCTTTAAAGTGACTGCATACTATGGAGGTTCCCTCCCATTATTAACTGTTCTACTGGGTACATATCTATGTAGTGCATGGTCAACTATTCTTTTAAACTTGAGCCATAGTTCCTCTACATTCTCATGCCCTATGCCGAAAGCTTCAAGTTCCTTATTGAGGTATGACACTGGATTTTTGTGTAGTTTATTGAACATCTTTCTGCTAGTTGTTGTTGCCCTTTGTATTTTGATAATCATTATTGTCACATTTGCATCATAGTCACTGATACCAGTTTCACTGTGGGCACCCTCAAAGAGGTCAGATCTCTTGTTTACCATTAAATACAATATATTTTCATCAGTAGTGGAGTACATAACTGTCTGTTCTAGGCAGTTTTCAGAAAAGATATTTATTAATGTTTCACAGGATGTATTATCATTTCCACCGCTAACAAAACTGTAATTTCCAAACTAATTGCTGGATGATCAAAGTCTCAGACAATGATTAGAGTATGATTGAGGAACTTACATGCAAGTGAACTGAGGTTTCCTCTAAAGTTTTTGGTTACCTTAGGAAATGCATCTGTTGGGTGATGGAAAGATAGATTATCATTTTATGCTCAAACCTGATACTGATTCTTGCCCAAACAGTCTAACATGCAGTGAATTGTTATCTTGGTGGATTTGAGTTTCTCATCTACTGTGACAAATACACCACTTCCATTTCCCATTTGTCTATCCTTTCAATATACCCTCAAAATTTCCCCAAGAATTGCCACTGCTATCATTATCACGTTTGAACCAGCTTTCTGTACCTAATATTATGTGAGCTTCACTGCCTTTCAGGAGTGCTTCAAACTCTGACACTTTCTTGCAAATGCTTTAGCAGTTAACCATTAGGATTTTAATACTCTCACCTGTGGGAGGCATTTCTTTTGATCTTACACTGTTACTTTGGGTTTCCTACTGCTATCATTATCCGTATTGGATGGAAAGTCACCTTATCTAAGAAACCCTTGTGTGCACCCCACACACTGTCAGCTACATGAGTATCAGCCTTAGACATCTATTGCACCCCTGACCCCTTTAGATGGACCTTACAGATCTCAACACTACGGTGCAAGTCCAGGGAGTCACAGCCCAGCTTTTCACAGAACTTTGAAGTCTCTGGTTAAGTCCTTCCACTTGGCTCAGAACCAAGGGTTCATGATCAGTTCTAGGGATAACACTGAAGATTGTGAGCTTCATTGAAACTCCATCCACAATACTGGTCTTCTCAGCTTTCTCTGCCAGTCACTGGAATGACACAAGTATGACCTCAGAGCCAAGATGACAGGTGTTATTTGTTCCAATGTGCACCACCGTCTAGAGCTTGGTTGCACTTTGTTCTCTCAATGGCTGCTGGAATAGTCTCTTCAACATGTTGAATGCAGCCTCCAGGCATACATACTGAGTGACCTGATGTCCTTTCCTGTTCCTTGCTGCCATTTCCCTAAGGAGCACAATCATTTGCCATATGTTTGAATTGCTGATGATTAATAGACTCTCTTGCATTTGTCTGCTCTTGACACCAAGCAGAACAGGTTCCTCCAAAACTGGCTCAGTTTCAGTTTCAGTGAAAGACAACATCTCAAATTTGTTGGATAATGGGGATCATTTAACACCCTGAATCCCCCTGGTCCCCTTCCACCCTGTACAGAATGCCTAGATCTACTATTAACATGCACTTGCAGTCAAGTGGATGAGTAACAACAGCTCCTATACTTTCTGCAGAGAAGACCAGCTCGACAGGAGAGGATGGTACTTGACATACCTCTGGTAATGGTATCACACATACACAACTCTCAGGAGCTGTTTCAACACAACAATTTGCGACAGCTGCCAATTGTTTGACAGTAGTCCATGTGATTTCCAGCTGATTATGAACATGAACCAACTTATCTCATGTTTGAGAACAGCGGGGCTGCATTTTGGCTGGTGCAACGTATTACAGGGTAGTGAACAAATAATTGTAAATTAAGCCCTCTGATTATCTTTTAATCTTTTGAGCTAAAATGTGGCTAATTCCCTATAATAATTATAGCAAATACATAAAACAAGATTTCTATTAAGGCAACACAAAAACCTGTGGTATAAATTACTAGTTTCCTAAAATGTTTTGAGGTTAATTGTCATTGTTATAAATTATAGGGTCTCACCTCTTTGAGGGAAAGCTAGTTGCTACAGAATATGTTAATTAGAATATCTGCTCCTGTAACTAAATCATAAACACTGGTTTACTAGAAATTACTTGTAGATTATGCAAAGAAAATGGTAGCTTCTGAAAGTTCTCAAAAATGTACTTTTATATGTGTTGATATACAATGAAATTTGGGAATGATGTATTCTTTGGCAGTAACTGTGAGCCACAAATACTAATTTCCTATGAAACAAGTTATGCATCCAAAACACTTGTACCAGTAAGTTTTGTAAGTGGTCACAAATTTTCAAAAATAATATTTTTCTAAAGTAGTTATACAATGACATTAGAGAATTGTTGTTTGATATGATGATAGGCCTACTCTTCTCAAAAATTTTAAAGGAGCACAATTAAGTGTGAGCCTAAAATTGATGAAAGCAGTGTGAGTTTATTGCAGCACTTGGAAATGTTCAAAATTTCAATATATTTTACAACACAAACAGGTGTTGATAAACTCAATGAAATATTGTGCAGAAGTGACATGAACATAAATATGCAAATCTAAAACTTGAAATCACCACATGAATCTTGTACATGCTGTCTCACACAAAGGAACTTACTGAATTCAGCTTTCATATATAAATAAATGTGTGTATTTCATGGATTTTTCACTTAGCTGTTTCTGTACACACTGCTACAATGGCTTTCTGAAGAAGGACTCTGTAACATGAGTTACACTAAAATGTGCAGCACCAACAGAACATATCTTCTGCCTGTTGTGGCCAACTCTCTACAAGACACTACCCATTTTGTTTGAGTGCTCATCCAAGTCTTATGCTAACTCTGGCAGAATTGCAATATCTTTGACAAACCTCAAAGTTTTTACTTCTTCTCCCTTAACTTTAATTCCTTTTCCAAATTTCTCCTTACTTTTCTTTACTGCTTGTGCAATTTACAGACTGGAGAATGTTGTGGATAATGTACAACCCTGTTGCACTCCATCTCAACCACTTTCATGCCTCTTGAATAACTGTTGTCTAGTTTCTGTTCAAGTTGTAAATACCCTTTCACTCCCTGTATTTTTTCACAATACCTTCATAATGTTGGAGAGTGCAGCCCAGTTAACATTGATAAATCTTTGAAGATAAATCATAGGCTTAATGTCACCTTCTGTGTTCCTACATTTCTCCTGAACCCATACTGCTTGTCCCTGAGGTCAACTTCTGCCAGTAATTTCATTCTTCTGTAATAAATTTTTTGTCAGTATTTCAAAACCATTACTTATTAAAGTGAGGGAGAGTTAGTATTGATACCTGTCAGCATCTGCCTTTTTGGAGTTTGAGTTATTACATTATTCTTGAAGTCTGAGGGTATCTCAAATGTCTCAAACAACATACACTATGTGGAAGAGTTTTGTCATGGCTGGCTCTCCAAGGGCTTTCAATAGTTCTGATGGAATGTTGTTTGCTCCAGCAATCTTGTTTTCACTTTGGTCTTTCAGCCTTTCCCTTCCTTGCTTAGTACTGACTCTGACTTGTCACCTATCCTATTGATATTCACACTCTTCTCTTTTCTTCAATTCTTCTTTAGGCAGCACTTAACTTGACTCTAGATGTATGTGCTTCTGCTGACTTACATTTGTCTTTGTCCTCTTGCCATTCATGCTTGGGTATTTTGCATTTTCTGTCAGTCTCATTTTTAAACTTTGATATTTCTTTCACCTGCTTAATTTTTATATTTTCTCTTTTTCAGTTAAACTCAGTATTTCCTGTGTTATCTTGAGGATTTCTTCTAGGCTTTGGCTTTTTAGCTATTTGAGACTAGTCTCCTTCACTATTTCATTTCTCTGATCATTTGTCTCCTATTGTGTATCCTTCCTTTGTTTCAGTCAGTCATTGCCTAATGCTCCCTCTGGAACTGCCAACAACATCTGTTTCTTTCAGCTTATCCAAAATTCAAAATTTTCTACCTTCTTACAATTTCCTCAGTTGCCATTTGCAGTACATGACCAGTGAATTATGGTCAGCATTCACATCTGCCCCTGGAAATGTTTTCCACTTCAAAATCTGTGTTTCACCATTATATAATCAGTTTGAAACCTTCCAGTGACTCCATATCTCTTCCATGTATACAGGCTTCTTTCATGGATCTTAAACCAAATGTCAGCAATGATTCTCTGTGCTATGTTCTACCAGGTGGCTCCTCATTCATTTCTTACTCCCAGACAATGTTCTCCTACCATTTTCCCTTCTCTTTTTTTCCTCTTATTGAATTTCAGTTCTCCTAAACAAATTATATTTTTATCATACTTAATTATCTGAATGATTATTTTAGCTCGTCATACATTCTTTCTGTCTCCTTATCATCTATGAAGAAAAATGGTGTACATAGATCACAGTGGTGGGCCTGGGCTTTCATATCCATCCTGACTATGTCTAGAGATCCAAGTCAGGGACTATTTTACCTCTGGAATATTTTACAGAAGAGACATAAGGTAGTGGTGTTTAACCCGGGGAAAAATAAAGGCTCTAGTTCCCCCTTGCTTTCAGCTGTGCTCAGTACCAGCACAGTAAGAGCATGTTGCTTAATGTTACAAGGGCATACCACTAGATCATCCAATCTGTCTCCTGCAGCTATTAAAAAAGCTGCTATCCTTTCTCAGGAATCACAGGTTTTTATAGTATCTCCACAGGTACCCCTCCATGGCTACCTGTACAGTCAAGAAACTTAGGGAAGAAATGATGGTGCACCATGACAAATTGCAATAGGATCAAGCTGAGAAAGGAGCTTATACAGCTGTGACAAGAGTGTATAGATCATAAATTAGGGCAGCCAAGAGGAAAGCAAATGACAGATACATACTCAATTCAACAAATAAGTGTAAAGCAGTGTGGAAAGTCATCAAAACAGAGATAAACTATGAAAATAAATACATCATTCCAACTGAACCAAACACTTTAGATGCACTCTTTATCAGTCGTGGCTCAAATAAAAATCTTACTGAAGATGCTTATAAAGCTGTAGTTTTGCTTTCAGTTCTAGATAGCAAGCAACATAACTACTGCTGGACTCATGTATCCTATAGGCTCATTGGCAAAGCAATTGCCAGACTTAGCAACTTGAAGGCAGAATACTGCTATTGACTTTCAAATCATCTAATAAAAAATGTAAAGAAATAAATTCTACTGTTGCTAAACAAAATCATCAGCCAAATGCTACATGGAGGAATCTTCCTAGATTGCCTAAAAATTTCTATTGTAACACCTATCCATAAGAAACATGACAAAGTGTCTCCTGATAAGTAGCATCCCATCTCACTCATGCCAATCATGTAAAAAATTGTAGAATATTATATGCATGAACAGATAAACCAGCACTTAGGGCAAAATAATCTGCTTATCTACTCACAATATGGTTTCAGACCCCATTTCTCCACTATCAAAGCAGCTGAGACTATTATCACAAAAATATATGATTCTTTTGACACTATGAAAACAACCTGTGCAGCTCCTCTAGATTTGAGGAAAGTTTTTGACACTGTCTTGCATAGTATACTTATCAAAAAGCTCCAATACTACAGAGTTGGAGAGAATGCTCTTCTCCTAATTGAGTCACACATAAGCAACAAAAAGAAGGTGGTAACCATAAACAACCAAAGGTCAGACTCATTATTCATTACAAAAGGTGTTCTACAGGGCTCAGTACTCCACGGGTCAGTTCCTGTTCATTGTATATATTATAAATGACTTACCCTCATTTTTGATGTGTATGGCAGATGATACAACTCAAATCATGCAAGTTGATAATCAAGAGGATTTGTAACATAATCTACATGTAGCAGTGGGCTGATGCACCAACATGTCCCAGGCAAATTATTTACAAGTTAATAACAATAAAACTGAAGATTTTGTGTGAATCATACACAAAAATTGCACTCAAAACTTTCTCAAATGATTTATTTGCTGTAGAAACTGAGGACTAATATAAGCAAAAACACTACTAGTATATGCATATTTTGCATTTTTCATCTCCCATCTTCCCTATGGAACTCTTCTATGGGGTAATTGCCCCAGCTCAAGAACTGTATTCAAGTGGGGAGGGGGAGGAGGGGGGGGGGAAGCTATCAAATGTATAACAGCCCTGACTCCAAGAGAATCTTGTAAAGGTCACATCCGAGAGCTCAATATTATGACAGTCCCAAGCCTCCTTATGTGTAGTTGCCTTATCAGTGTTAAAGAGAATTTAAATAATTTTAACCTTAAGATGTCTCTACATGAACATAACACAAGAACTTGACAATTGATTGATGTACCCTACATTAGGCTAGCTTTCACAACAGTCACAAATGACTAGGCCACAGATTTTTTAATAGGCTCCTAAAAGTTGCCCAGTTTGTTCCCTACAATACATTTAAAAATGTTCTAGCTGAGTGGTTCAAGAACGAAGCATACTACTCCATATAAAAGTATGAGAAATAAGATTTAAGTGACCTCAAGTCCTGACTACAGTCATACTAAGTTGTAATAAATAATTAGTTAAAAGTTTCCTACATACATAATTTTCGCATTATATGTTTGGCCAGAGGGCTAGGTTCTGGCCCATCTGACTGGTTAGTCTGCTAGTTTGTGATAAATAATGCACAATGATATCTCGAATGCTGGGATGACAAGATCTTTATTCATTCATTTGGCAATTAATACAGGACATCTTTTAGACACAATATACATCAAGGCAAGACTCATGCAAAAACAAATAAGTGACTTATTGACTGGTTACTAAATAACTAATTATAAAAAAAAGGTTCTTTAGAATTAACATGGAGAAAATAAGAACATGAAAAAACTATATGCTAAGAATAAATGGCATGGATAATGGACACAACACAGCACTCCTGACGGCTGGTGTGGAACTAATTTATCCACGCAAAATAAAATACTTGTGGTGTGACTCAAGGGTGATGCACTCATGAACCAAACTGCACTGCATTGCACTGCTAATTGTGGTACAACAGTCCCCTCAGCTGGAGAGGAGTTCCATCCAGGAAGCACACCGGGAAGTGGACACACCGACCAGACCTCATGGTGCACTGGTCCCCTGGAGCTGTGGTATGCTGATCCCCTGGAGCTGACGTCCTTGTCAGTGATGGTGCCGGAGCTGGTGTTGCCAGACCAAGTTTTTGGCAAAGCTGTGTTCGCTGAGTCTCAGTGGAGGGGTGGCTCATTGAAGATGTAGACTGATTTGATGCTGTCAATTGTAACAGTGGCTCGTTTTCCATTCACAAGAATATCTCCCCTATATATGTGATAATTTGATGTGGCCCAGTGTAAGGTGCCTGGAGGGCTGTTTGATGCCATCAGTTCACAACATAAGGTGAGTGCATGTCCTGATGTCTTTGTGTACAAAGGTGGCAACAGTTCCATGCCTAGATGGTTGTGGAGGTCAGATTTTTCTGACATGATGATGAAGGCGACTGATGAAGGTAGACAGGTTTATATCAGGCTGTGGAGTCACGTCTACAAATCTGCCAGGCAGTTGTAACAACTCTCCATACACTAATTCTGCAGAGGAACTGCCTATATCTGGCTTGTATGAGTTTCGTAGGCCAAGCAGGACCATCGGCAGAGCCTCTGTTCATCCTGCACCATGGCACTTCAGGACTGCTTTCAAAGTGTGGCCCCAATGCTATACCATGCAGTTACTGGCCAGGTGGTAGCTGGTTGTGTTGTGGTGGCTCATCCCACAGAATGCTGTTAGCTTTGCAAGCAAGGAAGATTCAAATTGTTTACCAAGACCTGTGGTGATGTGCAAAGGACAGCCAAATTGTGATGCCCAGTTTAATATGAAGACATACACCGAGGTTCTGCCAAGACATTGTCCACTGGGGCCACTTTGGCCAACAGGTGAATGGTTGATCATTGTTAGCAAATATCGATGGACATTTGAAGGTGGAAATGGTCCCATGACGTTGATATGTAAATGCGTAAAATGGGTTGTGGCTTCAGGAATGTTTACAATAGGTGTGTGCATGTGCTGGCCAACCTTATTATGCTGACACTGTATACAACATCGGGTCCACTCGTGACAGTCTTTCTTCATCCCTGGTCACACAAACCAATCTGAGATTAGGTATATTGTAGTTCATGCTCCAGGATGGCACAGTTTATTCAAAGACGTAAAAGCATTTTTCCTGAATTTTGTGGGTAAAAAACAGTCACGGTTTGGCTGCGGCCACATCACAGTATGACTTGATGCCTGTGCCAGGAATGTTGGCTGCAGATCCAATGCAGACTTTTTCTTCCTGAAACAGCTATTGTAGTTCCGGGTCTGTAAGTTGTGCTTCTGTGAGTTCCATGTACTCAATGGTGGAGATGCTGCTGACACAGGAGAGACAATCTGCTACTACTTTCTTGATCTCAGATTCATGCTGGATGTTTGTGCTGAACTGCATGATGTACAATAATTGGTTGTGCTGCTCTTGCTGAACAATTAATATTGTTCTGTTGAAAGCCATATGTCAGCGGCTTATGATATGTGGATATGGTGAACTCACAGGCCTCCAGCTGAGGACAGAAGTATTTGATTGCCTCATATATCACTAATAGTTCTCACTCATAGGCGCTCCACTTACATTGAGACTGTGACAGTTCCTTTGAAAGTAAAGCTAGAGGTTGCCACACATCATTGTTGTATTGTTGCAACACTGCACCCACAGCTGTCTGGCTTGCATCTATAACCAATGGTGCACTTGGCTCAGGATGTGCCAACAATGCAGTGTCTGCTATTGCTTGTTTAGCCAGTTCAAATGCAGTTGTCATGTGCCCGTCCACTGTATTCTTGCATTCCCTTTGCCTTTTGGACCTGCCAGCACAGATGTAAGGGGTTCCTGAAAATCTGGTGCGTGAGGTAAATGTCTGCCACAAAAATTACACATCCTCAAAAATCGTCACAGCTCCTTCATTGTGGGTGGCCGTGAGATCTGTAGTATGGCTTCCACTTTGTCAGGTAATGGTAGTGAGCCAGACAGAGAGATTTGGTGGCCAGGGAAATCTACTTGTGGTTGACCAAAATACATTTTTCTGTGTTCAGAATGATACCATATTCGTCTCGCCATTTAAAAACTTGTATAAGATGCTGGCGATGTTCTTCTGGCAAGACAGAAAATACCAATATGTTTTCAAGGTAGGCAAAACAGAATGGCAGACCTTGCAACACAGAGTCAATAAATTTCTGTCATGTCTGTGCAGCGTTTCTGGGGCTGAAAGTCATGAATGGCATAATTATGGCCATCTTCAGGGTGTCTTTTTTGGTGATGGGTATCTGCATATATGCCATCACACAGTTCAACACACTGTACAGATGGGCACCACTCGGAGCATAGTTATAATTGTGGAGCAATGTAACTGGGTAACGATTGGACAGTGTAAGGGTGTTAAGTGCTCTATTGTCCCTGCACGGACGCCACGCACCGCACTTCTTAGGCATGAGATGTAAAGGTGATGACCAAGGGCTACTGGATGGTTGCATGATACCCTCTTGAATCATACTGTCAAACTCGACCTTGGCAATAGCTAACCGATCCAGGGCTAACTGTCAAGATCTACAGAATAATTGCAGCCCCTCGGTGGTCTTCAAATATTACACTGTGTTATGCTTCACTACCTTAGGCATACCTAGAGGTTTTGTCAGCACTAGAAAATCCCAAAGTAAGATGGCATACTCGCTGTCTGCTGTTTCAATCAGCTTGGTGGATTAGATGGTTGCGTGGCAGCCGAATCCTGCAACTGTCAGTCCAGTGGTTTGGTTGACCAGGCATGTGTTGGCAATGCCAGGTAGGAGGTTGTAATTTGCCAGGAAGTCCACTCCTGTTATTGCCTTGGTGATGTTGGTGATCATGAAATTCCATGCAACCACTCGGTGCAGGCCTAAAACTAGTTCAAAATAATGTGTACCATACATCACGATAGAAGAATTGTTTGCAGCAGCTAGACAGAATTACGTATGCAGCCTACACCAGTGTAACATAGTTCATGGGAAAATACACAGATCAGAGCCAGTGTCAATCAAATATTTCTTGCCTGTGCACTGGTCACTCACAAACGGATGCTGTGTTGCAGATGGGGAATCAGATGAAGCGTCTACACCCGATCACTGCTGGCATTTGTGTATGTGCAGGGTTCGGTACAGCGACCAGCTTGATCACCAAATCTTCTATGACACCACCATATCCCCTGCTGCATTTCAGCCACAGGCACAGAGGAGGCAGTTGATGATCTGCTGTGTGAGAGCTTCTGGTATCTCAGTCAGCCACAATCATGTTGCTGTTACACTGAGACATCAATTGGCTAATCTGTTGTGTCAACATATTGACCTTTGCCATCAGAGTATCATAGTCGGCGTGCAAAACTGTGGCTGACATGCTCATGCATTGCACAGTTGCTATGTTAATTGGCACAGGTGAGATAGCATCCTGTACCTTGTCTCCTAGTTCCACCACCATGTCTAAAGGGGTTTCTGACTGCAACACTGTTATTGCTTTGATGGCTGGCGGCAACCGATAGCTCCAGATGGTCCTCAGCAGGCTGTCAGACACAGTACCAGCGTCAGTTTTACTTTGCAGGTGCCACAAGTACTGTCACGGTTTATGATCTCTAATGTCCTCCTGCATCGGAACTTAGCAGCTATTACAAAGTAAAAGAAACTAGCTTAAACTTGCGCAAACCATAGCACTGGATTGTGAGGCCAAAAGGGTGGTAGTTTAATGACAAGTCTGGACACAGAAGGGTCAGTTGTGGTCAGATTTTCCATCAGATTACAGTATCACTTTATTTTGTGCATCAGGCAGGTGATAATTCATGTTGGGGTCACCACTTTGGCCATAGGGCTAGGTTTTCTTCCATTCAACCAGTTAGCCAGCTAGTTTGTGATAAATAACACACAACAATATCTGCAATGCTGGGATAACAAGATCTTTATTTATTTGTTGGGCAATTAATACAGGACATCTTTTAGGCACAGCATATGTCAAGACAAGACTCACGCAAAAATGAATAAGTGACTTGTTGACTGATCGCTAAAGAACTCAGTACAAAAAAGGTTCTTAAGAATTAACATGGACAAAACGAGAACATGGAAAAAAACTATATTCTAAAAATAAATGGCACAGAGTAATGGACATAACACAGTGTTCCTGGTGGCTGGTGTGGAACTAATTTATCTGTGCAAAATAAAATACTTGCAGTGTGACACATGGGTGATGCACCTGTGAACCAAACTGCACTGCACTCCACTGCACTGCATTGTGCTGTGCTGCTAATTGTGATTGCTACATATGTGGCAATGTGTCACTGATGTAAATATCATGAAATTTTTATGTTCTTTATGTCTCTTAGTTTTATGCATAAATAATTGCACCAATAACATGTAAAATGTTTGAAGATGAACACATTCAAATTCAAGCCTGTGCCAGTCTGGCAATTTGTATAGTCTATGGCTAGTGGATTCCTGGCTATATAAGACTGAATGTGTACTTATGGCATGTTCATCCCAACTGTCACTGGCATGCAGAAGGGTGTGCAATATGTATAAACTCAGAATAGTGAATATTTTGTTATTAATGAAGACCTTTTGCAGGAAGTATTGACTCACAGATAATACATGCAACAGATGTTTTTTTCCAGCCAAAGAAACTGTTCTGTCTCCAGCAGAAATACCTCACATCATTCACTACAGTTAAGATTCACATGGAAAAAGCCATAATATGTGAGGAGTAGTTGTTTTCCAGTAACCCGGGTTTTTGATTTATGATTGAGGTACAACACACATGATAGTTTGCTGTATAAGTTATTTGTATGTGTGTTCCAGTTCAGTTTGATGTTAACATGGACACCCAATAATTTGACAGATTCTTTCCCATTACAGTCACTACTTTCCCTTTCAAGGAGAATACTACACTCTCATATTTGCTGAGGTTAAATTTAACTCATTTACTTGAAATCAGGATGATGCCTTGTCCATAATGAGTTAATTCATTTGCTCCATTATATTTACACCATTATAAGAAGTTATAAATGATGTCTTCAAAAATTACTCCATTGTAGGCAGAATGTTAAAAAAAAAAAAAAAAAATTGGTCTGAGCACTAATCCCTGAAGTACTCATTTATTTATTTACACGTCAAGTTCCATAGGACCAAATCTCCAAGGTCATGGAATGTGTCAGTACATGAAATTACAACATAAAAGTAATAACAGATAAAAATAAATGTTTATGAACATGAAAAATGTCAGTCCATAAGCTTAAGTAAATGCAATCAACAGTACAATAAGAATCAGCTTAATTTTTCAAGGAACTCCTCAAGAGAATACAAGGAGTGACCCATGAGGAAACTCTTCAGTTAAGATTTGAAAGCACATGGATTACTGCTAAGATTTTTGAATTCAAGTGGTAGATTACTGAAACTGGAAACAGCAGTATACTGCACACCTTTTTGCACAAGAGTTAAGGAAGCCAGATCCAAATGCAGGTTTGATTTCTGCCAAGTATTAACTGAGTGAAAGGTGCTTATTCTTGGGAATAAGCTAATATTGTTAACAAGAAATGACAGTAAGGAATATATATGTTGAGAGGCCAATGTCAAAATTGCAGACTTGTGAACAGGGGTCGACAAGAGGTTCATGAACTTACACCACTTATTGCCCGAACTGCCCATTTCTGAGCCAAAAATATCATTTTAGAATGGGAAGAGTTACCCCAAAATATAATACCATATGACATAAGTGAATGAAAATAAGCAAAGTAGATTAATTTTTATGCTGAACGATCACTCACTTCTAATACCGTTCGACTAGTAAAAATGACAGTACTAAGTATTTGAACAAGATCCTGAATGTGGGCTTTCCACAACAGCTTACTATCTATCTGAACACCTAGGAATTTGAACTGTTTAGTTTCACAAACCATACGCCAGTTCTGTGAAATTAAAACATAAGGTTTTGTTGAACTGTGTGTTAGAAACCGTAAAAACTGAGTCTTACCATGATTTAGCGTTAGTTTATTTTCTACAAGCCATGAGCTTAGGTCATGTACTGCACTATTTAAAACTGAACCAGTGTTGCACACAACATCCTTTACTACCAACCTAATGTCATTAGCAAACAGAAATATTTTAGAGTTACCCGTAATACTAGAGGGCATATCATTTATATAAATAAGGAAAAGGAGTGGCCCCAACACCGATCACTGGGGCATACCCCACATGACAGTACCCATTCAGACCACACATCACAGCAGTTATCAACATTGTGTATAATGAGCTTTTGCTGCCTGTTGCTAAAGTAAGAGGTGAACCAATTGTGAGCTACTCCCTGCATTCCATAATGCTCCAACTTCTGGAGCAATATTTTGTGATCCACACAATCAAATGCCCTAGTTAAATAAAAAAAATATGCTAAGCATTCAAGACCTTTTGTTTAGCCCATCCAGTACCTCTCAGAGAAAAGAGAATATAGCATTTTCAGGTGTTAAATGACTTCTAAAGCCAAAATATACATTTGATAGCAAATCGTGTGAAATAAAATGATTAATTATCCTTACATACACAGCCTTTTCAATAACTTTAGCAAACACTGATGGCACAGAAATCTTAAACTATCTGCATTATTCCTATCTCCCATTTTATAAGGTGCTTTTACTAATGAGTACTTTAATCTCTCGGGAAACTGACCATTCCCAAAGGAAAAATTACAAATATAGCTAAATACAGGGCTAACATGTGCAGCACAGTACTTTAATATTCTGCTAGACACTCCATATTAACCATGGGAGTCCTTAGTCTCCAGTGATTTGGTTATTGATTCAATATCCCTCTTGTCTGTATAACAGAGGAGTATTTCAGACATCAATCTCGGAAAGGTATTTGCCAAGAAAGTTATATGATTTCCTATAGAATCTAAATTTTTATTTAATTCACCAGCAATGCTCAGAAAATGATTTTTAAATACTGTACATATATCTGATTTATCAGTAACAGAAATATTTTTACTGCAAACTGACTTTATATTGTCGACCTTGTGCTGCTGATGAGACACTTACTTCACAACTGACCAAATGGTTTTAATTTATCCTGTGAATTAGCTATTCCTTCCGCTTTGTGACAACCTCAGTTTTTTGGTTTGACTTAATTATGATTGTTCATTTCCTATCAGATAAATAATATTTTAATAGTGCCAGTGTCTTTGTTATTCCATATTGCTTAAGTTTATTTACAAGAATATTACGTCAAAGGCTTTTATCAAATCAGTGACCACATATGCTGCCTTTGTCCAGATTATTTTAAGACAGATAAAACAATAATCTGAACTAATATAAATGCATAGACTTTTGCAGCCAGAATCAAGTTGGATAAAATCATTTTAGGTAATCAGAATAGTGGCATTTTAGTTATCTTAGTGCTTCATAATGATGTGACTTTAACTTAAAATGATATTATTCAAATATCCAGCAATGCTTTTTTTATGGGCTGACCATCACAAAATCCATATTGGGTCTGGTGAAAGACATTACAGCTCTCAAAACAAGGATTTAGTCATTCCTTCATGATCATCACATTGAGTTTAGATAGTATTGCTAATACAGGTATAGGTTTATAATTTTATGCTGATTCTGTATCAGCCTTTTTATACTCCAATGTAACAACAGTTTCTTTAAGCAGTCAGTAAATGTACTTACCTGAAACATCAAGTTTATAAGGTAGCATAGGAGATGACTTATTATGTCTATAATTTGTTTTAAAATACAGTTGGATAGCCCATAGTAGTCTTCAGTTCTTGAGTCGCTGACATTTGCTGCTACATGTACTGTGTATCCTTTTGTCTACCCAGTGCATGTTTGTGTTTTATTCCGTTCATATTCTTATTATTTTGAAGTGTCTCTCTTGTCATATTTGCAGTTTATGTACTGAAATTCTCTTGAAGGAATTAACTGTATTTTTGTTTAATTCAGCATTATCCATCATTGACCTGATATTGCTTGCTGAGACAGAGGGTTACTTTCCATTGTACACATTATTAGGGATTTCAAGCATTCTGTTCACATATGGATTTTGGAGGAAGTGTGATTGCTGAAATGTCTCTGTGTACAGTGTAATTAGTCTAAACTTGTCTTTGTGAACCCTATGGGAGTGATATGTATGTAGGGGGGGGGTTAATATATTCCTAGATTCATCGCTTCAAGTTGGTGCTAGAAACTTTATGGGCAGGTTTTCATGTGACAGTTTACTTCCATCTCCAAATGTCTGCCAGTTCTGTTCTTTCAGCTTCTTCATGATGCTCTCACATGGGTTGAACAAATT
This sequence comes from Schistocerca serialis cubense, assembly GCF_023864345.2. Taxonomy (NCBI): domain Eukaryota; kingdom Metazoa; phylum Arthropoda; class Insecta; order Orthoptera; family Acrididae; genus Schistocerca; species Schistocerca serialis. The sequence continues at coordinate 521,377,212 of NC_064644.1, forward strand.
TATGACCATTAATGCTGCCCTTCTTTGTATCCATTCAATACCCTCTGTTAGTCCTATTTAGTATGGGTCCTGTGCACTTGAGCAGCATTCTAGGTTGGGTCATATGAGTGTTTTGAATTCAGTATTCTTTGTAGACTGAGTAAATTTCCCTAGTATTTACCAATGAAATGCAGTTTGCTGCCTGCTTTACTTATGACTGAGACTTTGTAAACATTCCATTTGATATCCCTCTAAACTATTACACACAGTTATTTGTATGAGTTGAGCAATTCCAGTTGTATCTCAATGATATTATATGCATTGGATTTTTCATTTTGTGAAGTGCACAATTTTCCATTTCTGAACATTTAAAACAAGTTGTGAAACTTTAAACCCTTTTGAATTCTTATCTAGATCTGACTGAATATTTGCTCGGATTTTTTCAGACAGTACTTCTTTATAGATCACTGCATTGCCTGCAAAAAGACTTAGATTTCTATTAATATTGTCAGCAAGATCATTTATATACAAGACAAACATTGAGGGGCCCAACACAGCTCCCTGGCACACACTCAAAGCTACTTCTACATTTGTTGATAACTCTCCATTGAAGGTAACTTACTACATACTCCTCACCAAAATATCCTCAGCGAATTCATAAGTTTTGTTTCATATTCTATGCAATAATATTTTTGATAGCAAACATTCATATGGTACTGAGTCAATTGCTCTTCATAAACCAAAGAATACTGCATCTATCTGGCTGCCATGATTCAAAGTCATATGAGAGAAGTACAAGTTGGGAAACACATTATCTGATTTTTGAATCCACAGGGGTTAGCATGGAGGAGGTCATGCTGTTCAAGACACCACATTATGTTTGAGCATATGACCAGAGTTTATTCTAGTTTCTGAAAGATCTTTCAGCAATATACTGCTATGATAGTAACTGAAGGCTTCACTCATTGCTCTCTTGACAACCAAATGCATTTCATTCAACATCTCTTTACCTATAGCCCTCTGATCTGTTTTACATCACTTATGCAATAGTCTCTATTTCTTTATGTGTACTACAACAGTGACTGTGTTCTTCATATCACATAAAGTTGTACTCCTATCGTCAACAATAACAGCCCTGTAACCGGCAAAACATATACTGTCAAATGGAGAGCCGTCTGCAAGATAACACATGTTATACTAGCAATTATGTAAACACTGTTTGGCCTTCTACATTGGCATGTCTACCACCAAATTATTGATTAGGATGAACGGGCATAGGTAGAGAGTGTATACTGTCAACTCAAAATAGCCTGTTGCAGAGCATGCTCCACAACATGACATTTGTGATGTTGGCACCTGTTTCACCACACATGCCATCTGGATTCTTTCCCCAGACACCAGTTTCTCAGAACTCTGCTGGTGGGAACTAGCACTACAACATGTCCTTGATTCATACCACCCACCTGGACTTAATTTATGTTAATTTCTTCTGGCTCAGCATTTCTTCACTACAACTACTCTTTGCTTCACTCTGTTTTAGATTTCTACATCTTTCATTGTCTTTCCCATCTATTTTTACAGCCCCCTCCCACCTTTGTAATGTACAATGCACTTAGATTTTCACTATTATTAACTCATCATGATGTTTAAGCAGTAATCTCTGTCTGCATATTACCCTGTCTTCCACTTTTAAGCTCACAGGTTTTCAAATCTTGTCTGATGCATTCTCCAACAATCAGTCTTTCCTTGTCATCCTGTACAGTAAGTCTCCTGCCTTTTCCTTCACCCTTCTCCCTCCCCTTTCAACTCTTTTACCTGAAAAAGGAGTCACTGGCTCTAAAAGCTTTCCAATTACAACAGTCTTTTATGAGTGTGTTCTGCCACAGTTTGTTGAGTTGATTTTTTATCTATCCAATTAAATAATTAAGTTGTCCTGTGGATGGTCAACTATTCTTGTAAACTTAAGCCATAGCTTCTCTACATGCTTCTGTCTTGAACTAAAAGTTTGAAGTTTCTCATTGAGATATGAAACTACTGTGTCTTATTTTGTTTACTGAATGTATAAATCTTTCTACTTGTTTCAGTTGCTCTTTGTACTTTGATAATCATCATTGCTGTAACTGCCTCATTGTTACTGACACCAGTTTTGATATGGACATCCTCAATGAGGTCATCTCCATTTGTTACCAATAAATCTAGTGTATGTCCACCATGAGTGGGGTTCTGAACTATCTGCTCTAGGTTTTTCCCAGAGAAGACATTTAGTAACATTTCATGGGATGTTTTGTCACAGCCATCAACAACAAGACTATAATTATTGCAATTCACTTTTGGATAATTAAAATCTCCTTTGAAGATTACAGTATGATTGAGGAATGCTAGTGAACTGAGGTTTTCTGTAAAGTTGTTTTTTTTTTTCATAAGGAAGTAAGTCTGGTGATTGATAGAACGGTCCAGTTACAATTTTTTGCCCACACCTGATATTGAGTCATGGCCAAACAATCATATATGCAGTACATCACCTCCATTTCCTATTAGCCTATCATTTCAATACACTCTTAACTTTTCACCAAAACTCTCACTGCTATCAATTCCGGATTTTAGCCACCTTTCTGTAGGTAGTGTTACATGACCGTCACTGCTTTTCAGGTGTGCTATAATGTCTATTGCTGATAACATAAAAATCTTTATTGAATAACTGTTCCTTTCATCTATTACTGTCAATCTGCAAAACCTTAACTTTTTTAGGTTGTCAGATTTGTTGCTTAATGGAATTTCATACATGTTGTACATGTTGTTTTTATTAAATAAATGCTTGTACTATACATTACTGATATCTTCATTGATTAGTTAATTTCCTTCTAGTATTGTGTCTGTTTTATTTTGGATCTTACTAATCTATGATCACCTGAAATTCTGAACCACTTTAAAATAAAAAAAAAAAAAAATAAAAAAAAAAAAAAGGCTTACGTCCTGAATTGATCAGTTCCAGGTATACCAGAGGATTTGACTGTTTCACCTGATTTCAATATAACATGGAAACAACCACTATGCACAAATGGTATATTGCAGATGTATTATGTGACCATTACATTTTGGAGACCAGTAGAAATTTCAGATGATTGCCCTAAGGAAGAGAGCAAAATATATAGCTTCAGTGTATCTCCAAATACAGTGGATTACCAGTTTACAGAAGAGAAGCCTTATTCTGTGTACTCAGTGTGTGTACTTGCAGCAACAAATGCTGGCAATGGCAGTGACATCTGTACCAATATTCGGTCAAAAGCAATTGGTAAGGATAAAATAAACCTGGATTATTGAAGCAACTGTAATACTAATATGGAAACATAAAATGGCATGATCTTATAATAGACAACATTTATTATTTTATTTTTCTGGATATTACGGGTATTTATACTTGTGGCCTTTTGTGTGGCATATGTTTCATTTATAGTGTGGAGGAACCATTTTTATAATTTGATAAAATTAATTTATGCTTATCAATCTGTGGTAAACAGAAATACAAATGAAGAAATGACACTTTTGTAAGCAGGGGCTTCTTAATTTAGGAAAAAAAATTTCTTGGGAGAAACTAAAATATTTCAGATCTAAGTATCAATAAATCTGATCAGAAATGATAACAGTAACAGTCAGTGTCTAAGCATGTGAAAGTTTGAAGTGTTTCACCCAGCTTTTTTCCTCTCATTTGACATACACTGTGATATATTTGTTTTGTATCAATCTTTTTCCCCCCTGTTTTCTCATATTTGATAATTATACAATTTCTTGGATTTGTAATTGGATATTGGAATATGTAAAGGCAATTCATGACTCTATATTGAATCTGCGTAATGTTGGATCAGCATACAAACCAGGTGTTAAACATAATACCTCGGCTTATGCACTAGCTTTCTTCTTGAGAGCACTTACAAAAAGACAGTTTGTGCTGGCAAAGCAGTCCAAATTAAGTGAATAATTAACTTAGGCACAGTAGTAGGTAGAATGAGTGTGAAAGAAGCTTTTATGGTAGTTTACGGAGGTATTCTCTGCAACCAAGTAATTTTTCAATTTAATATAATTTACTGCACCATTAAATAGTTTTTGTACCAGTACAGGTTCACCATCAGATGAAGAAGTTTATAGGAACATTAATTTATGAATCATGTGCAGCTAGATGCTAAGGTCATGGTGATTGAATGATATTTTACGCCCACCCACACAGCCCCCCCCCCCCCCCCCCACACACACACTCAAAAACAGTATTTATGTGCACTTAGGTTTACAGTAAACATACTCTCACATTGCCTGTCATGAACAGTATGCTTGTTTGGTATATATTTGAGCAAAGGTCATACTTTATTATGATGTTAGACATAATTTATACATAATAATTAAAATTTCTAACAAATTTACCATTGACACCAAAATCCACAATTTTAAGTAATAATTATTTTATTTTTTTGTGATTTCTGATGATCCCACTAGCATTAGTGTCACTAGGGTATGGAATGAGTCAGTGTTTTTACAATATTTACAAACATCAATTTTTTCATAAAGTTTACAGTAATAGATGCAGGAGAGTCCAATATGATAGATTCATTATTGAACATCATTACATATGAAAATAAATAAGATACATGATACAAAAAGATGCCAGAATTAAGATTTACATGTACGCTATGAGACACTGACATTGATTTTAGTAATGTCATAATACTTCAAAATCAATATGTCATTGATAACACAAATAGTTTATATTTATGCTTGCACTAAATGGGACATCTCAACATCTCAGTTATATAATAGTTACACCCCTCCCCCCACACTTCCCACCACACACACACACACACACACACACACACACACACACATATGGTCACTCGCGCTAAAAAATTCCGTATCTGGAGAGAATAAATTTTGCAACAGGCAACAGGTATTCTTAAGACTGGCACTTTGAATTTTAGTGTTTCAAGAGCAAAACTTTTTATGTCTCTAGTTTGAGCATTGAAAAGTTTCATGCCTGAGGAATTTTTTCCTTTCAATGCAATCATAAAGTATAAACAATGAAAAGTCCATGTTGGAATATCAACAATATTGGGATAAGGATGGATTGTTACTCACTGTGAAGATCACATACTCAGTTGCAGACAGGCAGAATGAAAAGACTGTTACACATTAAGCTTTCAGTCAAGCCTACATCCGAAAAGAAAATCACATGTGCATTCAAACAAGAAAGTACACCACACACACACACACACACACACACACACACACACATGACCACTGTCACTGGCTGCTCAGAGACTGAAACTGAAACACGTCGAACAGGAGCAACAATCTGTAATGGTTCGAGGAAGAGGGAAGATAGCAGTATACACTGGTGCTCTATTGTCCACCCAAGCTCCACAACATCCTAGTCCATCCCTATGCACCTCCCAGTCCCAACCCATTGCCATTGCCATATATCCCTGTGGAAGTTCCAGGTGCAAACCTGCCCATTCAACCCAACAATCCCTTCTTATTCCAGTCCTGTCACAGTCTTATTCTACCTGTCAATGACAGGCCTTCTGTGAAACCAGCCTTGCAATCATTATTCAGCCTTTTATAATGATATGTCTGTCAACCAGCTATCCAGCATTATGAATGGCCACCACTAAACTGTGGCCAAGAGCAAAGTGAACCACCTTATTGCACAACAATTGGCTGTACACAACATGTTTGATTTCAATGGCTGCTTCACAGCTCTGGCTTTTCTGAACTGTGCAGATGAGAGTTTCCTTGCAACATATTCTTCATCCTGCAATCATTCTGGCCTCAACCTACATATTTACTCGAATCTAACCTGCACCTGAAAAATGAGACTCAAAATCAAGGGAAAAAAATTTTCCCAAATCTGAGTCACACCTGAAATTTGAGACTCAAAATTCAAGGGGAGAGAAAAGTTTTAGGCCCACCTCCAAATCAAAACAAAGTTGGTCAATTGTAATATGAGACACAATTTAGGTCGAATGAATGATGATACAGCTACAGTAGTTTGGATGGAGTCGTAAGCTTAGCAGTTAAGCTTTACCAGGTAACAATTGCTATGCATCAGGCACTCTGTCTGTATTTATATGGGTACCCTCCCTTTTTCATGTGCTTTGTCTGGTTTGAATCGATTGCTTATTTTTCTTTGATCTGATAAGTGCTGTTCTCTTTGTTATAGGTGTTTACATCACTCTAAGCTGAAAATGCATTACTGTACTGTGTCATGCGTTATTTGTCACATTATGATAATGAGTGTTTACGGTTTCCGCTTGTGGCATGGCTTGCTTTTGTGCATGCTCCCGCAGCTTACAATTTAAAAAAAAGAAAAGAGGAATCGTCTCATTAGCAAAACAATGGCAAGAGAATGCTATTTGTTGTTACTTACAATGCTGCTTTCTTTGATAATGATCAACAACAACCAAATAATAGACTGCATATGATATAAGATGTTCTGAACAAGAGTTTACTGAAAATTTTTCTCTGTTTGAAAATCTTTGCAGACGTCTCTTTAGTACATTACATTCTGCACAGAAATTAGAGTCATCTTAGATTTATAAATCTAGTCAATTACCATGCTTCGTTTCTGACTGTATCACTATTAGGCATAAGAATAATACGTATATAAACATGACATGGTATGTATATTCTTCCACTTTTACTGTTGTCTCACTCTAGTTTCATAGTTTATTAGGCAGACAGGATTTAAATGAGATAGCAGCAAACACGAAAGAATACATGGCAAAATGTTTATATTCATATTATTCTTATGGTGAAGGGAATACTGCATATGATTCACAATTCATAAAAGATCCTATTAGCAACCATCTCTTTTCACAGGTAGGAAAAAAATTCAGAATGTAGAGTTGGCCGTATTGACAAACATCTCAAACAGTCTTGCCAGTTGGATTTTCATAGTACATTGAAATGCTGCTACATTCGATGATGAAAAATAAGGAATTTGTATTTACTTTGTTGGATAAAGTATGAAAATGCAGTGGTCGAAACTCTGGGCAGAGAAAAAAAGCTCATCTTCCACCTTTTTTTTCAATTTATTTACTGACACAGAGGTTTTGGCACCAGTATTTATCTTTGTGCCTGCAAAGCATGCTTGTGTAGTGCTACATATATTCGATGGCAGAAGTTAGTTGTGGTGGCACCTACCAACGTTTTTCAGAACTTCCGCTTACTTTGCACTCGATTCTAAGCCACAGGCAGTTTTTTGGATTACAAAAACCGGAAAAAAAGTGTGGCTTAGATTCGAGTAAATATGGTATGCTTTCACCCACTCCGCCCAATGGTTTCCTCCCTCTCTATCCTATCATGCCCCCCCTCCCAACTCACATCACCTCAGCCTCATTGTGCACTGCTCTCTGCCAGTGCAAACACCAATCTTTCCCCCTTCTCTTCTCCTCTTCTTTTCCAGTCCTGCCCCCCCCCCCCCTACCCTGCTCACTCCTGCACAGCCTCCCAGTACTGCACTTAGAAGCCTTGTTTTGCCACCGTCCATCCAGCCCCGGCACACTTTGCCAGGCAGTGCTGTATCCTCTTCACCCACCCATACACTGCTATCCTTCTCCTTGCCCACTCTACTTTGGATTGTTGCTCCCATTTAATACTTTTCTGATTCAGTCTTGCCTGATCAGCCAGAGATAGCAGTCACATGCTTGTCAGGTGTGCTTTTTTGTGCGAATGCATGTGTGCTTTTCATTTTTGATAAACGCTTGGCAGAGAGATTAATGTGTAACAGTATTTTCATTGTGCCTGCCTGCAGCTCAATATGCCATCTTTATGGTGAGTAGCAATCTATCCTTTTTTCTGACATTGTCAAAGGTAGTGTTTGTCTGGTTACTATATAAGCACTTTTCTGATTTGGTATTGTGACCATGATATTCACTATTGGTTTTGAGACATGAGTGGCTTTTATTAATGTAACACATAAGGCAGAAGATATACTGGGACATCAGTGTAAAAACCTGCAATTTATAAAACAGATTTCTATAGGAGTGTCTTGGATGAACACCAATCATAATGCATATAACTTTCTTCTGAGTTATGAAATAATTTTTTGATAGATGCTGGTTACCCCAAAAGATGAAGCCATAAGACAACTGTGCAGGGAAATATTCAAAGTATGCAACTCTGATGGCACCCTTATGTATAAATGGTGCAATTACGCAAAAGATAAGAGATAATCAATAGTAACCATATGTTGCAGATAAACTCAAACACAGAGAAAACAAAATTTGATGTAATAATAGTGATACACACTAATAACCTATGTCAATTAACACGCAGGTTTACAGAAATAAGGACAGTAGACAAGATTGTACATACGCTATACTAAAGAAAAATACCATGCTATTTAAACACCTTGAAAAATTATATTTTACCACATTTGTAACAGTGCACAGCATCAGAAACACAGTTTTTCACTTAGTCTATACATTATCTTATGCTGTAGTTTTAACATGGCACTTAATTTTTTTCTTTCTTCCTTGGGAAACAGATTTCCATAAGAAGACAAAGTGTTTTACTAAGGCAATCAGTGACAACATTTCTGTGTTACACATAGCTGATGAGAGTTTACAGATGTACCTCCTTGAATAGCTAGAAAGTCACAAGCTAAAGTCACCTCATAAAATCCTTAATGAACAAACTGAGTCAATACAGAAAACAGAAGTGCGAAGTAGGAGGAAGAATTGGGAACAGGTGCTAACAGCTCGGAGGGAGGTAGTGGGTGTGCAGGCTGCGAATGTGGGAGGGAGGACTGACAGGTGCACAGGTTGGGCATTTGATGTACCGGTATCAGAGCTAGTGAGGTGTGGCTTGTGATGAATATGACATGGAGGCATGGATAGGGAGAGGGTGACAGGATAGAGGAAGGGTAAAAAGTTATGTCGAGGGTGTGGGTACAGTGGGGTAGCAGGGTTAACAGAGATCAAAGCCAGGGGGATTACAGGAGGGTACGATGTGTTGCAAGTATAACAATGATCTGTGTAGTTCAGAATAGCTGGGACTGAGAGGAAGATCCAGGTGGCATGGGTTGTGAAGCAGCCATTGAACTCTGTCTTAATGTACTCAGCAGTGTCTTGTACCACTGGCTGGTCAACTGTATTCTTGACCACAGACTGGCAGTGGCCAACCATTCTGATGATCAGATGGTTTGTGGCCATGCCCCCATAAAATGCTGTGCAGTGATTGCAGCAGACCAGGTATATGACATGGCAGCTTTCATAGGTGGCACTGCCTCTGTTGGAATAGGATAAGCTTCTGACAAGTCTGTAGCAGCATGTGCCACATGGCTGAAGTGGGGTCTTGCACCTGTCTTCCACAGGATTATGCACCCTGTGGCAAGGGATTGGGAGTGTGAGTGACATGGGGATGGAGTAGGATGTTGTGTAGACTGGGTGGGTGATGGACTAACATTTTAAGAGGGTTAGGAAGCATCTTGGGTAGGATACCCCCTCATGATAAATACATAAACAAAGCCTTTTCCACTTGAGGGTAATATTGGGTGATGAGGAGGATGCTCCTTTTAGCTGATTCTAGGGTGTAGTGAAAGGATTAGGGGTATGTGAGAATATGGCATGGAAAATCTGTTTGTGATCTTTGTTTTGGGGCTAATGTCTGTGAATGTGTATGTGACGCCTTAAGCTGCTAGGCAAGGCAATTCTCACTACTGCAGGTATGTCACCCATAGTGATGAGGTAATTTTTTGGTATGTAAGGAGTGTCAGCTGTCAATAAACAGGTATGTATGGCTTATGGGTGTAATGTGGACAGAGGGTGGATGGAGCCCTCAGAGAGATAGATGCCAATGTCTGTGGTGTTGGCACATTGGGTTGAGGAGCACCAGGTGAAGTGGATGGGAGAGGAAGTGTTGAGGCTGTAGAAGAATGAGGATAGGGTATCTGGCCTTGACCACAGGTCATGGAGATATCATCAGTGAACCTGAACCAGACAAGTGGTTCATGGTTTTCAGAGGCTAGGAAGATTTCCTCTAGATTGTCCATAAATGCATTGGAAAATGAGGGTATCTTGCAGGTGATCATGGCTGTGTCACAGATTTGTTTATATACCTTCACCACAAAGGAGCATTTGTTGTGTGTGAGGATATAGTTAGTAAGGTGGTATGAGGAATAAGGTAGTGAGTCTGGAGTCAGAAGGACATTGGGAAACATAGTGTCTGATAGTGACAGGGCCATGGGCATGGGAGATGGTTTATAGGAAGGTGGCATCAACAATAATGGGTAGGGATCCAGGTGGTAGTGGGGTGGAGTGGGTTGAGAGTCAGTGTAGGAGTATCATTGATGTGAGTATCTAGGGTTCAGGCAAATGGTTGGATTTACTGTTTGGTAAGAGTGGAAATTATTTCACTGGGAGCACAAAACCAGCTATAATGGGGCATTGAAGACTGTTGAGTTTGTAGATTCTGAGGAGCTTGTAGAAGGTGGATGTGCAGAGCATCACTGGGATGAGTGAGATGGCCTCAGGTGAGAGATTCTGGTATGAGCCTAGGGATTTCAGCAGAGATTGGAGGTTACATTGGACTTCTGGGAGAGGGTCACTATGGCAGATCTTGTAGGTGGAAGACTCAGACACTTGGAGTAAGCCTTCTGCCAGATAGTCACTGTGATTCATCAGGACAGTGGTGGAGGTTTTGTCTGCAAGATCTGGTCAGAGATTGTGGATGTCTGTCCTTTCTTCTGTGGAGACATTAGTATTCTTGAAAAGGGACCTGGGGAAGGATGGTGATGCCAGGTTGGAGGTGAGGAATTCATGGCTGGTGATAGTGGGGAGTATGGTTAGATGGGAGGAGGAGGATCATGATTGGATGGTGGTATGAACTGGGGCAGGCAAAGTTCAGTGTTGGGGTTAGGGTGGCTTTGGTTGGAGGGGTTGGTAGCAAGGAAGTGTTTCCACTGTAGGGATCAGGAGGAGAGAGTAAGTCTTTGATGAGTCCATCATTGTCAAACTTGGGTGTGGTGCTGAAGGCAAGGTATTTGAATAGAACCTGGAGAATTGAGGTTTTTGGCAGAAAGGTTAACAACAGCATTTTGGGTTTTTCTCGTTTCCAGATTTTGTGGGGTGTTGGGAAGGCATTTTACAGAATGTGGCAAATTTAAAAGATCAGCGAGGCAGAGCCTGGGTGGTATGAGAGGTTGATGATGGGGTTCACTGTGGGTTGGTGGGGGTTTGATGGGTATTGGTGCTCTAAGAAGGGAGTAGGATGTCAACAAGTTTGAAAATTTGTGGTGGTAATGCCTGGAGTGATCTTCCAAATGTTGGAGCACAAGGGTTTCAATTTGGAGGTCTGGCATATGTAGTTGGAATTGCACAGTAAAAATATCTTTCAGAGGGAGAATAGTTGGTTCTGGGATGCCTGTGCCTTGGAGATATGTTTCTGCAGTACCAAGTTTGTAAGGGACACAGACTGGCAGAATCTGAAAAAGTGGAAGTCATTGTGAAAGTTGGGATGGGATCCAGACAAGGGAATTTTTATAACTAGCCCATTAATGGGGATTCTGTGGCTTAGGCAGCATTTAAGGTACAGGATGTGAGGCTGGGGTTTAGCTAGGGATAGGGATCATTTTCTGAAATGATGCAGATAGATGTAGCAGGGCTCCGTATGGACTCTGTTAGTTTTTCTGTAACTATTTTGTTCTTTATTACAAGGCATGCCCAGAAAGTAAGTGTACTAGATTTTTTTAAATTTTTCTGTAGAAATTATATTTAAACCAAGTGACAGATTATTGTTGATACACTTGTTGACTATTTTTTTACACAGTCACCAACCTATTCAGTGCATGTAGAGAGCCGTGGCAGCTGGCCGCTGTGGCCGAGTGGTTCTAGGTACTTCAGTCTGGAACCGCACTGCTGCTACGGTCGCAGGTTCAAACCCTGCCTCAGGCATGGGTGTGTGTGGTGTCCTTAGGCTAGTTAGGTTTACTTAGTTCTAAGTCTAGGTGACTGATGACCTCAGATGTTAAGTCCCATAGTGCTTAGAACCATTTGATTTGATATGTGGCACATGCTTCCTTATGCTCTATTTGAAGAACTCTCCTTCCACATCCTTCCCCCATTTCAGAACCTCTTTCTGCACCTGCTTGTCAATTGAAAATTTAATTCCACACATGTGTACCATCAGGGAGGTGAAAAGATGATAATCCAAAGGTGCCAAGACAGGGGAATACAGCAGGTGGTCTGAAATGTCCCACCCAAATGAATTAAGAGCGTTTTAGCTCCAAAACCTCTGAGGCTACAGTTTTTTGCACAAAATTGTGGTTTTGAATTTTTTGCCAGGTGGGAAATCAGTGTGATGCCCCTGTGATGACTGTCCTTTTGTCTCAGGCCTATAATGATCCACACGTGTTTCATATCCAGTCGCAATAGAGCTCAGGAAATCCTCACCTTCTGGTTCAAGTTACTCAAGAAACTTGCGTATGCTACTAAGTTGATTTTTCTTTGGCTGCACTGTCAGCAGTTTTGGGACCCACCTTAAACACTGATTCCAGTATCCCAGCATTTATATGAGAATCACAAATAAGAGAATTCTCAAGAGTTGTGGAAACATCACAGAAATTTCATTCACTGTTAATCAGTGGTCTTCACAGACAATTTCCTGTTTTTTATGCACCAACTCATCACTCAGAATGGAAGGTCATCCACTCCTCTGTTCATCATGAACATTCGTTCTGTCTGCACTTAAACACACTCATTCTGTTCATAATACCTTTACTGTAAACAGTTTTGGTTCAAATGGCTCTGAGCACTATGGGACTTAACTTCTGATGTCATCAGTCCTCTAGAACTTGGAACTATTTAAACCTAACTAACCTAAGGACATCACACACATCCATGCCCAAGGCAGGATTCGAACCTGTGACTGTAGCGGTCACGCGGCTCCAGACTGTAGCGCCTAGAACCGCTCAGCCACTCTGGCCAGTGTAAACAGTTCTGATTCACAAAAAATTTTGATAGGTGTTATTCCTTCTGAAAGTAAGATGTGGATCACAGCATGTGACTCGCATTTGGTGGAATTTCTTACCAACATGTTTCATGCAACTGGACACTACAGAGTATGTTTATGTGCTACCATTTTCCTGTGATACTTTTTCTAGTCAGGGGATCCCTCTGTGCCAATCAGTGTTACCAACTATCCAAAAACAAAAAAATCACAGTCTGTTATAGTTACAATATGCTTACTTTCTGAACAACCCTTATAGTTTATGTTGCCATGTTTCCACAATCTAAAGCTCAGCTTGTGTCTCTTTTTAAATCTTTCTTAACTCGAGTGTTTGTTTACTTTAAAACCAAGTGCATCTAAATACAGTGTGTGTGTGTGTGTGTGTGTGTGTGTGTGTGTGTGTGTGTGTGTGTGTGTGTGTGTGTGCGTGTAAGATGGCTAAAATTGAACTTCTCATGGATACTGAGAAGCCATGCAATCACCATGACCACAGCATCTGCTTGCACATGGTCCAGAGAGCAGTATTCATGTAATACCTCCATGCAATGATGAGCCTATAGTGAAATATGATTTATTGATCTCATTACATGTAGTTTTCAAATCAATTGATTTGATGTACAGAATACAAGCAAATATTTAAGATATTTTATATATATTTCTGAGATACAGCTACACAAATACTTATTATAGTCTACAGCATACAATATATACATACATACATGGTATTTATTTTAACTTGAGACAACTAAGTATTTTGAAAATGATGCACCATATGGAAACAATGTTCTAGGTAAAACATTAATATCAGGAAAGGGGCCATCTTTCTGTGTTACAACTGGCCACTCCTGCATGGGGAGTCCGTAAGCACACTTTCTCCTCCTTTCTTGTCTTCCATGTCTTACACCACTCAGTTTTCTATTCCACATAAACTACAAGGCTTGGAACTTTAATAGTTGCCACTATTAAAGTTCCAATCCTTGTATTTTCACTTTTGTGTTTTAATTGTCCTCTTACATCATGCTTAACATTTTTATATCTTTATGTGTTGTTGCATAGTCACAGTAATGTTTTTCAGTGATTCAGGAAGGTATTTATTTATTTTTTATTCCTGTTAATTAATTCTGTCAGTAATGGCCATTTTAGACCTGAGTACACACAGTTTGCTAATCATATTGAGTCAACACATGTAAAAATTGTACAGTCACAATAATGGGCCACACAAGCTTCTTTGTATTCATGTAAAATTTAAGTACCACATGCACAGCTGTAACAGACATGTTGACTCTATGAAGAAACTTATTAGATTGCCTGCAGCTACATGGCCACCCAGCCAAATAGGGACCACTACACCACACTGTGTGCCCCATAGCTTGCAGCATTGCTCCCTCTCCTGGAGAAGCAGAAATTGACTGCTTGAGAAATTCTAATTGCAGGGTATTACAGCATCCTGGATATAGATCTTGTCAGTGGTCCTCTGTCCTCTATGGATCTGTATTTCTGGTCATGTTTTTACACCTTCCTCATTGTGATGAGCGTCAGAGGTAGCCCTTCCCACCAATGCTTCACAACTGTCAAGTCAGTCTTCAAGTCCCTTGAATGTCCCATCATTGACCTGCACTTTTGGATTGTAGTAGAGCTTCATATGTCTATGTGCTTTTCTCTTCCTGATGAAGGTCACAATCCTCAACATTATTTGTGACAACCTCGGCTGTATTTCACTAATTAATGCTAGGCATTGTAGTGCTCTCAGCCCTTCTACTGGGTTTCAAGTGTCCATATGTGAATGAGTTGTCTTGCTTCTTTGGTCCTGGTAATTAGGTGTTTCACATAGTCATTGTGAGTATCAGCCAGCTGAAATTGGAACAGTGTGTCCATTGCAGTTTCGGCTTGCAACTGTGGAGCAGAAAGAATGATGTGGATGCTTTAGGTTATTGTTTTCTCATTGTTGTATGTGAGTGTCACTACAGTCAGTATTGTATCCCACTCTCATTGTTCAGCATCAATATACACTGAGGACATCCAGCATCTTATTAAGGCACTTTTTAGGCCATTCATCTGTGAATTGTCACTGGTTCTCATCCTGTGAGTGATGTCACAACATGAAATTACCTCTGATACTAGCCACAACTGTAAAATATTTTGACAATCAGGAATCAACACACAAGGTGCTCCATTCCTCAGAATGACATGTTCTACAAGGAACTTTGTAATTTCCAGATCTAAGTGGTTGGCACAGTTTTAGTGACACTGTAGTGATTGAGGTAGTCACTGTAGCTGTATTATCTTCTGATTGCCATTTGTCGACTATGGGAACCTCCCAAAGAGATCAATTCTAATTCGAGAGAATGGCCTTGCTGCAGGCAGGTTGGTGCCAGATGCCCTGGAAATAATTTTGGCACATGGTTCTGTCATTCCATATAGTAGCTGACATAGTGTCTAACAGATTGGTAAAGACCTGGCCAGTGATACCTGCATCTGATTATCTCTGAAGTCTTCAGGAATCCCAGGTGACCTTGCTGTTTGGTCCTTCCCCCTCCAACCAAGCCTTCTATTACTTTTCACAGTGCTAGATCATCCCTCCATTCATCAGCAGTGTCTTTTAATCCAGCATTGACTGTGAATTCATCCACATTGCTGTGTTTCACCAAAGGATTCTTTGAAAGGCAGTCAGCATTTTGACTTTTTGTTCATTTTTGTATACAATTGCGATGGCATACCCTTGAAGTGCCTGTCTCACAAGTAAACCTGATGGACCCTTCAGACTAGTCACACAGCAGAGAGAAATGTAATCCATCATAACAGTGGGTGGTTTGCCAAATAAATGTGTCTGAAACTTGGTGATGCTCCAAACAACTGCAAGTCACTCCTTTGCACAGTATAGTAATTAATCCCAGACTTGGAGAGTACTCTGAAAGTGTAAGCTGTCAGCTTTCCAGCATTCTCCTGAATTTGCACTAAAACTGCCCCTATTCATAATCCACTCATGTCAGTGTGAAGTTTTCATTCAGCATTCATGTCATACAATACCACAACTGGAGAAGATGTTAGCACTTCCTTAAGTACAAGAAAAGATCTTTCTTGAACACTGTTCCAGGAAAAGTTTGTATCTCACTGCAATAGTTCTTGCAATTGACTTGCCTCAATATTGAAGTCCTTTATGAATTGCTGTTGGTATGAGCACATTCCAGGAAAACTTCTCATATCACAAATGTGCCAAACACTTGGAAAATTTCTCACCCTTTTTAACTTCTCTGGATTGGGATGAACTCCATCACCATTCACTACCTACTCTGAGATTTTTAATTCTTAGGCACTTTTTTGGATTCAGGTGGAGACCTGCAGTCTGAAAACACTTCAACATGGTCATCAGCGAGCTTAGATGTTCTCCAAATGTCTTCAAAAAATGACATCTCATTCAGACTATAAAGACATGTCATCCACTTAAGGTATCAAAGCAGGTTGTCAGTCATAATTTTAATGGTGGCTAGAGCATTTCAAAGTCTAAATGGATAACTTTAAACTCATAGAGGCTGTCAGGATTTATGAAGACAGTTCTTTCCCAGTCAGCTTCATCAATCTTCATTTGTCAGTAGCCTTCTGTATCTCCATAATAGAAAAAATACTTTGCTACTTCCAAGCAGTTTAGTGTGTCATCAGTATGTGACAATGGATAGACATAATTCTTCATGATTTTGTTCAGTCATCAGTAGTTGATGCAGAAGTGCTATGTACCATCCTTCTTCTTCACATGAATGTTTTTGAAGGTTCAACAATTTCATCTTGCAGCATCTTGTCCACTTCCTCCCAGACTGTCTGAAGTTTAGCCTGTGACACCATATATGAGTGTTGGCTGATTGCTGATATGATGTCTTATTGCAGGCTGCTTGGTCTGTCATTTCTCTACTCCTGATCTAAAAGCATCCAAAAACTGATGCAGAACAGCTATTAATCATTGATGTTGTTCCTGAATCAGGCCAGATCCTATTGACAGTTCAGCAATAGCTTCCTGCTCTGCATTGTCTGGTGTGGTAGCAGAACACGATTCTTCATTAATGACACTAAGCTGCCCCTCCTGGACTGGTTCAGTTGCCCCTACATAGATCTCAGGAGGAATGACTTGTGGCTGCTCATAGCAGTTAGAGACAGAAATTTACCCTTCACCACCTCATCACTTTTGTTCATTACTGCCATGTAGTTTTCTTTTGTGAGTCTGTATGGCTTTTCTGCAATTGACAAAAGCTTGATAGTTTAACTGATTATCTTCTCTGATGATTGGAATTCATGTTATCAATGATAGCAGGCTAACAATGTCTTCAGTGGCAAACAACTGCCCAACGCAGTCTTTCTTTTGTATGCTTATTGAAAAATAGTTGTCTTTAACTGGTAATGTAAGCCCTGGATAGATCGTCAATGATGACACCAATGAGATTTCGTGGCATCTTAATGACTTTAATTTGTGGAAGAGTTGCATCCATGGCAGTCTCACATCCATAGTGGTGGCTCTGCTTTTCGTGAATTTGGCACCCAGGCTTGGTACCTCTGTACAGTGATAGGTAATTGTTATGAGGTGTTGGGGAGTGATGTCATCCAGGTTACAGTGATGAGATATTCATCTAACTGAGAAAATTTAGAGAATTGGCATTTGAAGCTGACTGCAAAATGATTCTACTGCCACTAACATACATTTCACATTAGGACCATGAAGATAAAATATGAAAAATTATGGCTCATGTGGAGGCCTATGGACAGTTGTTTTTCCCTTGTTCTATTTGTGAGTGGAACAGGAAAAGAAATGACTAGTAGCAGTACAGGGTACCTTCCACCATGCACCATACAGTGGTCTATAAAGTGTGTATGGAGATGTAGATGTAGATCTCCAGTCAACTGGTGTGAATAGGACTGTTGTCTTTGTTGATGTCCTGTGGCATGATATTTTTCGAACAGTCATCTTCTCTCTCTGCGGTAGCATGCATGTCCTGGGCAGCTACAGTGACAACATACTGACATATTATTCTCCATTCTCCAAATGTCTACTTTTCTGTGGTGTGTTGTACTTGGTGAAGGAGTTTGTTGTACCTGCATTCTTACCATGCTGAGTTGTTTGTGGAGTCAGCCAAATCTGTTCTTTATGGCATGTTTGATTACTGGCAGAGATCAGTGCTGAAGATCTGTACACCTGTTCTTTGACATTCTTTACTACCCCCTTATGTATGGAGTCAACATCCATGGCTGCTATCTCTTGTGTACTCGGATCAACATTTCTGGACACAATACACTGCTGTATCATTCCCTTACTACCTGGCATATGAGACAGCTCTCCTGACGGGGGTATTCCTCAATTGCCATAGGGACCATATTTGAGAAGAAGTCATACCTCCAACTCTCTCTCGCTCTCTCTCTCTCTCTCTTTCTCTCTCTCTCTCTCTCTCTCTCTCTCTCTCTCTCTCTCTCTCTTTCTCTCTCTGAATTCACTGGCACCACTTGATGAGTTCTTCTGTCGTTGCAACATATATGTCTTGTGCAACTCAGTTCCTTTCATCAAGTGTGAGATTTTGTCAGCTTCTGTCATGAAGTGGCATAGGGCCAAAACATTCTGTATGTACAACTGTGTTGTTTTCTAATGATGGTAAGTGCTGTTCTTCATCTATTCTGGTAAGCAGACTTGCTGATGATTGTTGTCTTAGGGTTTCTTCAGTTCAGCCAGGTATTTATACCTGATATTGCCCTTCTCTTTGCTGTTCTCAAATCACTATGGGCTGTGCTATCCAAGTAAAAGTACACATTTGCTATATACTGCACATAATGATATCCCACTTGCTATATCTGCACCTCAGTTGAATGCTTTCTGCCTGTGTCTTTGGAAAACACTGATGAATGCCTGAGGTGCAGCAAAATTGCAGCTGTTTTGGAATTCATCTGGCACATGAATAGATAGATCTTAGAAATGATGTACTGCTTGTATTTTAATTTCTGTCCATGTGGCCGATGGGTTTTATGTTGCCCAATTGGAGCAACAGTGATGTAGAAAGTTGTGAGGTACCCAGTGTCTCCACAAAACATCATTTTGAAACTACAGTCAATCCTGTATTTAAAGGCAGGGTCATAAATGAACTACAACAATTATAACTGAAAGCATGTTTATTGTGAACACTATCATACAAAACAGAACAGATCTTAACTCCTAGAGGGAGACCTTAGGTGACTATACAAGCCTCAAATAATCCAGAATACACACACATTACAAACATAAGATATTCCAAGAAAATTCCAGAAATGATAAATACTAAATAACAAATAACTGCTGGTGCTCATGTTTAAACAAGGGACCTGCACCACACAAACTTGCAAGACTAACCAGTATGCCACAATATGTGTGCAATAGCTTATGGCAATAGGTAAATTTCTATATGTCCTCTACTTTTCTTTGATCAGGTTTTTGTGAGAAAATTACAATTTCTTCTGCTTCTCTTTATTAATTGCTCTGCTGTTATTAGAACACACAGTTTTATTTAAATCTTTTTTACAATGACATTAATACTTTGACAATTTTGTTTTTAAGACTACCAAAAAGCAAATTTCTAGGAACAGTTGTGTGTCAAACTTATTTTTTTTTTTTTAATATTTCAGCACTTGATGGGCCAAGAGTTCTGGAAGTGGACTCATTAAATCCAAGAGCTGCAAATATCACATGGAAAAATCCTTGCCCAATAACTGATGAAATAGTTAAATTCTCAGGTCATTTTAGTGGATACAGGCCAGGATTTGAATATCATACAACATGGTTTGAGCAAGAGGGCCAGTTGTTTTATTATACCATAGAGGACCTAAAGCCTGAGTATAGATATTCACTGGTGATGCATGCATATGGAAAGATGCTTGGTAAAGGAAACAAAACCATCACATACTTCCAACAGCCAGCAGGAAGTAAGAGTACTCAACATCATGAAAAGTAAAACATGATATGATTTTTAAAGTTTCATTAACTGTTTTAGTGCTGTGAAAAGTAGAATAGATTATATTTTCCAAAGTTTATCATTAATGGTTGCTTGGCAAGGACAATTTAACAAATATTCATATTTTGCTAGCCAATCATTCATGTCATTCTTAGAACATCTCACTGTGACATATTGCTAGTTGCTCACAATCTGAACAGGTACTGAACTTAAATTTGAGATTTGATTGTTACTTTTGTAAAAAGAAATCAATCTACTTACACATAAGATGTAGTTTATTCATAAAAAGAGATACATTTAATTTCACTGGACAAAAAAATAATCACCCCTAGAGAAATCATTACAAGCATCATTTAATACCATGTAATCCCTCCACTGGACTTAACAACCATCTGGATTCAGTTAGGAAGTGAGTTCACAGGGCTGTGCAGATTTTCACATCCAAGTTAAGCCACTTGCTGAGGATTTGATTGCACAAATCCACCAAATTGTGGGGATACTGATTTTAGCATTTTATATGCTGTTTCAACATGCCCAACAAATTTTTCTGTGGGATTCAAGTCAGGTAATTTTGCAGGGCAATAGAGATGTAATAGGGTGGGGGAATGTCCAGAAATCAGCCATGTATTCTTTCAGCCTGATGAACTTTGCTGTTTAGTCTTCATGCGCTTGTGTGGGAAATGGCCTCTTGTGAAGTTACCAACTCTAGGTGTTCATTGCACACAGAGCCTGTTAGGGGGACCTTCATTGACTGACTGACTGCAGCACTTTCTGTAGGGTTAAAAGCAATTTTGATTCACAACCCATGAAACATGTCTCTGGTCTCTCTCAGTCAGGATCTATTTCTGACCACAATTCTGATGTCATATTTTGTTGCCATGTGTGACACCACTACTTGTAGACACACTGAACAGTCAACCATGAAAAATCAACAAATCCAGCAATTTCACACACCATATGGTCATGGGCACAGCCAAATATGATTGCTTCTTTTTGCCTCTCAGTCAATCCTCACATTTAGCCAAGTTTCTGTGCAATGTCCACTTGGAACATTAATGTCTCACTGAACACTACTATTTCATGCTCATGTAGAGGTAGTGCATGAATGGTTGAGCATGTGACTTGATTGTTGTGCCAGTTGTAAAGGCTTAACAATTCATTTGTGCGTTTACCCTGGGGTAAACAGTTTTTTGTCTAGTGAGGTTACAACATGCGTCTGGGAACAATGAAAGCTATGTTAAGTTCATATTTCCAAATAAAGCCCAGTGCAAGTCATATCAGAGTTCTGTCTATTAAATATACAGTTCACCAGAAGAACAGCATAGCCAATACAACACTCTTGGTGTGCACTCCACTGCTTGATTCATAAATGCTTAGGCTGACTCTTTGCTGGCTTATACCTACATCCGCAGCTATACTCTACATACCACTGTGAATTTCACAGCCGAGGGTACTTACCATTGTCCCAGTTATTAGGTCTTTTTCCCATTCTGTTCATATATGGTGCATGTGAAGAATGGTTGTTTAAATGCCTAAGTATATGCTGTAATTAATCTTACTTCCACAACAACCTCTTCAAATTATCCAATGGCATCTCAGATATATGCATCAATAGCCACTAGATAACCAAAAATGACAGTATATAAAGAAAGAAATTTGCCAGTATACTGCAGTGACTTGAAGAGTACCACAGGAAGTCACTCAAAACATCTGAAATTTAGTTGTTTTAGTAGCTTACAATGACGTTGTCTAATACCCAGAATTATTTTATCCAAAATCTAGTCTTGTCTTCACAATCCCTAAAGCTGTGATACTTAGGGGCTATAATATATTTGTAATCATTTAAAGCTAGTTTTTGAAACTTTGAAAGTAGTCTTTCTCTGGTTAGTTTGCATCTGTCTTCAAGTGTTCAGTTTCTCTGCATCTCTGTGACACTCTTGATACACTTCCACACACAGAACTACTGCATTAGAACTGCTAAAATATACCTCTTTCAAGTATCCCTTTTTTCCTCACCTATTTTGTGTGGGAACATGTGCTATGTGCATGGCAAAGAAAGTAATGTTAACAGCCAGATAAATGTTCTGTTGTAGACGCACCCTGACATGGGTGTTTACAAGGCTGTCCAAGCCAAGGAGCAGATAGGAGTCTTACCAGGTGTTGTGTCTTGTCCTCTGTAACTGGTGCCAGAGAGATGACTGCAGTGACAGCTTCTTCCATCACATACAAATTCAGGACTGCTAGGACAGTTTCATAGACTTGAGCTATATGTGTAACTTCCATTAGAAATGGGTCTGATTTCTTCAGTGCATGCTTCCTCACTTCTGAGTTGGCTAGAAGCCAGCAGCAAGTCACACTCTTAGTTCACGTATTTGTATTATAGTTTAATTCTTAATTTCTTTGCATGCTTTTGGATCCTTGCATAGTTTATTTCACAAATTTCAGGCATATTATAGTATTTGAGAATTGTAGCATTGCATTTTAGTACCTGTATAGTATAAATTTGTGTAGTCGTCAATCATCTGTTTGTTTTGAACGGCTTGTGAGATTAAAGAGAGGAAAAAAAAATTGTTACAGATGGATAGGGACTGCACCTGTTGAGTACGGATTCAGGGGGAATTGGCCACCGTCCGTAAACAGCTGGAAGCTGTGATGGCCATAGTCAACAGGTCTTGTGCCCTGGGCTGTGGTGACATTGGGAAACCCAAGGCGAGTGCTTTGGCGCCTCTGGAACATGTAGCATCACCTGGGATTACTGATGCCTCTGCGCCCTCAGATTTGGACATCCCTGTCAGTTGTCACTTGCCTGATGGTGACTAGCAAACTGTGGTGGGGTCGCAAATCCCTGGGCGGAAGGCAAAAGTTGGTGCTGGCCACAAGGCTGTACCCTTACGCATCCGTAACAGGTTTGAGGTACTGCCCAATGCTGGAAGTACTTCTGAGCCAGCAAGGGTGGCCTCGCCTGTTGCGGCAGTGGACGGTCTTCCTGAGAGGCCCGGACAAGTGCAGAGGATGAGATTGCTTGTCATTGGGATCTCCAATGTTAGTTGGGTGATGGAGCCTCTTAGGGATATGGCAGCTAAAGACGGGAAGAAAACCAATGTGCACTCCGTGTGCATACCGGGGGATGTCATCCAAGATGTGGAAAGGGTCCTTCCAGATGCCATGAAGCATACAGGGTGCAGCCAACTGCAGGTGTTACTATGGATCGGAAGAGATTCTCTCTGGTTTCCAGCAGCTATCTGACTTGGTGAAGACTGCCAGTCTTGCTAGCAAGATGAAGGCAGAGCTCACCATCTACAGCATTGTTGATATGACCGATTGCGGACCTTTGGTACAGAGCCAAATGGAGGGTCTGAATCAGAGGCTCAGATGGTTCTGCGACCATGTAGGCTGCAGATTCCTCGACTTGTGCCATGGGGTTGTGGGGTTTCAGGTTCTGCTAAATAGGTCTTGTGTCCACTGCACACTGGAGGCAGCTACATGGGTAGCAGGGGCTGTGTGACATGGACTGGGCAGTTTTTTAGGTTAGACACTCTTGGGAAAGATCAAAAAGGGCTCCAGTCTCAAAGGGTACTGAGCAAAGAAATGACAAGAATTGACCAAGCAACAGTTGGTATTGTAGTTATAAATTGTCATAGTTGTGTTGGAAAAGTACCAGAGCTTAAAGTGCTGATAGAAAGCATTGAAGCTGAAATCATTATAGGAACAGAAAGCTGGCTAAAGCTGGAAATGAATTCTGCCAAAATTTTTACAGAGACACAAACCATGTTCAGAAAGGAGAGATTAAATAGAGTAGATGATGGTGTGTTTGTGTCTGTTGGTAGTAGTTTATCTTGTAGTGAAGTTGAAATAGATAGTTCCTGTGAATTACTATGGGTAGAGGTTATACTCAACAGCCATTCCAAAATAATTGGCTCCTTTTACCGAACCCCCAACTCAGATGATATAATAGTTGAACAGTTCAAAGAAAACTTGAATCTCATTACAAATAAGTACCCCACTCATACAGTTATAATTGGTGGAGACTTCAATCTACCCTCGATTTGTTGGTGAAAATACATGTTCAAAGCTGGTGGAAGACAGAAAACATCTTCCAAAATTGTACTAAATGCTTTCGCTGAGAATTACTTTGAACAATTAGTTAATGAGCCCACACGAATTGTAAATGGTTGTGAAAACACACTTGACCTCTTAGCAACAAATAATCCTGATCTAATAGAGAGTGTCATGATGGATACAGGGATTAATGAAGACGGGGCCCCAGAGTGAGGCTTAAAACCATATCAACCAAAACCACTAAAAATAAATGCAATATCTATTTAAAACACCAGCTAAAAATTCACTTGATGCCCTTCCTAAGAGAGTCTCCATCCCTTCCAAGCTAATTATGTAAGTGTAGACCAGATATGACTCAAATTCAAAGATACAGTATTGATAGCAATAGATAGGTTCATACACCATAAGTTAATAAGAGATGGGACTGATCCACCATGGTACACAAAACACATCAGAACACTTTTGCAGAAGCAATGAAAAAAGCATGCCAAACTCAGAAGAATGCAAAATCCCCAAGACTGGCTAAGTTTCATGGAAGCTTGAAAGTTAGTGCGGATGTCAATGCGAGATGTTTTTAATAGTTTCCACAATGAAATATTGTCTCGAAATATGGCAGAAAACACTGAGATTCTGGTTGTATGTAAAGTACACCAGTGGCAAAAAACAGTCAATACCATCACTGCGCAATAGCAATGGAAATGTTACCAATGATGGTGTCACTAAACTCGAGTTACTAAATACAGTTTTCCGTAATTCCTTCACAAAAGAAGATGAAGTAAATATTCCAGAATTCAAAACCAGAACAGCTGTTAGCATGAGTAACATAAAAGTAGATATCTTAGGTGTTGCAAAACAACTCAAATCACTTAAGAAAGGCAAGTCTTCTGATCCAGATGGTATACCAATCCGGTTCCTTTCAGAGTATGCAGTCACAATAGCTCCTTTCTTAGCAATCATATACAACCGCTCACTTGATGAAAGGTCTGTTCCTAAAGACTGGAAAGTAGCACAGGTCACACCGATATTCAAGAAAGGAAATTAGAGTAACCCATTGAATTACAGACACGTATCACTGACCTTAATTTGCAGTAGGATTTTGGAGCATATACTGTACTCGAACATTATGAATCACCTTGAAGAAAATGAATTATTGATACATAACCAACACGGATTCAGAAAATATCATTCTTGTGCAACACAGCTAGCTCTTTATTCCCATGAAGTAATGAGTGCTGTCAACAAGGGATCTCCGATGGATTCTATATTCCTAGATTTCCAGAAGGCTATTGATACCATTCCTCACAGGCAACTATTAATCAAATTACATGCATATGGAGTATCATTTCAGTTGTGTGACTAGATTCATGATTTCCTCTCAGAGAGGTCACAGTTCATAGTGATACATGGTAAATGGTCAAGTAGAACAGAAGTGATATCTGGCATTCCACAAGGTAGTGTCATAGGCCCTCTGCTGTTCCTGATTTACATAAATGATCTAGGTGATAATTTGAGCAGCCCCCTTAGATTGTTTGCAGATGACGCTGTAATTTACCTTCTAGTAAAATCATCAGATGATCAATTCCAATTAAAAATGATCTAGAGAGAATTTCAGTATGGCGCGAAAAGTGGCAATTGGCACTAAACAAAGAAAAATGTGAGGTCATCCACATGGGTACTAAAAGAAATCCAATAAATTTTGGGTACATGGTAAATCACACAAATCTAAGGGCTGTCAATTTGACTAACTGCCTAGGAACTACAATTATGAGCAACTTAAATTGGAAAGACCACATAGATAATATTGTATGGAAGGCAAAACAAAGACTGCACTTTGTTGGCAGAACACTTAGAAGATGCGACAAACCGAAAGAGACAGCCTACATTACACTTGTCCATCCTCTGGTGGAATATTGCTGTGTGGTATGGGATCCTTACCAGGTAGGATTGACAGAGGACATCAAGAAAGTGCAAAGAAGGGCAGCTTGTTTTGTGTTATCGCGCAATAGGGGTGAGAGTGTCACTGATATGATACATGAGTTGGGGGTAGCAGTCACTGAAACAAAGGCAGTTTTCTTTGTGGTGAGATCTATTTATGAAATTTCTATCACCAGCTTTCTCTTCTGAATGTGAAAATATTTTGTTGACACCCACCTATGTAGGGAGTAATGATCATCATAATAAAATAAGAGAAATCAGAGCTTGAACGGAAAGATTTAGGTGTTCCTTTTCCCACGCACCATTTGAGAGTGGAATGGTAGAGAAGTACTATGAAAATGGTTTGATGAACTCTCTGCCAGGCACTTAAGTGTGAGTTTCAGAGTAACCATGTAGGTGTAGATGAACCATGTAGGTTGATCACCCAGTCTGCACATGTTTGATTAGGGCACTTTTTTCCATTCCCAAAATTCTAACCAGGCTAAAATTGTATGTCTCTTTATTGAAAAAATGTGCTTGCAGCAGAGAGAACATTGTAAGCAACTAACGTTCTGACATATTGCCATTAATTTTTGTCTTAGGAGATACAGTTTGGGATTTCCTGACAAAAACATTATCTGTAGTCTTTCCATACTAGAAATTTAACAAGCCAAAAAATATAACTACAGTCATCAATGGGATATATCCCACTCTTCATTAAATAATACACACACTCAAACAATGCGGTTTACTTGCAGAAAATCACACACTTGTGCACACACTCTTCACCTGGCTCAACACACTGAGCAAGTTGGGCTCCACACAGATTTTAGTGCAATTGGTCATTTCCTCACTCCACACAAAATTATTGGAGGAACAAATGAGTACCATATCCTTTTCTGGAATGCCTTTATAGATTTTGAAAAGTGATTCACTTTGATTAGTCACCCAGCTGTGTTTGAGGCTCTGAAAGAGAAAGGAAGGGAATCTGGCTACATTCATGACTTATTTAACATATGCAAAATCTCCGTAGTGTTTGTGAATGTTATTGAAAAACCATTGAATTTCCTATTGAAAATGGTGTAATACAATGTTTAAATTGAATTGGAAAACAAAGAGAATCCAGGTTCTGGGAAAGAGGTTAAATAACCCGAGGTTTGCTGATGCTATTGTTCTATTTGCAAATAATATAGAAGAACTTCAAATAGTAGTCAGCAAACTTGTGCTACTATGCTATGAAGTTGGCCTAAAAATGAACTATGGTAAAATCAAGATCATGATGAATGTGTGGCATTGGCAGCAAATATATTTGTTGGATGTACAGAAGTACAAAGGTCATAGAATATGTCTACCTGGGTCAGTTTGTACATATGATAGGACACCTAAAAGCAGAAATATTTCAATGTATTAAATTAGGCTATCAATCTTATGGAATATACTATTCAATTTTGAAGTCTAAGATGATTGCTGAGCTGAACAAATCAGTTTTATCCCATTGTATATTGCCAGTATTGACTTATGTATGTGAGACATTGATATTAAATGAATTAATTGTCAGAAAACTAATAGTGACCCAAAGAGGAATGGAAAGATCAGTGTTTGGCTGCATAAAGATAGAAAGAAAGCAGCTGATGTCAGACAAACAACAAATATCAGTGACATAATGGAAAGAGTGAATATTTTGAAATGGCAGTGGGCTTGTCATGTCCCTTGAAGAAAAGATGGTAGGTAGTCAGACAAGTACTAAATTGGAGCCCAATTTACCAAAACAGGTCAAGGGGGAGACCATCATACATATGTGACAGAGAATTAAAGAAGACAGCTGGACTGAACTGACAACAAGAAGATCTAGATCATTAGAAATGAAAGAACCTGATGAGATTCTACATTGCCACTAACTCAAAGAGACTACACCACCAAGTGATTGGATTGGCTGATTATGACAATGATGATGATGATGATATATACAGGGCGCTACTAGGAACAGTTCAAGCTATCATAACAGTTTGAGTGACAGTTACTCACATAAATATTTATACCCTAATCCAAGTTATTTCTCCAACTCATTCATCCAGTACCAGGAATTTTTACTATAATTTGACTTTCTGGTACAAACTCAAGAAACAATGTGAAGCTACTTTTCTTAATTTGAAATGAAGCTTGTTGACTGATTTTTAAATAAATATCTTTTTGTTAAACCTCTTATCACTGCAGGGCATGAGAAAGATTGCCTTTTTCAGGTGCAAAGAAAATTTATTTTAGCATTTCGTTTGAAATTTATGAGTAAAACATATGAGTTTAAGTCTGTATATGCAATAAAAATGAAGAGAATATTACAAAAATGGTTCAGTATTTCAAATAGTTATTTTTAATGGTAGAGCTGGAAACATAGTCGCAAACAAAACCACACTTTGCATGCACCACACTGAAACAATGTATCCTTTCTTTTGGCTACTCCTTCTCCCTTGCCTCTTTCTGAGCACTGTCTACATGTTTTCTGTTATTTTTTCTGTCCTGGTTGTATTGGTACTATCTCCAGGAAATGGTTCTTAGCCAGCTACGAAATCTCAGCATCGCTTTTGGGAAGTAAAGTATGAGCACTGCATGCTATCGATGTTCTTTGCAAATAGAAATAAGGGATTGTCTAGTAATAATTTTCTTGTTTGTAAAAGAAATCTGTCAGACTGCTGGCAGTCTTGAAGTTCATTTCAGTTTGTATATTCCCATTATCACCAAGTGGTGATTTGCATATAATCCCTGTCATCCCAGTCATCATTTTCCTCAACTGTCCTATGTCTTGCCCATTTTTCTATTTGCCATTTTCTGTTTGCAAGATGCAGCAGCAGCTGGTATCAGATTTTCTCGATGCTAAAATAATACACGAATTATGCATGAACATTTGTACCCATATAACATAACAGTAAAGAAGTACCAACAAAAACTTTTGTATTATATTACTTTATCAGATACATTATGCTAGTGAAATATCTATGCTGCACAATAAACTACAGAAACTTTCTTGTGTGAATCATATAATTGTGAAGTCAGAGGTTCATGTGTGTAATCAGTGGCAAAATTATCACTAAGATAATCTTCATATTCTTTGAAGATGTGAAAAATCTCTGCACCACTGGGTAAGCTATTGTTAGGCATATTGCTTTGAATATACAGTGTGCTAACAGTTGTGTCTTGCACTCGGCTGACTAGTTTGACTGTTTAAATTACCATGCTGCACTATAGTGAAAAAAACTGGCAGAAAAGTATAAAGTATTTATCTGTTGGATGACTAATATTACTCAAACGAGCTAACAACTAAATGAAGAGTGCTGCCCTTTTTGATTGGGGAATTCTGCCCATATTTTACAGGCATAGGAAACCTCACTGAGATGTTGTGCCCATATTACTATGGGCACGCCATTCTTTCCAACATTGAAAACAATTGAATATTATGGGCATTGCATTCAGAATTTTAAATATATATTCCCAAGTAAAATCCAGTACAGGCCATATCAGAGTTCTGTATATGTACAAATAGAGTCCACCAGAATAATATCATATCCTGCGCAAAAATACTTGCTGTGCACACTTCACTGCTCATGTCACAAGTGCTTAGGTCAGTCCTGTGCTGGCTTATATGTCAGAGTCTGGTGTGATTCTATTGGATGGCATGTCTGAGCATCAGCCTTGTCTGAATAGTGCCCCACAGTGGACAGTAGTAATGCTGCATTAGCCATTCAGTTTCCACAGTAACATCAATGATGCCGTTTCTGATAGAGTACTTAAAGGACTTCAGACACAGTTATCTCTCTTGATGGTTTTTAATAATAAAAGGTTGTGGCAGGATGTCACTATTTCAACTTATTAAGAGCTTATCTACTCAGGAGGACATGATTTTCAGGAGAAAGAAAACTGGCGTTCTGCGGATCAGAGTGTGGAATGTCAGATCCCTTAATCGGGCAGGTAGGTTAGAAAATTTAAAACGGGAATTGGATAGGTTAAAGTTAGATATAGTGGGAATTAGTGAAGTTCAGTGGCAGGAAGAACAAGACTTTTGGTCAGGTGAATACAGAGTTATAAATACAAAATCAAATAGGGGTAATGCAGGAGTAGGTTTAATAATGAATAAAAAAAAAAAGGAGTGCAGATAAGCTACTACAAACAGCATAGTGAACACGTTATTGTGGCCAAGATAGACACAAAACCCACACCTACTACAGTAGTACAAGTTTATATGCCAATTATCTCTGCAGATGATGAAGAAACTGATGAAATGTATGATGAGATAAAAGAAATTATTCAGGTAGTGAAGGGAGACGAAAATTTAATAGTCATGGGTGACTGGAATTCGACAGTAGGAAAACGGAGAGAAGGAAACATAGTAGGTGAATATGGATTGGGGGAAAGAAATGAAAGGGGAAGCCATCTGGTAGAATTTTGCACAGAGCATAACTTAATCATAGCTAACACTTGGTTCAAGAATCATAAAAGAAGGTTGTTCACATGGAAGAATCCTGGAAATACTAGAAGGTATAAGATAGATTATATAATGGTAAGACAGAGATTTAGGAACCAGGTATTAAATTGTAAGACATTTTCAGGAGCAGATGTGGACTCTGACCACAATCTATTGGTTACGAACTGTAGATTTTATTTATTTATTTATTTATTTAGCATCCAATAGATCACACATGTGATATAGGATTTGTCATTTGATTACACATAACACATAACAACACATACACATAATAAATTGACAAACATATACAAACAGCAAACAAATTACATACACATACTACATAAGTAGTGTACAAGAACTTATTACCCAAAAAACAAAAGTACATGCTCATGATAAACAATTTTAGGTCATGAACTATGCCTTATACACAAAACGTATTGTATTGTATTGTATTGTATTTTTATTGATCCAGGCAATCATAGTATTGTACAGCTGTACATATGATATTGGATAGGTCAAGAGAGCTATTTAGAGTAATTTTTACAAATTGATGTTTACATTATTTTGTAGCAAGGAAATTATCTATCTTCAACAAAACAGTTAATACAAATCAAAGAAATGTAAGGTTTTACATACGATATAGGATAGGTCAAGGGAACATATTTGCAGGTAATATTTAATAAATTGATTTTACATTATTTTGCAATGAGGAAGTTAGCTATCTTTAACAAAACAGTAAATGCAAATGTTGTATGGTAAAATACAAACAGCCAATACAAATGTAACAGTAAAGTAGTCCAGTGTATTTCATAGACATGCACAGTATATAATTTTCAGACCTAATTGAACATTTATCATATTTTTTACATTTGTAACCCCTTTCAAAAAATTGATCAACTGCATAAAAGCAATGGTTCAAGAGAAATTTTTTTAACTTATGTGTGAAGGCTCATGGGTTCTTTGTTGCTTTGATTTCATTGGGTAAATCATTATACATTTTTACCCCAACATTTAAAACACTTTTTTGGTAGCAGGTAGTTCTGGACTGAATCATATGTAGGTCAGATTGCTGCCTTGTTGCATAGTTATGAATATCTCCATTGAATTTTAGTGTGCAGCCATTGTTTAACAGGTATGACTTGACAAATGAGATGATATTATAAATGTAAGCAGAGGGCAGTGTCATAATGCTATTTGTTTTGAAATGTTGTCTGCATGATTCGTTATGTCTTAGATTACATATTATGCATATTGCCATTTTTTGCATTTTGAAAATATATCTACCTCCAGGTGAGTTCCCCCAAAATATGATTCTATACTGTAATGTAGAATGGAAGTAAGCATAATATACATGTATGAGAATAGATTTTGTGACTGATTTTTTGAGTATCCTTAAAATGTAACACACAGTTGAGAGCTTTTTTGAGATATAATTTGTGTGTGTCTCCCACTTAAGATTTTCTGCAAGCCATATGCCAAGAAACTCGACAGAGTCCATACACATAAGCTCTTGGTTATTTAGAATCACATCAGGCATTTCTTGTTTTTGGGATGAGAGTCTGAAGTTGATGTATGTTGTTGTCTGTATGTTTATAATCAGTTTGTTCTCATTGAACCATTTGCTGAGTGACGACATAAGCGGTTTAATTTTTTGGTTGTGGTCCTCTGTATCAGTACCCATTATTAGAATACTTGTGTCATCGGCAAATAGTGTGGTATGTCCTGTAGCAAGCTTTGTGCTTATATCATCAATGTATAGCAGAAACAGTATGGGTCCCAGGATTGAGCCTTGTGGCACACCATATCTAATAGGCATTGTGTCAGAGGAGTGGACAGTAGATATACACAAACGGATATACACAAAACGTATAATGTATATTTAACAGATTTTTCCTAAGTACCATAATTACAAAGTTGGAAAAATCATTAAATTAGTTTGAATTTAAAAAAAAATAACTACAGGTTTCAATCCACAGTCTGAGACAGGTATTCATTTACACTGTAGTAGCATTTTTGCATCAAGTATTTTTTTACTTCATGCTTGAAATTATTTTTGCCTTTCAATTCTTTAATTTGAGATGAAAGTGCATTTAAAAGCTTTATTCCTTTGTGGCTAACATGTTTCTGACTTCTAGTTTTTGCTACATAGGGAACGTGGAAGTCTTTACAGTGCCTTGTATTGTGATCATGGTAGCTTGAGTTGGTTTGGAGATTAAAACTGAAGAGACTGCAGAAAGATGGGAATTTAAGGAGATGGGACCTGGACAGACTGATTAAACCAGAGGTTGTACAGAGTTTCAGGGAGAGCATAAGGGAACAATTGTCACAAATGGGGGAAAGAAATACAATAGAAGAAGAATGGGTAGCTCTGAGGGATGAAGTAGTGAAGGCAGCAGAGGATCAAGTAGGTAAAAAGGGCTAGTAGAAATCCTTGGGTGACAGAAGAAATATTGAATTTAATTGATGAAAGGAGAAAATATAAAAATGCAGTAAATGAAGCAGGCAAAAAGGAATACAAACATCTCAAAAATGAGATCAACAGGAAGTGCAAAATGGCTAAGCGGGGATGGCTAAAGGACAAATGTATGGATGCAGAGGCTTATCTCACTAGCGGTAAGATAGATACTTCCTACAGGAAAATTAAAGAGACCTTTGGAGAAAAGAGAACCACTTGTATGAATATCAAGAGCTCAGATGGAAACCCAGTTCTAAGCAAAGAAGGGAAAGCAGAAAGGTGGAAGGAGTATATAGAGGGTCTATACAAGGGCGACATACTTGAGGACAATATTCTGGAAATGGACGAGATTGTAGATGAAGACGAAATGGGAGATACAATACTGCGTGAAGAGTTTGACAGAGCACTGAAAGACCTGAGTCGCAACAAGGCCCCGGGAGTAGACAACATTCCATTAGAACATTAAAACAATCAGTTTAATAAGTCACAGCTGCAAAATACTAATGCAAATTCTTTACAGATGAATGGAAAAACTAGTAGAAGCCAACCTTGGGGAAGATCAGTTTGGATTCTGTAGAAATATTGGAATACATGAGGCAATACTGACCTTACAACTTATCTTAGAAGAAAGATTAAGGAAAGGCAAACCTACGTTTATAGCATATGTAGACTTAGAGAAAGCTTTTGACAATGTTGACTGGAATACTCTCTTTCAAATTCTGAAGGTGGCAGGGGTAAAATACAGGGAGCGAAAGGCTATTTACAATTTGTACAGAAACCAGATGGCAGTTATATGAGTCAAGGGACATGAAAGGGAAGCAGTGGTTGGGGAGGGAGTGAGACAGGGTTGTAGCCTTTCCCTGATGTTATTCAATCTGTATATTGAGCAAGCAGTGAAGGAAACAATACAAAAATTCAGAGTACATATTAAAATCCATGGAGAAGAAATAAAAACTTTGAGGTTCGCCGATGACATTGTAATTCTGTCAGAGACAACAAAGGACTTGGAAGAGCAGTTGAACGGAATGGACAGTGTCTTGAAAGGAGGATATAAGATGAACATCAACAAAAGCAAAATGAGGATAATGGAATGTAGTCTAATTACGCCGGGTGATGCTGATGGAATTAGATTAGGAAATGAGACACTTAAAGTAGTAAAGGTGTTTTGCTATTTGGGGAGCAAAATAACTGATGATGGTCAAAGTATAGGGGGTATATAAAATGCCGACTGGAAATGGCAAGGAAAGCATTTCTGAAGAAGAGAAATTTGTTAACATCGAGTATAGATTTAAGTGTCAGGAAGTCGTTTCTGAAAGTATTTGTATGGAGTGTAGCCATGTATGGAAGTGAAATATGGATGATAAATAGTTTGGACAAGAAGAGAATAGAAGCTTTCAAAATGTGGTGCTACAGAAGAACGCTGAAGATTAGATGGGTAGATCACATAACTAATGAGGAGGTATTGAATAGAATTGGGGAGAAGAGGATTTCATGGCACAAATTGACAAGAAGAAGGGACCGGTTGGTAGGACGTGTTCTGAGGCATCAAGGGATCACAAATTTAGCATTGGAGGGCAGCATGGAGGGTAAAAATCGTAGAGGGAGACCAAGAGATGAATACACTAAGCAGATTCAGAAGGATGTAGGTTGCAGTAAGTACTGGGAGATGAAGAAGCTTTCACAGGATAGAGTAGCATGGAGAGCTGCATCAAACCAGTCTCAGGAATGAAGACCACAACAACAACAAAGAGCTTATCTAGATCTTTCTCACCCCATCTGTGGTTAGTTGAAACAACTTCTAAATATGTAATAACAAGTATTCAAGATTTTAACTCAGTTACTTTTACTTCACTCTTTCTATGCCTCAAGTTCACAGTACCTTAATGATGCTAGATATGTTAATATAACTGTGAACTCTGTGACAATAGTAGTAATTGTTAAAGATATTTACATATCCTGAATAATTAATTAATGTTTTACTGTAGTTTAAACACTCATTTGTTAGCTAAACTTTGCTAAAAACATAGGTAGCATACATGTGAAACATCAAGGAATCTCCAGGAATTGACTGCAGTGTGGAAATTGCAACCATACTCATTTTAAACTTTGTAGTACACTGGAAACACCACACCAGCAAGAAAAAAGTTTTATTTTATTTATTTATTCACAGACAATCAACAAATAATATATATTATATGTATAAGAGTCAAGGAATATTTCAGAAACTATAGGGAAATATTGCTAGTGTCCAAAGCCTATAAGATTTTATCTTGTTTATTGCTAGAACACTTGAAACAAAACACAGAAAATAAATAATCAGGAATTATCGAAATGGCTTTCACAGAAATAGATCCACTACTGAGAATGTATTTGTAATCAGAACAATAAATGAAAAAACATGGGAATCTAAACAAGAAAATACAATGCTTGAAAATTCATTGATATGAAAGTTTATGACTCTGTTCAAAGGCAAAGCCTGTAGATGTAATGACAGAGTTGTTGTTTCCAGTTAAATTTATGTCTTTGTAAGATGTGCATGGATATTAATGTAAGCAGTGTTGAACTAAATGGAATGAAATCTCACCTTTTTAAAAGTAAAACTGGTTTAAGGGAGAGGCTCAACCCCCCCCCCCCCCTGCCCCACCCACCTCTTTAATGTAGTATGAAGGGACTTGTGAGGAAACTCAAACTAGTATCTGCTGGGGCCATCCTAAGAACTAACTTAAGGCTTTAATGTCTGCAGGTGGCACAGTGATTTGACAGTTATTTATGGTGCTCAAACTTAGCCTAAAATGAAATGATAAGAAAACAAAGTAAATGAATGTTCAAATATGTAGAGATGAACAAGACAACAGCCACATCTAATAAATGGTAAACATAAATTTGGATGCTTTTAACAGTTCAAATTTCTGGGTGTAGTGATAGATCAACAAAATCAGAGAGAAGTATACATGAAAATTAGAGTGCAAAATTATAATAGAACCTACTACTCTATACAGAAAACTCTAGGCTGTAAACCACTAACAAGGAAAACTAAAATGAAACTATATTATACAATCATCAGATGAGTCCTACCATATTGAGCAGAAACATGGAGTTTAACTAAAACTGAAAAACACCAGATACAAATATTTTGAAACAAAGTTTGTAGGAAAATTTTTGGTCCAAGGGTGCCCATATGATAGTGTGTAGAGCATCCTAGACCTAGAAGGATATAATTTTTCAATGTTTTGGAGCATGAATGGTGAATTGTAAGTAGGCATAAAAAAGCTTTACTTCTGACCTAGTTAAAATCTGTGGAATACCAGCCTTTAAATAATTTTCTTGAAAAGCAGATATCTCCTGATAACACTATGTTTCTTCCTGTCCCTGAGAGCTAAGGGTAGGGGGAGGGAGAGCGTGCAACACCTCCCTCTCTTGGGTATGGGCACCTTTCCTTTGGTCTATTGATCACAATGAACCACAAAGCTGTAAGAAAGACATAACAGAAATCCACATGCTGTTATAATGGTAACAATAATGAACATGATAAATTAGAATGACTCATCAATCCAATTGATGAGAATGAAAGAGGGAAGTGGTTTTGGGAATATTCATGGAGAGGTAATTTGGTAAGAGACCAATGGGGAGACCCCAGAGTGTATGGGTGAATGAAACTACACTCCTGGAAATGGAAAAAAGAACACATTGACACCGGTGTGTCAGACCCACCATACTTGCTCCGGACACTGCGAGAGGGCTGTACAAGCAATGATCACACGCACGGCATAGCGGACACACCAGGAACCGCGGTGTTGACCGTCGAATGGTGATAGCTGCGCAGCATTTGTGCACCGCCGCCGTCAGTGTCAGCCAGTTTGCCGTGGCATACGGAGCTCCATCGCAGTCTTTAACACTGGTAGCATGCCGCGACAGTGTGGACGTGAACCGTATGTGCAGTTGACGGACTTTGAGCGAGGGCGTATAGTGGGCACGCGGGAGGCCGGGTGGACGTACCGCCAAATTGCTCAACACGTGGGGCGTGAGGTCTCCACAGTACATCGATGTTGTCGCCAGTGGTCG
Source organism: Schistocerca serialis cubense (assembly GCF_023864345.2). Classification (NCBI taxonomy): domain Eukaryota; kingdom Metazoa; phylum Arthropoda; class Insecta; order Orthoptera; family Acrididae; genus Schistocerca; species Schistocerca serialis. Next base: position 521,414,083 of record NC_064644.1, read on the forward strand.
GCGGAAGGTGCACGTGCCCATCAACCTGGGACCGGACCGCAGCGACGCACGGATGCACGCTAAGACCGTACGATCCTACGCAGTGCCGTAGGGGACCGCACCGCCACTTCCCAGCAAATTAGGGACACTGTTGCTCCTGGGGTATCGGCGAGGACCATTCGCAACCGTCTCCATGAAGCTGGGCTACGGTCCCGCACACTGTTAGGTCGTCTTCCGCTCACGCCCCAACATCGTGCAGCCCGCCTCCAGTGGTGTCGCGACAGGCGTGAATGGAGGGACGAATGGAGACGTGTCGTCTTCAGCGATGAGAGTCGCTTCTGCCTTGGTGCCAATGATGGTCGTATGCGTGTTTGGCGCCGTGCAGGTGAGCGCCACAATCACGACTGCATACCACCGAGGCACACAGGGCCAACACCCGGCATCATGATGTGGGGAGCGATCTCCTACACTGGCCGTACACCACTGGTGATCGTCGAGGGGACACTGGATAGTGCACGGTACATCCAAACCGTCATCGAACCCATCGTTCTACCATTCCTAGACCGGCAAGGGAACTTGCTGTTCCAACAGGACAATGCACGTCCGCATGTATCCCGTGCCACCCAACGTGCTCTAGAAGGTGTACGTCAACTACCCTGGCCAGCAAGATCTCCGGATCTGTCCCCCATTGAGCATGTTTGGGACTGGATGAAGCGTCGTCTCACGCGGTCTGCACGTCCAGCAAGAATGCTGGTCCAACTGAGGCGGCAGGTGGAAATTGCATGGCAAGCCATTCCACAGGACTACATCCAGCATCTCTACGATCGTCTCCATGGGAGAATAGCAGCCTGCATTGCTGCGAAAGGTGGATATACACTGTACTAGTGCCGACATTGTGCATGCTCTGTTGCCTGTGTCTATGTGCCTGTGGTTCTGTCAGTGTGATCATGTGATGTATCTGACCCCAGGAATGTGTCAATAAATTTTCCCCTTCCTGGGACAATGAATTCACGGTGTTCTTATTTCAATTTCCAGGAGTGTACAACAATATGGAACCTGAAGGAGTTAAATAACTGGCAGGAAGTAGCACAAGATTGGAGCATTTGAAGGCAACATGTGAGCTCATCACAGGAGCTTAGAATCCTTTAGTAGGTATGAAGAAGAAAGGGAAACCCACTTGAGAAACTGTCATTTTCCATCAGTACACTCTTTTGACCTCCTATTGTGCCTGACAGCTTCCCCTTCATCCTTGTCTCCCCTTGACTGAACAACAATTTGTTACCTCTCAACCTGCAGTCTGAGCAACCTATTCCTCTTTCCTTTTCCTGGTGCTGCTACTGAGTCTACACAGCTACAGGAAAGTTGCAGCCTTTCAAAAGTTTTGTGTATTTTTTTCATGCTAAAATTTCCATTAACAGTAATCAGTGTTATAAGTGTTTAAAAGTGGCTTAAGTTGCTAGAACTTAAAAAGGCTCTAGAATTTGATGGAATCCCTGCAGGATACAGCAATTCATTTGTGGTGCAGAGTCATCTGCAGGCACTGAAACAATACTTGTATATGTTGTGTGTCAAAACAATGCAATGTAACCATTGCTGTTTGTAATATATATAAATTTGAAGAGGCAACAATAAAAATGATGGATGTCACATTTTTGTTGAAAATAAGTTAGGAGTGGCATTGTATAGCTGAGGATATGTAGAATGTATATAGAGTGTTGCACTCTAAGATACTGATAGTCATTCTGTAGTAATGGTCTGAAAATTACCTATGAACAGAAACAACGCTAGATAACAATTGTGGCATAGGAAAAAATGATGACTGTCATTCTTGCTTTTTTTCCAAATCTGTTTCTTTTATTGTGTATTCCCTGCAAACTTGGTTGGCAACCCTGCTTTTATTGTTCTCAGACTTTTGTTTTCACTATTATTGTTCTGTGGATGTTATTTATTTACAAGACGATAATATAGAAAGTGTGGAAGATGATGTAGATGACATTCAGAATGTATCAAGCACAGAGAAGTCTTCTAAGAAGAGAAAAAGCTATGGCAGAATGTTTGAGGTAAAGGAGACACTGCTTTTATCGTCTCATAAGCCTGGTGCAGATTATAAGTGTAAGAGATTAAAATATTTTGAAAATGTCTCTGCTGAACAGATTTCACAACTTCTTAAAGATTTTAATCAAATAAAGTTAAGATGAGCAGAATTCCTGCTTATTTGGACTGATGTCTATAAACCCAATAAAACAATGTAGGCCTAGACAAGCTTGGGACTATACAATGTTCCATGACAATTTGTATTCTTACAATGTTTGTGTCTGAGATGGTCAAAACATGACTGAGATATCTGTCTGTATTAATGCCTTAATTGCTATTCAGGGTATCACACTGTGCAGAGTTCAGACTTGGCAAACATCAGGAAAGACTCTAGGTGCAACACTTAAAGATATGCTTGGGAAATATGATCATTTACGTAGTAGGAAAGGTCCTGAGGTGTTTGAAGCAATTAAACAGCGCATTGAATCTTTCAGATGTAGGGCAATCCATTTCAACAGTAAGGAGCTGTACGTCCCCACAGAGTCTAATGTTAGGAAATTGCATAGCATGTACAAAGAAAAACGGTTCTGTATTATATCTTATCAGTATTACAGAAATGTATTCAATCCATGGTTCAATATAAAATTTGGTTTTCATAGATGCAATACCTACAGTACTTGTGACAAATTTCAAACAGAAATGAAAGTCATTACCCAGAGACTGAAGAGCACTACAAATGAAGAAGCATGAATGAAACTTCAAAGAGAGCAAATGTAGCTAAAGACAGAAAATGATGTACACAACACAAAAGCAGAAACATTCCACAGAAGAAAGAAAGCTGGAAAAATTAAGAATATTAAATAGAAAGATTGTGATGGTATTGTCATAGATTTTCAGAAAAATCTCATTATACCAAAAATTTCCATCATTGATGTGTTTTATAGGTGCCAATTATCTCTGGTTTTGTTTAGCATTCATTCTGTCTAATAATAACTCAGTTTTCCACTGTTATGATGAGACCATTGGACTGAATGGATCCAATTAAGTTGCATCTATGGTTGCACCACTTTATATTCACAAAGTTGGCACCTAATGTTAGGCATCTTTACATGTTGTGTGGCACATGCAGCAGGCAGAATAATAATTGTACTATTATCAGAGTATTGCATTATGTTGTCCACACTACAAGAAGACTGAACTCAGTTTCAGTAATTTTTCCTGTTAGATGTCACTCTTATACAGAGAGTGACTATAATATGGCCTTTAGTAACAGTAAGCCATGTGCTGAAATTCCTGACCATTGATTGAGCCATATTTCTGCAGCCTGAATAAATCTTTCTCCTTTTGATGTCATTCGAGTTGGTCAAGCTCTTCTCAGGTCTTGGACACATTTTTTTATCACCTCTGTACAAGGAGAAGTGTCCTTTTGCAATTCAGCCAATGAAGGAGCTTTTCCTACAACAAGAGATGGGTCATGTTGTTCAGTTCTGAAGATCCTACAATGATGCACAGGAGGGTTCATCAATAAAGCAACCTCTTTGTGGCCCAGGTCCACTCGAAGCTGATGATAAAGTTAGTGAGCTAAATTCTGGAGAATTCATCCTTCCAGATTATTTGTACAAAGGTAATATGGTCACCGTCATTTCACACTCTTAAAATAAGACAAAATATTTGGCATTGTGGTTTTAATATTACATCTTTCATTACAAGAAATCAATTTCTGTAGTTATGAAGAAAGTAATATCCGTTGAGCCCTGTTGCAGTAGTCATGCCATTCTTACTTGAAAAGATTAGGGACCTCCAACACTTGATGCAGTTTTGCAGCCCAGTAGCAAGGGATTTCAGAATGACCCTGCCATTTTTGAGACAAAAAAGCAAACAGCAAATGTCAGAAAAAAGCCAAGTATTTGGTACAACAGTGAGAACTAATCACATCACCCACTGTATTACTTCAGTATAACATATCTGACATTCATCATTGTTTCCAATAATAGGGTGTACTAACAATTGAAATTTGGATGTAGTCATCATTATTTTAAAATAAAAATTATGAAATGTATTAACAATATGAGACAATAAAATACCTTAACTAGTAGCACACATAGCTTCACACTAAACACTCTAGCTTTTCTCTTGAAAAACTGAGTACAAATGACATTCATCATTTTTCCCATTGCCTCTTCAAATTTTTTGGTTATAGTATTTCTTGATAACTCAACTCTTTTAAAAGTTACAGTTATTCAGAGGAAATTCTATCCAACAGCACACAATAATATCCAACAGGATTATGAAAAAGTATCTGCTAATCATAGAGAAATGTAAAGTACACAAAACATAAACTGAGCAGCCTGTGATTACAGGAGTGACACTTTGACTGTGATGCATCTATATCAGTGGATGCTGCATTGCTGCAATTCCAAAGATGTGCTTGGTGACGCATACTTCTGATGTCCTCTCCATTTTTATATGTTGTTGTTGTTGTTGTTGTGATCTTCAGTCCTGAGACTGGTTTGATGCAGCTCTCCATGCTACACTATCCTGTGCAAGCTTTTTCATCTCCCAGTACCTACTGCAATCTACATCCTTCTGAATCTGCTTAGTGTATTCATCTCTTGGTCTCCCTCTACGATTTTTACCCTCCACACTGCCCTCCAATACTAAATTGGTGATCCCTTGATGCCTCAGAACATGTCCTACCAACCGATCCCTTCTTCTAGTCAAGTTGTGCCACAAACTTCTCTTCTCCCCAATCCTATTCAATACTTCCTCATTAGTTATGTGATCTACCCATCTAATCTTCAGCATTCTTCTGTAGCACCACATTTTGAAAGCTTCTATTCTCTTTTTGTCCAAACTATTTATCGTCCATGTTTCACTTCCATACATGGCTACACTCCATACGAATACTTTCAGAAATGACTTCCTGACACTTAAATCAATACTGGATGTTAACAAATTTCTCTTCTTCAGAAACGCTTTCCTTGCCATTGCCAGCCTACATTTTATATCCTCTCTACTTCGACCATCATCAGTTATTTTGCTCCCCAAATAGCAAAACTCCTTTACTACTTTAAGTGTCTCATTTCCTAATCTAATTCCCTCAGCATCACCTGACTTAATTAGACTACATTCCATTATCCTCATTTTGCTTTTGTTGATGTTCATCTTATATCCTCCTTTCAAGACACTGTCCATTCCATTCAACTGCTCTTCCAAGTCCTTTGCTGTCTCTGACAGAATTACAATGTCATCGGCGAACCTCAAAGTTTTTATTTCTTCTCCCTGAATTTTAATACCTACTCCGAATTTTTCTTTTGTTTCCTTTACTGCTTGCTCAATATACAGATTGAACAACATCGGGGCGAGGCTACAAACCTGTCTTACTCCCTTCCCAACCACTGCTTCCCTTTCATGTCCCTCGACTCTTATAACTGCCATCTGGTTTCTGTACAAATTGTAAATAGCCTTTCGCTCCCTGTATTTTACCCCTGCCACCTTTAGAATTTGAAAGAGAGTATTCCAGTCAACATTGTCAAAAGCTTTCTCTAAGTCTACAAATGCTAGAAACGTAGGTTTGCCTTTCCTTAATCTTTCTTCTAAGATAAGTCGTAAGGTCAGTATTGCCTCACGTGTTCCACTGTTTCTACGGAATCCAAACTGAGCTTCCCCGAGGTTGGCTTCTACTAGTTTTTCCATTCGTCTGTAAAGAATTCGTGTTAGTATTTTGCAGCTGTGACTTATTAAGCTGATAGTTCGGTTATTTTCACATCTGTCAACACCTGCTTTCTTTGGGATTGGAATTATTATATTCTTCTTGAAGTCTGAGGGTATTTCGCCTGTTTCATACATCTTGCTCACCAGATGGTAGAGTTTTGTCAGGACTGGCTCTCCCACGGGCGTCAGTAGTTCCAATGGAATATTGTCTACTCCGGGGGCCTTGTTTCGACTCAGGTCTTTCAGTGCTCTGTCAAACTCTTCACGCAGTATCATATCTCCCATTTCATCTTCATCTACATCCTCTTCTATTTCCATAATATTGTCCTCAAGTACATCGCCCTTGTATAGACCCTCTATATACTCCTTCCACCTTTCTGCTTTCCCTTCTTTGCTTAGAACTGGGTTTGCATCTGAGCTCTTGATATTCATACAAGTCATTCTCTTATCTCCAAAGGTCTCTTTAATTTTCCTGTAGGCGGTATCTATCTTACCCCTAGTGAGATAGGCCTCTACATCCTTACATTTGTCCTCTAGCCATCCCCGCTTAGCCATTTTGCACTTCCTGTCGATCTCATTTTTGAGACGTTTGTATTCCTTTTTGCCTGTTTCACTTACTGCATTTTTATATTTTCTCCTTTCATCAATTAAATTCAATATTTCTTCTGTTACCCAAGGATTTCTACTAGCCCTCGTCTTTTTACCTACTTGATCCTCTGCTGCCTTCACTACTTCATCCCTCAAAGCTACCCATTCTTCTTCTACTGTATTTATTTCCCCCATTCCTGTCAATTGCTCCCTTATGCTCTCCCTGAATCTCTATACAATCTCTGGTTCTTTCAGTTTATCCAGGTCCCATCTCCTTAAATTCCCACCTTTTTGCAGTTTCTTCAGTTTTAATCTACAGGTCATAACCAATAGATTGTGGTCAGAGTCCATATCTGCCCCTGGAAATGTCTTACAATTTAAAACCTGGTTCCTAAATCTCTGTCTTACCATTATATAATCTATCTGATACCTTTTAGTATCTCCAGGGTTCTTCCATGTATACAACCTTCTTTCATGATTCTTAAACCAAGTGTTAGTTATGATTATGTTGTGCTCTGTGCAAAATTCTACCAGGCGGCTTCCTCTTTCATTTCTGTCCCCCAATCCATATTCACCTACTATGTTTCCTTCTCTCCCTTTTCCTACACTCGAATTCCAGTCACCCATGACTATTAAATTTTCGTCTCCCTTCACAATCTGAATAATTTCTTTTATTTCATCATACATTTCTTCAATTTCTTTGTCATCTGCAGAGCTAGTTGGCATATAAACTTGTACTACTGTAGTAGGTGTGGGCTTCGTATCTATCTTGGCCACAATAATGCATTCACTATGCTGTTTGTAGTAGCTTACCCGCATTCCTATTTTCCTATTCATTATTAAACCTACTCCTGCATTACCCCTATTTGATTTTGTGTTTATAACCCTGTAGTCACCTGACCAGAAGTCTTGTTCCTCCTGCCACCGAACTTCACTAATTCCCACTATATCCAACTTCAACCTATCCATTTCCCTTTTTAAATTTTCTAACCTACCTGCCCGATTAAGGGATCTGACATTCCACGCTCCGATCCATAGAACGCCAGTTTTCTTTCTCCTGATAACGACATCCTCTTGAGTAGTCCCCACCCGGAGATCCGAATGGGGGACTATTTTACCTCCGGAATATTTTACCCAAGAGGACGCCATCATCATGTAATCATACAGTAAAGCTGCATGCCCTCGGGAAAAATTACGGCTATAGTTTCCCCTTGCTTTCAGCCGTTCACAGTACCAGCACAGCAAGGCCGTTTTGGTTATTGTTACAAGGCCAGATCAGTCAATCATCCAGACTGTTGCCCTTGCAACTACTGAAAAGGCAGCTGCCCCTCTTCAGGAACCACACGTTTGTCTGGCCTCTCAACAGATACCCCCCCCCCCCCCCATTGTGGTTGCACCTACGGTATGGCTATCTGTATCGCTGAGGCACGCAAGCCTCCCCACCAACGGCAAGGTCCACGGTTCATGGTTCATGGGGGGGCCATTTTTCTATTTTTTTTTTTTTTTTTTTTTTTTTTTGCCCCCCCCCTTTGGGCAGGCAATTATTGAGTTGAAACTGTTTATTTTCAATATTGACTCTACTGCAGCCCATAACACTAATACAGTCTCACAACAAATCACATAAATACAGAATTGGCAGAAATCATGGGATGAACACTGGAACATCATATGTTAGGCTTACAGCAAGCTAGAATGTTTGGTGCAAGTCTACCAAAAGCACTGACACTGAAGTGAGAATGCAGTACACTGAAATTCCATCTTTTGAGTGTAGAGAAAAATATGAGATGTGGTGAGAAATAACAAGTAGTATTGCAGACAAATGGACTATGTATTCAACCACAGCTAAATGAAATACAAGCATATGCCATCAGTCAAAAAGTTTGAGAATTATTTTATTCCTGCGAATTAGGTGATGTCAGTACAGTAACTGTGGTGGGTGGCAGGTTGAACTAACAACAGCTGCACATTCAACCAGTCAGCTGTGAGCTGACAATGTTAACTAGTGGACATGCACCCATAGAGTGTCAATGTTGTTGTGTTACAAATCACAATGGAGTTCCATCTCTAAACTGATTGTTCAAAACATTGTCCAGAATGTTATGAAGAAGAGGAAAGTATGTGCAAAGTTTGTCCTACACACACTGACTCCTGAAGGAAAATAATGGTGCATGAATGCCTTCTGTGACCTGATTGAAATGGGAAAGACATCATGGGTGATGAGACTTGGTGTATCAAAATGAATGTACCGTAAAATGATAAAGTGTTGAAATTCACATGAAAAGTCAATGCTTTGAGGAATTACCCAAAATTCAAGCCATCATGACTCACAACTTTAACAGTGTCCCAAAGAAGGACACTTATGACAGTTTCTCGTTGTTAAATGAATGTTCTAAGCAGTGAACTCAAGTGAGGGAGGGGTGGGAGGAGGAGACTATGTAAAACATCTGACTCATTGGAATCGTCATTTAACTTTTATCTATTTTTTATTAATCCAGTCTTGAAACTATTTGGACTAACAGGGTGCATCTCAAAATCTCTGAAGTTAATGAGCATTTCATGGGGACATCAGTGTGGAATTGCAGTAGAAGTCAAAGCCTTATTGAGCCACAAGAGTCATACAAATACTTGGGAGTACAGAATGTGAGGTTAAGTCTTTGGAATCCTATCATTTTCAAGCCACATCAATTGAGTTAAAATTCTACTGCTAATATTTTAACTCAATTCATGCAGCTTGAATACTGAGAGGCTTTAATCAATGCTCATACATAGAGATATGAAGTGCAAGAATTATCTAGGTTCATTTGTAAATAAAGCAAAGCCAGCTTCAATTCTTTGACAGGATACCAGGAAACTGCAGTTTTGTACATAAGAGATATACCCTACATAACACTTCCATGGCGAATACCCTGTTTCATGTATTATCTGAGTTTGGATTTGTTTGAGCAGTTACTACTTGCTGTTACAATTTTTACCAAGTATGGGGTGTGTGTGTTTTTTCTGTTTAAGTTATGAGTCAGGTATATCCCACCTTCTCATTCCACTAATGGTTATATGTTTGTGGTATATTTTCTCTTTGTTGCTAAACAAAATGACAAATATTTTTGGTAGTGGAACACCTAGATGTAGTAATTCTGTAGTTGTTTAAACAAAACTGAAATAGACTGTGACTTCATCATAGGATAATTTTATATACACTATCAGGGTATGCGTAGTTTGCAAGAGAAACCAAAAGAGTAGTCCAAGGACACTGTACAGACATTGATTACCAGATAGACAGGACACAAATGAGGAACTGATTTTGCTAGATTTGTACATGGGCAAGTCAACCTTCAGGCTGCCATTGCATTTATAGACGTTTTCTCATATCAGGAGATTTATCACCTTTGGCAGCCACAGCTGGTGGTGTCATTGGAGTCTATAATTCAGTAATGAAAATGTGTATGTGTGTGTGTGTGTGGGGGGGGGGGGGGGGGGGGCGGGGGGTGTCCTCTGGACAAAGCAGTGGTGATTCATTACTGTCAGAAAACTGAACACCATATACACTTATTTTTGTTTTGTTTTATAAGTAAATCACATTCTATGAGTCATTGTTCTGTAATAGTTTGCCAATATAAATGTTTTTCTATCAAGTTGTTTTAATTTTGTGTCTTCATTTAAAATATTTTTATGCTATGTAGATATAATGTTTATATTACCAATAATACTAGTGTTTGGTTGTTTACTATGATACCTCAAGAAAAATCTGACTATACACCAGAAGAGCTAAGTTGAAATAAAACACTTGGAGTAGGTGACTTCCCATCAGAATTATTTAGACCTGTGAAAGAACACACAATTCTTTATATTTTGTGTGACACAGTGGCATGACCATTTCAGAATGCTGTAACAGGTTTGACTGGCTAGAGGCCATCATTAGACTATCAGTAGATGAAAAGAAAAGATGAAGAATCATTATGGGATCTATAAAATCTGTCAAGTAACTATGTATGACTGGTTCATAGGCACACACTGATGTGGAAACATTAAACTCCATCCCACCCCACCACCCCATCATCCTTCAGCTCTCTTATGATTGTACCTCTGTATTTACATAATTACTCTGCAATCCACACTTAAGTGTTCATTTTCTTTGACAGTTAATTTTCTTTAACATATTTAATAATATAGGAACACAGTATATTGTGACATCTCTTCATTCACATTTGCTTCATTTCCTCATCAGACAAGATGGATCTGTCTTTACTTATCTGAGTAACTTGCCACCAACTCCCCAGTAACTTCCTCCCTGGAAAAGGAACCTGTACTTCTAAAAACTAGTATTATTGCCATTATTGTTTTTTTACTCCTCCATTAACTGTACAGGGTATTGTACACCATGAAGGTAAATACTAGACATCTATCTGTATCTTCATGAACTTAATAAAGTTCTGAATGGAAGTTTCCTTTTAAACAGTTTAATGTTTGAGTGAGCATATTATTCATCAAATATTTGTGAACTTTCCAGAATGAATTTTCATTATGCAGTGGATTGTGTGTTGATCTGAAACCTTCTGGCAGATTAAATCTGTGTGCCAGACTAGAAGTCAAAGGTGAAATCTTTGCCATTCACATGCAATTGCTCCACGGACTGAGCTATTCAAGCACTAATTGTGACTTGCCATCACAGCTTTATATCCACCATTACTTTCCCTCCAACTTTCCAAACTTCTCAGAAGTAGAGCACTTGCCAGAAAAATGCAAAGGTCCCTTGTTCAAATTCCAACCCAATACACAGTTTTAATCCACCAGAAACTTTCATATATGAACTTTTTTGTTGTTCATTTGTTTCACATTTACTCCACTTTTGATGCTAGTGTCTTTCTCTCTTTACAGTTCCTGGTGTGCTACAAAATGTTTCTAATGAACTTAGATCAAGTCCATTGGACACACATGATCCAACAAGACAGGCACTTATATCTGTGCCTACCCATATATTTGATTCAGCAAATGGTAATATAATGTACTATGCAATTTTTGTGGCACTATACTCTTCAGATCAGAATTCATCAAGTGGATATCTAGAAACACCAATACAACTGTCAAACTGTAACATAACATGGCCTGATAATAGCTACTGGGGTGAAGTTACTGTAAATGGAATACCATCCAGTGAATACCAAGCTACACCTGACTGCTGGTATCCACCTACTGCAGGTACTATTTTGTGTATTTATGTGCTTTTTATCAGATATTGTTCATGGTTTATAAATAGTAATTTGCAGAAAAGTGGGATTCCTTAGTTGATCTACCTGCACCAACAAATATTTCATTTTGATGAAATTTTGGGTCCTTATTATGATTATGTTTAGTAATTCAAATTGTGACAGCTATACATTATACATAAAATATTGAAATAGTAGTGTAATTCACATCTGCCAGGATGTAAATAATGGTTGAATCATTCTAACTTTACGTGCAACTCTCATTAACTCACAGCTAAAAGTTTATGCAGGTATAGAACATGTCAAAAATACTAAATACATACTACATGTTTTACACAGTTGATATTATATGCTTTGATTTAGTGTTAATTACTCAGACCACAAGTTTAGCAGTTCTTATCAATGTTCAAAAATTGGAACACATTACATTTACATATTAATACAGTAATTATAATAAACATATAAGTCTACACATAAAAAAGCACATAAAGTTTTTTCTGGGACAATTCTCAAAAGAAAAGAGTTTATAGTGTTTATTTACTCTGATGCTACTATACCTGAGATGTTTAAGGATAAAATTTTAGATTTCACATTATGTAATGTCATTCATAATATAAATAATTCAAGAAAGTTTTGCATAACAAGCATATCTGAAAATGTGTGTGGGTCTTACTTCCAGGTAAGCTGAAAATGACACAAAAAAAAGTTTCACAGTAAAATTAAAACAATACAATACCCAAAATAAAGGCAGACTATTCAAAAGTTCAAATCTTCACACATTTGCAAAATCAAATTCTGCTGCTGGGCAGCATTCAATACTACATGCTCCATCCCATGCACAGCAGTGTGCTTGGATCCTCCTTGGCATGATGTTCGTGATATGGTCGAGATGTCATTGCTCGAGTCTGCTGCACTCTTTTGTGGCAGCCCTCTTGATGACATTGAATGTGTGATGCTGGTTTCTATGATAATATACTGTATTTTCAACTGGTTCCAAGCATGTTCAGTCGAGTTCATGTCAACAGACACCTAAGGTGATCCCATTTGGTTTATTTCTACCTACTGAGAAAGACGCTCCCAAGATGGGCTTAGTATACTCATGCATTATCATCTTGGAAGACAAACCTATCACAAGACTGTTGATTGTGGGGCTGAACAATGAGCTGAAGGATCCTGACCCACTACTTCAGTGTCCAAATTACTCTTGATAACACTGAGAAACATCCAACATCTGTACTCATTTTTTTGTTGTTGTTGATCCATCAAGTCATCTCTGACTCATGGTGACTTAATGAATGATGTCCCTCCATGCACTCCTGGGTGTTATTTTGGTCCTCAGGTCTTCCAGAGTCATTCCATTGCTTCCTTTGATGTCCTCTATTCATCTCCTTCCTCATTTGGTGCTTGGCTTGCTCCAATTCTTGACCAACATAAATGATTTATTAAAAATTGTGCTCTTTAGAGATTAGAAAAGTTTACTGATAAGGACCCAAGCAAAGCTATGCAAGAGACAGTGAGGACTGTTCAAATGGCTCTGAGCACAATGGGACTTAACATCTGTGGTCAACAGTCCCCTAGAACTTAGAACTACTTAAACCTAACTAACCTAAGGACATCACACAACACCCAGCCATCACGAGTGAGGACTGTGATAGGCTTACAACTGTTTCACAGCAAACTGCTTAAGCCTTAATCTTGCAAAGGCTCATATTATGAAATCCAGAAACAAATAAAAATGCTTTTAAATCCTAAAAGCAGAGATCAATAGGTACATATTAGATGAGGTTCCATGCATGAAGTTCATATACTTCCAGAATGGTAATAAACTAAGGTGGTACTATCATTGTATAGGTAATCAAAAACTTCCATACTGCCTTCTTTGTAGTTAAAAACCTGTGTGATCATGTTGAACTGCAAGTAGTATTGCTAGCTTGCTTCACACACTTTCATTCAATGCCATGGTGTAATCTTCTGGGGTAATGCAGCTAAGTTCAAAAAAGTATTGATTTTGTGGAAGCATACCTTGAGAATGTTGTGTAAAGTTAATAACTGAGTGTACTGCAGAAGCCTCTTCATCGATGTAGAGTTTCTTACACTTATGCGCCAATTCACATACTCCCTAAGAGTTTTTTGGTTGATAACAAGAGTGAATTTAGGATGAACTGTACAGTTCACAACCAAAATTCTTGAAGTAAAAATAATGTCAATGTAGACTGTACATCTCTACCCACAGTCCAGAGTAGAATTTTGTATACAGGTGCACATGTCTATAATGGATTGGCAGAGGACATCGAGCTGGAAACTTGAAATACCCAAATATTTAAAAACAAAGTAAAAGAATATCATATTAGCTATTCAATCTACAATTTATCAGAATGTTAAGACTCTGGGATGTAAATTCCATATAGCTCTAAGGTTTGTGTTAAACAGATAGTGGTTTTACCATTGTATACATAGCTAATAGTGTTCTGTGTAAAATTACATAAATGCTTTCTTTTAAATATTAGATGTAAACATCACCCGATTGTGAGAAGGGGAGAAGCAGTAGCTTTTTTTGCAGAGTAGCTGTTATCTGCTAATATACATGTCCCAGGAGGAATGATAGATATTCATGATATAAAAGGAATGTCCATTCAAAACAAAAAAGTCTAGTAAACATGAGCTCTAAAAATCATTCCTTAAGAGCTATTAGCACTTCTTCATATCTGATACTGTGAAACAAATCTTTTCTTGTGCAAGGTCTTTGATTTCCATATTTTGAGGGACATTAGGATGGACCAAAAGAAGAAAAAAAGTCCAGTAAATATGGGCTCTAAACTCCATACCTCAAGACCTATGAGTACCTGTTCATCTTGACATATGTCTCTTCTACTGAACAAGTGCTCATAGCTCTTAAAGTATGCACTTTAGAGTCCATGTTTACTAGGTAATTTTTACTTCATTTTGGGTCCATATTACCTCTTCTAAAAATATGGAAAGCAAAGAGCTTTCAGTATCAAAGGTGGAGAAGTGCTCACAGCTCTTAAGGTTTGCATTTTTGACCCCATGTTTACTAGACTTTCTTGCTCCAAATGATCATTCCTGTCATATCCCTGAATATTGACCATTCCTCCTGGGACACTCTGTGTACATAAGTAAAGTAAGGTGAAATTTATTCCAATAATTATCAAAATGAGTGGATTTGTGTGCATCATGATATGTGATCAGTATACTCTACAGAAGCAACCAGCAGCTCCTCACTCTGCCTGTCAATGTACAGCTTGACTTGAGCATTCCAAATTTCTGAAATCCGTCATCCATTGTAGAATTTATATAATGTGTTGTGTAAATGAATGAATGAATGAATGAAATCAATGAATTAATTATTGAATGAGAAAGATGTTATTGATGTGCTCAATTCTAAGCTTAAGTTCTTCCTTTGTTTGTTGATTGATGAATATATTTTCCTAATGAACTCATAACAATATAATCACAATTTATTTGAGTGGTCTGTAATTATATCTTCATTTATTCTGCATCTGATAAATTAAAATGTGCCCTGCATCCACCACCATACATGCACAATCCATCGAAGATTCATGTATGTTCATGTATGAATTAAAATATTTTTCAAAAAATAAAAAAACATTGTTATTAGGGAGCTACATTTTTCTCAGTTTATTCATTACTGTAGTCCACATATAAAAGTTTTCTGTCACCGAGAAGAGCTAATATGACAAATTTTTGTATCTTCATGAGACAAACTGCTGTTTTTTTTTTTCTTATTATTATTAGTCCCATAACATACATACTCTAAATCATTTGATTCTGGTGCAGGAGACATGTCAAACTGTGGTAGAATTTAACCAATTTAACTGTAAACAAAGAACAGTTGATGTAAAAAAACAGATTTTTTTTTTTTTTTTTTTTTTTTTTTTTTTTTTTTTTTTTTTTTTTTTTTTTCCATCGGTCTACTGACTGGTTTGATGCTGCCCGCCGCCACTAATTCCTTTCCTGTGTTAACCTCTTTATCTCAGACTAGCACTTGCAACCTACGTTCTCAATTATTTGCTTGACATATTCCAATCTCTGTCTTCCTCTACAGTTTTTGCCCTCTACAGCTCCCTCTAGTACCATGGAAGTCATTCCCTCATGTCTTAGCAGATGTCCTATCATCCTGTCCCTTCTCCTTATCAGTGTTTTCCACATATTCCTTTCCTCTCCGATTCTGTGTAGAACCTCCTTATTCCTTACCTGATTATCAGTCCACCTAATTTTCAACATTCGTCTATAGCACCACATCTCAAATGCTTCGATTCTCTTCTGTTCCGGTTTTCCCACAGTCCATGTTTCACTACCATACAATGCTGTACTCCAGACATACATCCTCAGAAATTTCTTCCTCAAATTAAGGCCGGTATTTGATATTAGTAGACTTCTCTTGGCCAGAAATGCCTTTTTTGCCATAGCAAGTCTGCTTTTGATGTCCTCTTTGCTCCGTCCGTCATTGGTTATTTTACTGCCTAGGTAGCAGAATTCCTTAACTTCATTGACTTCATGACCATCAATCCTGATGTTAATTTTCTTGCTGTTCTCATTTCTGCTACTTCTCATTACCTTCGTCTTTCTCCAATTTACTCTCAAACCATACTGTGTACTCATTAGACTGTTCATTCCGTTCAGCAGATCATTTAATTCTTCTTCACTTTCACTCAGGATAGCAATGTCATCAGCGAATTGTATCATTGATATCCTTTCACCTTGTATTTTAATTCCACTCCTGAACCTTTCTTATATTTCCATCATTGCTTCCTCGATGTACAGATTGAAGAGTAGGGGCGAGAGGCTACAGCCTTGTCTTACACCCTTCTTAATACGAGCACTTTGTTCTTGATTGTCCACTCTTATTATTCCCTCTTGGTTGTTGTACATATTGTATATGACCCGTCTCTCCCTATAGCTTACCCCTACTTTTTTCAGAATCTCGAACAGCTTGCACCATTTTATATTGTCGAATGCTTTTTCCAGGTCGACAAATCCTATGAAAGTGTCTTGATTTTTCTTTAGCCTTGCTTCCATTATTAGCCGTAACGTCAGAATTGCCTCTCTTGTCCCTTTACTTTCCCTCAAACCAAACTGATCGTCACCTAGTGCATTCTCAATTTTCTTTTCCATTCTTCTGTATATTATTCTTGTAAGCAGCTTCGATGCATGAGCTGTTAAGCTGATTGTGCGATAATTCTTGCACTTGTTAGCTCTTGCCGTCTTTGGAATTGTGTGGATGATGCTTTTCCGAAAGTCAGATGGTATATCGCCAGACTCATATATTCTACACACCAACATGAATAGTCGTTTTGTTGCCACTTCCCCCAATGATTTTAGAAATTCTGATGGAATGTTATCTATCCCTTCTGCCTTATTTGACCGTAAGTCCTCCAAAGCTCTTTTAAATTCCAATTCTAATACTGGATCCCCTATCTCTTCTAAATCGACTCCTGTTTCTTCTTCTATCACATCAGACAAATCTTCACCCTCATAGAGGCTTTCAATGTATTCTTTCCACCTATCTGCTCTCTCCTCTGCATTTAACCAAGGAATTCCCGTTGCACTCTTAATGTTACCACCGCTGCTTTTAATGTCACCAAAGGTTGTTTTGACTTTCCTGTATGCTGAGTCTGTCCTTCCGACAATCATATCTTTTTTGATGTCTTCACATTTTTCCTGCAGCCATTTTGTCTTAGCTTCCCTGCACTTCCTATTTATTTCAATCCTCAGTGACTTGTATTTCTGTATTCCTGATTTTCCCGGAACATGTTTGTACTTCCTCCTTTCATCAATCAACTGAAGTATTTCTTCTGTTACCCATGGTTTCTTCGCAGCTACCTTCTTTGTACATATGTTTTCCTTCCCAACTTCTGTGATGGCACTTTTTAGAGATGTCCACTCCTCTTCAACTGTACTGCCTACTGCGCTATTCCTTATTGCTGTATCTATAGCGTTAGAGAACTTCAAACGTATCTCGTCATTCCTTAGTACTTCCATATCCCACTTCTTTGTGTATTGATTCTTCCTGACTGATGTCTTGAATTTCAGCCTACTCTTCATCACTACTATACTGTGATCTGAGTCTATATCTGCTCCTGGGTATGCCTTACAATCCAGTATCTGATTTTGGAATCTCTGTCTGACCATGATGTAATCTAATTGAAATCTTCCCGTATCTCCCGGCCTTTTCCAAGTATACCTCCTCCTCTTGTGATTCTTGAACAGGGTATTCGCTATTACTAGCTGAAACTTGTTACAGAACTCAATTAGTCTTTCTCCTCTTTCATTCCTTGTCCCAAGCCCATATTCTCCTGTAACCTTTTCTTCTACTCCTTCCCCTACAACTGCATTCCAGTCGCCCATGACTATTAGATTTTCGTCCCCCTTTACATACTGCATTACCCTTTCAATATCCTCATACACTTTCTCTATCTGTTCATCTTCAGCTTGCGACATCGGCATGTATACCTGAACTATCATTGTGGTGTTGGTCTGCTGTCGATTCTGATTAGAACAACCCGGCCACTGAACTGTTCACAGTAACACACCCTCTGCCCTACTTTCCTATTCATAATGAATCCTACACCTGTTATACCATTTTCTGCTGCTGTTGATATTACCCGATACTCATCTGACCAGAAATCCTTGTCTTCCTCCCACTTCACTTCACTGACCCCTACTATATCTAGATTGAGCCTTTGCATTTCCCTTTTCAGATTTTCTAGTTTCCCTACCATGTTCAAGCTTCTGACATTCCACGCCCCGACTCGTAGAACGTTATCCTTTCGTAGATTATTCAATCTTTTTCTCATGGTAACCTCCCCCTTGGCAGTCCCCTCCTGGAGATCCGAATGGGGGACTATTCCGGAATCTTTTGCCGATGGAGAGATCATCATGACACTTCTGCAATTACAAGCCACATGTCCTGTGGATACACGTTACGTGTCTTTAATGCAGTGGTTTCCATTGCCTTCTGCATCCCCATGTCGTTGGTCATTGCTGATTCTTCCGCCTTTAGGGGCAATTTCCCACCCCTAGGACAAGAGAGTGCCCTGAACCTCTATCCGCTCCTCCGCCCTCTTTGACAAGGCCATTGGCAGAATGAGGCTGACGTCTTATGCCGGAAGTCTTCGGCCGCCAATGCTGATTATTTATCAAAATTTAGGCAGTGGCGGGGATCGAACCTGGGACCGAAGATGTTTTGATTATGAATCAAAGACGCTACCCCTAGACCATGGCTGCAACAAAAACAGCATAATAATAATAATTTAATTTTGTTATACTGGTATATACATACAATAAAATCTAACACCTAATTACCCCTTGCTCAAATTATCATTTCATGCCCTATGAATTCTTCCACTGAATAGTAGCTGAATGTGCTGTAGCCTTATTTTTAAAATTTCTGGCTTCGTGATTAAATATGTTTTATCTCATTAACTTATTATATATTGAGATCCCTACTTACTGTGGAGTCCATGCATATAATTTCAATTGGTGTGTGGGTGACATAAAATCATTTTTATTTCTAGTCTTATATGTATGGTTAAAATGATTCTCCTCAAATAATTTTTGTCTATTGTGTAAAAAGATTATAATTTCATAAATGTATATGGAGGGAACAGTTAGGATTTATAGATTCTGAAGTAACAAGCGACAAGACTCTGTTTGCTGTGCAGTACATATGTATTGGACAATTTTCTTTTACAGTTTCAGTATTCGAGATACACTACTTGAACTTCCCCAGAAAATGATCCCATATGTAATGAGAGATTCAAAATAATGATGACAAGCAATTTTTCATGTACTCAGGTCAATGGAATTTGCTAGTGCTGCATTGCAAAAGCAGTGCTACGTAGTTTATGGGATAGGAAGTCAGTATGTGTATTGCAGTTTAAGTTCTTGTCCACGTTTAGTCACAGGAATTTGACTGTGTAAACTTCTTTCATAGGTTGATTGTTATGTTGTATATTCAGTTCCACACATTTTGAATGTTTGGTTTTGAAATGTACCATACAGATTTTTGCAATGTTCAGTTTCAACCCATTTAACTGGAACCAGTTTTCTAAGGTATCCAGTGTGCTTATGGTGGAACTCAGAATTTTTTCTGCATTGTCATCTTCAATTAAAACAGAAGTATCATCTGCAAACAGAACTTATGGGGAAGTTATATTACGGGTAAGTCATTTATGTAGAAAAGTAACAGACTTGGACACAAAATGGAGCCTTAAGGCACACCTTGTGATACTATACACCTTTTAGAATAATAATTCACTGCATCTGAAGTGATAGTTACCCCATGTTTTCTGTTGTGTAAGGATGATGTTAGCCAATATAGAATATTGTCTTTAATTCTGTATTTGTCTAATTTGTAGGTGAGCAAGTTGTGGTTCATGGAGTGAAATGCTTTAGTGAGATCACAGAAGATACCTGCAGCTTTATTCCTATGATCCAAAGATTTGTCTGTAGTTTCTATAAAGTTATTCACTGCATCTAGAGTGTTTTTTCCTGGTTGAAATCCAAACTGCTTATTTATAATACAAGGTGTATAACTATGCTTCCACTGTTTGCCGATAGGTGGTGACAACGGTAAATAATGGTCAAAAGAAACAGATCACAGACATCAGCAGTTGGCTTGGACCTCAGTCAACATAACCTCATTCAAACATTAGTCAACTTGTGTCTGCATCATAAAGTTGTTCTTAATTGAAAAGTCAGTTTACAAGCCTAATTCCCATCATTTGTGGGAGGTGTTACTGTTCTGTTTCAATATGAAGTAAACAGTGGCTGAGTCTCATTGAATGCTCTCAAGTATATAGGGTAAGGACGCTATTAGTGAAAGAATGTGTCATGAATGGTTTCAACGCTTCAAGAACAGTGATTTTAACATCGTAGACTGGCATAGTGTTTTCGAAGATGCAGAATTGGAGACATTGCTGAGTGAAGACTCGCATCAAACTCAAGAAGATTTGGCACAATTAGTGAGAGTAACACAGCAAGCTATTTCAAACATCTGAAGGCTATGGGTATAATTCAGAAAGAAGGAACTTGGGACCCTTGTGAGCTGAAACCAAGAGACGTTGAACGGCATTTGTTTGTTTATGAACAGTTGTTCAAAATGTTCAAATGTGTGTGACATCTTATGGGACTTAACTGCTAAGGTCATCAGTCCCTAAGCTTACACACTACTTAACCTAAATTATCCTAAGGATG
Organism: Schistocerca serialis cubense; assembly: GCF_023864345.2. NCBI lineage: Eukaryota > Metazoa > Arthropoda > Insecta > Orthoptera > Acrididae > Schistocerca > Schistocerca serialis. The sequence continues at coordinate 521,434,836 of NC_064644.1, forward strand.
AACACAAACACCCATGCCCGAGGGAGGACTCGAACCTCCGCCAGGACCAGCCGCACAGTCCATGACAGCAGCGCCTCAGATCGCTCGGCTAATCCCGCGCGGCTTATGAACAGTTGCTTCAGTGGTAAAAACCGAAGGATTTCTGCATCACATTGTCACCAGGGACAAAAAATGGGTTAATTACAATAACCCTAAACGCAAAAAATCGTGGGGATATTGTGGTCATGCTTCCACGTTGACGGCCAAACCCAATATTCACGGCTCCAAGATCGTGCTCTGCATTTGGTGGGAACAGTTCTACATCTACATCTACATCTACATCTACATTTATACTCCACAAGCCACCCAACGGTGTGTGGCGGAGGGCACTTTACGTGCCACTGTCATTACCTCCCTTTCCTGTTCCAGTCGCGTATGGTTCGGGGGAAGAACCCTGTCTGAGAGACTCCGTGCGTGCTCTAATCTCTCTAATTTTATATTCGTGATCTCCTCAGGAGGTATAAGTAGGGGGAAGCAATATATTCGATACCTCATCCAGAAACGCACCCTCTCGAAACCTGGACAGCAAGCTACACCGCGATGCAGAGCGCCTCTCTTGCAGAGTCTGCCACTTGAGTTTATTAAACATGTCCGTAACGCTATCACGGTTACCAAATAACCCTGTCACGAAACGCGCTGCTCTTCTTTGGATCTTCTCTATCTCCTCCGTCAGACCGATCTGGTACGAATCCCACACTGATGAGCAATACTCAAGTATAGGTCAAACGAGTGTTTTGTAAGCCACCTCCTTTGTTGATGGACTACATTTTCTAAGCACTCTCCCAATGAATCTCAACCTGGTACCCGCCTTACCAACAATTAATTTTATATGATCATTCCACTTCAAATCGTTCCGCACGCATACTCCCAGATATTTTACAGAAGTAACTGCTACCAGTGTTTGTTCCGCTATCATATATTCATACAATAAAGGATCCTTCTTTCTATGTATTCGCAATACATTACATTTGTCTATGTTAAGGGTCAGTTGCCACTCCCTGCACCAAGTGCCTATTCACTGCAGATCTTCCTGCATTTTGCTACAATTTTCTAATGCTGCAACTTCTCTGTATACTACAGCATCATCCGCGAAAAGCCGCATGGAACTTCTGACACTATCTATTAGGTCATTTATATATATTGTGAAAAGCAATGGTCCCATAACACTCCCCTGTGGCACGCCAGAGGTTACTTTAATGTCTGTAGATGTCTCTCCATTGATAACAACATGCTGTGTTCTGTTTGCTAAAAACTCTTCAATCCAGCCACACAGCTGGTCTGATATTCTGTAGGCTCTTACTTTGTTTATCAGGCGACAGTGCGGAACTGTATCGAACGCCTTCCGGAAGTCAAGAAAAATAGCATCTACCTGGGAGCCTGTATCTAATATTTTCTGGGTCTCATGAACAAATAAAGCGAGTTGGGTCTCACACGATCGCTGTTTCCGGAATCCATGTTGATTCCTACATAGTAGATTCTGGGTTTCCAAAAACGACATTATACTCAAGCAAAACACATGTTCTAAAATTCTACAACAGATCGACGTCAGAGATATAGGTCTATAGTTTTGTGCATCTGCTTGACGACCCTTCTTGAAGACTGGGACTATCTGTGCTCTTTTCCAATCATTTGGAACCCTCCGTTCCTCTAGAGACTTGCGGTACACGGCTGTTAGAAGGGGGGCAATTTCTTTCGCGTACTCTGTGTAGAATCGAATTGGTATCCCGTCAGGTCCAGTGGACTTTCCTCTGTTGAGTGATTCCAGTTGCTTTTCTATTCCTTGGACACTTATTTCGATGTCAGCCATTTTTTCGTTTGTGCGAGGATTTAGAGAAGGAACTGCAGTGCGGTCTTCCTCTGTGAAACAGCTTTGGAAAAAGGTGTTTAGTATTTCAGCTTTACGCGTGTCATCCTCTGTTTCAATGCCATCATCATCCCATAGTGTCTGGATATGCTGTTTCGAGCCACTTACTGATTTAACATAAGACCAGAACTTCCTAGGATTTTCTGTCAAGTCGGTATATAGAATTTTACTTTCGAATTCACTGAACGCTTCACGCATAGCCCTCCTTACGCTAACTTTGACATCGTTTAGCTTCTGTTTGTCTGAGAGGTTTTGGCTGCGTTTAAACTTGGAGTGGAGCTCTCTTTGCTTTCACAGTAGTTTCCTAACTTTGTTGTTGTACCACGGTGGGTTTTTCCCGTCCCTCACAGTTTTACTCGGCACGTACCTGTCTAAAACGCATTTTACAATTGCCTTGAACTTTTTCCATAAACACTTAACATTGTCAGTGTCGGAACAGAAATTTTCGTTTTGATCTGTTAAGTAGTCTGAAATCTGCCTTCTATTACTCTTGCTAAACAGATAAACCTTCCTCCCTTTTTTTATATTCCTATTAACTTCCATATTCAGGGATGCTGCAACGGCCTTATGATCACTGATTCCCTGTTCTGTACATACAGAGTCGAATAGTTCGGGTCTGTTTGTTATCAGTAGGTCCAAGATGTTATCTCCATGAGTCGGTTCTCTGTTTAATTGCTCGAGGTAGTTTTCGGATAGTGCACTCAGTATAATGTCACTCGATGCTCTGTCCCTACCACCCATCCTAAACGTCGGAGTGTCCCAGTCTATATCTGGTAAATTGAAATCTCCACCTAAGACTATAACATGCTGAGAAAATTTATGTGAAATGTATTCCAAATTTTCTATCAGTTGTTCTGCCACTAATGCGTCATGTACTATGAGGTATTAAAACCAAGTGAAACAATCACAGGTGCTTGTTATCAAATGCAATTTATGCATTTGAGCAGAGCATTAAATGACAAATGGCCACAATACTGTGAGAGGCACGATAAAGTGATTTTTCAGCACAACAATGCTCTACTCCACGTTGCGAAAGAGGTAAAAACGTACTTGGAAACATTAAAATGGGAAGTCCTACCCCACCTGCTGTATTCTACAGACATTGCTCCCTCTGACTATCACATATTTAGATCAATGGTGCACGGCCTGTCTGACCAACACTTCCGATCTCCTGAAGAAGTCACAAATTGGATTGATTCATGGATTGCTTTAAAAAATGAACAATTTTTTCGACATGGGATTCATACATTGCCCAAAAGATGGGAGAAAGTAGTGGCTAGTGACAGAAAATACTTTGAATGACACATGTTTAATCAATTTGTTTCATTAAAGCCTCAAATGTTGGGGAAAAAATGGCAGAAGCAAAGTTCTACTCTTTGTAATATCATTTTTCACAATAAAGTTTTTGATCTGGATTGCAGCTGCTTTCTCTGACATTTTTGACAGGACTGTAAGAATAGAAATAGGCCAATAGTTTCCTATGTCGTCCCTCGACCCTGTCTTAACAGAGGTCTAACTTTGGCATACTTCATAACATTGGGAAAGCATCCCTGTTCAAAAGACTGGTTGAATATTTTAGTTAGGGGAGGTGCTATCATGCCACACACTATTTTAATCACTTTAGTGGGTATCCCATCCCATCCAGCACACATACAAAAGTAAAAGTGGCACATTACATAACTTTTGAAACTAATACATTGTCAAGTCAAGCCATGAGGTGAGACCCTATCTCCTTGATGTCCCCCTCACATCACAAGCTGCCACTTTCCATCAATATCCTAACCTCTGTAACATCCTGGCCAAACCCTTGTGATCTTTCCAAGCCATTGTCTCAAAGTTCCTACCTGTTCAATTGTTCCCACTGTACAACTTGCCTCATGCTCAACCTATTACCACTTACTCCAGCCACCCTACTGGTAAATCCTAATCAGCGTGACTTGCAAAATCATGTATGTTGTTTACCAAGTAACTGTATAAGCCTGCCTGCCACTAAATTGGTTAAGAAGATTAACTGGCATAGAAGAACTATCCCCCTTGGGGACACACATCATCCCAATGCTGATTATGCTCTGCAGCATGTTGTGAGAGATTTGGGTGCTTGTTACTCTATATGGGCTATTTGGATTCTTTCACCCAAAACTACATGAGCTGTTTTTTTTCAACATCCTAAAGGTCATAAATAAGAGAGATGTGCATATAAAAATTATTTTATTACTAAATGTTACACACATTTATATTCGCTTTTTGATGTAATCACCAAATTGATTGAGGTATCTGTGGTATCTGTGGTCGAGTTTTCCAGTACTCACTTCAGAAAATGTTGCCACCACTGAAATGAAATGAATCTTGACATGGTCCTGAAGCTCCTTGTTAGTTTGGAAACACTGCCCTTCTACCAACTTCTTCAAGGAAATGATGGAAGTCACTTGATGCTAGATCAGGTGATGGAAAATGTCCTGCTGAAACTGATAAATGAGCCATTGGGTTGCATCAGTACTGAGAGGTTCAGGCACTGTCATGGATCATAACAATTAAAGAAATCAGTGTGTCTCTTCTTTTGTTTTGAATGGCACTCTGCAGACACCATAAAGTTTCATGCAGTCAGATCAATTGTGGTTGCTGACAGCTTGAACTCCCTTTTTGACCCAAAGTGGTAGAGTAGAGAGAAGATCTTGTAACTTTTGGAAATTCCATAAAGAAAGCCCACATAGTGAAACTATAGTTTTCTTTAAGCACTTCATCAACTCATTAAACAAGGTCATCTGTAGCCACATACTTGCATCCTTGTACCCCTTCATCTCACACGTCACCTTGGCCATATTTAAATTTTCTACACCATTTGTTTGCAACACCATCACTTGTAAAGTTTTCTCCATAAATGCAACTCATTCCTCATCAGTCTGTGCTATGCTACACCCATCTACTTGTAGGAAATGAATAAGACTTCACAATTCACATATGGTGGGAGAATTAATTGAGATGGCCATGTTTATGTGACTGTAGCCCTGCACAGACTGACATCTTGAAGTCAGCAGTGGCAGAGTGCAAGGTACAGGAGATGCATGGTTGCCTTCTTCCCTGACTGATACTTGTCTGGCATTTATGCTATGCAGTCAGAACTTGGTGGAAGAAAGGGGCCCTTGTAATTTCCCTCAACTCCATATACATGAGCTCTTTTTTTTTTCCTATACCTAAAAACATTATTCATCTCTGCTCTCTTGTGCATCTTAACTTATCTCTCTCTCCTTATTGTCTCTGGTGATGAAGCTACCATACTCTAATGTAGTCCTTCTAAAACATCCCTCTTCATCTTTATCTACTCCTCATAAATGGGATTGAGTGACTTGTACTTCCTTCTTAACCCCTCAGCTCATTCCTCTCCGCCCCAAGTGTGGAACTATTGTTTGTGAATGCAAGTTAGTGCATAATTTTTGTTTCTATACATGTCTGTTGGCAGTACTACAAATTTTGCCTCGTGATGGTAATCAGTACCCAACAATCTATTAGTTTCCTTGATTGAATATTCCACTGGTACATTAGCTTGCAATTTGTTATGTTGGTTACTGTGTTTCTCATGTTTTTGTTAGTTTTCTTATCACCTTACATTATTGTTATGTGTAGCTCTTAGTTAAAATATTCCTCAATATGATCAGTATAGGTAATTGTATTATTTTCACTGATTCTGATATAAGAAATCTTTTAATGTAGGAAGGTTATCAAAAGTTATTCTTAAGGATTTGAAGAACGTATTTTCTATTTATTTTGCTTTCAGGTGGAGTTTTTACTTTTGTACTTGGTACTGATGAGTCTTGTAGCCCTCATCAGTATTGTAATGGACCCCTGCACCCTCGTACAGAATACACTTTCAAAGTACGGGCTTATACCTCTCACGGCTATCAAGATTCGTATGTTGTTCCATTCCACACAGGTCTGTTTATTTCACTCTAATTCCAAATAAAGACAATATTTTTTTTGAAAAGTCTGGTATTAATGAAGTCTTTTATTTACTACGATGCTGTGGTATTTAATTAATTATTATATATGTACTTCATGACAGAGTCAGCTTACCATTTATATTTTTCCTGTGTTGTACAAGTGTTTCATTTAGTTCTATGCTTCATGCACAGATATAATAAAAATGTTTAGTTAATTTCCATTTGTTTGTAATTTTTTCTTGCAGACAGTGAAGTTGCAGTTGGACTAACCTTGGGCCTTGTGTTTGGGTTTTTAATGGCAGGGACTGTTTTATTTGGATTTGTCATGTACCGGAATGGCCAGATATCTTGGTGAATATTTGAAACTGTTTTCAGTTTTGAGTGAACAAATTCCCATTATTATGTTACACTAAAATGCTAATATATATCTGATTTTTTGTAGCTCTTTGGCAACCATCCTTAATAATAATGACACAAGAGATGTTTGTCCTCGGCCCATTCCTCTCAAAAATTTTGCAAAGCATTGTGAGCTGTTGTTAGACATACCTGGACGATTAAGCAGTGAATTCCAGTTACTTTCTACATTATGTGTTGATATCAATGATACAAATACATTTTCTGTTGGTCGACTACCTGATAATAAACGCAAAAATCGCTATATCAACATCCTGCCATGTAAGTATACCAATATCACTTAAAATATAACCTGTTTTGCAAGAGGGATGCAGGAACCATTAAATGAACTATCACATCTTAACACATCTCCTGTCATTCTGTCCATTCTTCTTATCAGTGTTTTCCACATGTTCCTCTCCCTGCTGAATCTACAGATTAACTACTTATTTATTATCTTATTTGTCCACTGATTTTCAGCATACTTCTTTAGCACCACATCTCACTGTATATTCATAAAATAATAGTAGATAAATGCCATCTCTAATTTTGTTCTTTCCACTGTATGTATGTTAGATGGCAATGGGTATGAAAACAGTGATTTGTGCCCTTTAGTTCACTTTTTTCAAAAAGTCAAAAGAATAAATGAATACTCCTGGTATTTTTGAATGAGCACAATGGGCTGATGAATACACAAATTTAAAACCAAACTTGAATTAATAGTTTTCAAATCACGGAAAGAATGAAGATTAGGCATTAATTCCTGACATAAGTTTGAAACTGTTAAGTTTTTTGATTATTTCCTTTAGAGTTTGACATTATGTCCCATCTGATATATCTAAAAATAATAATTTGACAAATTTTTATGCTTTCTGACTAGTAGAATGGCATCAAATGCCTACAATGGATATACACTCCTGGAAATGGAAAAAAGAACACATTGACACCGGTGTGTCAGACCCACCATACTTGCTCCGGACACTGTGAGAGGGCTGTACAAGCAATGATCACACGCACGGCACAGCGGACACACCAGGAACCGCGGTGTTGGCCGTTGAATGGCGCTAGCTGCGCAGCATTTGTGCACCGCCGCTGTCAGTGTCAGCCAGTTTGCCGTGGCATACGGAGCTCCATCGCAGTCTTTAACACTGGTAGCATGCCGCAACAGCGTGGACGTGAACCGTATGTGCAGTTAATGGACTTTGAGCGAGGGCCTATAGTGGGCATGCGGGAGGCCGGGTGGACGTACCGCCGAGTTGCTCAACACGTGGGGCGTGAGGTCTCCACAGTACATCGATGTTGTCGCCAGTGGTCGGCAGAAGGTGCACGTGCCCGTCGACCTGGGACCGGACCGCAGCGACGCACGGATGCACGCCAAGACCGTAGGATCCTACGCAGTGCCGTAGGGGACCACACCACCACTTCCCAGCAAATTAGGGACACTGTTGCTCCTGGGGTATCGGCGAGGACCATTCGCAACCGTCTCCATGAAGCTGGGCTACGGTCCCGCACACCGTTAGGCCGTCTTCCACTCACGCCCCAACATTGTGCAGCCCGCCTCCAGTGGTGTCGCGACAGGCATGAATGGAGGGACGAATGGAGACGTGTCGTCTTCAGCGATGAGAGTCGCTTCTGCCTTGGTGCCAATGATGGTCGTATGCGTGTTTGGCGCCGTGCAGGTGAGCGCCACAATCAGGACTGCATACGACCGAGGCACACAGGGCCAACACCCGGCATCATGGTGTGGGGAGCGATCTCCTACACTGGCCGTACACCACTGGTGATCGTCGAGGGGACACTGAATAGTGCACGGTACATCCAAACCGTCATCGAACTGATCGTTCTACCATTCCTAGACGGGCAAGGGAACTTGCTGTTCCAACAGGACAAGGCACATCCGCATGTATCCCGTGCCACCCAACGTGCTCTAGAAGGTGTAAGTCAACTACCCTGGCCAGCAAGATCTCCGGATCTGTCCCCCATTGAGCATGTTTGGGACTGGATGAAGCGTCGTCTTACGCGGTCTGCACGTCCAGCACGAACGCTGGTCCAACTGAGGCGCCAGGTGGAAATGCATGGCAAGCCGTTCCACAGGACTACATCCAGCATCTCTACGATCGCCTCCATGGGAGAATAGCAGCCTGCATTGCTGCGAAAGGTGGATATACACTGTACTAGTGCCGACATTGTGCATGCTCTGTTGCCTGTGTCTATGTGCCTGTGGTTGTGTCAGTGTGATCATGTGATGTATCTGACCCCAGGAATGTGTCAATAAAGTTTCCCCTTCCTGGGACAATGAACTCACGGTGTTCTTATTTCAATTTCCAGGAGTGTAGTAATATGAAATTATTAATTTTCAGTATATGGTAAATACTCATCCATTTATGTAGGGTGGCCAGGTGCAAGTTGTCTCCACACAAGTACACCGATGAAAATGATAAGTGTTATACCATGAAACATCAGTCTGATATTTATCAAACACTGTGAAGATTTCATCACATACTTGGTACTAAATTATTATACTTTCATTCCATTTGGGACTGATCTTGATTATCAGCATCGCTATGAGCTGTGAGTCCCACTGAAACAAGTAGGCTACACCCTTGCATTCGAGGTGGCCTGAATGCTTACAGCTGCTGAATGACAGCTTGAGGAATTCTTGCCACACTTGAGACATTTGCTTTCTCATCTGGTAAAGATTGCTGGCTGCTGGCTGGTATGAAGGTATACATCTATCTATTGCATCCCAGACAGAACCAGCAGATATAGCAGGTCAGTAAATGATCTGTACCTCCTTCAGCCTGTTACTGGTGTGAACTGTAATGTGGGGTTTTCCTTTATCCTAGCAGGTCAGTAAATGATCTGTATTTCCTTCAGCCTGTTACTAGTGTGAACTGCAATGTGGGGTTTTCCTTTATCCTGTTTGAACATAGTGTCATTTGCTATCCTGGTCCTGAAGGTTGCAGCAACATGGTTCACTATTCTTTTTATATACTTACAAGCATTCAGCCTCCCTACAACAATTACCAAGTCAGTCCTACTGTCATATCCAATAGCTCAGTAACTTTCCATGTCATGGTTCCAAGTGTTGGAGAGGTATGTATCTTGAGAGTCGATAGTTCCTATGAAATTTCATTAAGCATTTATTTAAATGTTGTTGTTGATCAGATTTATTTGTCCATTTATTTGTTCATCATATTCTATAGATTCTTCTACACATACAGTGTCTGTATGTGTGGATGGATATGTGCGTGTGTGCGAGTGTATACCTGTCCTTTTTTCCCCCTAAGGTAAGTCTTTCCGCTCCCGGGATTGGAATGACTCCTTACCCTCTCCCTTAAAACTCCCTTAAAACCCACTTCCTTTCGTCTTCCCCTCTCCTTCCCTCTTTCCTGATGAGGCAACAGTTTGTTGCGAAAGATTGAATTTTGTGTGTATGTTTGTGTTTGTTTGTGTGTCTATCGACCTGCCAGCGCTTTCGTTCGGTAAGTCACCTCATCTTTGTTTTTATATATAATTTTTCCCATGTGGAATTTTTCCCTCTATTATATTGATATCTATAGATTCTTCCTTAGACATAAGCAAGACTCCTCATTGATCAGCACAGAATGCCACCCGGTGTCCCAGTTGAATCTAGGTCTACAGCATGCAAGTCTCTATGTTTAGTGTTATATGGTGGTTCTCTGATGCACCACATCTAACCCAGTCAGTTCTGATCCAATTCATTATGCACCAGTATCATTGAGGTACAGTAGAACCTTGAGTATCTGAATATTGGCCAACTGACCAACCATGTACCTGAATTGTTTCTGACTCGTGCATGCCCTCCACTGAGGGGCATGGCTCCCCTCTTCATCAATGCTGAGTTGCCAACAATATTAATAGTTTGCACTCTGTTACAGTGACTTGTGTTAACTTTGGTGCATAAAGTAAACTTATATTATAAATAGCTTAAACGTAAAAATATTGTCCTCTCTGTGAGAAATAAATACAAGATTAATAAAAGATTGGAGGAGTGTTATACAATGAAACACTGGGTCAGATGTGGAGCGACAGTGAACTAATCTGCAACCAAGTTACCTAATTAGCACAAGGTTGGTAAGACAAGAATTTTGGATATAAAAAAAACAAAAGACAAGCATCATCAGTTCTGTATCTCAGCTTGATTCTGCTGATGGATCAACAAGGTGTGAAACTATTAAGCTCACCATGAACACAGATCTAGAAGATGCTATTTACAAGTAGTTTACAGAAAAAAGATCACCAGGAGAACCTTTCTGTGGTCCCATTCTATGTGAAAATGCAGTTCTGTTTAATTAAAATGTTGGAGGGCTGCTGAATGTCAAAGCAATCACAGGCTGGTTAATATGCTTCAAGTCAAGACACAGCATTTGTAAGCTTCAAATACAAGGAGAAAAACTGTCTGCTGACTCTTCATCAGCTGATCCTTTCAAAATATGACTAAGAGATGTATTGAAGTAAGAAGCTTATGCTCTCAAAAATGTTTACAATGCTAATGAAACTGGGCTCAATTGGAAAACTTAGCCAAGAGAAACTCTTGCTTCACATCATGAATTAGCAGCACCTGGTCCTAAAATAAGCAAAGATTGTATACCTGCTATAGCTTGTGCTAATGCTACTGGTAGAGACAGACTGCCCATGCTCCCATGGGTAAAAGTACGAAACCGCATTACTTTTTGAAAAACATTACTGTATCTCCAATGACTATTGTTTACACCTCTGAAGAAGCACCTGGATGGATAATATGAATTTCCCAGAATGGTTTATCAAACAATGGAAGATCCAGGATGGAATGTAACAATATATATATAATATTAATAATATTGCCAGAATTGTTTATGGAAGTTTTTTTGTTGTCTGTTAAAGCACACCAGTTAAAGAATAGCAAAAACGAAAATTCTGAATGAACTGGTAATTCTGGGTTGTTTTTCATTCTTGTCCACTTGCTCACTCTTTACCTAATTGGATAGTGCCTTACTATCTCTAGGTTATGCAAGTTAAGTGCTTTGCACTATTCCTGCACTTCCTAATGTGTATGTTGTCCACATGTTCAGCAATGGCCATGATCTTATTAATGGTATTAGTGGACTATTACTAAGACATGACAGCCAATGGGCTAAATACACCCTGTGATGGGGTGTACTGCTTGATTGAGCTAATTATTGTAGTGTGGGGACTATTTACCCAACTGGAAGAGCATTATCCTGTGACTAAGCATCAAAGAGCTGAAACTGATGATCTGAGGACTGCTACAATGGTACGCCACACAGTTACTGTTAGCTTCTGGACACTACTGTTCCCAATTTTGAGTTTAGCTGCCACATTCCAGAGATGAATTTTGTGTGTCAGTGAACTGTATAGGTTCACACCAAGGTATTTTGGAGTGTAGCAATATTGGAGAATTTGACCTCTAAATGCGACATTAGGTTTGTACTTTACTTGTTTATTCTGTAGGTTGGAAAATTGATTGAATGGGCTATTGAGGATTTGGTTGAAATGAATTTTGTTTGAAGTATTCATCCAACATCTTCATGTCTGATGTTAGTGTTGCTTCAACTTCTCTCAAGCTTTCATTGTGAGTGGGCAAAGCAATATTGTCAGCATAAATACATGTATTGGAAGAAAGTAATGATAACACTGCCGTAACATGGAGGATGTTCATCATATAGCATTTCTACTGTCTGATGAGACTGTGAGGTTATGACCTGTTGGCCGATGTAGAGGAACCTCTTCATGACACATGCTACAACACAAGAGAACATATCACCTGTGTCATAGGATGGTTGTTGTGCGACATCAGCTGATGGTATATGATGCCTTCCATCTCTGTGGGGAAAGGGGATAATGATGTGGGGCAGTCATACTGAGGGCATGTTATATGATATATCTCTGTCAATAAAGTTGGGTATGAATTGTAGCTATGTTGCCACTACTTTTTATCCAACCCATATAAAATTACTAAACTTTGTTTCTGGAAGAGCATATCAATACAAATTAAAAGGGCAAGGCCAAAACAGAACCTTGGTGTTACCCTCACTTACTTTGTGAACTATACTTTTAGAACCTGAAAGTATCTATTGCTTAGCATGTTGCCAATTAAAATGGCTAGTTTCCAATGTGGAATGACCATGATCAAGCTGAGTAGGGGACTGTCACACCAGGTGGCATCACAGGCTGCAGTTAGGTCTAAGAAGACCTGCATGTCTGTTTTCTGCTTCCAAAAGCAGTTTTTGATACGAGTTGCTATTTTTAGCCCATCCTCTTCCATGTCTAACCCTGTTTGCTCTATAAGGATGTGTTTGTTGAAGGCTGAGCAGATTTGGTTACAAATGAGCCTCTCCAGAAGTTTGAACATGGTGCCAAGGGCAGCAACTGGGTGTTAGTTTTCAACTTTTGAGAAATATTAATTTGGCTTCAGTACAGCAATGATCTTAGTTTTCCTGAAGAGAAGTGGCAGATGGCCTGTCTTGATGTTTGAAAAGGTGCTGAGCTATTTGACAGTAGCAGGACCACAATGAAACAGAAATCCAGGGTAAATGTCATCAACAGCTGCTGCCTTTCTAGATTTCACATTGTTCATACCTTCCATGGTCTCTTCCAATTGAAAAGGGATGGAAAACTACATCTACATCTACATACATACTATCTAAAACACCATGTTTCTTTCCTGTTGCACTTGCAAAGAGATTGAGGGCAAAATGACTGTCCATAAGCCTCTGCACGAACTCTGATCTTTCTAATCTTATATTAATGGTCATTATGTGAAATGTACATTGGCAGCAGCAAAATCATTCTGTAGTCAGCTTCAAATGCCAGTTCTCTAAATTTTGTCAATAGTGCTCCTTGAAAAGACTGTTGCCTTTCCTCCAGTGTTTTGCATTTGAGTTCCTGAAGCGTCTCCATAATACTTGCATATACAAATGTAGCAGCCTGCCTCTGAATTCATTTTATATCTTCCTTTAATCTGACCTGGTACAGATCCCAAACAATTGAGCAGTATCCAACAATGGGTTGCACTCACGTCCTATAAGCAGAGTTCTTTACAGATGAACCACACTTCCCTAAAATTCTCCAATAAACTGAAGTCAACCTTTCACCTTCCCTACTACAATCCTTACATGCTCATTCCAAGTCATATTTCTTTGCAGTGTTACACCTAGAAATTTAATCAATGTGACTGTGTCAAGCAGCACACTACTAATGCTGTATTCGAACATTATGAGTTTGTTTTTCCTACCCATTGGCATTAACTTACATTTTTATACACTTAAAGCTAGCTGTGATTCATCACACCAACTGGAAACTTTGTCTAACAGGGGCACCATCAGAAGTGTTAATAACAGATCTTGATGGGTCACAGATATGTTGTTGAGGGACATGTCCTGAATGTGAGGCTATCCGCATTTTTAGCGATGGGCCTTGGTTTTCAAGAAAATTGATTTTGAAGTTCACTGTGCACTTTAGTATGCCTAATATTAGCCATGTTCCAACCAAGGGAGCATGGCACATAGGTTAAGGTCTACAGCTACCATGCTGGAGATACGGTGTTTGGGTTCTTTCTGTATTTTTGCTTTTTTTAAAATCAGAATAGTGTGACACTTTTCTATTTTATGTTGCAGAATGCAGAGTTCTTTACAGATGAACCACACTTCCCTAAAATTCTCCAATAAACTGAAGTCAACCTTTCACCTTCCCTACTACAATCCTTACATGCTCAGAATGCAAACAGTGTAAATTGTGTGAAATTATTAAGAAGTTTAAATTGCATACATTTGTCAAACAGAAAATGGACTGTCCATGCGGACATCCTGTGCGAACTCTGTGTACCGTGACTGTGTATCACCCTGGTCACTGCCTTTTTTTGGCTATGGCGATATAATTTCATAATAAACAGAGTTTCCATGGACAGTCCTCTGTGTATTATGCACATGTACAGCCATGGTCATGCAACCGGTGGTGACCTAGCTCCTGAACTGCTAGTTTGCATTTGTCTTCAATGTCCATTGCTCCCAACATGTTGTTAGTGCCGTGTGTGTCCAAAGAATACAGTGAAATGGACAACCCAAGTGTGTCTACAGAAGTGCAGCCAGAAGAAGATACATCATTGGTAGAGAGGTTGAATGAACAATCAAGGGACGAAATCACTAACACCATCAAATACACCAAAAAGCTGCTTCGCAATTTAAATCTTCTAACAAATGTACCGTCCAGCATGATTTCTGCAAATTCAGTTGCAATTGGCCGTAAGATATGTATTGCAATACAAGACCTGTTGGCCAGGAGATAGATGGCGATGAATTAATGAACATCAATGAAGAAGATGAGGTGCACGAATATGAAATGGTAAGTTTCACTTTTGTGTGAATGTTCTGTTTCTTGCAGGTGAATTGACATAATATAAAGCAGTACATAGGAGCAGAGGGAGATGGTAATTTCATAGACAATGAATTCGCACACGAGCCAGCATCAAAGTTAATGGATGAAAGAGAAACCTCTTTGACTGTAAATGAGCAATGTTTTCCAGTATCACTCTCGAAAACTCCGTGCTCCTGTAAGACAGTAGCTTTTATGAAATGTCCTTGGAGCTGAATAACATTGTGTTTCAGTTGCTTTTATGACAAATATCATCCAGATTTCTGTTGTGGAATAGCAAGCGATGCAGGTGATAGCAAGCAAGATTTTGTAATAATGACATCAAAATTAAATTACTATGGCAAAATTGAATATTTCTTAATAATTTCACACAGGGTACTCTTTTTGTTTTGAGCATGCAGTGAATTTCAAAATCAATTTTCTTGAAAACCAAGGCCCACCACTAAAAATTCGGGTAGCCTCTTACTCAGGGCATCTTCCTCTATAACATCTGAGACACAGCAAATCCATTATTTATGCTTCTGATGGTCCCCATGTAAGTCATCTTGTATCCTCCTACAGCCACTCAACAGTGACACCTTCCCACACACCACAGCATCATCAGAAAAGAGCTACTGCTTACCCTGCCTGCCAGATCATTTCTGTCACACTTGTCTGGGGCACTCCTCATTATACCTTTGTCTCTGATGAATGCTCACCATTGATGTCAACATACTGGGTTCTGTTTCTTATGAAGTCTTCAAGACACTCACACAGTGGGAACATATTCTGTATGCTTATACCTTTGTTAACAGTTGGCAGTGTAGCACCATGTCAGATGCTTTATGGAAATCTAGAAACATGGAATCCACCTGTTGCCCTTCCTTCATGGTTTGCAGGATCTCCAGTGAGAAAAGGGCAAGTCGGGTTTTTGCACCAGTGATGTTTTCTAATATTGTGCCAATTTGTGGACAGAAGATTTTCCTCTCAAGGAAATTTATTATATTCAAACAGAGAATATGTTCAAGTATTCTACAGCAAACTTATGTTAATGATATTGGTCTGTAGTTTTGTGGGTACCCTTCCTTTAACATTTCTTATATATGGGAGTTACCTGCACTTTTTTCCAGTTGCTTGGCACTTTGTGATATGTGAGCTAAGTAAAGACACAATGCTGTAGAGTACTATTTGTAAAATCAATCTGGAATTCCAGCAAGACCTGGCAAAACTCAGCTATTTGTGGAGCAGACCATGTAGTAGGAACTGTACTGTCTCCCCACTATCTTCAGATTCCCAAGAGGCCTGTAACTGTCTCCATTCCAGCTGGAAATGCATTATTTGTGGTAATCTCTCAGTATGCATCATTTTTCTGCACTTTTCAGTACTCCAATGAACCTGTCATAGTTAGTGAACATCATGTTGACAACCATTTGCTCAGAAAATTCAGACCATTTGGCTTTTTTGGAGTTCCATTTTGATTTTTATGTGAGAATGATTGGATAATGCTGACAATTTAAGAATTTGGCTAGGTCTCTGTAGCATACCTCGTTGGGTGTGTTTGTGGGCTGTGTGGTAAAGCATAAAAAATGTTCAAATGTGTGTAAAATCTTACGGGACTTAACTGCTAAGGTCTTCAGTCCCTAAGCTTACACACTACTTAACCTAACTTATCCTAAGGACAAACACATAGACCCATGCCCGAGGATGGACTCGAACCTCCGCCGGGAACAGCTGCACACTACATGACTGCAGCGCCTTAGACTGCTCGGCTAATCCAGCATGTTGGTAAAGCATAGGGCAGGGGATGTGTTGTATGATGTCAGGATTAAATATTGCGTGGCAGCTTGAGATCTCAACCCAGCTTTCAGTACTCTGTTCCTGACAGTTTGTGATGATGCTCTACCTCTAGCCTGCACTATGATTTGTACTGTTGCTAGCTTTCTATTCACCAAAGCCAGTCAAATAATCTTATGATCTTCTCATTGTGTGGTCTTTCTGAGTGGAGATGTGCATACACTTCTTGCCACATTGTAGTCCAGAGTCCATATTGCCACCACTCTTCTTGCACCAATTGCACTTTTCTATCTGTCAATGGTCTCTCCATTGGTATCATGCTCCATAATGTGTCTCACTCTAATGATTCAACCTTCCTCAAAACCTGAAAGATGGTCATAAGCTGCATGTGCATGTCTGCTGGCTGCACTGTGTTGTGATATCCAACTGAAAAGTTACAGCAATACTAGACGCATCCAGTAGCCATCATATACCAACACAATTCTTCATCTGTAAGAATAACTCTTTTTTGGGATTGAAAGTAAGCTTGTGTAGGTATGAAATTGTAATCAATATACTCAACAGGCATGGAAATACTGCAGTGTGAGCTTGGTAGTGTTTGATCAAGGTGTTCATGGTGTAATACTTCGCATTTTCATCAGTATAACTTGACACTTCTTTTACAATGTTGAAGTTATGTGCAAAACAAAATTACACAGTCTGGTTATTCAATTAGTCTGTGCTAAAGAAATGCTAAACAGACTGCCCCCAACAATCTCTTCCACATAAAACATAAGATGAAAATTACTTCAGTGCTTCTCATTATTACGAAATTCAGGCCCATATAAATTAATTACATTGTAGCTCTTTTAAAAGCTTTTTTATGTTATAATTCTTGATATCTACTTATAATTAACAATATTCCAACTTCTTATGAACTTAACATTTTTTGTCACACACACACACACACACACACACACACACACACACACACACATACACACACAGGGTGGCAAGAAGCAATCCGAAAAGCTTGTGAGGATGTTTTATGGTAGGTTGTTCTGAGAAATAATTGTTAAGGAAAAATGATGTGTTGTGCTGTTTCTGAGTTCATTATTGAAGTTAGCTAATCAGGCAATTATGTGCACAAAGTCAAGTGGCCCACCAAAGTCAGTTACTGTCATTTGTTCTCATACCATAGATGGTAGTGCGGCAGACTGCTCAGCTTTTTGCTTGGGTTCAATTCTTAGTACTATCCCATGACCAAGTTGTGTATTGTTCTTTTGTTTGATTTTAGGAAACCAAACGAAGAAAACATTTGGCGACACCATCTTGGTGGGCCACTTGCATTTGCATGCATAACGGCATGATTTACACTGTGTGTGTGTGTGTGTGTGTGTGTGTGTATTATATATGAGTTTAAGTGTGGCCTCTGTGTTTCCCTTGAGAGCTACTGAGAAGTGAAACCAAGCCACCACACTAGAGGTATGATGTGATGTGATGTCTATTTTGTTTGTGAAGTACATAACAATAAAAGTATAGCACATATTACATCAGATACACAATAACAATAAAAGATCATTTATTTGCAATACTGAACTATTCCCATATGAACAAAAAATTATCATACACCTTTCTGTTATCCTGAAGGTTTTATTGCACAACTGCACACAAAACATATCATTTTTGCACATTTCTATAAACATTTCAGGCCCACACACGTCTTGTCCTTTGTGGCTGTCTATGGCAAAATTGTCATGCCAGAAAACACACAGAAAAAGATGAATATTTCAAATTACATATGTCTGGTTTTGATAGTTACATTAAAGTTAAGAAATGTCATGAGCTATGTGACCGAGAACTATGCTGTCCATTTCCTGTGGACAAGAAGTTATCAAAAATTCAAGAAAAGCACTAGCAAATATTTGTATGGTTCTGTATATATACTTTTTACATGCTCTACTTGTTACAGATAGACAATCTGATCTCCTACAGCAATTAACCCTTTCAGAGCTGAAATTTTTTCTGGTGTAAGGAAATTTTATCTTAATGTGGTAACACTCTTAGGTGATTTATTAATTATTTTAGATGTGAGCTCTATACAAAAATATGTATCCATTTTCAAAACCTATTTTGTGCTCTGGGTTTCATTTTATGGACTTGTAGGAAGTGTACTCAGGATAATAGTTATGTATAATAACATCTAACAGGTCCATATGAATATATTTTATTGTCCTGTGAGGTACAAAGCGTGTTGTCACTAACATTAATCAGAGCAAACTAACTGTAGGTCCAGAGAGCTTAGTTGAGCTACCTCAGGACAACTTATTGTTTCAGGCAACTCCATGGAGCTATGTCCCAACATACTGTGATAACTAGTTATAAAATATTCTCTGTTGTAATAAATAGTAAAATGATGATTCAATAAATACCATGCAAAATAACAGTATTCAATTATACAGTGGAATGTAGCAAACCAACCACATCTGTATATTCTGGTTGTCATGAGCTGCTGAGCACTGCTACACTGACTTGCTGATATTTTCATATGATGCCCAACAATTGGCATCACTTGCACATCATGAAAAGGGTGAACATTCAGACGCATGTACCTCAAATTTCCATTGGGGAAAAATACTTCTGTTGCAACTGTGACACAGTAAAAAGCAATGTACACAATGTACACAAAGGGTCTGAAAGGTATAAGACTCACAAAAAATTCTTCTTCAAGCTGCTAAATAAGTGTCATGGTAAAATATAAGTAAAGTTAAAAACTTTTAAATGTGATTCACAGTGTATGACAATATGTGAGAGGCCATCAGTGTATTTTGTTCACCATATTAAGTAACAGGCTGCCTTTGGTAACAATAATACCATACAGAATAACTATAAATTGATGGTTGTCATCCTTCACACACAAAGAAACAGTATAATCTGCACAGATACAGAAAGTAATCAATCATGTGTGATCCAAATATGTCTTATGAACTAATATAAAATTTGTATGTTTCTTTGTTTAATAGAACAAATCACATGTGAGTGTGGTCTGTATTATTAACACATAGCTATGGAGGGACACTGAAGTAATTATGTATTTTTAAAGCAACATGCAACTATCAGAATGTGTTTCCAAAATCACATCAGAAAGTAGTCAAAGAAAACTCTGCAGATTTGTAACATCTGTTAATATCAGATGAACTTCAAAGTCAGAAACTAATTATTACATCTACAATAGTGTTCCTCTTTGAGGCAAAAACTTAAAGTGACAGAAGGAGACATCACAGATAGCATTTGACAAATATTCAGCAGAGGGTGAGAAAGGCGAGTCCAGGTAGAAGTCTAGGTACAGACTGCTTAGATCAGGTAGACACAATGAGCAATAATGACATAGTGCTCAGCTCGGCATGTAGCAAGCATAACTGTAGCAGCCACAGGGTTAAATAATAATAAACTATACAGTGTTAGAGATACATTATTAACTATGAATATTATGAAAAAACATTCTTTTACAAATCACAAATTGAACTGATAATGTCTCATTTATGTCCACATACATGAATTACCAGCAGTTAACATACAAAAATAGATAATTATATCTTTATTTAAGAAGTAGCAATATTCTTGATTGCAGATGCACAGGTATCAGACAATTGTGGTGGCATCATACGTTCCACTACCTCCTTGTTGTGTCAGCTGCAGCTCAAGAAATCACTAATTCAAAACTCTCAAATATACATAATTTAATTCAGGGCTTCCCAATGTGTGGTCTGCGGACCTCTTAGGGGTTCGCCGGCTCTTTCTCAGGGGTCCGCTGCCACCTTTCACCAAATCGTGTAAAATAATGAGTAAAATTATTGAATAAAAATGTGAAAATCAAATTCAGAACTATTTTTTTTTGTGTGTGTGTGTGTGAAAAACATGTGTACTTTTACTTCAGGTCGTATTCCCAAGCAGCCTTTGTGGTTCCTAAGTGAAAACACATACACAGTTTAGTGCCGGAGAATGTGCCTCTCTGATCAACTGTTTTGCAACAATATAGAACTGGAAAACGGCTTTATAAAAGCAGATTTCCAGAATCGATTTTGAAGTGTTTACCTGACCAAAGTGGAACTGGAACATCAGCTTACAAAATTCGGTTTTGAAAATGCATGTAAACTGGGTGAATGTGTTCCCACACATTGCACAACAGATGTCACAACTGTCCTTTAAAGGGAATTCCTTGGCCTCTTTTCTTTTGTGATGTGTTTGTATCCCGAATCATGGGTCTGCCTCTTTTCTTCACTGCCGCGTGAAATGGCGGCGCAGTCTACGGTGCCATGTCATGGATTGCGCGGCCGCTCCCGCCGGAGGTTCGAGTCCTCCCTCGCGCATGTGTGTGTGTGTGTGTGTGTGTGTGTGTGTGTGTGTGTGTGTGTGTGTGTGTGTCGTCCTTAGTGGAAGTTAAACTTGAGTTAATAGTGTGTAAGACTAGGGACTGATGACCTCAGCAGTTAAGTCCCATAGGCTTTACATATATTGCAAAATTTTTCTTCGGATTTCACGAGAAACCACACACACACTCACACACACACACACACACACACACACACACACACACACACACACGTGACTGTTATGAAATATGCATACACAACAGTAACCAAACAGTGGAAGTTAACAGACCACAAGCAGCAGCTTGTCAACAGCGAACAGTTTGGACATGACGTCGATTGCTCTTGGAGGAAGGCAGCTCCAACGTGTGAAATGTCAATTACCAAGTGATTTTAATCAGGCTATAGTGTGTTCAACAAAGGGAGGAAATCCACTAGTAAGTGTCTGGATACAGTAGGAATTCAAACTGGATCGTTAATTTCAAGTTTCATTCATCTCTAAACCAAAGACTGTTGATACTTCACGGGGGGAGGGGGGGGGGGGGGGGGTCATTCGAAACATGGCCCTTGCGTTAAGAGCTTTCAGTTACCATGGGTTTCGCTCTGAAATTTAAAGTTACTGTGCTCTTGACTGCCTAGGGGTCCGCCATGGATTTTCAATTTTCAATTGAAGAAGGGGTCCGCTGGCTGAAAAGGTTGGAAAGCCCTGGGATAGATGAAGAAACTGATCAGCTAGTGGTGGTAGAACACACATATAAAAGAAGGTTAGAAGGTTGTAATTTGGCAAGCTTTTGGAGCCAGTGGCTCCTTCTTCAGGCAGAAGGGTTGAAGGGGAAGGAAGAGGGGCGAAGGAAAAGAACTGGAGAGGTCTAGGAAAAGGGGTAGATTTTGGGAAAGTCACTCAGAACCACAGGTCAGGGGAGACTTACAGCATGGGATGAGAAGAAAAGATTGATTGTTGGGGACTGCATTGGATGATATTTGAAAACCTGAGAGCTTAAAGGTGGAAGACAGGGAAATATGCAAGACAGAGGTCACTGCAGTGTAATCTCTGTCTTGCGTATTACCCTGACCTGTTTGCTACTCACCATACAGAGGAGATGTTGAGTCACAGACAGTACAATATATATCTTTTACACTCAGATGTTTGTGATAATCAGTCTAGATCATCTTCAAGTCTAAGTAATTGCTTCAGAGACATGTCTTGTTCACTCTGTGTACTCTGATATGTATTTTGAGTAGACAAGATGGGTTGTTGATGCCATTACTTAGGCCTGAATATGATCCAGAGTGATCAAAACATGTAATGAAATTAAAAAATTGTGCAAGTGAGAATTGTCTGAATTATTTATTTTAAAATGATAAATTTTATATACATAATAATGTGATGACATTTATTCAGTGAAAATTTTCACTGGTTGGATAACTCAAACCAATTTAAGTAAGAAAATAACTACAGGAGTGTTTGATGGAGTGGATAAAAGTGATGTAATCACCAGTTATAAACAAGAACTCATTAGCAGGAAAGTTCTTTGTGAACTGCATATTTTGCTTTGTTTCAAGATGTGTTATGTATTTGTAAGAATCAACTATGTAATTATATTCCATATGTGTGCACTCATGCAGAAGTTTTGCTGTTGTATTTCAGTTGATGCTAATCGTGTAAAGTTGGATATTGTTGATGGCGATCCATCATCCGACTATATAAATGCATCTTTTATTCAGGTAATTTTCTGTTATTTCAACAAGAAACTACCATAAATAAATTATTTAATATTTGATGACAATATTATGAAAAGGGTAGACTACTACTTACCAATAGAGGAGATGCTGAATCACAGACAGGCACACAAAGAGACTGCTGTAAATACAAGCTTTTGGCCAAAAGGCCTTCTTTTAATGTAGAATATGTACACACATTCATGCAAAAATAACTTGCATACACATGACCATTGTGTGTGGCCAAAGAGGCTGTGGCTTTCAATTAAGAGATAGAGACATATAAACTGACACAAGCAGTTGGGACAATAATATGAATAAAGTGGCTATGTTGTATTTAACACAAAACATTACCCAGATATTGTGTTTGACTTTTAAAACCATTGCAAAATGTCCAGAAATATGTATCTTAACAGGAAGAAAATATCAAGGCAGAAATGGCATAAGTATGAAGGACTTTTATAAATCCTTGAACTGACATCTAGGGAGAGGAACTGAAAACTAGAAAAATCTGAATGAATATTGGTGGCTCATAACCAAAGTAAATGCACTCCTCCAGCTGCCACTTGTAACTCTACCAACCTCTCTTTAATAATGAATATCCAAAAGTCTAACTGATATGATCTAAGCAGTGTTTCTACTGTAATAAACATAGTTTTTAACACTCTGTTCAGTATTGTGATGAGTGTAAGTTACCCCAAAAAAATTATACATAACCTGTTGTTTTTGTTGCTGCCTCCACCTTGTTGAATTCTTCATTAAAAATTTGCATGATTCTGTATTTGCATGTGGAAACTATGTAAATAAAAGATTCAGGTGTATTTTCAAATTTATCATTATTTATTTGTTCTTGACATGATATAAACAGCATTTCCAAAAGACTGACTGTCCAAAGCACATCAAGACAAAACACTGATATAAAAACACTAAGATAAAAAACTGAGCTAAAAAAACTGCAGCAGTAGACACACATACCCACATGCACACACACACACACACACACACACACACACACACACACACACACAAGTGCAACTTGCACACACATCTGCAGTTTCAGAGAGCTGAAACTACCAGCTCTCTGAGACTGCAGACGTGTGTGCAAGTTGCGCTTGTGTGAGTGTGTGTGCATGTGTGTATGTGTGTCTACTGCTGACAAAGGCCTTAATAACCGAAAGCTATGATTGTGTGAATCTTTTTATTGTTCCTATCATGACTCAGCATCTCCGCTATATGGTGAGTAGCAACTTGCCTTCTCTTAAATTATATAAACATGTATATAAGTCTTATTATGTTTGAAAAACTTACTGCTCTTGTTTCTTACTGTGTCATCCGTCATCATAGCTGATGAAATGTGTGTCCAACCATCAGCTACTGTTGTGCCTTGTATATTGTTTTAAATCATCTTTTTTATCACCTTTTCATTCTTATCTTCTCACATACTCTTGAAATCATTTCCAAATAAGTTAGTTAATTTGAGATATTTTGCATTTTTACTGTACCATTTGCTTGAAACTCCAACTTTGTCTTTAATAGCTTCTTTGTTCTACTTTAGATTTTTCTTTTGTTTTGCTTCCCTCATATACACAAAACCTTTTGTGCAGTTTCGACATTTTGTTGATGTAGGACCAGCAACCCTTTTGTTTAATTAAGAGTTTATTACTTCTGTCACAGTTGCAGTACATGTATTTTAATGGCTTGTTTCAAACTGACTGGGCCATCCTCAAGTCTGACCTACTGAGGCAGCACTGCAGTGGTTTGAAGTTAATCACCAAAATATACATGCTGCAACTGTAAAAATGTTAAGAAATGATAGTTGCTACTCACCATGCAGTGTAGATGCTGAGTTACATGTAGGCACAACAAAAAGAATGTCAGAAAGTGAGCTTTCAGACAGCAAGGCCTTTGTTGGAAATAGGAAATGTACACAAAAACTTATGCAAATGCAACTCACACACATATAAACACAGTCTCTGGCTGCTGAAGCCTGACAGCAAGCAGCAGTACATGATGGGAGAAGCAACCAGGTGGTGGACGTAAGAAGGAGGCTGGGGCTGGTAAGGGGAGGGATAGCAAGTAGGGGTGGGAATGGTAAAGTGCTGCTTGTAGGAGCATACAGGGGTGAGGTGGAGAGAGGACAGGGCAGCTAAGTATAGTGGGGATGTTGGACAGAGGGTAAGGTTGGGGGGTTAGTAGAAAAGGAGAGAAGTAAAAAGATTGTGGGTGAACTGGTGGAACAGAGGGCTGTGTAGTGCCAGAATGGGAACAGAGAAGGGGCTAGTTGGGTAAAGAGAATTACCAATGAAGGTTGAGGCCAGGAAGGTTACGGGAACATAGGATATACTGCAGGAAGAGTTCCGCTGGGCACATTTCA
Source organism: Schistocerca serialis cubense (assembly GCF_023864345.2). Lineage (NCBI taxonomy): Eukaryota > Metazoa > Arthropoda > Insecta > Orthoptera > Acrididae > Schistocerca > Schistocerca serialis. Next base: position 521,459,676 of record NC_064644.1, read on the forward strand.
GAAAAGCTGGTGTTGGTGGGAGGGATCCAGATGGATCCTGTGAAGCAGTCATTGAAATGAAGAACATCATATTGGGTGGCATGCTCAGCAACATGGTGGTCCAGCTGTTCCTTGGTCACAGTTTGTCGATGGCCTTTCATGCAGACAGAGAACTTGTTGTGTCTCATGCCCACGAATGCAGCACAGTGGTTGCAGCTTAGCTTGTAGATCACATGAATGGTTTCACACATAACCCTGCCTTTGATGAGATAGATGATGCTTTTGACTGGACTGGAGTTGGTGGTGGTGAGAGGATGTATGGGACAGGTCTTGCATTTAGGTTTATTACAGGGATATGAGCCATGAGGCAAGGGGTTGGGAGCAGGGGTTGTCTAGGGATGGACAAGGATATTGTGTATGTTTGATAGGTGGTGGAATGTCACTGTTGGAGAGGTGGGATTGATAGTGGGTAGGACATTCCTCATTTCAGGGCATGATGAGTGGTAGTCGAAATCCTGGCAGATAATATGATTCAGTTGTCCAGTCCTGGGTGGTACTGAGTCATGAGGGGAATGCTCCTCTGTGGCCAGATGGTGGGACTTTGGGAGATGGTGAGTGACTGGAGAGATAAGGCTCAGATGTGCTTTTTTACAAAGTTGAGAGAGTAATTACAGTCTGTGAATAGGTTGGCATAGGATGGTGCCATGTGGGTGCCCATAGCCATACCCTGGATTTGGTTGTACATAATAGCTTCAAAGAAGAAGTAGTTATGAGTGAGGATATAGTTGGTCACAGTGACTGGGAAGGAGGTTGTAGGTTTGGAATCTGTCAGAAATTGGGAAAGGCAATATTCAATAGCAGTAAGGCCTTGGGCATTAGAGATGATAGTGTAAAGGAAGGTGGCATCAACAGCAGTGAACAAGGCACCATGTAGTAAAGGAACAGCAACTGTTGGGAATAAATGGAGGAGATGGTTGGTATCTTTTATATAGGAGGGTAAGTTGTCAGTAATATGCTGAAAGTGTTGATCTATGAGAGCAGAGATTCTTTCAGTGGGGATACAGTAACTGGCCACAGTGGGGTGTCCTAAGTGGTTGGGTTTATGGACTTTACAAAGCATGTAGAATGTAGTGTGGGGTGTTGTAGGGGTGAGGTGAGAGATGGACTCCAGGGAGAGGTTCTGGGATGGGCCTAAGGATTTGAGGAGAGACTGGAATGGGGTCACTGTGGCAGGGTTTGTAGGTGAATGAATCTGACAGCTGGTGGAGACCTTCTGTCAGGTAATCCTAGCAATTCAAAACAATAGTGGTGGAGTCTGTGTCAGCAGGTAGGATTATGTTGGAATCAGTTTTTACTTGGTGGATTGCAGTTCTTTCTGTTAGTTTGCTTGTTTAGGGATCTGGGGAATGGTGGTGAGGCTAGGTTTGAGGTTAAGAAATTCTGGAAAGTTAATAGGGGGTGATTTGAGGGCAGTAGGAATGGTTCACAGTTGGACGGAGGAGTGGACTGAATCAGGAATTGTTCAGAATTGGTCTTTGGCTGAGTAGTTCTTTAACAAATCCTGCAAGACTGAATTTGGGAGTGGGGCAGAATGTGAAATCTTTGGAAAGGACTTACACATCTGTGACGCTAAGGCTGTTGGAGGAAATGTTCGTGAGTGTGTTTGGGGGCTGTTTAGGTTCTGGATTTTGTATAGTGGTGGGAGGGAGTTTTTGAGAGGGGAGTGAATATAGAAAGTCTGTGAGGCAGGGTTTGTCAGCTATGAGGAGATGTGGGGGATGATTGGAGGTTGTCGTAGAGGTGGTGGATAGTGTTAGTTCATGGTGGGTATAGGAAAAGGGTAGAGAGTTTTTTAAGGTGATGTTGAGCATGTTGATCAGGTTCCTGGACAATTTCCTAATATTGCTCCATTCTGTCCTGGATTTATCATTGTTTCAGTTTGTACTGCAACTATAACAGATTTGTAATAAATTAGTCATGAAAACCTTTTGTTGTATGTATTAGTATGTTTGATAAATAATTATCCCTTTCCTCTACATTCTACATTAATGAGATGCGGAACATGCTGTTTAATTTGATCATTTATACTTCACTATACTTAAGTAAATTCTCATAGTGTATCTTTCTGAAATCCTCTCTGATGACTCTCTTCCTTCTAGCATTGTATCAAATTTTACTCTATATCTTACAACTCTATAATCACTTGCAATTCTAAATGGGTTTAGGACCATCATCATATTCTATAGTATTTGATCATAATAATCAAAAGACAATATCAGAAAAAGATGACTAGTTCTGCTGAAGAAATCTCAGGGGCTATTATAATACTTTTGGAAGACAATACAACTGTCTTCCACCCCCTCCAACTTTACATTAATGCTGACAACTGAGGACAGAGAAATGATAGAATCTTTCAATAAGCTTTTAACTTTCAAGAACTCAGGAAACTTTTGAAAATCAATACAAACTTTCAAATATGTATAATTTTAAACTGCCTAGTATTCACCGATGGCCTTTCTCTCCTGTCCAACAACATTCTGGAAACCTGTCAACAAGTAAATTACTACAGGAAATAACATAGAAACTCAGGTCCAGCATATCATTTGGGAGCGGAGGATGGACTGCATTTTCTTAGTATTCTACCAATCAGCTTAAATCTTCCACCTGCCCCCCCCTCTCCCCCCTGTCCCCATTCTTAATTGATTCACCTCTTGCACCCAAATATGCCTATAATGATGATATAAATGTAATATAGAAAATAAGTTTTCTTGCATCATGAAGGATTCATATGAACAGTAATTATAATCATACTCACTGAAAATTCAGGAACATATCACATTCTAATTTTAAATGTAGTTGTCACTATGTGTGTGTTACCTTCCATATCTTGTGAGTAGCATTTGAACAACTTTGTAACAACAAAACAATCATTTTTTGACAATATCATGTAACTGGAAAAATAAAAGAATGTACTCACCAAGTCTCAGCAGAACACACACATAAAAGAAGGTTATAGTTAGGTAAGCCTTTGGAGCCAGTGGCTCATTCTTCAGGCAGAAGGGTTGAAGGGGTAGGAAGAGGGGTGAAGGAAAAGGACTGGAGAGATCTAAGAAAAGGGTAGATTTTGGGAAAGTCATCCAGAACCATGGGTCAGGGGAGACTTACCGGATGGGATGTGACTCATCCTGTCCAATAAGTCTCCCTGACCTGCAGTTCTGGGTGACTTTCCCATAATGTACCCATTTTCATAGAACTTTCCAGTTCTTTTCCTTCAGCCCCCTTCCTTCCCCTTCAACCCTTCTGCCTGAAGAAGGAGCAACTGGCTCTGAAGGCTTGCCTAACTATAACCCTCTTTTATATGTGAGTGCTTCTCCTGCTTGGTGAATAGATTTGAACAACTTTCATAGATAAATTAAATTCACCATCAGTTATATGGGGCATTCAAAAAGAAACAAGCCGGAGGCAATAGTACGGAAACCATTACCTGTATGTTAGAAGTATCAACCCTGGCTGTTGGACACTTGTCCCACTTTGAGACATGGTGGTGAATGGCTGTCTCATAATATTCCTGGGGCTGCGATGTTAACCAGTTCTGTACGTACAGCTGGATGTCATCGTCCGAGGTGAATCGTTTGTCCCAATACTGACATTCTTCTTTGGTCAAGATGGCCCCTTCTGATTCACTTCCTGCAGCACAGGACAACAGTGAATGCCCAGAATTACTCACAAACCTTGACCATACTTCAACAAGCGAACAAATCAAAATGATCTGACAATCTCACCCGTGGGGTCATTCTGCTTCACGACAATGCAAAGCCTCATACAGACACACAGTCGTGGCACTCCAGCAGAAATTCTAATGGGAGGTTCTCGGCCACCCACTATACACTACAGACCTCTCTCTCTCTGTGATTATATCATTTTTGGTCCCCTTAAAAAGGCTCTGAGGGGCAAATGATTCATCTCAGACATCGACATCCAGCTGTACTGGTGGAACTGGTTAGCATCGCAGCACCGGGAATTTTATGAGACAGCCATTAACTGCCTTGTGTCACAGTGGGAGAAGTGTCTCAACAGCCAGGATCAATACTTCTAAAATATAGGTATGAGTTTCTGTAATTATGCCCCCGGCTTGTTTCTTTTTGAATGCCCCTTATATTATAATCAGCTAGTAACTTTCTTTCTTTTTTTCTACATTGGTGTTGTCAGTCATGAAAGCACAAGTATCATCATTGTGATATACATATTTTTCCTAATTGCCACATCAGTACTGCTCACCAATTAATTAGTTTTTATGATCAATGGCCCACTTCTATCTACATTACCTGATTTTCTTACCTGCATGTTCAATGAATGCATGCATATACAGTTTCTATTCATTAACTGAGTTTGTGTAAAATCAAAGGTTACTAGCATTTATGGGAATTAAAAGAAGTTCTGGGGCAAGAAATCTGCTTTAAGTTCCTTCCACACAAATCATTACAAGACTTTTGGCTTTGTGCAAGTTGGTAGTATTACATATTCTTTCATAAAATGATAAGTTTATTACCTTACAATGTAATTTTATAGAAGGCTAAAGATAAAAAATATATACTTTTTTTACATTGGCCACTTCTCTCATAAGAATGAAAAAAATGGTCCATGCAGACTGTAATCAATTTATTGTCTGTACTATTAGCTAATTTTGACCATTGGTCATTTTCAGGCACTTATCACAAGCCTCAATCTTCAGATAATATTGAACTAAGGGACATAACCTTATTTAGTTTCTGTTTAGTTCTGTTTTCCAGTAAGACTATAGATTATTTAAATCTGTAATGGAGCTTTCTTTGCTTTGTTCAGAATTTTCTAATGAATTTGTTGAACCATGTCACATGTTTCCCATCCATTATAATGTTGTATGACTCATAATTATCTGTTCAGTAACAGCAAGTTACACACATGCTGATGGGTACTTGGCCCGGTTTATGTACTTCAGGAGATACATAAAGGATGCTCCTCAGAAAGAGTACAAGCTAGCTTAAATCTGTATTCCAGAGCAAAATCCAGTCCACATCATATCAAAGTTCCACCTATGGCAAATAAAGTCCACAATATTGACACCAGTGTCAAACCAGTAACACACTTGCTGCATACTCCCCATATTGTGTAGCATCTGACTTAGACTGGCTCTGGGCCAGCTTATGTGCTGAATTTTGGTGTAGTCCCATCAGAGGGCACTCCTGATGACCAGCATCCTCTGGGTAGTGGCACAATATCAGTCAGCAGTAATATAATGCCAGTTATCAGTTATTTTATTTCAGTAGTGATGTCAGCTGGCAGCAATACAGTCTGTTACATTTCTTGAAAAATATTAGATTTATAACAACAAAAATAATCAATTTTTGATAACATAATGTAATTGGATAGATAAAAAATTACATTATATTAGTAATATTAGATTGATAGCTCCTCTACATTTTTGTCTGTGTTGAAAATTAACAGTCAGTTTATTGTCACATTATGCTTACACCTTCATAAAACAACATCTATACACTGCAAACCACCATGAGGCTGTTGTTGTTGTTGTTGTTGATGTTATTGTTGTATTTATTGGTCCTGTTGCCTACAAAGCAGCTTATGCATAAGACATTGGACATGTCAATTATAAATATGCAGCTGAAAGTCATTTCTAGGCATAAGTATTTAAGGTTACAGTAATATACTCTATACGTAAGTATTTAGGCCTATATAACACACTTCACAAATTTAAATATTCTTCAATGGAGTAAAAGCAGTGATGCTGTCAATATGATTTAGGGATTTTCCAAAGGTACTGTCCTCAGTAATATCTTTTATGTTTTCAGGAAGTTTGTTATAAAGCTTAACTACCATGTGAATAGTATCTTTTTGGCACAGATCTGTGCTGATTTGGGTTATATGTAAGTTTCTGTTTTGTCTGGTAAAATGATCTTGTATATCACAGTTTTTTTCAGTCTGCAGTCCTTACCTATTAATTTATTACAAAGAATAAAAGGGTTTTCATAATGTATGCACATGGTAGTGGAGGAATACCAGATTTCTTAAACAGAGGTTTACAAGTCTTGCCCCCAAACAAGATTCTAATGGCCCTTTTCTGTAGTTTAAAAGTGCTATTAACTGTTTTAGCATTTTCTCAGAAAGTGACCCCATATCTAATACGAGAATGAAAGTAGGCATGATATGCATTCATTGCTTTTTTCTCACTACAGCATGATTTTAGTGAGCAAAGAAGGTGACATGTTTTGCTCAGTTCTGCATTGAGATATTCAATATGCTTATTCCATTTGACATTGCTATGCAGCCAAAGTCCTAAGAATTTGGTTTCAGTATTGTTACCAACTAGTTCATCATTGATAGAGACCAATGGGATAAACATGTTCTTGTTAGGAGAATTGTGGAATTTTAGTGAAATGGTTTTTTACTGTTTATTACAACCTTATTATTCTTTGCCCAGTTACTGACTGCTGTAACTGTTCATTGCTGTCGCCTTTTAGTAGAATTGTGGTATCATCTGCAAATATGATTGTTTTATGTGCATTAACATTTCAGTTTAGATCATTTATGTACAGCAGGAACAGATGGAGTCCCATTACTGATCATTATGGTACACCACTTTTAATTTGTTTATAGTCAGATAAGTGTTCAGACACAGTTTTTAGTTCGATATTTGTGTGCTTGATGCACACTGTTTGCTTATGATCAGTCAGGAAGGAGCTGATCCATTTTTTGGACAGACCTCAAGTATCATACCTTTCAAGCTCTTATAGCAGAATTTTATGATCCACCATGTCAAAAGCTTTTGACAAGTCAATAAATACTCCTGTTCATTCCTGCTTTTTGTCCATCAGGTTTAGGATGGATTTGCACTTATAAGTAACACTTGCCATTGACGCCTTATTTCTGAATCCATGTTTTTCATGACATAGAATGCTGTTTTTATTTATAAATTTCACAAGTTTGTCGTACACAACCATTTTAAATACATCAGAGATGTGAGGAAATTGTGATGGGTCTGTAGTTATTTACATTAGCTTTCTCACCTTTTTAGTATACTGGATTAACTTTTGATATTTTCAATACATCAGGGAAAGTGCCTGACTGAAGTGAGCAGTCACATAAGTGAGTGAGTATTTAAATTAGGTTTGATGCACTCTTCATTAATATTATTGCAGGTATAACATCACTGCCTGCAGGGTTGGAATTCTTTAGTCCTTTCATTGCTTTAGCTACTTCATTTTGTGAAACAGAACTGATGTACATTGATCCTCGATATGCACTTATTTCATATTCATTTGCCTGGGTGCTCTTAAAGTTTGATTGTGACTTATTATCAGCAACACATGTGAAAAAATTGTTAAATGTGTTGGCTACTTTTAAGGGGTTTGTTACTTTTTGCAAGATTGTCTGTATTGCCAGATTCTTTTTTTTTTTTTTTTTTTTTTTTTTTGTAACACTCAACATAGCCTTTGATTTATTAGCTGAATTATAAATTTATTCATCATTATGCATTAGTTTTGCTACTTTTATTACTTTCCTTAATATTTTGGAGTATTTTTTATAGTATGCACATACTTCAGGTAAGGAATCCTTTGAGTTACATATTTCTTCTGGCATGAACCCCCATTCCCCTTGTGATCCAGCTGTTTGTTCTAGAGTTCCCCTGTATTGTTACAGTTTTCAGTGGGAATGCAATTTGAAACAATTGAGTTAATGTGTCAATGAAAGTGTTGAATTATTCATTTGTATGATTAATTTTGCACACTTCTGACCGTTTTTCTTTCTGTAATAAGCTGTTGAAGTAGTTTACAGTATCCTCATTATAACTTCTACATGAGGTTCTTAAAAACATGTTGCTAATAATACTGCATTTTACTTTTGTGCTTAATATTTGAGCAAGATGGTCACTAAAACCAGCACTGAAAATTTTTGGTGAGTGTTCTATAAACTCTTCTAGACTAGAAACTGATCTAGAGCTGTTTGGCAAGTTTCTGTTACTTAGATAGCAGCTTTTACTTCAGCCCTTAAATTATAGGATGTTGCAAGATTCAAAAGGGTCTCTCTATTTCCACTACTTGTGAGGAAATCAATATTGAAGTCACCACAGATTATCAACACACAATCCATTTTATTTACTTTATCTAGCAATGACTCCATTTTGTTTAAGAAAAGTTCAAAATTTCCAGATGGTGATCAGTAAACTGTAGCAATAACCAGGTTGAAGTGAGTAATTTTTGTAGCTGCAATTTCATAATCCTTTTCGACATTTGTTCTAGTTAAGTCAGATAGGGTAATAAAATATACATTTTTCCTTTGTGTAGATTGCCACCCCATCCTGCATGCTGTTTTACCTGCAGTAGTAAGAAGCCAAAATGAATTTGTTTATTTTCGTATTCTGGATGAATTCTGAGTTAAGCCAGTGCTCAGTAATGAATAACACTGAGATATCTTTAAGTTCGTCTGTTAACAGTACGTTAATTTCATCGATCTTATTACACAGGGAATGTACATTATGGTGTTAAATTTTTAGATCAGGCATATTCATGATTTTATAATTTGGAGTCATATTTACAGCATCATATACCTTTAGTTTAAATTAGAATCATCAGTGGCATTGTATTTTTGTTCTTCTTTCTTGTTCATTTTGTTTTCCACACTGTTGTTGGAAGGATGTACAGGAAGCTGATGTACCACAGGGTACATCCAATTGCACCAGTTATTAAGATTTCTTGCCATTCCATTCAGGTATGGAGCATGGAAAGAATGGTTGTTTCCACTGAACAATTTGTATTACTTTTTAAGCTGTGTAAGCTGTTGATATTATAATAGCACAAAGGTCACATATTTTGTTAATTGGGTCAAAAGGCTAAGGCAGATTGCTAACCAGCAGAACTGTGATATTACCGTTATTAGTGGATTATCTAACTAAATGACATAAATAATTTGGACAGGAAACATTTAGTACATGCATGCAAGTCTCATTCATTCATTAAAACATTGAAATTATTACAATATATAAACACACACACATACACACACACACACACACACACACACACACACACACACACACACACACACACACACATATTTACGGAAGTTGTACCACTAACTGTCTTTGAACAGTTCTGTCATATGAGTACTGGTAGCTGATGCAGATAGCAACAAGTTACTAATTTAATCATTTTCCTCACTTATTTACATTCAGGTTATTTTGCATTCTGAGTACATTAAATTACTTAAATTGTTTGTCACATTATTGTGTGCTTAGTATGTGTGCAATGGAAGCTTATCATGTGTTGCCAGGAAGTATGTGGTATAGAAGTCTGACTAACACAGGTTTTACATGAGAAGTTAGAGTAGCTTTCCTGAGGCAGAAAGTCAAGAAGTGGTTCCACATAGCTAGTATATGGCACTGATCAGTTTTCATGAATCTTCTCCATTAATAAACTGATATCCAAATAATGTTCAGCTTTTTTGACAACAGTCCACGCTCCTTTCTACCACTGTCATTTTAATGATTTGGAAGATCTATTTCATCAAAGGGAGATCACCTATGATTTGATCTGAATAAAAAAAAAAAATGGGTATGGAATCACAACCAAATGGAATGACAACCAAGCAGTTGCAAAGGACAAATCGACAGTATATGTACTGATAACATATGTTATCTTGTTGTTCTGAAACATTTCAGCCAAGCACATAGTGCCTGTTTCTCACTGTTGGTAATTTCATTCCTTTATGTTACTGCATTGAAACATTGCAGATTGGAACATATTTTACAGGACATGCCTGTTTCTTAATACCTATCTGATGTCATTTTATGTTAATTACCATACTCCTCTTGTTGTGTACACCCTTTCATTTCTGTACTGAATATCTTACATCAAGTTCCTGCCTCCTCTTTTATCACTTCTGACATTTGCTTCCAATTGTCAGCTGGTGTTTGCCTTTCTGTATTGTCTTTTCATCTTTTTATTTATTTTGGTGTTTTTTTCTATGGCATTTATCTATGCTTCTCATTTGTTGGTTAGTTTGATTTATATACACTCCTGGAAATGGAAAAAAGAACACATTGACACTGGTGTGTCAGACCCACCATACTTGCTCCGGACACTGCGAGAGGGCTGTACAAGCAATGATCACACGCACGGCACAGCGGACACACCAGGAACCGCGGTGTTGGCCGTCGAATGGCGCTAGCTGCGCAGCATTTGTGCACCACCGCCGTCAGTGTCAGCCAGTTTGCTGTGGCATACGGAGCTCCATCGCAGTCTTTAACACTGGTAGCGTGCCGCGACAGTGTGGACGTGAACCGTATGTGCAGTTGACGGACTTTGAGCGAGGGCGTATAGTGGGCATGGGGGAGGCCGGGTGGACGTACCGCCGAATTGCTCAACACGTGGGGTGTGAGGTCTCCACAGTACATCGATGTTGTCGCCAGTGGTCGGCGGAAGGTGCACGTGCCCGTCGACTTGGGACCGGACCGCAGCGACGCACGGATGCACGCCAAGACCGTAGGATCCTACGCAGTGCCGTAGTGGACCGCACCGCCACTTCCCAGCAAATTAGGGACACTGTTGCTCCTGGGGTATCGGCGAGGACCATTCGCAACCATCTCCATGAAGCTGGGCTACGGTCCCGCACACCGTTAGGCCGTCTTCCGCTCACGACCCAACATCGTGCAGTCCGCCTCCAGTGGTGTCGCGACAGGCGTGAATGGAGGGACGAATGGAGACGTGTCGTCTTCAGCGATGAGAGTCGCTTCTGCCTTGGTGCCAATGATGGTCGTATGCGTGTTTGGCGCCGTGCAGGTGAGCGCCACAATCGGGACTGCATACGACTGAGGCACACAGCGCCAACACCCGGCATCATGGTGTGGGGAGCGATCTCCTACACTGGCCGTACACCACTGGTGATCGTCGAGGGGACACTGAATAGTGCACGGTACATCCAAACCGTCATCGAACCCATCGTTCTACCATTCCTAGACCGGCAAGGGAACTTGCTGTTCCAACAGGACAATGCACGTCCGCATGTATCCCGTTCCATCCAACGTGCTCTAGAAGGTGTAAGTCAACTACCCTGGCCAGCAAGATTTCCGGATCTGTCCCCCATTGAGCATGTTTGGGACTGGATGAAGCGTCGTCTCACGCGGTCTGCACGTCCAGCACGAACGCTGGTCCAACTGAGGCGCCAGGTGGAAATGGCATGGCAAGCCGTTCCACAGGACTACATCCAGCATCTCTACGATCGTCTCCATGGGAGAGTAGCAGCCTGCATTGCTGTGAAAGGTGGATATACACTGTACTAGTGCCGACATTGTGCAAGCTCTGTTGCCTGTGTCTATGTGCCTGTGGTTGTGTCAGTGTGATCATGTGATGTATCTGACCCCAGGAATGTGTCAATAAAGTTTCCCCTTCCTGGGACAATGAATTCACGGTGTTCTTATTTCAATTTCCAGGAGTGTATTTTTATTGTCTTAGCTTGCTGGTCTGCTGTATGCCTTTTGATCCAGTGATTTGGGCATGTATTCACTTTGTCTCTAAACATTCCTGTTTCTTCTAATCCCTTTCTCATTTTTGCTCTTATGCAGATTCTGTTGGTATCCATTAACCAGCAACAAGATTATCTCTTTGTTATTGTAATTTCATTTTGAAATCTTTTGAATTATAAATGGAAATAATTTAGGAATCAAGGAGGCCACTCCCACACACACACACACACACACACACACACACACACACACACAGAGAGAGAGAGAGAGAGAGAGAGAGAGAGAGAGAGAGAGAGAGAGAGTGTGTGTGTGTTTTACCCCTATACATTGTGCCATCTCATCATACATTGTGTTGAGCCAGGAGTTCTTGTGTGCACGTGTGTGTGTGTGTGTGTGTGTGTGTGTGTGTGTGTGTGTGTGTGTGTGTGTGTGTGTGTGTGTGTGGATGTGGGTGTGTGTGTGTGTGTGGATGTGTTGTAAGTTGTCAAAGGTTTTCTTCTGAAAGCTGACAAGCTTTCATTCTTTCCTGTGTGTGCCTACCAATGCCTTTACTCGTAAATTATTTAAATTCTAGCCTATCAGAACTTTTCTTCCTATACTTCCATTATAGATATTAGTGGCAATGTCTGCAAATTTCTTGTTCTACGTATACTGCTCTTGACTTACACAACTGTTGTGCATCATGGAATATACCTATTTTATTTTAAAGGCATCAGTTTGTTATTTATAACTGGAATAAAACTGGCATGTGCTGTATGTGTTACTGGTATATAAACTCTCATTTATTATACAGGGTATCCAGTGAAGGAGTCCCTGATTTCAGGATTAAATATATCATAAACTAAGACCAATAGGTGAGTTCATCAAATGGTATGTTTATTGTAAATATCTATAGAAATTTTACACAAAAGCTATGCAGAAGGATCAAAATAATTTGAAAAGCTGTTGACACATAACATTGTATGCTGAACAGCTCATTCAGTATCAGTGTACACAATGAAATGCATCCTCTGCAAGCAGTCTTTGCAATCACATCACACTCCTTTCAAAATGTCCACCACTAGTGGTATGATGTTCATGTAGTGAGCAATGAAATTTGACACCACATAATGTGATGTCTCAATGGAAATGAATTCAGATGTCACAGAGATTGCTGATTGAAGCTCATACTTTGTGGTGAGATGGTTCTGGTAGACAGTGACTTTCAATGTATCCCACAAAAAGTAGTCACAAGGACTCGGGAAGCCAGGTCATACCTGCACCAGTAAATTTGTGATAATCCAATGTAACAACTACTCCCAAAGTACGTATTAAGAAATTGAAACACCTGTTTGGTGTGATGAGGTCTGGCCTCAATTTGTGGGAACCACTTAGTGTCTGGTCAATCCTAGAAATTGTTCCCAAATTGTTCACTAGTAATTATTTTTTGCACAAAAAGGGCCAATAATGCCTCTGTTGCATACTGCAGCCATAACACTAACTTTGGGAGAATACCGTGGTACAATGTTTCTGATTCACACAAATGGAGATTTTCAGAACCACACAATCAAAAGTTTTGTTGATTCATGACTCTAGTGTGCATCTGTGAACTAGATGCAGCCAACATCAAATCCTTCTTTATCAGTCATTATGAGAATCTGGTTTACAGATTCAGCTATCTGTTGCACAGCTTATATAGATATGGCCTGGTGGCTTTGGATTTTGAATGGAAAGGTGTAGCTCTATTTCAGTATTTTCTGTGTGCTGGAGCACTTCAAACCAGTCTGCACTGCAATTCTTCAGAGGTATTTCCTTTCATTTTTCTGAATAACTTTAGAAATCATTCCAACATTTTCAGGAATAACTAGTTTACCTGGAGCCAACATTTCCCATTAGATCATCAGCCATACTGCCTGTGCATTGGAATTTGGTGAACAGCTTGTGAATGTTTTTCATGTCACATCGCTTTGGAACATTAAATCAAGTTTGAAAATGGTACCTTGTCGTTGTAGGACTGTGGTCTAAGCTGTGGTATTCCATTACCAGAACAGCATATTTTTCAGTGGAATACATTGTTTCAACCTCTTCCTTGACTACACTAACTTCCTTTCATATTTCAACTGCTTGCTGTGATCTGTGACACACTACCGATAGGAACAATGTATCATGATTACAGCACCATCTGTTAGCAGCTTTTTGAGCTATTTCAAAACTTCTGTACAACATCTACATAAAATTCCTACAGCTTTCACAATAAACATACAATTTGCCGCTCTCATCTGTCAGTCTTAGTTTTGAGATATTTAATTTTGATACCAGAAATGCAGCATTCAACTGAGAAGGTTTCATGCTACCAGCTATTGGTTGTCCATCTTTGACAGTTTAGTGACAGTATTAGTCCCATTAATTTATAGCCACACATCGTCCGTCCATACATACAGACATACTTACATTTTTATAATATGAATGGATTAGTAAAATGTCATTAAAAATGCAATGTCATGTCTTTGGTTCTTCATTTCCTGGAATAGAACACCTACTACTGAGTTAATACTAATCATGATATTTTTCCTTGCAGGGATATAGTAAAAACATTGAGTACATAGCAACACAAGGTCCTAAGGAAGAAACTGTAAAGGATTTCTGGCTCATGGTCTACCAGTATGATGTGACCATAATAGTGATGGTCACTCAGTTAGAAGAGCAAGGAAAGGTTAGAATCCTTAAATTATTATTACTATTTAGCTTTGAATGAGTGGAAATTTTGTTATTTACATGATATGGTATATATATGGTTTTGTTTATTCACTAGGAATAAGATCTTCTTCTCAATACATGCCAGTCATAGAGCATTTAAAATCTCTGGACATCTTAGACTAAATAATCTTTCTGACCCATCTTTAAGTTTGTAATTCATTGCTTTAGGATAAAACAGATTTGCTAAATGCAGAAACGAAACAGCATCACTCAAATTAAATGTGTATAGTTGAGTAAGGCATTGCACAGAATGAAGGCTGTTTATGAAATTGCTTGATTTCCTAGGGTGGTATGATGGAAATCCCCATTAGTAACATCAGAAGTAATGGCGCCCATTGCAGATTAGTGTTCAGCATCATTCCATGTAGGTAGCTTATCCTTTTTATAAATTGTTAGTGTACTCATATAAATACTAGACAAAACACATACTACATTGGCAGTCATGTGTGTGTGAGTTGCATTTGTGTATGTATGAGTGTGTTTGTCATCTAATTCAGATGAAGGTCTTACTGGCCAAAAACTGTGTTTGTGAAAGTCTTTTTGTTGTGCCCATGTCTGACTCAACATCTTTGCTATATGGTGAGTAGCAACTTTCCTTTTCACAATATTATTACATTGACTTTTCTTATTTTTATATATTTTTTCCCTTTAGAGTGGTTGCCTTTTCGTTGAGTGTATTTTATTTATTTAGACCTATATCTGTTCCACATACAATGCGAACCTCTCTGAATGTTGATGTTAATTGTCAGTGGAGGTGGTTAGAAGCAAAGAACTGTAATTTACAAAACTGAATATTTGGAAACATGTGCACCATAATGTAGTGGAAGGATATAGGTGTATGAGTTAATTTGAGCTGCTTGCTAGTGGTTGTCTGAAGAACTGTTTAACAAAAAATATTTTCTTTTTGGCTACAAAGAGATGCAAGTCCCCATACATCTCTTTAGCTCCAAATGTTTTGTAAACTATTGTGGTCAGGTGATTTGATACATTATAATCTGGCATATTAGAAGCTGTTCTTGCATTCAAAGCCTTAAAACAGAAGGATGGAAGAAGGTGAACATATTAAGAAGAATGTAAATATGGACAGACAGACAGTGGAAGTGCTAGTAGTGATGGTTTGATGAAGCATGTACAATGACTTTCCCAGTCTGTAACAACCCTCATTGCTTTTAATGTTAATTTAGGGGGTAGAACAAGAATGAAAACATCATTACAATCATGATGACATCATAAATCACACCCCACTGAAGCGCACTGGCCAGAAGTTCCTCATTTCAGGCCATTCCTATATAGAGGATTTTATGAGTCTACCATCAATGATGACATGAATTTTGACAATCAAAACCAGGATACCCAAGTTCTGCAATAATGATGTTAAATATGCTGTCACAAATGCCCTTAACAGCACAGAACCTGCAGCAGTTACTTTCATTTGTGCCTTCAATTTACCAACCATTCTATACAGATCTTAAGCACAAATCAAAGACATCTGTTTCCAAACAATAAAGGAGACCACCAAAAAGTGGAGGGCAAAGCACACAATCTGCTAAAGAAGTAGTGCCTTCTGATGATGCTACAATAGACATTCCACATAGCAGGAGCAGTTCATTCTACAGGACTAGAGGGGCCTGGCCCCACCAGAAATTTTGTGATATATTTTTTTTCAGTTTTATATCAGACAATTGAGTATGACATGATTGTAGCGTAGTATGACTGACAGAAACCCAACATAATCAGACCAGTTTCTTTGTTGCACACAAACACAAAGTGTATCATTCTGTCTGCTTGTGTCTGTATATGTGTGGATGGATATGTGTGTGTGTGCGAGTGTATACCCGTCCTTTTTTCCCCCTAAGGTAAGTCTTTCCGCTCCCGGGATTGGAATGACTCCTTACCCTCTCCCTTAAAACCCACATCCTTTTGTCTTTCCCTCTCCTTCCCTCTTTCCTGATGAGGCAACAGTTTGTTGCGAAAGCTTGAATTTTGTGTGTATGTTTGTGTGTCTGTCGACCTGCCAGCACTTTCATTTGGTAAGTCACATCATCTTTGTTTTTAGATATATATTTCCTACGTGGAATGTTTCCCTCTATTATATATATATATATATATATATATATATATATATATATATATATAAAAAAAAAACAAAGATGAGGTGACTTACCGAACAAAAGCGCTGGCAGGTCGATAGACACACAAACAAACACAAACACACACACAAAATTCAAGCTTTCGCAACAAACTGTTGCCTCATCAGGAAAGAGGGAAGGAGAGGGGAAGACGAAAGGAAGTGGGTTTTAAGGGAGAGGGTAAGGAGTCATTCCAATCCCGGGAGCGGAAAGACTTACCTTAGGGGGAAAAAAGGACAGGTATACACTCGCACACACGCACATATCCATCCACACATATATATATATATATATATATAGACACACACTCCTGGAAATTGAAATAAGAACACCGTGAATTCATTGTCCCAGGAAGGGGAAAATTTATTGACACATTCCTGGGGTCAGATACATCACACGATCACACTGACAGAACCACAGCAATGCAGGCTGCTATTCTCCCATGGAGACGATCGTAGAGATGCTGGATGTAGTCCTTTGGAACGGCTTGCCATGCCATTTCCACCTGGCGCCTCAGTTGGACCAGCGTTCGTGCTGGACGTGCAGACCGCGTGAGACGACACTTCATCCAGTCCCAAACACGCTCAATGGGGGACAGATCCGGAGATCTTGCTGGCCAGGGTAGTTGACTTACACCTTCTAGAGCACGTTGGGTGGCACGGGATACATGCAGAATTGCATTGTCCTGTTTGAACAGCAAGTTCCCTTGCCGGTCTAGGAATGGTAGAACGATGGGTTCGATGACGGTTTGGATGTACCGTGCACTATTCAGTGTCCCCTCGACGATCACCAGTGGTGTACGGCCAGTGTAGCAGATCGCTCCCCATACCATGATGCCGGGTGTTGGCCCTGTGTGCCTCGGTCGTATGCAGTCCTGATTGTGGCGCTCACCTGCACGGTGCCAAACACGCATACGACCATCATTGGCACCAAGGCAGAAGCCACTCTCATCGCTGAAGACGACACATCTCCATTTGTCCCTCCAATCATGCCTGTCGCGACACCACTGGAGGTGGGCTGCACGATGTTGGGGCGTGAGCGGAAGACGGCCTAACGGTGTGCGGGACCGTAGCCCAGCTTCATGGAGACGGTTGCGAATGGTCCTCGCCGATATCCCAGGAGCAACAGTGTCCCTAATTTGCTGGGAAGTGGCAGTGCGGTCTGCTACGGCACTGCGTACGATCCTACAGTCTTGGCGTGCATCCGTGCGTCGCTGCGGTCCGGTCCCAGGTCGACGGGCACGTGCACCTTCCGCCGACCACTGGCGACAACATCGATGTACTGTGGAGACCTCACGCCCCACGTGTTGAGCAATTCGGCGGTATGTCCACGCGGCCTCCCGCATGCCCACTATATGCCCTCGCTCAAAGTCCGTCAACTGCACATACGGTTCACGTCCACGCTGTCTCGGCATGCTACCAGTGTTAAAGACTGCGATGGGGCTCCGTATGCCACGACAAACTGGCTGACACTGACGGCGGCGGTGCACAAATGCTGCGCAGCTAGCGCCATTCGACGGCCAACACCGCGGTTCCTGGTGTGTCCGCTGTGCCGTGCGTGTGATCATTGCTTGTACAGCCCTCTCGCAGTGTCCGGAGCAAGTATGGTGGGTCTGACACACCGGTGTCAATGTGTTCTTTTTTCCATTTCCAGGAGTGTGTGTGTGTATATATATATATATATATATATATCTAAAAACAAAGATGATGTGACTTACCAAATGAAAGTGCTGGCAGGTCGACAGACACACAAACAAACACAAACATACACACAAAATTCTAGCTTTCGCAACCAACGGTTGCCTCGTCAGGAAAGAGGGAAGGAGAGGGAAAGATGAAAGGATTTGGGTTTTAAGGGAGAGGGTAAGGAGTCATTCCAGTCCCGGGAGCGGAAAGACTTACCTTAGGGGGAAAAAAGGACGGGTATACACTCGCACACACACACATATCCATCCACACATATACAGACACAAGCAGACATATTTAAAGACAAAGAGTTTGGGCAGAGATGTGCCCAAACTCTTTGTCTTTAAATATGTCTGCTTGTGTCTGTATATGTGTGGATGGATATGTGTGTGTGTGCGAGTGTATACCCGTCCTTTTTTCCCCCTAAGGTAAGTCTTTCCGCTCCCGGGACTGGAATGACTCCTTACCCTCTCCCTTAAAACCCAAATCCTTTCATCTTTCCCTCTCCTTCCCTCTTTCCTGACGAGGCAACCGTTGGTTGCGAAAGCTAGAATTTTGTGTGTATGTTTGTGTTTGTTTGTGTGTCTGTCGACCTGCCAGCACTTTCATTTGGTAAGTCACATCATCTTTGTTTTTAGATATATATTTCCTACGTGGAATGTTTCCCTCTATTATATATATATATATATATATATATATATATATATATATATATATATATATGTATATGTATATATATAAAACAAAGATGAGGTGACTTACCAAACAAAAGCGCTGGCAGGTCGATAGACACACAAACAAACACAAACATACACACAAAATTCAAGCTTTCGCAACAAACTGTTGCCTCATCAGGAAAGAGGGAAGGAGAGGGGAAGACGAAAGGAAGTAGGTTTTAAAGGAGAGGGTAAGGAGTCATTCCAATCCCGGGAGCGGAAAGACTTACCTTAGGGGGAAAAAAGGACAGGTATACACTCGCACACACGCACATATCCATCCACACATACAGACACAAGCAGACATATTTAAAGACCTTTAAATATGTCTGCTTGTGTCTGTATGTGTGGATGGATATGTGCGTGTGTGCGAGTGTATACCTGTCCTTTTTTCCCCCTAAGGTAAGGTAAGTCTTTCCGCTCCCGGGATTGGAATGACTCCTTACCCTCTCCTTTAAAACCTACTTCCTTTCGTCTTCCCCTCTCCTTCCCTCTTTCCTGATGAGGCAACAGTTTGTTGCGAAAGCTTGAATTTTGTGTGTATGTTTGTGTTTGTTTGTGTGTCTATCGACCTGCCAGCGCTTTTGTTCGGTAAGTCACCTCATCTTTGTTTTTTATATATAATTTTTCCCACGTGGAATGTTTCCTTCCATTTTATATATATATATATATATATATATATATATATATATATATATATAAAAAATAGAGAGAAACATTCCAAGCGGGAAAAATATATTTAAAAACAAAGATGATGTGGCTTACCATACGAAAGCGCTGGCAGGTCGACCTGCCAGCGCTTTCGTATGGTAAGACACATCAAAACTACTGAAAAATGTTTCTGAGAGGATGTTCACCCCCAGATTTTGCCTTGACTATACAGTCCCCAGAATGATGTATTCTCAACTATTTCAACTCCTCAAATCACCTTTTAATTCATAATTTATGATGGACATTAAAAAAATAAATGAATATTCCATGATAACAAAAATAAAAATAAATTTCCTCTTATTGGTTATTTCACTTTCACTGGGTTAAAGTACTCACCGTAGAGTTTGCTAAAGTATACAGTATGATCTTGACTATGTGAAGTAAGATGTATAACAAATAAATTTCCAATGGTGTGTCAAATATCAAAGAACAAATATCATGATGCTAAATGGCTGATTAAGGTTGTCTGCACAATTTCAGCTGTGTCACGTTCCTAAGTCCAAATAACAAAAAATTCAAATGTTCCTACATAAAAATCAAACAACCCCAATCTATGCCAGGTAAAAGAATACACAAATGTTCAAATATACCCTTTCTAACCGCCACTCTATGAATAGACAAAATATAGGTAAAAATATGCAAATATTCACACTACAAAATAAATATGAGTATAAACTACAAAAAATATTTTACGGTATTAGCTTCAAATAGGTTAAGTTATCCAATTTCTCGCTTCTCAGTGTTGAATTTGCAAAAAGTAGTGGACATTAATTGAGCTTTTTATGAGTTGTAATTTTCTTTCAATTTGTGTTTTTATTATTATTGGGTCAGAATATTCATAACGTGCCTTAACAAGGTGTACAGCATGGGTTTGTCTGTGTGCCATAGAGTATATATTCTTCAACACGGGTTTACTGTTTGCTGGTTGTTTATTCAGTTTTGTGGTACTTTCATTAACTGGGTAATTGTTTTTGCAAAGCTCCTTCAAATCTGTCTGCAAGCTACTGATTTCAACACACACACTCCCTTCCTCCACTACTTCTACACATTCACTGATTGAATTACTATTAGGTACTTCTTCCAAATTTCCAAAACAACTTTCCTTTCCTAAATGCACATTTTGACAAATTTCATTTATGACTTCAAACTTTTGATCACCATACTGACATTTGCTACTATAGTCACTAATTACACTTAATACTTTATAACTAATTAGATTTTCTTTTCCATTTTCACCAACACATTCAGACACAACACCACTGACATAGACTGGCAACATTAATCTATCAGGCACTGCTCTACTGGTTTCTAACTCATTACTCGAACACACGTCAGAATTTCCAGAATCATTCAGCATCAAATCATCAACTTTAACTTATACATATACCATCCCATCCAATTCTGTAAGCAACATATCATCATCATCAGAAACATTATCATCACACTTAATATTATTTTAACACCAAACTCATTTCTCTCTTCACACACTTCTTCAGCAACCTCAACACTGTGACTACTCTGTTCTACCACATCCTCATTTTTCTGTCTATTGTCTACTGGAATTACATCTGGAATTACATTGTCATTCTCATTTCCGTTGCCAAGCACATGAACATCAGCTATCACACATACAACACCAGTATCAGCTTTTTCACTCATTTCACAGTCACTCAACATTCTCACTAATCCATACTCATCAAATCTGTTTTCAACACTCTCAATAACTACTACTGCATTACTGCTGTCAAATAAATTTGTCAAAATGTTTTCTTCTAATTTTAATTCAGATTTTCTTCTACTTTTTTGTTTATCTTTGTTCCCAGATAAAAATTTTTCTCAAAATGCCCTATCAAACTTTATTTTATTCACTTCAGATTTTGTACTGGGTACAAAATTTTGGTATGTCCTATTTGTTCTCTCTCTTCCCCTTCTCAACTTACCACAGTGTGCCTGATTATAATCCCTATGTCTATTTGCCCCACTTCGCCAGGCTCCGAAACAGACAGGTCTTAGTTTACCAGACCATTTCTTCTGTTTTCGAAATTTTTACTATTGTTTCCCTGATTTTGTCTGCACTGCCTATTTCTTGGTTCAGAATTCCTATTCTCTGGTCTCTGCCTATCGTTTCTCTCTCCATTCCTTATGTCATTATTTTTGAATCTACTGTTAAAATGATCATTGAAAGCTCTGTTATTGTTATTCCTGCTATCATCTGGTCTGTTATTATATCTGTCATATCTCTCCCATGCCAAATCCAATTTATCTATATATCTAAGAAACTGTTCTTTAGTGTCATCAGGTCAGTAGACAAGACTCCACTGTATCCTGTGTGGTAATCTACATTTTAATGCACCTCTCTGGATCATCTCATCCAGTGGTTTATCAAGATGCACCAAAGTTCATAATTGTTGTTCACAAAAGGTTTTCATTCATCCACTATCCAGTTTGAAATTTGGCCCATTCAAAAATTCTGACTTACATCTACATCCATACTCCGCAAGCCACCTGACGGTGTGTGGCGGAGGGACTTACTTCTGGCTTGTTTGGTTTCTGACCAGAATTTGTTCATGAAAGCTCATTCTACCTCAGTAAACGACATTTCAGGTTTGATTGCTTGGTTTGCCCATGACAAAGCCTCCTCATCCAAATTTTTTTTTTTTTTTATTTAATTTTCAAATTATCCCTCATTTTATTTTTGAAGTTATCTTTAATTTGGCACATGAAATCAACTGGATGTATATTTCCCACCCCTGAAAATGTTTTTATGTTGACATTGTTCCACAATGGACTGTAACCACAGAAATATTTCACAGCAACAGAATCATCGATTTCTTGGAATTTAGATTTGAAGTTCATAATTTCACCTAAACAAGTGCCTACATCTCCTTTCAATTCTGCAAAATTCTCATTTGCGAGTTGTATACTTTGGTCTGTTTCTGTGAATTTCTTTATATAATCTTTGTTGAGCTTTTTCAATTGTAACACTTCTACAGTAGCAACTTTTTCGGAATTTTCCATGGAATCTAGCCTCTCTTCAAAATTTTGGTGTTCCTGTTTCAAGGTAACAATTTCCCCTTCTATAGTTGACACATTTCTGGTATTCTTGTCTACTTTTTCCCAACACCTCTCTAAGCTCTCTTTTGTCTCGCAGATTTGATTCCCATGTTTGTCTAATTTTTTATCGATAGAATCAAGCTTTTGGTCAAAAAAAGTTTTATGTTGATCAAACGATTTTCCAATTGCCTTTTGCTGTTCTTCCATTGATCTTTTTTGTTCTTCAATTAACTGAACTAACCAATCCAAGGCTGATACATTTGATTCAAATCCACAAAAAGGTGAACATACACTACTGTGGTCACTGTCCTCTCCAATTTCATTGTCCTGTTCAACTACACTATTATCAGTAATATCTATGCTATTTTGCATGTTTCTATTAGCCTCCCCATTATCGTCAACTTCCCTATCCATATTAACAATTGCAGTCAAAATTTCCCACAAGTAAACTATTAAATAAATTTTGTACTCACAGTTAGTTCTCCAAGTTACGTTTTCTCATAAGTATCATTAGTGTTACTCACTTTCTTCGTTGTTCAGTTATTGAAAATATGGAATAATACTTCAACAAGCAAATTAACTCTGAAACAAAATGCAATATTTGTTTACAGAATTACACTGCGTCCCAACTCCTCCACTTTTAAAACGTAACTATTCTTAGGTTAAACATTTATATTATGATTTTTGTGTATTCATCCTTTCTGAAAATCTGTCACAACTGAAGTCCTAAGTTCTCAGTAACTGTAAAATTTTAACTTTGGAAAAGTTAAGCTAAAAATCAATGTTGTATTATGTTTCAAAATATTTATTATAATTTGAAAACAAAAGTAAAATATTATTACAAAGGCAAACAATACTTACAGTACAAAAGGAGCAGCTAGATGCTCACTGCTCAAAAACCAAAACCAGACTGATTTCCTTATGCCAATATGGCTACCCCTATATGTATAATCCAAAAAATCCTGAACAATCCTTGGAATTGTTATAAAGGGTTTTTTAATAAAATTACAATCAAAACTCTCATCCTACACTTAGGTATCAAATGTAACAATACACTTGTTATATTTACTAAATACAGAAGATTCATACCATATAAAACGTTCCTACCAGTGAACGGACTTCTAAACATTAGTGTAATTAAGATTCCATAATTTTTTTCTTCATAACTTTTCCACAAGTACATATTTCCATACAGCTCCATTCCAGAAATTACTGTTTGCGGTTAAAATTTACGTGTTTAAATGGGTTTCGATTAGACTGTTACATTTCATGCTGCAACTCTGCTAGCTATAGTCTAGATGTCTCCAACAGCTTCACTGATGTGGAGACTATAAATAAAAGTGTGTAGAGAACCTGAAGAATTCAGGAACAAACTGAAAAGACCGGGGAAGAAGTGGAAGCTAAGGGTAGTAGTAGCTGAAGGGTTAAAAAGACCAGGTAGATCCACCAGGTAAGGAGTAGTCATGAGAGGGGAATGCATTGAAAAACTGACATTAATCTTGATCACTGTATTCATTAATCTTATACAGCCTTTCACATTTCGGCCTTACACCATTGTCAAAGCTCAAAATATCCATAACACACTCAGTTTGCTCTCAGACTTCAAGTAATTTAGACCCGATACATTGTACCCGTATTTAACCAATGTATTTTCATTTTATCTAAGAATGTGTAATGGATATTTTGGGCCCTTGAGAATGACATAAGACTGAAATGTGAAAGGCAGTACAAGATTAATAAATAAAGTGGACATGACTAATATCAGTTTTTGAGTGCATTAGAAACATTTGCAACATCTCACGAAACATTTATGGAGATTGGTACTGAGAGAGGAATATCAGAACTAGTTTAGAACTGCTTGGACAGTGCCTACCAATTAACTAGTATTTTTAATCCAAATCGAGGGCTCATCCATGTCACCTGTGATTTAGGTTCTTTGGGAAAAGGTCCCGGTAAAGAAAATCATATACTGGTCACTGGAGGTGCCAAGAAATTTTGTACCATGTTGTTGTTGTTGCGGCCTTCAGTCCAGAGACTGGTTTGATGCAGCTCTCCATGCTACCCTAGCCTGTGCAAGTTTCTTCATCTGCCAGTACCTACTGCAACCTACATCCATCTGAATCTGCTTAGTGTATTCATCTCTTGGTCTCCCTCTACGATTTTTACCCTCCATGCTGCCCTCCAATGCTAAATTTGTGATCCCTTGATGCCTCAGAACATGTCCTACCAACTGGTCCCTTCTTCTCGTCAAGTTGTGCCACAAACTCCTCTTCTCCCCAATTCTATTCAATACCTCCTCATTAGTTATGTGATCTACCCATCTAATCTTCAGCATTTTTCTGTGCCATTTTCCAGTAACAGGTTATGTGTACCTCTAATTTCCAAAACCATTCAGTGTAACCAAAACATCGTTTGTTTAATCCATGTAATTTTCAATATTTTCTCATGGCCTCTTTGTGGGAAAAGACTTCTGGAATACAGCTAAATAATTACTGACTCAATAGCTACAATAAATGAGGAAACTCAGAATGGCAGCTTAGACAGGATGAAGCTTATTAATCATAACATATCTGGATTCTTCCATCAAAACACAAGAAGCTTTCTCAATAAGAAAAATGAGTTTCTCGTATCAATAATCGATACTGAAAAATCTTAGCATTTCTAAAGTTGTGCTATATGTTGAGCCTTGTACCACAGGAATCAAGGGAGAGGATGTTGTTTGGTGGCTGGCATCCTCTTTCTACAGTACAAATGCACATATGTATTAACAGGGTTCCTTATTTACATGACCAGGTAGCTACTTATCTTTAAGAGAGTCCATATGTTGTGGTACAAGCTCTTCCGTAATAGTTCACATTAGCCTCACTGCTGGTGGAGTACAAGTCCCACTATGTGATGAATGAGAGATGCCAAACTTGGAGTGTGAGTTGGTGCACGAGTGACTGAGCAGCTGAGCTAGTGACTGGGCTAGTGGCAAAGATTGAGACTGAAATCTCTGGTGATCTAAATACTTTCAGTCAAGAGGGCATTGGTGCATGTTGCTTGCCAGTCTGTCTTTGGCCTATCTCCTGATGGGCATGCTTGATCCAGTGCCTACTATTGACCACCTTGCTACATCTTTGCCAACCAGTGTGCTGGCAACAGCTTACGCCAGCTCACTATGCACAACATGTCGTGGTCACCAGATATGGTGGCTCAGGAGAGAGATAATGTGGATTGTCCAGTTATACAGTAATTATCATTTAGCCATACCAAAAATTGTCCACCCAGAAATGTGCACAGGTATAGGTGCATGGATTTTAGGAATGTTGTGACAGTTCTAGAGCACTGAATAAATGTTCACCCCTTTTTTGTTTTGAAGTCTGGCTTGGTAATTTACCTTTTCTCCCAATTATGTTCAACAATGCTGACACGGCTGCAGCGGCTATTCTTTCTTTGTGTTGACTTCATCTCTGAAAAGCTCCATTTCAAAATGTGAGCCCTTGTCACATCAGGAGAAGGAAATTAGGATGTAGCACAGTAGTAGAATGAAAACTTGTGACTCCTGCATATTATAACTTTTAGTTAACACAATATTGAGACAACACAATTACAAGCATCTTTCTCACACCAGCTCAAAAGACTGACAGACACTGGGATTGATGACAAAAGAAAACCAAATGAGGTACACAAGAAAAATGATAGTTTTCTTCAAACTTCTGTTGACTTACTGAGATATTCGTACCACCCTACCTTATCTTTGCCATACAGGGACCTGGAAAATATTTATTTATATGTTTATATATAAAAACAAAGATGAGGTGACTTACGGAACAAAAGCGCTGGCAGGTCGATAGACACACAAACAAACACAAACACACACACAAAATTCAAGCTTTCGCAACAAACTGTTGCCTCATCAGGAAAGAGGGAAGGAGAGGGGAAGACGAAAGGAAGTGGGTTTTAAGGGAGAGGGTAAGGAGTCATTCCAATCCCGGGAGCGGAAAGACTTACCTTAGGGGGAAAAAAGGACAGGTATACACTCGCACACACGCACATATCCATCCACACATACAGAGTGTCTGTATGTGTGGATGGATATGTGCGTGTGTGCGAGTGTATACCTGTCCTTTTTTCCCCCTAAGGTAAGTCTTTCCGCTCCCGGGATTGGAATGACTCCTTACCCTCTCCCTTAAAACCCACTTCCTTTCGTCTTCCCCTCTCCTTCCCTCTTTCCTGATGAGGCAACAGTTTGTTGCGAAAGCTTGAATTTTGTGTGTGTGTTTGTGTTTGTTTGTGTGTCTATCGACCTGCCAGCGCTTTTGTTCGGTAAGTCACCTCATCTTTGTTTTTATATATAATTTTTCCCACGTGGAATGTTTCCTTCCATTATATTGATATTTATATGTTTAGGCCTTTGAAGAACCTACACAATCTGGAAGTCACAAAAATTGAACAGCTTCACTAAGATGGATGCAAATTAGTTTCATGTTTCCGTAGGTAAACATGATGAAAGGGGGAGTACTTGTATAAATAAAAGATGGATTAAGACTCCACACCATAAAGCTCACTGGAAACTGCATTGAACAATAACTTGAGGTAGCAATGAATGGTGCAAACATTGACTGCATGTTCATCATCGAGCATTAGTGCAGAATTTTTGAACTAAGTAGCTTTAATATTCAGCCATATAAGTTGGCAAGTCAGTATTGTAGAAAAATGCCAAAAACAGAGGTGTATGTATCCTTATTAAGTCAAGTATCAGGTCCAAAAAAGGTGTGAAGCTGAATCATTGAGTGTGGAAAATAATTTTTAAGCAGCAGCTATACAACTGTATGAAATACAGTGAAAAGCTGTAGTCGTAGCGATATACAGACCACCTACTGTGGATACAGACATATGCATTAATCAGTTAGAAACACCGCTTAATATTCTTTTTACTGAAAGAGCCACTGTAGTTGTCTGTGGGGATTTCAACATAAATCTTATGAATGAAAGTAGGCTAAAAAAATTAATTTATAAATCAATTATGTAGTTTCAGTCTGTTTCCACACATACGTGAACCCACTAGAATAACATATAATACAAACAGTCCTATAGATAACACATTTTCAAATGTATGATCCACAAAAGTAGAAGTAACATATACTGATTTGGGATTATCAGACCATAATGCTCTTGTCCTCAAAATTACTTCAATGCCACTGCATGAAAAAGAAGTGTATGTCATGTATAAAAGAAAATTTTCCACTGAAAACTGTATAGAATTTACAAAAATCCTAACTAGTAAGTCCTAGGGCAGAAGTGCTGTCCCTAAAAAATATGAATGATGCATATACACCTTTTCTTCAGTTTTCATCAGATATTTTGAAATGTGCTTTCCAAAGGAACTGTCAGAATCACATCACATCACAATACAAAGCGAAGTTCTTGGATCACAGCTGGCATCAAAACTTATTGTGGAACTCTTAAGAGATCCACAGCTCATAGAATATGTTAAGAATTACAAGAGGGTCTATCGGAAAGTAATTGCCAAGGCACAATTTATGAGTAATGACAACTTAATAAGACAGTCTGATAACAAATCAAAAGCCATATGGGGTATTGTGAAGACTGAAACAGGAAAGAGTTGCAAAGACCAGGATATCATTCTCAAAAACACAGAAAATGTCAATATTAA
Organism: Schistocerca serialis cubense; assembly: GCF_023864345.2. NCBI lineage: Eukaryota > Metazoa > Arthropoda > Insecta > Orthoptera > Acrididae > Schistocerca > Schistocerca serialis. The sequence continues at coordinate 521,487,860 of NC_064644.1, forward strand.
AAAAACAAGATTTGCCAAATTACATCAACAGTTATTTCAAAATGCAACAACTTTATTGAGCTAAAAATTTACAAACCAAGAAAAGCTAGAATTTACAAGAGCTGCCTATAGCATGAGGATAGATCAGACAGATGAACATGAAGTGTTTAAAGTAATAAAAAACTTGAAACCTAAAATGTCAGCAGGTGTAGATGAGGTGCGTATTTACATCATGACAATGACAGCTGCACAAATTTCAAGGCCCTTGGCATACATAGCTAACTTATCATTTAGTGATGGAGTGTTTCCAGAAAGGATGAAAATGTCAAAAGTGAAGCCATTATTCAAAAACGGCGACAAGCATAAGGTTGAAAACTATCAGCCAATATCCCTCCTTCTGGCATTTTCCAAAATAATAGAATCAACAAATATCTAAATGACCATAAGATACCAAATAGAAATCAGCATGGCTTCTGGGCACAGAAACAGCACTAATGTGCTACACTGAACAAATAATAAAAAATCTAGGAAAAGACAATTGTGTAGTCTGAATAAATAGATCTCTCCAGAGCATTTGACACTGTCAGCCATGGCATTCTTTTAGAAAAACTGAAACATTAGGTATTCATGGGATAGGGAAAAAGTTGTTAGACTCATACCTACAAAACAGAACTCAGATTGTATGATGTCAGATTACACCAACAACAAAATAAATTTAGTATCAGATGCAAAAAAGTGGAAACAGGAGTGCCGCAAGGCAGTATTCTAGGTCCATTATTGTTCCTTGTCTACATAAATGACATTCACACCTCAGATGGAGCACCAAAACTGACACATGTGTGATAATAATCAAACAATGGAAAATTCAGGGTGGAATGTAACACTGTTATGAGAAGGAAAGTTGCTACTCACCATATAGTGGAGATGCTGAGTTGCAGATAGGCACAACAAAAAGGCTTTCACAATCAAAGCTTTTGGCCAGTGGCCTTCAGCAACAATAGACACACATACGCACACAGACACACACACAAACACACACACACACACACACACACACACACACACACACACACACACATGCAAACACATCTCATGCTCATGACTGCAGTCTCAGGCAACTGGTTTCACTTGTGTTTGCATGTGTACGTCTGTGTGTGTGCATATGTGTGTCTATTATTGATGAAGGCCAATGGCCGAAAGCTTTAATTGTAAAGTCTTTTTGTTGTGCCTATCTGTGACTCTGCATCTCCTCTATATGGCAAGTAGAAGCTTTCCTTCTCATAATAGTGTGGTAATAGGTCCACCAAAGCAAATGCTGCAAACAACTACTGATCAAGTAATAAAGAATGTCCACATTTGGATCAATGCAAATCGGTTGACATTAAATGCAAACAAAACAAATTATATGCAGTTTTGGAAAATATGTCAAAATGTAAATCTTGATCTGTCATTGGGTGACAAGGCCATAAGCAGAGTGGCATCAACAAAATTGATGGGGATTCATGTAGGTGAAAATCTTAATTTTAATGATCATGTAATGAAACTTGAGGAGAAACTTAACTCAGCATGTTTTGTCTGTAGCATTATTGCAAATGTTTTACAGCAGAGGGTGCCAGGATGGTGTATTTTGCTATTTTCAGTCTCTTGCAACATATGGAATAATATTTTGGGAGGTTCCACCACTTGCCATCTAAAACATATCTTTGTGTTACAAAAGAGGGCTATCTAAATAATAACACACAGTCATCCACAGACACAATGCAAACTCTTATTCAACAAGCTTAAAGTTCTAACAATACTGTACTTATATATATATATATATATATATATATATATATATATATATATATATATATATATATATATATATATATATATATATATATAAAAACAAAAATGAGATGACTTACCGAACAAAAGCGCTGGCAGGTCGATAGACACATAAACAAACACAAACATACACACAAAATTCAAGCTTTCGCAACAAACTGTTGCCTCATCAGGAAAGAGGGAAGGAGAGGGGAAGACGAAAGGAAGTGGGTTTTAAGGGAGAGGGTAAGGAGTCATTCCAATCCCGGGAGCAGAAAGACTTACCTTAGGGGGAAAAAAGGACAGGTATACACTCGCACACACGCACATATCCATCCACACATACAGACACAAGCAGACATATTTAAAGGTCTTTAAATATGTCTGCTTGTGTCTGTATGTGTGGATGGATATGTGCGTGTGTGCGAGTGTATACCTGTCCTTTTTTCCCCCTAAGGTAAGTCTTTCTGCTCCCGGGATTGGAATGACTCCTTACCCTCTCCCTTAAAACCCACTTCCTTTCGTCTTCCCCTCTCCTTCCCTCTTTCCTGATGAGGCAACAGTTTGTTGCGAAAGCTTGATTTTGTGTGTATGTTTGTGTTTGTTTGTGTGTCTATCGACCTGCCAGCGCTTTTGTTCGGTAAGTCACCTCATCTTTGTTTTTATATATAATTTTTCCCACGTGGAATGTTTCCTTCTATTATATATATATATATATATATATATATATAGTCATAGCGATATACAGACCACCTACTGTGGATACAGACATATGCATTAATCAGTTAGAAACACCGCTTAATATTCTTTTTACTGAAAGAGCCACTGTAGTGGCTGTAGTGTATATATATATGGCCAAAAGCTCCTTCCCTTTTTCCTGATGAAGCAACCATTGGTTGTGAAAGCTTGAATTTTGTGTGTATGTTTTTGTGTCTATCAACATGCCAGCACTTTCGTTTGGTAAGTCACATCATCTTTGTTTTTAGATATATTTTTCCCATTTTGGGAAACATTCCATGTGGGAAAAATATATCTAAAAATAAAGATGGGAAAATGTTAGTATGTTGATAGGAGACAATAAAAAACACACAAACACACATACAAATTTCAAGCTTTCACAACCCAAGGTTGCTTCATCAGGAAAGAGGGAAGGAGAGGGAAAAACGAAAGGATGTGGGTTTTAAGGGAGAGGGTAAGGAGTCATTCCAATCCTGGGAGCGGAAAGACTTACCTTAGGGGGAAAAAGGGGCAGGTATTCACTCGCGCGCGCGCACACACACACACACACACACACACACACACACACATCCATCCGCACATATAAAGACACAAGCAGACAATCAATTATGTTTGACTTCTATAAGTTAAAACTCTTAATAAACAGTGATTGTACAGTTTCTGCTTTAAAAACATTGGAAGGTTGGTTTTTGGTTAACCAAAAGCACTCCAGACCTTTTTTACCCTACTGTTTATTTCTTTTCTTGTCTGTTCAGTCATTGTCTTAAGCTGTCCTAGCTATAAATAGTTTTTGACATGTTCTATGACTTCTGGTGACTTAGCAACCATACACCACCTCTGACTGACTAGATAAACATGCCTTCCCTGTGCAGTAGACAGAAAAATAACATCTTCGATGGTTTAGTAGGTGTTGCACCTCTGACTGGTGTAGACCATGATGTACTACTGTCCAGCAAATAAAGTAAGGATTTGTCAACCACACATTGTGTACCATTTATTATATATGCATTCCTACTGGTACTGCATTTCTTACAGTGGTGACCGCATGGACTGTGCCACATTGTAATTTTGTGCAAATCTGCTGTGCCAGTTGGGTACTTGTCACCATTGCTCACTGCATTACCTCACAGCATCAATGTTGGTGCCAAGGAGATTTCAAAAACAATTCCATGATATGATACGAGCATTCCATGTGGCAATTTTCAAAGTAGTAGTGGCATTTGAAATGTCTGTGCAAAAATAAAAACTAATTATGATGTTTGGGGTAAACCTTTTTTATTTTTTGACATAGTCTCCTTTTAGACTTATACACTTTGTTCAACACTGTTCTAATTTGTTGATCCCTTCTGAATAATAGGAATGTCCAAGTCTGCAAAATATCTATTATTTGCTGCAATCATCTCCTCATTTGAATAAAATCTTTGTCCTGCCAGCCATTTCTTCAAATTTGGGAACAAATAGTAGCCCAAGGGAGCCAAGTCTGGAGAATAGGGGGGCTGTGAAATGAGTTGGAGTCCTATTTCCATTAATTTTGTGACCACAACTGCTGACCTGTGTGCTGGTGCATTGTCATGATGGGAAAGGACTTTTAGCGGTCCAATAACCGACGTTTTTCTTGCAGCTCGGTTTTCAAACGATCCAATAACAATGAATAATATGCACCTGTAATAGTTTTACCCTTTTCCAGATAGTAGATGAGGATTATCCCTTTTGAATCCCAAAAGACAGTCACCATAATCTATCCGGCCGAAGGAATGGTCTTCGCCTTTTTTGATGCAGCTTCTCCCTTGGTAACCCATTGTTTAGATTGTTGTTTGGTCTCAGGACTATATTAATGTATGCATGTTTCATCCACAGTGATGAAACAATGCTTAAAAGGCCTGCAGATTCTTCCTGAACAGCTACAAACCATCGCTGCAACACTTCACATGATTCTGTTTTTTTTTTTTTTTCAAGCGTGAGCAATCATGGAACCCATCTTTCGGATAGCTTTCTCATGTCCAAATGTTTATGCAAAATATTATGTACCCATTCATTTGAGATACCCGCAGCACTAGCAATCTCATGCACCTCAACTCTTCTGTCATTGATCACCATGTCATGGATTTTATCAATGATTTATGAAGTCATAAACTCCATAGGGCATCCAGAACATTCAGCATCACTTGTGCCCATATGACCAATCTAAAAATTTTGAAACCACTTATAAACTGTTCTAATCGAAGGTGCAGAGTCACCATAATGTTTATCAAGCTTCTCTTTAGTCTGCTGAGGTGTTTTGCCTTTCATAAAGTAATGTTTAATCACCTCACGAAATTCTTTTTCGTCCATTTTTTGACAATCACTCATCTTCCTTGATTCACAGGAATGCCAAACACAAAGAAATAGAACAATATGGCTGAAACTTGGTGTGTGTTCTTTCCAAAGGTGCTACAAACTAAACATGACCTTGATACATGCCGGTGGTGCCACCTCTCAGACTTTGCACTGACTTTTCAAATGCCCCTCGTAATGTTTGACTGGACTAGAGGAACTTCACTGCAGTTATTTAGACAGAAACAATTCTGAGTGGAGTAATGAACAATGACACCCTGTTTATCCTGCAAGTGTTACATTGTGTGTTCCTAGTTTTTTCTCTGATCCAGCTCCCACCCCTATCTGTAGACTTCGAAACCTTTCCAGTGACTTTTTGAGTAGTATTCTCCAGCCCCAATGCCATCACAGTACCTTTCCAATGCACCAATAATAGCCTCTGTCAAATAATCCTGTCATTATCTCATCTACTGCTTCAATGTGTGGACAGCGAATTACAATGGCCAATCCCACCAGTATCTGAGTCTCATGTTGCAGTTTTTTATGCACCATTCATTGTGCTCAGAAGTTATCCCAGTGCACTGAATGCTGGTGTCACACTCATCCCAGCAAATCATCCCATGCTGTGTTCCATGTTTAACCTAACCATGACCAAACATCTTGTATCTTATGCCTCTCATGTGCATTCTGCATACAGTGCTAATATGCTCTGCAGGACTCAACTTTTGCAGCATTGACCACTTCGGGTCCCATCTACATTGCACCAACCCCTGTCTGACATTACATCCATGCCAGCTGCTCCGTGTGCTTTTGACCTTTCATACGACACTCATAGAGACAGGATGCATTGAGTTGATTGACTGAGCCTGCTGCATTGTTGCTATTCTCTACTAACCTTCCAACAGTATGTTTCACTCTATGCAAGTGCTTGATGTCTGCCCAAGGGATCACCAATGATGATGCAAGGTTTATCATCTTACTCAGCCACTGCGACAATGATGTGGACATAATCAGCAACCTCTTCCCACCAGCACCCACTCACAACAAGTATGAGATAACTATGGCTTTGCTGCTCTGGCACCTCTCATGCTCTCCATAGTGACAACCACATTTAGGTATGCATGAAAAAACCCTCAGAGACAACCCACCATCCTCAACCTGGTGACACCTACAGACAAAGGTTGATCCTATGCTGATGACTGACCACATGCTCTGGGCACTTTGGCTATTGAAACTTCCCACATACATACAGAATGCAATGCTATCACATAAGGATGGCCACCTTGATGCCAGACTTCACCCTGCAGACCGAATTCACATCCTGGCGCAGCGTCGTACTCTCGTCAACAGCTATTCTGACATCAGCAGGCCATCACCCCACTCGGCTATGAGGCAAGCAAGGGTAAATGACTACTGCTGAGCCAGCCCGACCTCCCCGACACACTGCCGGTTGCCACTATTGCCTCCACTCTGCACAGCCATGATACATTCAAGGTCAGCCAACTCTGGCCGGTCCAGCCAGCACCCCATCCCACCACTACACTGTGCAACCTTCACATTACCAACAAACAACAATCACTGAATGATACAAGGGATACCAGATTCCCCCCTGGCACTGTTTACAAACAGATGCCACTTCAGAAAACAATGCCACCAGCCTGCACCCCTTCAACAGCTGAGTGATACTGTTGGTTTCATAGCAGATTTGGACAGGAGGCTAGTAGGTGCAGAGCACTTTGTGCTTACCCAGACAAGTACATTGGCTTTCGGTAGGTGCACCAAACTGTTCTACAACCACAAGATGCCTTAATCAACCATACCTGCACAGTTCTACCACCTCACATTGTCTTTCCAACAGCTCACGCTTATTTGTTTACGATCACCTGATGCAACTTATTATCTCATCGACATGGGCGCTGACATCAGTCCCCTCCCACCATCTCAAGCACCAACTACTTTCTTGCTATCATCACACCAATTCTGTGCCACAAAAAACACTGTCATTGTGGTCACCAACACCACCTCAGTCACTTTGGACTTGGGGCCAGAGAGTCATTGCGCCTTCCTCATCAGCAAGATGGTTGAGCTGGTCCTGAGGACAGATGTTCTGCATCACTATCACCTGCTTCCTGACCTCGCCTACAGATTATTATTACCACGTGATGATCAGCATTCAGTCACTGGAGTTCTCAGCAAAGTTCTCCTTGAACATTCCTGTCCACCTACCACCTCTTCATCATGCAGAGATACACCACTGGACCTCCTCCTAAAGTGCTCAGCACTCTTCAGTGAATTTTGATCTTTGATGTCCAACAATTCTTACTACACACTGAAATGACATCAAGACAAGCATAAATGTGGATCTTCAGCAGCACGTTACTGATACTGCAGCATCACTTCAAACTGCCAAGCACAAACTTGATGCCCTACAACATTCACAACCACCATGTCAGATGTCAGTCAGTTTGGAGGACACCTACGTACTTTCAGAGCCTATCTCTGAGGAATCTGAACAGAGTAGTGAAGTGCTGTATCCAACTTCAGTGCACGATTCTGACAGTGTACCCACTGCTCTGCCTAGTGATCGTGCTCTACAACGCAGTGTGTTTTTGGCCACATACGTGCACCCTACTATCAGACCACAAGCAGTTTGTGCAGTTCATTGTATAACACTACATGTGGACTGCCTGTCTAGTGTAGATCTCAATGCATACCTCCCACAAACACAGAGCGGTGAAGGCCACCATGGACAAACTAATGGGGGCAGGCATTATCCACCCATCAGACAATTCCTGGGCATCCCCTACAATGCTCATTTTTAAGAAAGACAAATTATGGTGCCTATGTGGTGACTCAGTGACACAATGACCAAATTATTATAGATATTTATCCAATCCTTAACTTCCAGGATGTCGCTCAAATGTTAGCTGGCTCCAAAATATTCAGCATTATTGACTGTAGAACAGCATGCCTCCAGATTTCCAAGGCAGAAGAGGACATACTGAAGACAGGGATCACCACATCTTTCAAACTCTTGGAGATTTTGTACATTCCTTACGGACTGAAAACCCCTGTACAAACATAGTGATGTTTTTTTGATGAAGTTTTGTTCAGTCTACCATTTTGTTATGCATACAAAGATGATATCCTTATATTCTCACCATATGCAGAAGAGCACAAGGCTCACCTTCAACAAGTCCTGAACAGACTAGCTGCCTATGGGGTCGTTATTAATGCAGACAAATGTCAGTTATGGTAAGCCTGCATGACATTCATCAGCTTTCATGTAGATGCCTCAGTCATCCACTCAACTCCAGAGAAGACCAACCTGATGTGACTCTTGCACCACCCTCCAACTACAGAGTGTTAGGTGGATTTTTAGATGTCAAAAACTTCCACAGGAGACACATTCCACACACAGCTGAGATTTTCTTTCCTTTGACCAAAGTCCTGTGTGGGAAGAATACTGTGAGAAAGCACTGCCTTGTGTGGACTCATGTAGTCTGCTTTTTATAAAATCAAGGATGACTTGCTGCATGCAGCTACACTGACTCATCCATCTCCCAACGCCCACCTTACATAACAGCAGTTATGAGTGACCATGCTATCAGTGCCATGTTTCAACAGGAGATAAGTGACATTCCCCAGCCTCCATGTTTTCTCTCTTGTAAACTTTCAGACACAAGATGGAAGTGGTCAGCCTTTGACTGTGAGCTACTCACCATCTAAGAGGCTGATCAATACTTTCCAGAAGTGATGGAGGGCAAACGTCTTAGCTTACATGGATATCCATCCCCTGGCTGACACAATATGCATCCAGCCTGACGGCCCCTCCCCCAGGCATTTTTGATACCTTGATTTCATTTCACAGTTCACAACTGACATGTGCTAAGTCAAAAATGCTGACAAAATTCTCACAGATGACTTGTCGCAGATCGCATCTTCTTCTGCTCAGCTCAATCATGAGCAGATCGTCAAGGTGCAAGACTCACATCAAGATGAACAGAACCTACTTACCTTTCCTGGCTTCACCAAACCAGGTTGGTGTGATGTGTCCTGTGACTGGGTTTGACCACTCACCCCAAAAACTTTTCAAAAACAAATCTTCGATCTCATCGATGATCTTGCACACCCTGGGGTATCGCCCTCTGTAAATTTAGTGTCAGAACGATTCATGTGGCACCAAATGTGAAAAGACTGTGTCACATGGACCAGAACGTGCATCCCACGCTAAGAGAGCAAAACAGGCCACCACACTCAGCACCCCCTTGACAAATTTCCGATCCCTAAGGGGAGGTTCCAACACATGCACATGGACATAATAAGACCACTTCCAGTCTCAGATGGACAGCATTACATTGTATCACTGATTTATGGAGTTATGTGGTGGGTCAAGGCCGCACCTACTGATGATATATCCACTGAGACTGTTGCCAAAGTTTTTGTCACCAACTGGAACACACATTTCAGCTGCTCTTTGTCACTCACTGCCAACCAGGGCAGACAATATTTAATGAACTGTGTCATATTTATGGCTGCCACCTTTTCCATACCACTGTGTATCATCCGCAGTCAAACAGTCTCATTGAAAGATCTTCTCTGGTTGTTGCTTAGTGTCCACACCATCCATAACAAAGATCTTGAATCATCTTTAGCCGAGATCCTTTATGACGAGACATTATCTCTTCCTGCTGATAATGTCAATACAGGTTACATTTTCCACTAACCATGACCTGCCAGATTTCATTGCCTGCATCAGACACCACATACAGAATCTGCATATACCCTCCTCTCCACCCCCGCCCCCCCCCCCCCACCCCCCCTTTGAGACCAGCCCTGCACCTGCCATATACAGACCCTCATAAAGTAATTACTCTTGGCATGAACACATTTGACATCATGATTGGCAGCAAACAATCAAGAGTATCTGTTAATAGACTGAAGCCAGCTTGGTATGTTGCAAAATGATCTCCACACCTGCTGTTTAGCCCTGCACCCGACCAACAGTCTTTTACCCTTTCACACTGCAGCTCAATCTCTTCAACTTCCTACCCTAGGATATATCTGTGATGCTCATCAATGGAATTTGGTCATCTTCATGCATTATGAAGACAAGAGGTCTGGGGCCAACATGATTTCGCATCATTACCACCACACCTTGCCTATACTGGCTGACATGGACATGGCAGAACTGATGTCCCAACTCACTACCAATGGCTCCCTCATTATATCTGCCCTGGCTTATGGTATGACTGTTCTAGCCGAGAATAGAACTACACCATTGGCTACTCCACCCTCAATGCCCATTACCAAGGCTGCTACTGATGGCAGTGCACCAGTACCTTCTAAATCCTGCTAAGGACACCCCCTCTGCACTCCTGCCCATCTCAGAGACCACAGGATCTCTGGCATTACTGCAGCTGTTGCCCCACCACAAATCAACACCAACATCCCACCTCCTCTCAATGTACATTGCATCCACTTCTCCAGTGCTCTGCTCTATGGGAGGGAGAGGACATGGTGGGGCAGTGGGATCTCAGTGGTGACATCCCAACCATATATCACCTCTGACTAACAAAATAAACATGGCTGTCCTGTGCAGTAGAGTGCACAATAATATTTATGATGGTGGTTTAGTATGTGTTAAACCTCTGACCAGTATAGACCATGATGTAATTCTGTCCAACAAATTAAGTAAGGATTTGTCTATCACACCTCATGTATTGTTTATTATGTACGCACTCCCTATGGTACCACATTTCTTACAGCTTCATTGTAATTTTAGTAATATTTCATGGAGGAATAGCAAATAGGTAGAATATTGTACATGGTATACAGTGTCACATGCACACTGCAATTTTTTTATGAACAGAGTTGGATGCCAAGCATTCATTATCAGTTTTCAATTAGTGATGAAGCTGTTTGATAGTTGGCAATCCATGAAAAAGAGCACAGACCAGCAGACATTGCTATATGTGTTATGAAAGATCAGCTGCCAATCTACAGATGCTGAATTGATAGCAGTTCCATAACTCCTGTATGTGCATAATCTGTGTGCAAACAAAAGACATGACCTGTCCAGTGTTAGGGACTTTTATAAATACAGCTAGTTTAAAAACCCATTCCTGTGCATTTTAGCCTAATCACCAGTGACATAGCCTTACAATGAAGTTGTAAGAAATGTGGTATCAGAGGGGATCTCATATGGGATTTTGTACTTGTTTTAGTTTAATTTATGTCATTAAATGTAGAAATAAACCATGGTTTCACTAGTTGACCAAATTAAATCCATCCCCTTTGACCAGTCAGTGAAGAGACCAATTAAGCAACAATCAAATCATTTTAAACTTCAAATTTTCTTCTGTTGCTTTTGGGTAATGTTAGGTATTTACTAGTTTCAGTATAGAAGGCCATTTAAATTGCCATCATTTATTCAGTGTGTTTTAGGGGTAGTAAATATATTATGAGGTGATAGAATCAAACAGTGGAAAATGAAGCACAGAGTAGCAACAATACAAAATAGGATGGGTTGCTACCTATCACATAGAGGAGGTGTTGAATGGCAGGCAGGAACATTTAAAGGACACTTTAAAAAATTCAAAAATGCATTGAAGTTGAATGTGGAATTGATGGAAACTGACTTCGAACAGTTATTTGCCTTTTCTGTGAGTGTTTGGGTAACTTTCTAGCAGCTGTATCTCTGCTGCCACAGAAATTGGACACATGTTATGTGGAACGTTTTCTCTGAGTTAGCCTAGACTACCACCACCTAACATAGTTATTAATTACACTATAGGAAATACTGCAAACAGCCACATGATTTTTGAAATTATTTTATTGTACCATTACTAGTTTTGTGGCTGAGCCCATCATAAAATGGTAGTGTTGATTTCTTTGCAAGTTTTACATTTGTGTCCTAAAATATAACAAAGTTTTTGTGAATGCATAGTTTACAAAAGGTTTTATATTTGCATCCTAAAATATAACAAAGTTCTTGTGTTTACAAAGATAACTGTAAAACAATGTAATCACAAAAGATTTGTTATACTTTAGGACACAAATGTAAAACTAGCAAAGAAATCAATGCTACTGTCTGATGATGGCCTCAGACCCAAAACTACTAATGGTACAACAAAATCACTTCAAAAAAACTTGTGGCTTGTTGTTTTATTTGCTACAGTGTAATGTATGAAAATAACTATGGTGTTCTCTAGCCAAAATGGATAAAATAATGTTCACAAATTCTCCTGAAACACCCTGCATATAAACTCAGTGAATGTTAAGTTAATTTTTCATTGACAGACTATGTATGTCTCCTATATACAATCCACATAATATTTCCAGTTGTATTTCACTTTAGAGAACATCTGGTCCCTTGGTACAGACATGCTTAACTTTATTATGCAGTATCTTTCTGCCATTTTACTCTTTCTGATCACTGTAATGCAAACTATGTCCTATATCATAGACTTCATTTGTTTCAATATTTATCTTAAAATGTCTGTTAATTACTTACTTATAATAACCAATAGATCTCTTTTTTAGGTTAAATGTCATCAGTATTATCCAAACTTAAGAGAAACAGCAAAATATGGTGAGATCAGTGTTAAATGTTCAACAGAGCTACAATTCTCTATATATACATCTCGTACAATCATGCTGGAGAAGGTAAATCATGACTTTCATATTATTGTTGCATAATTACTAGCTAGCTGTAATATCACATATGTGATGCAAGTCTTTCGCCATGTGCAGCACCCTATTGCTGTTGCAACAGTATGAGCTCTCTCTGCTGCCACATTTGTACCCCCCCCCCCCCCCCCTCCTCCTGCTTCCTCTAACTCTCTTAGCCCTTGCAGATACTTTGCTTCCTTTCCTCAATTGTTATATTCTTCAGCTGCTTCACCCAAAAGAACTTTCCACTCCAGTTGGTGCACAACCCTGAGAGAATGTAGCTTTATGTGTATATGATACTTTGGGAACTCTGAAAAAGAATACAAATTTGTAAGGTGGGCTGTTACACTAGCAAGCAACAAAATATGTGCATGTGCAAAATTTCAGGGTACAGTTGTGACTTGCAGGTAGTGAGGAGAGTCTCAAGGATGTAGAAAACATGTAAAAGCAAAAACAGATAATATGTGGAACTTCCTAGCAGATTAAAACTGTGTGCTGGACAGGGGCTCAAGCCTAGAACCCTTGGAAGCAGGAGAGAGGAACATATGACATACAGCTATGAGGGCAAATTTTGAGTCATGCCTGTGCAGCTCAAATGGTAAGAGCAGTGTCCACAAAATGCAATGTTCTGGGTTCAAGTCCCAGTCTGGCACACAGTTTTAATATACCATTTTGGGATGCACTTCCTGAAAGCTGAATGTTTTTTATGTCATCTGTTGCTATCAGTTTAGGAACGTCCATGTGAAACTAATTTCCTGAAATTCTGAATCTTATAAAAATCCTATGTCTAGTGTAAGTAATGAAGTGGGTGTTGCCCGAAAAACAGCAGTTTGTTATTTTTAGGTGACTCAACCCATCTTTTAAATTCTTTCCAGTTCTCAGATGAATTTTCTTTCTGATAAAATCAATCCTTCTTCTTACATATATTATAATCTATGTTATTTGAGGTTTATGTGACATTGTTCAGTGATTTTGAATAATGAAGTCGTTAAAATTATACAAATTAACACAACTTACACACTTACTATCTAAGTATTGCAAATATTTCTTTCATTACATTCTACAACTGCTGTTTCCATTCTGTGATTTGGTTGAAACTTCTTATCCCAGATATAGTTACAAGAGAACTTAAGAACAGAACTGATCAATAACATATAAAAGACGTTCACTCAACTATAGCATATCAATGCATGGAGCACAGTAACACATAACAGAAAACAGCATTCACAATTCATCTTGAGCCCTAGCTCTTTTTTCAGCAATAGTATACACATTGACACATACAACAACACAGACACACAAATGCATACACAAGAGTAACCATTTACACAGGAGTGTAGATTTTGGTGCCTATGTGGTTGTGTGTGTGAATGTGTGTACTGTTGCTGGAAAAAGAGGTAGTGCTCAAAAGCTACTGTGATTAATGCTTTTGTCATGTACCACTGTCCTCTATGCATTGACATACTATAGGTGTGTGGTCGCCTTTCCCTTATATTACATAATGCTCCATCCAGGAATTTCCATTACTGTTGTACTGATCAACAATGTCTAGAGTTGTTGATGTCCAGCTGTCTTCAATGATGTACATGGTTAAATGGTTATCTGACCGTAATGATCAAATTATGGTGGAGCAATTTCATAAAAATATTGCATTTCAGAATCATAACCAAGGTTTGTGTCACAATGTTCATATGCATTCTCAGAAGATACGAGGGTAATCCCAAAAGTAAGGTCTCCTATTTTTTTATAAGTACATAGACCTGTTTATTTCTACAAAGGTTTACATCAGTTTACAGTTTGAACATTTAGCTATTTTTCAACATTATCACTATTTCTATCGATGCATTTTTGTAGATGCTGTGGCAGTTTTTGTATGCCCATGCCATACCACCTAGCCACCATGCTGTTCAGAAAGGCCACCATGCTGTTCAGAAGGTTATGAACCTCTTCTTTCACCTCATCATCGGAGCTGTATTGCTGGGATGACAATTAACAGTGACAGGTACTGTGAGACTCTGAAAAAACTCAAACGGGCTATTCAGAACCGGAGAAGAGGAATGTTGAACTAGGGCATACACATTCTCCATGACAACGCTCGCCCACACATCTCTCTGCAAACTGTTGCTCTCCTGCAACAGTTTCAGTGGAACATAATCATCCATCCAACCCATAGTTCTGACTTGGCACCCAGTGACTATCACCTGTTCCCTAGGTTAAAAGAACATTTGGCCAGAAAGCGATTCAGCTCCGCCGACAAGGTGAAAGAAGAAGTTCATAACTTTCTGAACAGCATGGCAGTGAGCTGGTATGACATGGGCATACAAAAACTACCATAGTGTCTACAAAAATGCATCAACAGAAATGGTGATTATGTCGAAAAATAGCTAAATGTTCAAGCTGTGAACTGATGTAAACCATTGTAAAAATAACAGGTCTATTTACTTATAAAAAAAATAGGAGACCTTACTTTTGGGATTACCCTCATACTAATTTTGCCATTATTGCATATGTGGTGGAATACAAAATTTTCAAGACTGTTGCTGGAAAGTAGGAGTAGTAGATCTTCGCACTACTATGTGGTGAGAGCTGCATATCTGATGAGTCAGTGTGCCGAGTGGCATTCAGCTGGGAGGACATTTTGCGTGTCCACAGTGATTTCCGTAATACTTTGTGTTTGGTGTGTGGCAATTTTATGATGGATCTGTGAACAGAACAGTGCATGTGTATCACGTTCTCTGCAAATCTTGGGAAAAGTGCTACAGAGACCCTTGCAATGATTCAACTAGTGTTTGGGGGACAGAGCATGAGCCGTACATGTGTGTTTGAGTGGCATGCTCAATTCGAGGTCCACAGTACAGACATCGAAGATGATGTTCACACTAGAAGGCCCATTAGCTACACAACACCAGACATTGTTGCCAAACTTCAACAATTGGTTCGTGTGGATTGACATCAAACCATTCAAGACCTTGCGGATGAAGTGGGTATTGGTTATGAGACATGTCAATGAATGTTGACTGATGAATTGGGCATGCATTGTGTCGCTGCAAAATTTGTGCCAAGGATCTTGACTGCCGATCAGAAGGCACAACGTATAGAAGTGTGCATGGATCTTCATCAGACCGCATATGATGATCCAACCTTCTTGTTACAGGTTTTCACCTGTGATGAGAGCTGGATTTATGGTTATGACCCAGAGACAAAGCAACAATCATCCCAGTGGAAGATCCCAGGCTCTCCAAGACCCAAAAATGCGAGATAGGTGAAGAGCAAAGTGAAGAGCATGATCATCGTTTTCTTTGATAACATGGGAATTATGCACAAAGAATTCATCCCACCAAAACTAAACAGTGAATTCTGCATACTACTGTGATGTTTTGTGATGTTGTTGTTGTGGTCTTCAGTCCTGAGACTGGTTTGATGCAGCTCTCCATGCTACTCTATCCTGTGCAAGCTTTTTCATCTCCCAGTACCTACTGCAACCTACATCCTTCTGAATCTGCTTAGTGTATTCATCTCTTGGTCTCCCCCTACGATTTTTACCCTCCACGCTGCCCTCCAATACTAAATTGGTGATCCCTTGATGCCTCAGAACATGTCCTACCAACCGATCCCTTCTTCTGGTCAAGTTGTGCCACAAACTTCTCTTCTTCCCAATCCTATTCAATACTTCCTCATTAGTTATGTGATCTACCCATCTAATCTTCAGCATTCTTCTGTAGCACCACATTTCGAAAGCTTCTATTCTCTTCTTGTCCAAACTATTTATCGTCCATGTTTCACTTCCATACATGGCTACACTCCATACGAATACTTTCAGAAATGACTTCCTGACACTTAAATCAATACTGGATGTTAACAAATTTCTCTTCTTCAGAAACGCTTTCCTCGCTATTGCCAGCCTACATTTTATATCCTCTCTACTTCGACCATCATCAGTTATTTTGCTCCCCAAATAGCAAAACTCCTTTACTACTTTAAGTGCCTCATTTCCTAATCTAATTCCCTCAGCATCACCCGACTTAGTTAGACTACATTCCATTATCCTTGTTTTGCTTTTGTTGATGTTCATCTTATATCCTCCTTTCAAGACACTGTCCATTCCATTCAACTGCTCTTCCAAGTCCTTTGCTGTCTCTGACAGAATTACAATGTCATCGGCGAACCTCAAAGTTTTTATTTCTTCTCTATGAATTTTAATACCTACTCCGAATTTTTCTTTTGTTTCCATTACTGCTTGCTCAATATACAGATTGAACAACATCGGGGACAGGCTACAACCCTGTCTTACTCCCTTCCCAACCACTGCTTCCCTTTCATGTCCCTCGACTCTTATAACTGCCATCTGGTTTCTGTACAAATTGTAAATAGCCTTTCGCTCCCTGTATTTTACCCCTGCCACCTTTAGAATTTGAAAGAGAGTATTCCAGTCAACATTGTCAAAAGCTTTCTTTAAGTCTACAAATGCTAGAAACGTAGGTTTGCCTTTCCTTAATCTTTCTTCCAAGATAAGTCGTAAGGTCAGTATTGCCTCACGTGTTCCAGTGTTTCTACGGAATCCAAACTGATCTTCCCCGAGGTTGGCTTCGACTAGTTTTTCCATTCGTCTGTAAAGAATTCGTGTTAGTATTTTGCAGCTGTGACTTATTAAGCTGATAGTTCGGTAATTTTCACATCTGTCAACACCTGCTTTCTTTGGGATTGGAATTATTATATTCTTCTTGAAGTCTGAGGGTATTTCGCCTGTTTCATACATCTTGCTCACCAGATGGTAGAGTTTTGTCAGGACTGGCTCTCCCACGGGCGTCAGTAGTTCCAATGGAATATTGTCTACTCCGGGGGCCTTGTTTCGACTCAGGTCTTTCAGTGCTCTGTCAAACTCTTCACGCAGTATCGTATCTCCCATTTCATCTTCATCTACATCCTCTTCCATTTCCATAACATTGTCCTCAAGTACATCGCCCTTGTATAGACCCTCAATATACTCCTTCCACCTTTCTGCTTTCCCTTCTTTGCTTAGAACTGGGTTTCCATCTGAGCTCTTGATATTCATACAAGTGGTTCTCTTTTCTCCAAAGGTCTCTTTAATTTTCCTGTAGGCTCTATCTATCTTACCCCTAGTGAGATAAGCCTCTACATCCTTACATTTGTCCTCTAGCCATCCCTGCTTAGCCATTTTGCACTTCCTGTCGATATCATTTTTGAGACGTTTGTATTCCTTTTTGCCTGTTTCACTTACTGCATTTTTATATTTTCTCCTTTCATCAATTAAATTCAATATTTCTTCTGTTACCCAAGGATTTCTACTAGCCCTCGTCTTTTTACCTACTTGATCCTCTGCTGCCTTCACTACTTCATCCCTCAAAGCTACCCATTCTTCTTCTACTGTATTTATTTCCCCCATTCCTGTCAATTGCTCCCTTATGCTCTCCCTGAATCTCTGTACAACCTCTGGTTCTTTTAGTTTATCCAGGTCTCATCTCCCTAAATTCCCACCTTTTTGCAGTTTCTTCAGTTTTAATCTACAGGTCATAACCAATAGATTGTGGTCAGAGTCCACATCTGCCCCTTTTGTGATGGTTCCGTGAAAACGTGTGGTGACGTCGGCCCAAACTTTGGTGTCAAGGGAACTGGCTGCTGCTTCACTACAATGCACCCTGTCACATGTACTAGCTTACCAGGACCTTTTTGGCAAAAAAACATGGTGGTTGTACCCCACCCACCATACTCAACAGATTTCGCATGTAGCGACTTCCCGCTATTTCCAAACCTGAAACTCAAGTTGAAACCATCAGTTTGACACTCTAGAGAAGCATTGCTCATGGTGGTAAACACCCTCAAAAGACAGGACTTCCAGAAAACATTTGACCAGTGGCAGAAGCAATGGGACCTGTGTGTACTTGTGGATGGGAACTACTTCAAGGGTGATGGTGACCATTAGTCCAAAGGTAAGGTTTTCAACAGATGACAGTACCAGTTCCAAAAATTTTGGATGGCACCTTGTATGATATAAGTACAGAAATAAAAAAATAAGAACAGTCCTCTTACTGAAAAAACACGAACAAAATATTTGAAAATGTCTGACAGATTGTTCAAGGCAAATGAGCAATCATTAAATTTTTGTCAAGATTGAGCAGATAAAGTTAAATAATTTTCACTGAATTCCACAAACTATAAAAATAGTCTAGCCAGATGGTCAAAAATAAGAACTAGAAAGTGTTAGGGTTTTGGAAGTGCCTTAATCAGGGAACTAATTCCCCAGAAGCACATAAGTTCAGCCACACTTGTAATATACAAAATTTCTGCAAAAGGTGATTTTAAGAAAAGGAACCTTGTGTGCATATCCATTCACCTTTATTTTTCATTCAGTGTATAAGTATAGTATTTACAGAATATAAAAGGATTTTATATTATCTGGTGTTAGCTCTCAGTACATACAGCAGAGAACCATTAGAAATAATACTACTATTTTGCCAAATGTTCACAGATAACGTTATGTTTTCAATAAGATGCTTTATTGTTAACATACCGATATTTGTCTTTTCCAAAATAATAGTGTGAAGCAAGAATGTGACATTAAGGTCAAAAACAAACTCTACGAATACACATTAACATGGAAAGATGTGCCCTAGGAATGTGTGTTGGCTGTTCCTGTAATATATTAATGATATGGCAGCCAATATTAATAGTAACCTAGGGTGTTTAGAATGATGATGCAGGTGTCTATAATAAAGTACTGTCTGAAAGAAGCTGCACAAATATTCTGTCATATTGTGATAAAAATTTCAAAGTCATGCAAATATTAACAACTTTCTTTAAACATTCAGAAATATAGAATTATCCTCTTCACACAGAAAAAACTGTGATTAAAATAACAGTGAGTCATGATTGGAATCATTCAACTCATACAAATACCTAGATGTAATAACTGCAGGGATACCCATATGCTCAGTTGTTGATAAAGCAGAGGGTAAGCTTCATTTCACTGGTGTTCTACTGGGAAAACACAATAAATCTACAAAGAAGATTGTTTGCAAATCATTGTGCAACCTACCATATGGTGCTCAAGTTTATATGACCCATGCTAAATATGACTAACTGGAGACACTGAATATATACACAAAGAAGAGCAACATGAATTGTGACAGGTTTTTTTGACTGACAAGAGAACGTAACAGAAATACTGAAAAATCTGAACTGATAGACAATTAAAGATAGAGTGGATTAGATTAGGTTAGACATACTTTTTGTTCCAATAGATCGAGAGTGAGGATATCATGATGAAAAACATGTCAGAAGAACAAGAATACACGATTACTATTTACAAAGAAATTTGCTAATGTACTTTCCACACATCCCAAGGCAAATTGTCCTCATGAATGTGAAATACGTCCATATATTTTTTCATTTAAATGCTAATAAATAATTTGTCACAAAACATATAAATGTTCAGTTCACTGAGGTGCAAATGATAATTTTTAGGCTATTGTAGTCATGCATCATTGAACAGAGTGATCATTTTACAACACTTATTTAAAATGATTGCATCACGGCACTTAATTTGTACAGAAGTCAGACTGTACTAATATTTTCATTATTTGGTATTCTTAGTAACATATACATATCAGTTGGTTCTACAAGAAATTCATCAATGGAGTAGATGAAGTTGGTCACCAATAAATCCTTTATGCTGCATTTATACTGAACTTTATTTGTAGTTAAGATTTTTGGCTGCTGGCTAGTTATATAAAATGTATGTTCCTGAATAATGGACATCTTTCTGGACCAAAGTAGGTAACTTTAAATATTTGTTAAGGTTGTTCTTATTTCTATTATTAATTACATGAACTGAGCTATTGGTTTGAAAAAGAGATACATTGTTAATGACAAATTTCATTAAGGAGTAATTGTATTAGGAAGCAGTACTTGGTATCCCCAGTTCCATAATCAGGCCTCTGCAGTATGTTCTTGAGTTCTCACTGCAAATAATTCTTATCACATATTTTTGGAGCCAGAAAACTTTAGCCTGGCTTGATGAGTTATCTTAAAAAAGAATGATGTTATGAATTGAAAGTAAGCGTAATATTCTAGATTTTTTTTATATCACCTTTGTCTGACAACATTCACATTGTAAAAAGAGATTTTGTAGGTGATTCAGTAGTTCTGTATTCTGCTCCTCCCAGATGAATTTAATGTCAAGGTGTAATCCCAAGAATTTAACATTGTCAACTTCTTCTATTGTTTGTTGCCATGTTTTAGGCATATACTGATAGAAAGCCTCTCACAAGCTCTAAACTGCATGTAGTATGTTACTTCCAAGTTTACTGATAAAGCATTGGCTAGGAACTATTTATTAATGTGCATGAAAATTTCTTTAACCAATCTTTCTAAGACTGTACTTGATTTGCTACTTAGTGCAATGCTTGTGTCATCTGCAAACAAAATAGATTTGTCATCTGGTAATGTTACAGAGTGAAGGTCATTGATGTAAGCAAGAAAAACAATGGCTCTAATATGAAACCTTTTGGGACACATATAATAGTTCCCATTTGGATGATGCCTGAAAGCTTAATCCACTTCTTTGATATTGACATCCTATGTTTCCTGTAAGAGATATAGGATTTCATCCATTTTGCAACATTTCCTGTTACACCATAGTATTCCAATTTACTTAAAATGATGATGTGATTTGCACATTCAAATGTCTTTGACGGTTCACAAAATATACCAATAGCTTCTAATATACATTGACAAGCCAAAACATTATGACCGCATGCTTAGTAACTTCTTTATCTGTCTCTGGAACAAAATACATAACTGATTCTGTGTATCAGGGATCAGACAGTTTATTAGCAGGCTTGTGGAGGTATTTGGCATTAGATGTCTATGCACAGTTCATGTAGTTCGTGTAAGTAATAGGCTGCTGATTTGCATATGTGATGATGGTGCCCAATAGTGACCCAGATGGGTACCATAGGATTTACATCAGGCAATTTTGGTCACCAAGACATCAACATGAGTTCACTATGTTACTCCTCAAACAAATGTAGCTGGTTGTGGCTTGGCTCCAATACACGGGCAATTATACTGCTGAAAGATGACATCACTATCAGGGAAAACATCAAGTATGAAGGGGTGCAGGTGGTTCACAGCTGTTACCGCTCCCACTAGCTTGTGTCCCTGGTGTACTACGTGTTTCAAGCCGCCGTTCATCTTGATGACAGCATTCGTGAAGATGACCATTGACCTAGTGTAGCAAAAATGTGATTCACCCAAAGAGCTGACAGGTGTCCATTGATTGACAGTTGAAGCTTGGTGGACCCATGCCCATTGCAGTCATAATTGATAATGTCATTGGGTTGACATGTGAACATGTAGGAGTGGTCTGCTGTCGAGCTCCGAGTTCAACAATATATGATGAGTGGTGTGCTCTGAAAGACTTGTGTGTGCTCCAGCATTGTGATCTTTTGGCAGAGATGACACAAATCACAATATATCCTACTTTACAGAGCAGGCAGGCCTCTGAAACCCACTTTTTGTGAAGATTTCTGGATGTCCTACAGTTAAGCCCCTATAGATAGTTTCGCTGCCCTTCTACATCTTTCCATAGAGGCTCATAACAGTAGCACATAAATATTTGACTAGCTTCACTGGTTTCAAGATACTTGTTCACATACTGTACATTATAATGATCTTCCCTTTGTCGAAGTCACTTATCTCAATGGATTTCCCCATTTGCAGCCCATATCTTCACTAGGGTGATCCCTCATCCATGTTTGCTCCACTTACATACTTTTGTTACTGTATCATGTGCCCACAGTGCCACCAGATGGCACCCAACATCTTAATGGGCAGTGTCCATAATGTTTTGCCTTATCAACATTTTGTCTGATACATTCTTGTTGTACATGTAGATAGCATTCTCAATATCAAAACCCTTAAGGAAGGTTCCTCTGACAAATGGCTGGTTAAACAGAACACTCATATGTTACCAAGCTCAGAAGCACACTCTTTTATTAACTTTGTTGATATTTCATTGTAACCACTAGAATATTTAGATTTTAAAGATTTTATGGTGCGTTTACTTCTACTGGTATAGTGAAGGTCATACTCATAGTAGCGAAGTTATCTGTAATGTCTGGTCTGAGCTACTCCATGGCAGCATCTACTGAATCTGACAACACCATCTTTTAGGTAACAGTTATGAGCTGCTTGTTAAAAAGTTTTGCATTTACTCTCAGTGGTATCAGCTCTTCCTCATGTCTGGTTGTTCCAGTCTCCTTCGTTATATCCCACACTGTATTTATTTTGTTGTTTGATGTGATTATCATTTTTCTGTAATGAATTTGCTTTTATGTCAGTATTATATCATTAATATTTTGCTGTGAGTCTTGTAAAGAGCTGTAGTATCAACATCATAACTGTTTATGACTGACAGGTACAGCTTTCTTCTTGTTTTAAGATGTCAGCTATCTCACAGAAGCCTACTTACAACGTCTGAAGAACCATTCTGTACAAAAGAATCTGAGAATATACTAGAGCCTCCCATGTTTTGACCCATAGAGACTGTTGAGACAAGGTTAAACTAATTACTGCATTCAAAAAGGCATATAAGCAGTTATTCCTATTGTGCTCCACATGCAACTCAAATGGGAAGAAACCCCACACTGGTGTGACAGTGCCACTATACTACACCGTAGATATGAGTACGTCATGGGCCAATGGTGGTTCAATAATAACAGAGGAACAGAACCTCACAAGAGGAAATGAAAACTCACCATGTGAGTGAATCTATGGGAAGTAGAATGTCTGAACCCTCACAGAGACATACAAAGGGAAAACTCAGTACACAGCTGGCACAGTTGAGCTCTCAGCAACAACAGTCAGCATGCTGTGCAAAGTGAGATGTGGGGTAGTGATCTCAGCATAAGCTTACTGCTAAGCTTACTGCCATTTACAGGTAAACACCTTCATCAGCACCACGTGCCCCCTCTATGGCAAGTTTACACATTGTTGTGCAGCACTGCTCATGCCACCTCAACAGCCTCCATTGTGATGTCCACTGGCAGGGATACTAAATCCCTTCCTCCTGGAAAGGCTGCAGGGCCAAAAGAGGCCAAGCTTGGGCCATGACCTCCAGTGCAGAACTGTGGAGGCCACAGGAGAACCTGGTAGCAGATCAACCACAAAAGGTGGCAAAACAGACACTGCCAGTTTCATCAGAAGGGCATGGAGGCTCAGGCAGTGGGAGGAACATCAGCAGCAGAGGAGATGCGGCCACCTCCGTCAGTCACTGGGATGGGGAGGAGGATGAGGAGGAGAAAGAGACAGAGGAGGAGGAAGAGAGGAGGAGGAGGAGGAGGAGGAGGAGGTGAAGGAGGTAGAGGAGGAGGAAGAGGAGGAGAAGGAGGATGGTGGATCAAAATCCAGAGGCTCCACATCAGCAGGTGGAGGTGCAAGCCTCACTGCAGCCTAAGGCTGCCGATGACAGAGGATGAGGGGAGTCAGCATAAGGGAAGCATGCTGTTGCAAGTGGGAGTCGACACCCAGAACAGTGAGACCAATCCTGGCACCTGACACACCAGAAGACCGCAGTGGTGATGCCCCAAAATAGCACAAGTGCAACTGATTTCCATGATGGGTCAGCTACTCCCTTCTGACATCAACCACAAACAACTGCTGATCTCTGTGACCCACCATGATACGTGGCAGCTACCTCTGCTGCTAGCCAAAGGATTGCGACAAATGGCAGCCCTGAGAATAAACACAGCAGGCTGCTGTGGTCCACGGCATGCAACTCAGGGTGTAACAAATGCAGGATACCTCATGGCTAGGGTCCATGAAAATATTCCCCCAGACTACACCTATTGACTGCTGTTGCCAGATGGGTAGCTAGAAAACTCAACAACATATCATCACAGTAAGAGGCAAACACTGACTTCTTCATTTGGGTCTTGAATTTACACATGAAGTGCTCTATCTCTAAGTTACAAGCTGGATAAAATGGGGTGACAGTCAGATGCCAGATACCTTTACAAATGCAAAAGTCTTCGAACTCTTGTGACACAAATTGCCTACCATTATTAGAGGCCCTTCAATGGCAAAATTACCAACAATGTGTGAGCAGTGGCAGTCAAAGATGTGGAGGTCAGCTTGGCTGTGTACAAAAAATTATACCATGCATAGACTGCCAACTACCACATGCTGACCAAAAACAGACCTGCAATATTGATGTGTACCCTGTCCCGGGGATGT
Organism: Schistocerca serialis cubense; assembly: GCF_023864345.2. Classification (NCBI taxonomy): domain Eukaryota; kingdom Metazoa; phylum Arthropoda; class Insecta; order Orthoptera; family Acrididae; genus Schistocerca; species Schistocerca serialis. The sequence continues at coordinate 521,512,628 of NC_064644.1, forward strand.
TCCAGGACCAACCAGGGATAAAACTGGAATGGTGGTGCAGCTTGATTCTGTGCACAAGCCCTGCAAGCCCACACCAGATATTCAGTGTCACAACTGATTGCAGGCCAGTAGGCATCATGTCATGCCATTGTGTTGATATGAGTCATACCCTAGTGTGCTGTGTGCAGTAACTAGAGTTTGCATGGGTGCAATGGAGTCAATCACATATGAGAAAAAATGTACACCATGCTGGATATGCACCCAAAGACATGTACTCTGACCAACTCATCAGGACTGATAACATGATTTTCCAGAAAAGCTGGTCACCATCATGGCAGTTGCTATCTCTCACACTGTCAATCAAAAATCCAACGGGTTTTGATGCAAGGCTTCATTCAGCATGAACACAAGAGTCTACTGCTGACTGAATGCCAGATCAGGCCCCACCAATAGCCACAAGAGTCTAGCAATGTTGGTATACTCTGCAGTGGAATGTTAATTAATGCCATCATATCAGTAGTTACTGAGAAAGAGGGCCCACCTGTACAATTGGTGGGGAGTGCTGTCAGATAGATTGGAACAAAATGAGAAATTGAGTAGCTTGTGGTTTGCAGTCAGTCATAAGGAGGAACCACGTCCCATACCCTTCAAAATTAACAGCTAGCATTTCCTTTTCCACTTTTGAATAATTAATTATGCTGCATGGCAGAAGCACCATCTATGCACAGGCTGTTTGGTGCCATCTGGATTTTTATGGGATAGCACTGCAACAGTACCATACTGGGACACATCACAGTCCAGGGTTAAAGGTTTACGTGGCACAAAAGAAGGCAGCAGAGCATAAACACTGCTTGAGGGACTCAAAATTCCAATGACACTCTGCAGACCAGACAAACTTAATGCTCTTCTGATGTAGCTGGTTAAGATGATGCAGATGTGTGGGGTCAGGCAGATGAACTGAGCATAATGTGAAATCTTACACAAAAAAGTCTGGAACTCCTTCAAGTTCTTGAGCACTGGGAGGTTGATATTGCTTTGACACTGTCATCCTTTGGGACAAGGCCATCTTCCCTGAGCACATGTTCCAAAAAATGTACCTTCAGGAAGAAAAAACTGCACTCTTCCAACTCGTAATGAAGGCCATTCTCCAGGAGGCATTGGAAAACTGTCTGAAGATTTTGTAAATTCTTCTCTCTGGTAGGGTCTGTTTCTCAGATATCATCACGGTAATTGACACAACAGAAACTGTCCTGAAACAACTGCTCCAAAAACCAGTGATAAATTCTTGGTGCACATGAGATTCTGAAAGGCAAGCAATTAAACTGGTAATGCCCAAAGAGGGTGCTGAGGACAAAGAAAGTCTGAGAGACTGCATCCAACAGCAACTGCAGGTAAGCATCATGTAAGTTGATTCATGAAAAATACTGGCCCACTGGCAACTTCATGATTTCACCAACAACTGTCCCAGCTGCAGAATTGGATACAAATCCACAACACATTGCACATTGAGTGGCTGGTTAAAACTGCCACAAAGGTGTGCAGCACTGTCAGGCTTTTGAATTGTCACCAAAGGAATGGCCCATTGAGTTCACAGAATAGGAGAAACAACTCCACAATCCTACCAAAGATGCAAATGGGCCGTTACTTTGTTGATCACAGCAAATGGAATGGGATGGAGGCAACAAAATTTAGGTACCATTAATAGTTTAACCCTACACTGCATAATGTTGCATTTTTGCTACATGAAAGTCGTTTGCTTCTAAATCTGTATAACTGCAACAGTTGACAGTATTGCTCATGTCAGAGTGTCTCCTTGACTTCTGTAAAGAGTAAACATAGATACAACAGCTGACCATATTCAGGAGTGTTGTCCCACAAACTCCGGTGACTGTAATCATGAAACTACACATATTTCGACACTTCCAACACCACATTCCTTGTGTCATGTATCCCAGATGAAAGATAAATCTAAGTATCATCAAGGAAAAAGCTGAGTAGTGATCATGTAACATGGAACCTGCTTAGTATTGATTTTCCAGTTGACAAAAAAATATTGAAGGGGAACCTCCATCTACCAGATGAAGTTTGTGCTTTGGAAATGCCATTTCAATTCTTCAGATATGGGTGTACAGATGAGTTAATGAATCATATTGCAGAAAAAAACAATGTTAAACAGTGTTTAAAAGGACCCAACAAAGCCTTATAATACCACCTCTGAAGATATATCAAAATTCATAGGAATCTGTATCATATTGTCAGTCATGTCTGCAAGATACACTAGGATGTACTCAAACCCAGCTATGGATTTATCTGTGAGACATGAAACAACGTCAGTGAATAAATGTGAGAAATTGAGGCAGTTTTTGCATTGCAGTGACAATTCTAAGAAAATTCCTCATAATCAGCCAAATTGGGATAAGCTACATGAAATTTATCTCGTCGCAATATTGCTACTGAAGCAGTTTTCCACGTTATCAATAGGAAAGAATCTTGCCATGTATGATCTGATGACTGCAACAAAATCAAGGCGCAATCTACAGCAACACATGTTGATAACCCACACAAATAAATTTTTGTGTTGTGTGGTATATCTCACTACACTTATGATTTTGAAATTTATACTGCAAAGGAAAATCATCTATCACTCTGCTTGCAAGATGAACTGGACTTGGATGCCAGTAGCAATGTGGTTGTCAGATTTGCATGATCTATTTCAAAGCATGTGGGTCATAAGTTGTACTTTTACAACTACTACATGTCCTTACCTCTAATGGTACATTTGGCTTCTTAAAAAATTCTGTCTCTGGAATCTGTTAGGAGAAACAGAATTTCAGACTGTAAACTTCCAACAGTTGGTGATTTGAGAAAGGAACCAAGGGGAAAATCTGTGAAGTATGTGACAAACAGAAGTGGAACAGATGTATCCTCTGTAGTGGAAAGACATCTTTATTAATGAGGCTGACTCACTCCCATGTCAACTTGAAATTTGACCGGTCACCCCTCCACAAATAACACCAATGAAATACACTGGAACAACCCGTGCAGAGCCATGGGGATGCATCACATTCCAGGAAAAATGCAGGCACACCTGATAGCTGATTTGTGGCTCACCATCAGTCTCAAACAGTTACCACATGTCATATCTGATGGCTTACCCCACAAATGGCTTCCATGTGTGGCAATCTTGATGAACACGCAATAAAAGACAGACGGGCCAGGATCACTGCTTTGCTCAACAGGTGGAGGGAGTATTACACTGAGGACCTGAAAACCAATGTAGGTGGAAAATACAGTGCTGTAAATGACTGACCTAAACCCACTGAGCTTGGCACTGGCGAAGATGGGCAACATAGCATCGCCATATTTTGGGCAACTTTGTATAAACTTGTGCTTCAGGACAAAAACTGATAGCCATATCAACTAGATTGACAATATGCGTTACTTGGCAGTGGAGCAACAATAGATGCAGCTACTTCTCCCACCATTTCGTAAAATCATCAAAATTGGGGTGGGGATGGAGAAGAAAACTGCTCAATGGGTGCCTGAACTGAAACTAGTGCAGAAAGGGCGTGAAACAACTTCACCTCCTGATTCATCAGCCCTACATCTGATCCCACAGCTGCTGCTGCTCCTTTTGGAGGTGCAACTGCTTCTTTCAGCATTGCTGAAATTCTGAGTCCATGATGCCCCAAAATTAACACTAGGAAATGAGAAATAAAAAATAAGGATGCTGCACATGAAGGAATGTCCTTTGTCACCACTTCAGTATTTGCACAGTGATGACAATACTGCTGCACTACGCTGTCAGCATGAGTACAGCATGGGCTGCCAATGGCTTGTCAATTACCAGGGATCAGAACCATGTGAGAGGAAATAAAAACTCACCTTGTGAGTCAATCTATGGGAAGCACAAGGTCTGAACCCTCATAGAGGAGTGCACAGGGATAACTCAGCTTGTGATTGTTGTGGGTGGTTGTCAACTGAGCAGTCAGTAGCCTACTTCAAATGATGTGCAAGGCAAGGCAAGTAGTTGAACAGCTGAACTCAGTGTAAATACTGGTCTGCTCAGCTTTTTGCTGCCCACAGGTAACACCCTTCCATCAGCAGGTCTGGCCATATCATGTGCTGCATACAGCCTCCATGGCAAGTGTCCACACTATTCCATGGCATTATCCACGACATCTCATATGCCTCCATTGCAATATGTGTCGATAGGGATATTGAAATCCCTAATACAAGGTACAATCAAAAATACCCTCTCATATACACTTCACTTTGGTTGCAGACTATGGATGTATATGAAGAATGTAGATGTAGAAAATAGTCAGATAGATGTGTAAACATCTATTCGATAACCTGTGAGAGTATATTAAATATCTTGTAGGTAATGTGATGGAATTTGAGACTGAACAAAAGAACTTTCTATTGAGCTAACTCTTAAAATAAGTGATTTAGGTTTTTTCTATAATTCTCATTAGCATTCTTATACATATATTTAACACTGTTAAGTCATTTCATTTAAATAAAATATACATCTTTGTCTTCTTTCCACATCTAAAAATCCCTTTAAATTTCAGTGATTCATCTCCATGATGTCATGTAATGTAAGCAAAATAGAACCTACACATGCTGTAAATAAAATAATTAACATTTAATGAACATATTCCTACAGTATTTTTAGTTCTATTTATATCTTGTAAAAAAAGAGACATAGGAGAAAATTAAACAATAGTTGCACAAGTAGTAAAGCTCCACATATTGGCTCTGGTGGGTCATTCAGTAGTGAATGGTTGCCTAGTCATCATCTGGCATATGGCATCATGTGGATTTCATATGGAGGGGCAAGGGTTCAATAAGCTAATCTCCTGGTTGTTGTCAGCTTCCCAGGTCTTGGAATTGCTACTGCTTCTCACTCAAATAGCTTCTCAATTGGCATCACCCCACTCCAGCCCTCTTCATATCATAGAACAAAATCTTGTACATTATTATCAAAAAAGAAATAAAAAACAGTGAGACAAATGGAATTTAGTTGTAAGGAAATGGTGATACATTGAAATTATTTGTGGGTGAATTCAGTTGATGCTTCTTCAGAATGGCTGCAAATACTAAAATTTCTAACAAACAACCAAATAGAGATGTGCTGGAGTTACTCTAACAGTCACTAATGACACTACCAATAACCATTAGTTCTAGTACACAGGTCCTCTGGAAATCATAAAAATCATTATATTGCTTGAAACTCATTATTTTGAGAATGTCAATCATTTTCACAAAATATCAAAACTTTGTGTTTAGAACTATGTTTGTAATATATTACAGTGCCTGTGTTCTTAAGGAGAACAATGCAGTCGCACTGTGATGACTACAGCCAATATAAAATATGTATCTGTTCTGTAAAAGAGTGACAACAACGAAAATTGGATTTTCCGCTTTACATGAGCAGTCACCTTACCTGCATTGGCTATCCAAGCATAACTGACAGCCAGACCCAAACTTCCATGTGTCTACAGTCTGGACACATACACATCATGTAATTCCAATAGAGGGGAGATATTTTAATTGAAAGTCACTGGCCTGATATGGGCCGATAAATACAATATTGCAGTGGCTTTGTTGGCAAGAATTAATATGCACACAAGAGTATCTGAAGGAATGTTGTGTCATAATTCTTGCCAACAGAGGCACTGCAATATCATGTTTACCAGCAAATACCAGGCCAGCGACTCTCAATTAAAATGTTTTCCCTGTACAGGAATTACAAGCATTATGCATAAAACTGCAAGTTGCAGACATGTGGACGGTGACATATGGAAGTTTGGGTCTAGCCCTGAGCCACACTTGTGAAGCCAAACCAGTTAAGGTGATGGCATGCATAAAGTGGGAAATCTGGTTTCAAATCCCAGTCTGGCACAAACTTTAATTATAGTCATTGCATTATATAGCTGAAGGTTGTCAGTATTCACAATTGCAAATACATTTCATGTATTGCATTACAGCTGTAGTCACCACAGCACACACTGTATCATAATTCTTGCCAACAGAGGCACTGAAGTATTGTATTTACTTCCCAATACCAGGCCAGGGACTCTCAATTAAAATGTTTTCCATATATGGGAATTTAATGGTGTGTATGAGTGCATGTTGTAGACACGTGAACAATGACATATGGAAGTTTTGGTCTGGTCATGAATTGTGCTCAGATAGCCAAAGCAGTTGGGGTGACTACTTGGGAAAAATGGGAAATCCAGCCTTGAGTCCCAGTCCAGTTCAAATTTTCATTGTCATCATTCCATTACACAGGTGAAGGTTGTACAAATTCACAACTACATATGCGTTTGATGTATTATAAAACTTTTTATTTACAACCAGTTGTGATCACTGACCAGTTTCATGCTGGTAAATTTTTTTTATAATGGCAATATCACATGACATACATGTTTTCAAGTATGAAGGTTAACATGCTATTTTTTGATTGCTGTTGATTGAGCCACTGCTTTGGTACTGAATGCCTATGTTAAATGTTTGTCATATAAATAATTTTATAAGATAGCACTGTGTCATCAGTAATTTTTAAAAATAAAATAAGGAGCCCCACAACAATCAGCATCAGCAGGAAATTTTTCTTGCAGTCTGTATTACTAAGTTCCACTGATTTTAAACAGCTGTTCAGAAACTGTTGGAAGATAATTCATTCTTTCATAATTTCCATTGAATAGGAGAATCAGGAATGGTATACATGATAACCAGGATTTTATTATACAGCTTAATACAATATGCACTTTATCAATTAACTGTAGTTAATTAAACAAACAGAAAGCCACTAAAAAGAAACACTGCTTGTTCAGTCATTTTCAATTAAATAGCTGCTGTTTAGGTCATACTGGTAGTTTAAAATTTATGTGTATATATTGATATTTTTCATAGAAAATAGCCAGCTACTTCTACAATAATAGAGACCTATCTTTAGAACACTACTACCTGGCATGAAGCTTTATGTTGAAAATTTCTATCTAACATATAGCAATTTATAGAGAGACTGACTAACAAAGAGTGCTTTGCTTATCCCTTGAATTTGCAGAGATTCACAATTTATTCCTGGACAGATGCTTTGAACCCTACATAACAAAGCAATGTCTACATCAGAATTATTCTTCTTTATTGTGATGGTGCAAATTACAGTTTAGCTAGAACTTGTTTTTATTGTAAGTACATAGACTTTCTCCAAGTCACCAAAAATGTTCTAGGTGTGTGATTGTATCATGTATGATAATGCTGCCACTGTTTCAGCAACTATTGCAGACAGCTTTCCTTGGGTTGACTACTTGTGAGTTGTAGTTACTGCTTTATACTTATTCTTTGAAAATGGCTGGTCATTGTGGCATGCTACATTTTTATTGGGTGACAGGATGAAAGAGGAGAATTATCAGATGCTTAGTGCTGGAAATATTTAATATTTATTTTTTTAGTAATATTATAAAGAGGAGAGATTGCTACTCATGATAAAGATGACACACTGAGTTGCATATAGGCACAATGAAATGACTGTTACACATTGAGCTTTCAGCCAAAGCCATCTTCAGAAAGGCAAACACACACACAAGTAAGCCTCTACCTGATGCACATTTGGCCACTATGTCCAGCTGCTCCAGCCAGAATATGGTTGTGTCACATTGAACATAAGCAAGGTGTAGGGGGAAGGGGGGAGGGATAGTAGGGTGTGGGTTTGGGGAGAGCAGTCATGACTGCCTGGCAGAGCATGTAGCAGGGACCAGATGGTGGCAGGACAACACTGCCAGGTGTAGACTGTGGAGGAGGCTAGAGGTGGGGGAAAATGGGGATCAGAAAAGGAGAGGAGCAATGAAAAGGAAAAGACTGGTGGGTGCACCAGCAGAGGGCCACACACAATGAGGGTGATGGGACATGAATTGGGAGGAAGTGATAGGACAGAGAGGAAGAAACTGTTGGGTACCATAGGTTGAGACCAAGTTAGTTTTAGGAGCAGAGAATTGTTGTAAGGAAACTCCCATCTGCACAGTACTGACAAGCTGGCAGTGAAGGAGAGGATCCACATAGCCTGGGTTGTGAAGCAACCATTAAAATCAAGACTTATGTTCAGCTGCATGTTGTGACGTAGGGTGGTCTACTTTGCCCTTGGCCACCGTTTAGTGGCAGCCATTCATCCTGGTGGGCAGGTGGTTAGTAGTCATACCAATATAAAAAGCTGTGCAATGATTGCAGCAAAAATGGTATATGACATGGCTGCTTTAACAGTTGCCCTAGTCACTGATAGAATAGGATGAGCCTGTGGCAGGAATGGAATAGCAAGTACTGAGTGGCTGGAATGGGCAGGTCTTGCATCTGGGTCTTTCCGCAGGAATATGTTTCATGCAGCTAGGGTTTGTAATTGGGAGTGGCATTGGGATGGCCTAGGATGTTGTGAACATTGGGTGGGTGACAGAACACCAGTTGGTGGGAAGGGTGTTGGCTAGAATGCCCCTCATTTCAGGGCATGAGGATAGATAATCAAAGCCCTGGTGAAGAATGTGGTTCAGTTGTTCTAGTTTGGGGTGACATTGGGTGATGAAGAGGAAGCTCCTCTGTAGCTGGTTCTTGGGGATGGTTGGAGGACTGGGAGTGTGTGGGGATATGGTACAGAAAATCTCTTTGCAGGCTAGGTTGGGGGTAGTGGCTGTCTGTGAAAGCCTTTGTGAGACCTTCAGCATACTGGAAAAGTGAATTGTTGTCACTGCAGATACGCTGCCCCAGGTGACCAGGGTGTATGGAAGGGATTTTTTGGTGTGCAAGGGATGACAGCTGTCAAACTACAGGTACTGTGATGGTGGTTGGTGGGTTTAATGTTCACAGATGTGTGGATTAAGCCATCAGATAGTAGGATTTTAAAGTTCAGAAAGGTGTCACATTTGGTTGAGGAGGACCAGGGGAAGCAGAATGGAGAGAAGGTATTGAGGTTGTGAAGGAATGATGAAAGAGTGACTTGGCCCTCAGTCTACATCATGAAGATATCATCAATGGGGTTTTGGGAGACTAACAAGGTTTCTTCAAGATGGCCCATAAACATGTTGGCATAGGGGGATATCATTACGGTGCCCATGGCTGTGTTTCAGATTTTTTTGCATACATTCTCTTCAAAGGAGAAGTAGTTGTGTGTTAGTTTAAAGTTAGGAAGTTTTATAAGAAATGAGGTAGTGAGTTTGGAATCTGAAGTATGTTGGGAGAGGTAGTGTCTAATAGTGAAAGACCATGGACATGTTGGATGTTAGTATATAAGAAACTGGTGTGAACTGTTACCAGTAGGGAACCAGGAGGTAAAAGGGTGGTAAAGTTGTCAAAGGAAGTGGATGGTATCTCTGACATGGGAGTCTATATTTCAGGCAGTTGGCTGGAAGTGATGGTCAATGAGGTCCAAAATTCGTTCAGTGGGAGCACACTAACTATCTACAACGGGGTATCCAGGATAGTTGGGTTCATGGATTTTGTGGATCATGAGGGTGTGAGTGGTGTCATAGGGGCGATGAGGAAAATGGGTTCAGGGGAGGGATTCTGCAAAAGGTCTAAGGTTTTAAGCAGGTATTAGATATTATGTGGAGTTCTGGGATGAGATCAGTCTGCAGAGTTCATAGGTAGAGGAATCAGACAATTGGCAGAGGCCTTCTGCCAGGTGGTCACTACAGTGACTGCAGGTGCGGTGATTATGTCAGGATCTGTTTATTTTTAGGCTGTGTATGGTTGTTCTTTCTTCTGCAGAAGGGCTGGTGTTCTTAGGATGGGGCCTAGGAGAGGATGGTGAGGCCAAGTTGAAGGTAAAGAATTCCTGGAAGGTGACAGAGGGTTGGTTAGGTGGGATTAGGAGAGGATCATTATTGGATGGTGGCAGGAACTGGGAGAAGCAGAGTTCGGGTGTATGAACTAGGAGAAGAAGAGTTCAATGTTGGGATTAAGTTGGCTTTGGTTGGAGGTACTGATGGTAAAGAAGTGTTTCTATTGAAGAGATCTGGAGAAGGAGAGTAAGTCTTTGACAAGTCTAACATTGTTACATTTGGGCATGGGGCTGAAGGTAAGGCCTTTGGATGGGACTGAAATGTCTGTGGGGCTGAGAAGTTTGGTGGAAAGGGGGACAGCTGTGTGCTGCGATTGTTTTGGCTCTGGATTTTTTGGGTGATGGTAGTGACTTTTTGGAGATGTGGCAAGTTGAAAAGGTTAGCTATGCTCTCACAAACCTGATACTGCAAAAGCACATCTCCTGGGCACAAGCATCTCAGAAGCACTTATTCTCCCTTTGCAAGATACTGTCACTGTGCAATCCATACTACATACATCACATCTCTGAAACTGAATCTCTTGCATTCCAGCACCTAAAAGAGGATTTGGACATGAGCTCCATAAGTTGTCTGGCCTACCAAGATCCTTTAGCTGCCTTGGGGCACATATGTCCTGCTCCTAACCTACCCACAAAGTTCCTCCTTGTCAACCCCTCACAGCACCCTGACCCTGCCTAGCTAGACCAGGTGGAGACCTGTCAGTGCTACCTTTTGCTTAGAGTGTGATGTTTGTGTTACATCCTGAGACATCTCCACAATTACTGCTGGTCTGCAGGCTTGCAACTATTGACATCCACCATAGGAAGAGTCTATAGCTCAACTCATGGTTCATGTTCAACAGCCAACTTGCCATTTTGACAGCATCCCTGATTTTGTGCTTGGTGATAAGCATCTGTCTAGCTAAAACAAGGGATTCTTTAAGTTGTATCCATCTATCATACTTGTCTGTATGTCCTGGCACTATTGATGTAGTATGCTGAACAAGCCATACCATATATATCTCCCATGCATGACATACAGGTGTTCATTAGGCATCCTGTCTCTACCATATAAACTATAAACCAGTACACAATCACAGCTAAGCTCATATACTCCTGGCATGTGAAGTTTATTAACAAAGTAATTAGTGGGATCTAGGAAGTCTCTTATTTTGTTGTTGATGTAGTAGATGGATTTGAATCCCCCTTGGCAGAAAATCTTGCTCAGACTCTCACTAATGTCTTGTACATGTGGTAGATGTAATCTGACATAGGGGTTATTCCTGGTGCTCTTTTTCTAGTCCCTTGTTGCCAAAATATACGTTATGCTACTCTCTTGTTGTAGGTTCTGAACAATAGGCTGGAAGTGTTGGTCCACAATAACAGAGATTCTCTCTATGAGTGTTGTAATCTTACCTTCCCACACAACATCATTAAATTTTTATGTCTCTGCAAAAAGTTTAGAAAGCTTCAAGAGGTGTAAGATATACAAAAAGGAAAACTTTTTACTTATCTTTACTTTCTCTTCTTGTTGTTGTTGGCTGCCATTATTGCACCTAGGGGTACATTCTTGTGGCTGCAGATTTGACTTATTGGCTTCCAATGACTAAATAACTGATGAAGTACTATCTGTTGCTATGATTTTATTTATTTTATCTCATTCTTCTATATCACACTGACTTTACAATCCCCTTTTCATAAAACAATCAATTACATTGTTGTAGACAAAATTAAAAAACACACACACTTCCATCAGAGGCATGCCCACTACACCTTACATTCTGCAGTACTCACAATATTTGAAACAGTTTGCAGAGCAACAGAGTTTACGTACTTTCTTTACAAAAGAAGAATCTTAACTAAGCCACATCATTATTTTATAGATGAATCCAGAAATAAATTTAATAATTAGTGTTAGATTGTACAATGAATAATATGAATTTTAAATATGCCAGAAATTTCATGATTTCAAATATTTTTAAAAGATGGGTAATTTTAACTGCACAAACAGATTTAGTACATATTTATTGTAACAAATTATTTTTTTATACATTTTAGCCTAAAATATCCATCGTACACACAATCAAATTAAATTCTTTCAGTGAATCAGCCGAGAATGTTCATCAGTACCAGATTCGGGATTAATCCTTGTATCAGCTACTTCCATTGAAAGGGTTATGTTAGGAAAGGGTGTCCCATTACAGTGTGCTTCTACAGCTTCAATGGGGTGTTCTGGGTTGCTGAGTTTCATTATTTTAGGAAGCATGTAGAAGGCAGGAGTATGGGGAACAGTGGTGATTAGGATGGAGATAGACTCAGGGAAGAGGTTCTATCATGGACCTAGGCATTTGAAGAGGGACAGGGAGAGCATGCGCAACCTCTGAAATGGTTTCCTTGTACAGGAATTGTAGGTAGATGTGGCTGGCAGCAAGTGGAGCCCCTCATCCAGGAAATCCCTGTGGTTCATTAGCACAGTCATGGAGTCTTTGTTGGCAGGTAGGATAATAAGGCCAGAATCAGTATTAAGGTGGGGAATAGCACTTCTTTCTGTGGGTATGTGGTTTGTTTCCATGTTGAGGGATTTGGAGAATGATAATGAGGTAAAAGTTCGAGGTTAGAACATTCTGCAAAGTTATCAGCAGATGATCTGGGGGAGTGGGGGAGTATCAGAATTAGATGGATGAGATGAGATGGATGGATGAGATAAACGAGAAGTCTGTTTTTAAAAGTGCCTTTCCATTGCTCAGTGCCTCCTGTATGCAGTGAGTAGCAAAATATCCTAATTCATTTTGTCATTCAATCCCAGATTTCCCGTTTTCCAATATTTATGGAATATTCAATTGGTAATGGAGGAACATAGACATATTAAACAATGAAATACAAAGTATTGATGTTCCACAAGAATATTTATTTTATATTTTGTTGTGGACCATCTTTTGGCTTTCTAGGCCCTTATCAGTCAACTTCAGACTGAACGGACAGTCCAACTACGTCGATGAGAGCCTCTAGTTGTACAGTGGCAGTTGTTCCTGAAGATATATGAGATTAAAGAAACACAAAATTGTACTGCATCAATCTGACTTGGGTACAAAACAAGAAATATTATGTGGTGATGTACTGAGTTCTTTAGACTCTATAACTATGTGAGTATAAATGTATAAAGCCAATGTTTGACAGATCTAAATGCATTGAACTACAATGGTTATAAAGATATTAATTTAAATCTTTGAACTATACTCAGATTGATATTGCAACAAACACAAAGAAGGTATAAACCAGTAACACAAATATAACATTGCACTCAAAGATTAAAGGTATATGAATATAAAGGGTGAAACATTAGCCTACATCAATTGAGTAATTCCTCAGACTACTGCAGTATGTGGACAAAAATCCAACGATTGGTGATGAAATGTGAAAGAATGAGATAATAATGGAAGGAGGTGATGCTGGAGACAAAGAAAGGAAATGTACTGTGGGAAGCATCAAACGATTACATAATTTACAACAAGCATTCCATCTTAGAGTGAGTTGTTGTTGTTGTTGTGGTCTTCAGTCTTAAGACTGGCTTGATGCAAGCTTCTTCATCTCCCAATACCTACTGCAACCTACATCCTTCTAATCTGCTTAGTGTATTCATCTCTTGGTCTCCCTCTATGATTTTTACCCTCCACGCTGCCCTCCAATACTAAACTGGTGATCCCTTGATGCCTCAGAACATGTCCTACCAACCGATCCGTTCTCCTACTCAAGTTGTGCCACAAACTTCTCTTCTCCCCAATCCTATTCAATACCTTTTCATTAGTTACATGATCTACCCATCTAATCTTCAGCATTCTTCTGTAGCACCACATTTCAAAAGCTTCTATTCTCTTCTTGTCCAAACTAGTTATTGTCCATGTTTCACTTCCATACATGGCTACACTCCATACAAATACTTTCAGAAATGACTTCCTGGCACTTAAATCTATATTCGATGTTAACAAATTTCTCTTCTTCAGAAATGCTTTCCTTGCCATTGCCAGTCTGCATTTTATATCCTCTGTACTTCGAACATCATCAGTTATTTTTCTCCCCAAATAGCAAAACTCCTTTACTACTTTAAGTGTCTCATTTCCTAATGTAATCCCCTCAGCATCACCGGACTTAATTCGACTACATTCCATTATCCTCGTTATGCTTTTGTTGATGTTCATCTTATATCCTCCTTTCAAGACACTGTCCATTCTGTTCAACTGCTCTTCCAAGTCCTTTGCTGTCTCTGACAGAATTACAATGTCACCGGTGAACCTCAAAGTTTTTATTTCTTCTCCATGGATTTTAATATGTACTCTGAATTTTTGTATTGTTTCCTTCACTGCTTGCTCAATATACAGATTGAATAACATCAGGGAAAGGCTACAACCCTGTCTCACTCCCTCCCCAACCACTGCTTCCCTTTCAGACCAATCAGCAACATTCTAAAAGAGGACAGACAAGCATATTGTAGGGTGACCTTAATAGATGTGTTACATTTTCTAAGTGTCCTGTCAATAAAATGCAGTCTTTGGTTAGCCTTCCCCACAACATTTTCTGTTTGTTCTTGCCAATTTAAGTTGTTTGTAATTGTAATTCCTAGGTATTTAGTTGAATTTACAGCCATTAGGTTCAACTGATTTATCGTGTAACCAAAGTTTAATGGATTCCTTTTACACTCATGTGGATGACCTCATGCTTTTCATTATTTAGGGATAATTGCCAATTTTTACACCATACATACATCTTTTCTAAATCGTTTTGCAATTTTTTATCCTCTGATGTCTTTACTAGTCAATAAATGACATCATCATCTGCAAACAACCTAAGACGACTGCTCCAATTGTCTCCCAAATCATTTATATGGATAAGGAACAGGAGAGGGCCTATAACACTACCTTGGGGAATGCCAGAAATCACTTCTATTTTGCTTGATGACTTTCTGTCACTTACTATGAACTGTAATCCCATCACACTGAGCTAGATAATGATAGCTATCACCTTGAAGATATGAATCCATGTGAATTGGTTCCTACAAATGGCATGTCCCATACCATCAACCTTCCTCCCATCCAACACATCAAGAAAGGGAAGATAGCCATACTTTTAAATCTCCACAATGAAGTGAATAGTTGGGTGGATTGAATTTGGATGTTCCAAGAAGCTGTTTAAATTATCACTTCCATGAGGCCAAACAACAAAAGTATCACCCCCATATCTAAGAAAGCACAGAGGTTTCAGTGTTGCTGACTCTAGTGTACATTCCTCAAAATCTTCCAAAACAGAATGGCAATAATAGGTGTCAAAGGGCTCCCTTTGCAACTCCATCTGTCCATTCATAGAACTCACCGTTGAATAAAAAGTAAGTGGAAGTCAAAATATGCCAAAATAGGTTTGTTAATTCAACACCAGTCCTAACCTCAATGAAATGTAATGAATCAGATAGAGAGGGACCACATAAACACTTACCAAAATAGTGGTGATTCAAGTGCAACCCCTCTAATCAATGTAAGAAACCCTCCAAGTTATAAATGTGATGCACATATCAACTTATTATTGGGCTCAATATATAAAACAATGTGTTTTACTATATGGTGTGTTGTTGCAACGATGTTACTGACAGCAGATGTTAAGATCTTCAGAAGGCCTTATAATCTAGGGAGACAGCACAAAAAGAGTTATGCAATGTGCTAAATCAGACAGTGAACACTGCACCATTTGAACACAAGCTTACATGCCTAACACAACCATAACATTGCTCTTGTCTGTGGGGAAGACAATAACATCAGAATCCACCCAGGATGACTGCAAAGCAGCCATCTCAATTGCTGTAATATCAGCCTTGTGTAGGTGTGCCTCCGTTAACAAATGATATGTTTCTCTCCCAACCCTCTGAGCAGGTCTAAGAAGTTGACTGAGTCTGCTCCCAGCTCATCATTGACATTAGTAAACATAAACATTTATTTAATGTATATAGGAAAGTAACATCTACAGAGAAAGTAATACCTGCCAATTCCCAGTGTCCCGTACCACACAAACATACAACCTTCCATCCCCTGGTGTACCACCTTCTATTTATAACACAGACTAAATCAGATTTCCAACATGAATTAAAAATTGTTAAAGAAATTGCATACACAATAATATACTTAGGAGGATGAGTGGACAGAGAAAAACAGCGCTTTTGTTTCCTCCTCAGAAGGCAAATTGGTCTCCACGTTATGTGTTGGAAGGACTTCAGACGCATTTGTCAGCAAACTAAAATCTAGGAAATACACAGTCGCTTTCTACATACTGTTACCCACTTACTGTTCACCAATGATGACAAGACTTCAGAATGAATTTTTGTGACTAAACTTTCGTCTGAAATATTGTTGGACTTCTTAACCTCAAGTTTTAAATAATTACCACCATTGCCTTTTTTGGGACTGACTGAGTTTTATGGTTGTTGCTGTAGTGGCCATACATATGCTAGCCAAATATCTACATAAGTTAATGATACAAAAAATTGGCCACTGTGAACATCACATTAAAAACTCTCGGAGGTTCATTAAGAAAATCAAACAAATTAGGGTTGGCCTAAACACTACAGAGGGGTCCAGAAAAATGAACATTCTCTTTGATAATCAATATCTTTTGAACAAAATGACATATTATTGCAATTTTGCATGGTAGCATCTTCCATTGTTTTCTCAACAGATCTTGGCATATGTTTTCCAGTAGCTGACAGTGCAGCAATGATTGAAGTAAGATTGTCATTTGAACAAGACAAGGCCATATTGAAGCGGTACTGGAAGTGTGAAAATACGATGGAGGTACAACATTAATGGTATAATGTGTGTGGAATTCAGCCACTAACACATGCAACAGTTTATCATATTCAGGATAAATTGGAGGCTGATGGTACTGTTCAGAATGCACATAAGGAAAAGTCTAGCTGTTTTGCAACATTTTACTATGCTGCCTCAAATATCTGTGAAGTAGGGTGCATGTGAAGGCAAGGTTAGCCGATCCAGCATATAATTAATTCTGAAGGCTGTGAAGTGGAAAGTATATATTCCAAGATCACTGTGTGCTATAAATGAGGATGACTTGCGTCCAAGGCTGGAGTACTGTGGGTGGTTTGAAGACATGTTTTGTGAAGGTAAACAGTTTGCAGGGATGGGTATCTGGTCCGAGAAGGTGCAATTTAAAATTGAATGGTATGCTATGACTGCATGTACTGGGCTCCTGAAAATCCTCACATGTTATGTGAACAAGCATGTTAATCTACTGGGAGTTAATGTGTAGTGTGGTCTGTAATCACATGAGTTGACTGCCCATTCTTATTTGGAGGTACTGTGCTGGTGAGGTGTATCTCCATATGCTGCATACAATGATTTTATCTGCCATCTGAGAGGTGTTTTGAAATGAAAGACTTTATCCACAACAAGATGGCACTCTGTCTCACTACCACAGAGATGTCAGAGCCTACTTGGATGAAAATCTACCTGGATGATGGATAGGTCAAAGAGGAGCTTTTGAGTACCCACATGGGCTCCAGACCTTACATCTCAAGACTTCTACCTAAGGGAGACCTTGGAAAAAGAAGTTTGTCAACAGAAGCCATCTACAATGAACAAGCTATGAGAAACCATTGAGGCTATCCTGTGTGGCTATCGCACCAGCAACACTGACAGCCGTGGTTTGGTCAACAGTTCAGTAGCATCGACATTGGCTGCTAATGGGGCTCAATGGAACACACAAAATAACCCTTCCTCCCATGCAAGAATTGTAATGGTATGTCATTTTGTTCCATTAATATTGACTATCAAAGACTGGCTATATTTTTCTGGACCCTTCTGTACTTCTCCAGAGTGAAATTTACAATTAGTTTAAACTTTGATCATAATTCATCGTACTGGAACTAAATGATATCCATACATTGTCTTCATGGGATGCTGACAATTTCTTAGCTGCTTTTTCTAGTATAGATTCTCTCCTAACCTTCTTGATGGATTTATGAAATTTAGTAAACAATGCCAATATGATGACCAGTAATCCCTGTTTTAATACTGACACTGTTGATGTCGACTGAGATTGAAGTGGTGAAGGACTACAGCCAGGTACTACAAAGGAATCATCCTAGCTTTTGCCTGAAGTGATTCAGGAAAATCATGAAAAATTGAAGTCGGTGATTTGAACCATATGAGTCTGATCAACAAGTCTCTGAGCTCCAACATTAGGCACATTGTGGAGCACCTTAGCAAGATAGCATTCAGGTGTAGAAAGAAAGCCAATGCACACTTGGCATGTCTGCCAGGAGCCTCATCTGAGAGTGGAGGTGGACTTCCCTGCAGCTATCAAGTATGCAGTTTGCAGTCATGTGCAAGTTGTGACTCATGTCTGTGCCAATGATTCTTGTTGAATGGGTCCTGAGGCCATCTTCAGTTCCTACAAGCAGTTGGTGGAGGTGGTGAAGCCTGCTGGTTTCTCACATGGGTGCAAGCAGAGCTCACAATTGGTGAAATTGTTCCTGGAGTTAATCAGGATCCTTTGGTTCGGAGGTGAGTGGAGGGACTCAGCCACAGACTTCATCAACTCTGTGACAGTCTTGGCTGCAGATTTCTAGACCTGTGTTATTGGGTGGGGATTTGTAAGACTCCCCTTAATAGGACAGTGGTGCCCTCTACAAAGGAAGCAGGTGCTCAGGTAGCAGAGCAGTTGAGAGTGAACATGGTGCTTTTTGTGCTAGGTGGTAGTTTGAAGTACTCACCAATTCACACACAACAAAACCAGACTGCATTCAGAGTAAGGACACTTTTACTATCAAAATTATATCATTAAATTGTCAAAGTATTCATAACAATGTTTCTGAATTTAATGTCCTCCAGGAAAGTTCTCATGATCAGATTATTCTTGGGACTGAGAGCTGGTGGAAGTCTGAAGACTGAGATATTTAGTGAGTCATGGAACACATATTGAAAACATAGATTAGATGCCATAGGAAGGGAAGTGTTTATTGCAGCTAACAAAAATATTGTCTCTATTGAGCTTGAAGTTGAGTGTGACAGTGAAGTTATCTGGTCATGTATAACAGGTCTAGGTAAAACCAAGTTAATTGTTGGATGTTTTTACTATCAACATCATTTCACTGTGACAGTTCTAGAATTTTCTGAAGAAAGTCTACAGTCAGTAGTGCATAGATACCCAGATCATGCAGTAATAGCTGGAGCCAACTTTAACCTACCAAATGTAGACTGGGACATTTATGGATTCATTGTGGGGGCTACAGACAGACATTCTGCCAAGTACTTTTGAACATGTTTTCTGAAGATTATTGTTAGCAGCTTGTTTGGCAGCCCACATACAATGGAAATATCTTAGACCATGCACCTGGAAACAGGCCAGACCTTGATGACAGTTTCACTTCCATACATGGCTACACTCCATATAAATACTTCCAGAAATGACTTCCTGACATTTAAATCCATACTCGATGTTAACAAATTTCTCTTCTTCAGAAAAGCTTTCCTTGCCATTGCCAGTCTACATTTTATATCCTCTCTACTTCGACCATCATCAGTTATTTTGCTCCTCAAATAGCAAAACTCCTTTACTACTTTAAGTGTCTCATTTCCTAATGTAATTCCCTCAGCATCATCCGACTTAATTCGACTACATTCCATTATCCTCGTTTTGCTTTTGTTGATGTTCATCTTATACTCTCCTTTCAAGACACTGTCCATTCCATTCAACTGCTCTTCCAAGTCCTTTGCTGTCTCTGACAGAATTACAATGTCATTGGCGAACCTCAAAGTTTTTATTTCTTCTCCATGGATTTTAATACCCACTCCGAATTTTTCCTTTGTTTCCTTTATTGCTTGCTCAATATACAGATTGAACAACATCGGGGAGAGGCTACTCTTATAACAGCCATCCGGTTTCTGTACAAATTGTAAATAGCCTTTTGCTCCCTGTATTTTACCCCTGCCACCTTTAGAATTTGAAAGAGAGTATTCAAGTCAACATTGTCAAAAGCTTTCTCGAAGTCTACAAATGCTAGAAACGTAGGTTTGCCTTTCCTTAATCTTTCTTCTAAGATAAGTCGTAAGGGCAGTATTGCCTCACGTGTTCCAGTGTTTCTACGGGATCCAAACTGATCTTCCCCGAGGTTGGCTTCGACTAGTTTTTCCATTCGTCTGTAAAGAATTC
Organism: Schistocerca serialis cubense; assembly: GCF_023864345.2. NCBI lineage: Eukaryota > Metazoa > Arthropoda > Insecta > Orthoptera > Acrididae > Schistocerca > Schistocerca serialis. The sequence continues at coordinate 521,532,633 of NC_064644.1, forward strand.
ATGTTAGTATTTTGCAGCTGTGACTTCTTAAACTGATAGTTCGGTAATTTTCACATCTGTCAACACCTGCTTTCTTTGGGATTGGAATTATTATATTCTTCTTGAAGTCTGAGGATATTTCGCCTGTTTCATACATCTTGCTCACCAGATGGTAGAGTTTTGTCAGGACTGGCTCTCCCAAGGCCATCAGTAGTTCCAATGGAATGTTGTCTACTCCGGGGGCCTTGTTTCGACTCAGGTCTTTCAGTGCTCTGTCAAACTCTTCACGCAGTATCGTATCTCCCATTTCATCTTCATCTACATCCTCTTCCATTTCCATAATATTGTCCTCAAGCACATTGCCCTTGTATAGACCCTCTCTATACTCCTTCCACCTTTCTGCTTTCCCTTCTTTGCTTAGAACTGGGTATCCATCTGAGCTCTTGATTTTCATACAAGTGGTTCTCTTTTCTCCAAAGGTCTCTTTAATTTTCCTGTAGGCAGTATCTATCTTACCCCTAGTGAGATAAGCCTCTATATCCTTACATTTGTCCTCTAGCCATCCCTGCTTAGCCATTTTGCACTTCCTTTCGATCTCATTTTTGAGACGTTTGTATTCCTTTTTGCCTGCTTCATTTACTGCATTTTTATATTTTCTCCTTTCATTAATTAAATTCAATATTTCTTCTGTTACCCAAGGATTTCTACCAGCCCTCGTCTTTTTACCTACTTGATCCTCTGCTGCCTTCACTACTTCATCCCTCAAAGCTACCCATTCTTCTTCTACCGTATTTCTTTCCCCCATTCCTGTCAATTGCTCCCTTATGCTCTCCCTGAAACTCTGTACAACCTCTGGTTCTTTCAGTTTATCTAGGTCCCATCTCCTTAAATTCCCACCTTTTTGCAGTTTCTTCAGTTTTAATCTACAGTTCATAACCAATAGATTGTGGTCAGAGTCCACATCTGCCCCTGGAAATGTCTTACAATTTAAAACCTGGTTCCTAAATCTCTGTCTTACCATTATATAATCTATCTGATACCTTTTAGTATCTCCAGGGTTCTTCCATGTATACAACCTTCTTTCATGATTCTTAAACCAAGTGTTAGGTATGATTATGTTGTGCTCTCTGCAAAATTCTACCAGGCGGCTTCCTCTTTCATTTCTTAGCCCCAATCCATATTCATCGACTATGTTTCCTTCTCTACCTTTTCCTACACTTGAATTCCAGTCACCCATGACTATTAAATTTTCGTCTCCCTTCACTATCTGAATAATTTCTTTTATTTCATCATACATTTCTTCAATTTCTTCGTCATCTGCAGAGCTAGTTGCCATATAAACTTGTACTACTGTAGTAGGTGTGGGCTTCGTATCTATCTTGGCCACAATAATGCGTTCACTATGCCATTTGTAGTAGCCCACCCGCATTCCCATTTTCCTATTCATTATTAAACCTACTCCTGCATTACCCCTATTTGATTTTGTGTTTAAAACCCTGTAGTCACCTGACCAGAAGTCTTGTTCCTCCTGCCACCGAACTTCACTAATTCCCACTATATCTAACTTCAACCTATCCATTTCCCTTTTTAAATTTTCTAACCTACCTGCCTGAATAAGGGATCTGACATTCCACGCTCCAATCCGTAGAACGCCAGTTTTCTTTCTCCTGATAACGACATCCTCCTGCGTAGTCCCCGCCCGGAGATCCGAATGGGGGATTATTTTACCTCCGGAGTATTTTACCCAAGAGGACGCCATCATCATTTAATCATACAGTAAAGCTGCACGCCCTCAGGAAAAATTACGGCTGTAGTTTCCCCTTGCTTTCAGCCATTCGCAGTACCAGCACAGCAAGGCCATTTTGGTTATTGTTACAAGGCCAGATCAGTCAATCATCCAGACTGTTGCCCTTGCAACTACTGAAAAGGCTGCTGCCCCTCTTCAGGAACCACACGTTTGTCTGGCCTCTCAACAGATACCCCCCTCCATTGTGGTTGCACCTACGGTACGGCTATCTGTATCGCTGAGGCACGCAAGCCTCCCCACCAACAGCAAGGTCCATGGTTCCTATGATTATGAAAGTTAATAAATCAGTAAAGAAGTCTAGGAGAGTGTTTCTACTAGAAAGAGCAGATAAGCAGCTGTCAGAATTTCACTTAGACAGGGAACTGTCACTGCTTGGTTCCAATAAGATGGACAAATAGGTATTATGACAAAGTTTAAACAGATTGTAGATCATGGTCTGAAGAACTATGTGCCTAGCAAGTGGACTTTATGTCTGGTTTGTGATTAGTACATCACCATAATTAAACATAGTATCCCAAAACTTTAGATCAAAACATAAATGAGATATCTGATGTTCCTTCTGTTCAACTTCAGATACCTGTGCCACATTATTAACACTGTTATTATTGTCAAATTGTGAATGAAAATTGGGGGTCATGTGCTTGTTGTCTTTGCTCACCACAAAACTATGGACCTTCATTGAGGTGGAGTTTCCCAAGTAGTTACCTCTATAAATATTTCTTCTATTAGATTGCTTATGGTTATCCCCATTATTGCTATTCTGCTGATGTTCAAAATTTATGTCTCTATTACCATTTTGACCCTAATAGAAATTACCACTATCTCTATTCCTGTAGTTATTGCCATTGTGATCTCTATCATTTCAATTATTATGGTACATGCTTTTTTCTTCTGTCTTATCCAGCCTGTCAACATATCATAAAAATTGTTCAAGACAATTGTCAGGTCCATGTACTAAATCCCACTGCAAACTTTCTGGTAATTTCATTTTGAGTGCATCAATCAATGTCATTTCATCAAGTGGTTTGTTGAGGTGTCTTAGTTTCTTAGGTTGATTCTTACAGAACTCTTTCAATGTACCATCCATATTCCCATAATTTGGATCATTCAAAAATTCACTTTTAATTTTCCCTTGTTTAGCTTCCAACCAAAATGTATTTAGAAAGCTTTTTTTGAAACTTTGGTGCATTTCCCAATGACTTAAATTTAGATTTACCCATGACGGAGCTTCACCTACAAGCCATCTTTTAACAAATTTAATTCTTTGCTCATTGCTCATGCCCGGCACAAAACTATCTATACAGTCATGTAGAAAATCCACTGGATGTAAATTGTCTGATTGAGAACTTTTGATCGGAATGTTGGACCACACAATACCATTGTTTGAACACAGATTTTTGTGAGTACAGTTTTTCTGAACTGTTGAAATTTTTTTATCTAAAACATTTACATTAGTTTCCATATTGTTTTCAACATTTAAAATTTTTTGATCTAAACTACTTAAGTTCTGTTCCATTTTTTCCACTATGGCCTTGTGTTCAACTCTGATGTCATTAACATTCTTCCTCTGTCTTGCAGATTTGGCAACTAACTCATTTGCCAAAATAATAAATTTATTTTGTAAGATATCTACTTTTTTGTTCACACTTTTTAATCCCTGTGACAACCAATTTTTTAGCTCCAAAACCCGATAACTAAATTGGTCTACTTGGTATTGTATCCTTTCCATTTTACTATTGTTTTCAGTTTTTGGGTATTTGATTGTCCTTGTAGTGAAGTAAATTTGATATCATTGTCCATCCTTATTTCAGTTAACTGCTTGCTGACTATGCTTTCACTCATTTCAAACATGTCCTAAATGAGTCCTACAGCTTTCACTTCTACATCACTACTACCCTCATCTCTATTCACTTTGCAAACAATCACATGAGTCCACAAACAAATTAATTTCTCAAATAGTTCATACTTATCTTTCCCTTTCTTGATGTCCCTTATCATAGTTATAAAGTTCCAGTCATTGTCAGTAGTATCTCATTACTGTGGATATGTCTTTATTGGGCAGTCCTCAGTCTTCTTTCTTCGAGTGTTTAAACTTCTTTTGCAACAGACAAAACTTCATCATCAGTTATTTGATCCCGGCTGAGCTTCCAATTGTAATCTTTCCCTCCCTCACGTCACCAGTTGATTTTCACTCTTTTCATAATTGACTCATTTCATAAGCTTCAAGAGGAGTAAGATTTACAAATAAACTTTTTTTACTTATCATCTTTTCTTATAGTTGACTCCAGTTTGTCACGTCAAGGACTTGATTCTTGAGGCTGAAATTTTTGATATTGTAGGTTCCAAATGACATGATGATGTTTAAGTAAGCCTGCTCCAAATTTATCTTTTGTTTCCCTTTTTATATGTCACATTCTTCTGTATCACACCATCTTTACAATTTCCACTCTTATATCACCACAAATGACATTGTTATTTCCAAACATAAAAACACATCCAATCACATCAGAGGCATCCCCACTAATAATCCATTCTGGGTACTAACGATATACCAAAGAGTTTGCAAATATTGTTGACAAATGAATCATCACTAATTTATATCATTATTTTATAAATGAATCCAGAACTAAACATAATAAATATCATCAGATTGTGCAATTAATAATAGGAATTTTAAGTGTGCCAGATATGTCCTAATTTCAAATGTTTCTAAAAGAAGAGTAATTTTAACTGTACATATAGGGGTAGTACATATTCATTTTGACAAAGAAAATGAAATAATTTCTTTTTATACATTTTAGCCTGAAATATAATACATTGTATACAAAACCATATGAAATTCATTTAGTTAAACAGCTGAGGTAATATTAACACGTACAAGATACAAAATATCTTTGGTATAAGATTACTTCTGTTGAATGAAGGTAATGTTGGAGGAAGGTGTCCCTTTACAACATGATACCATATTCTTGAATCCTATCTGTTGACACAATCTGTTTCTTGTCTCATTTCATAAGCAGAAATACTTTTTATGTTTCTTAACAACCCATTTAAAACAGTTTTCTGACTTCCAGAACACTTACTATATCATCTGAACTTTTCAGCTACTGTTTCCTACAGGTACATAAACTCTTTTTATATTTAACATATGAAAACATTCTTTGTTTCCCAATATCTTTGTCCTATAACACTAACTTGCAATAATTTGCTAGCATCAATCACTCTTAACTGGTAGCAATTCATTTGTACTATATAGGTAGCACTTATTCACCATTTCTTTACAGTAATAAAAGTATTCAAATTTTAACTTTAAGGCCATTGATGTTATTTGTGTCACAATCTTTATTTAAAAATACATTTTTAAAGGGACAAGAGAGGAAGAAAATAGTGCACTTACATTTTCGGGAGTGGCCTGATTTTGGGTGTCCAACAACAACTGATGTGATGCTACAGTTCTGTCAAATTGTGCGGCATCAGATCTTGTTATCAAGTGCAGGGCTCACTGTGGTTCACTGCAGGTAAAGTGAGATAAATTGATATATTTAATTTACTGTTTTTGCCAGTTTTATTTCTTTTTGTGAAATCAAAAAGCCAGGTAGTTGACATGTATGTAGAAGTTGATGGAATCATTAATAAACTTGGTGGGTAAATTTCATGCTGGCCAACAGTGGAACAGGTGAACTGTATGCACACCTGCCAATATGGGCAACTGTCAGCTATATAATTGAATGACGACTTGAAAATTTGTCCTGGACCAGGACTCGAACCCAGATTTCTGGTTTATTGTGAGAGGTTACTTAACCAGTAGGCTATCTGAGCATGCTCTATGGCCAGAACCAAATATCCATGTATCATCAGCCACATGTCTGCAGCCTGTGCTCATATACATCCATTATGAATTTTACCATACAGGGGAGACCTTTTCATCAAATGTCACGTGCTTGGTGTCAGTGGATAAATGTAATATTGAAGGACCTGTGTTGTTCACAAGTATGATGCAATGTTTCTTCAGAAATGCATGCAATACATAGTAATAGTAATTCTTACCAACACAGGCACTGCAATATCTGCCAACACAGGGCAAGTGACTTCCAGTTAAAATGTCTGCCCTGTAAGGGAAAATATGTAATGGATATACACTGAAGTGCCAAAGAAACTGGTATAAGCATGTGTATTCAAATACAGAGATATATAAACAGGTAGAATATGGCACTATGGTCGGCAATGCCTATATAAGACAACAAATGTCTGGTGCAGTTGTTAGATCGGTTACTGCTGCTGTAATGGAAGGTTATCAAGATTTAAATGAGTTTGAACATGGGGCCATAGTTGGCACATGAGCAGTGAGACACAGCATCTCTGAAGTAGTGATGAAGTGGGGATTTTCCCATATGACCATTTCACAAGTGTATGGTGAATATAAGGAATCCAGTAAAACATCAAATCTCGACATTACTGTGGCCAGAAAAAGATCCTGCAAGAGTTTTGGTCCCCAATGACAACTGCAGAGACTCATTCAATGTGACATAAGTGCAACCATTCGCCAAATTGCTGCAGATTTCAGTGCTGGGCCATCAGTAAGTGTCAGTGTGTTGTAATAGAACATATTAAAGGCTTTACTTTACCGAAGTATGTGATACCCGCCAAATTCAACCAGTTTAACGAGTATTTATGATTATAGAAAAGTTATTGTGTATGTTAACAATGATTGCACAACATGTCTCCATAAACAGTCAACCCATTAAATCATACTGAATAACTGACCCACACAAAAGTTAATATCACTTGATCACTGATACAGCAAATGTCATCATGTAAAAACACTAAGTTTATCTTAAATAATTAATATGAAGTACGAAAAATAGTAGCCAACTTAGGTATTTTGGATCTCCTTAAATAAAAATCACCCAGTGAAACCTATTTGTTCACTAGGAGTGTTTTCACTCAGTATTCACGTAATCAATCCTATTTTAGACGAAAACCAATGTAATTCTTAATAATTCATGTTACTTACTTATTTATGCAAATTAGAGAAGTCAATTGACAAACTTCTAAAAAAATGGCCTTTTTGTAACAGAGAATTATTCTGTCAAGTCAACAAATCTGTCTGTCATTTTCATAACATGTTAAATTATGTCACTCGATGCAAATTAATAACTTATCTGCACAAATTATGATAACAGATGTACATGTGACTTATAAACTATATCTCTTTGTAGTAGTTCTTTGACAATGTTATAAATACAAGCAGCAAGAAGGGTCGAGGAGGCAGTCGGAATGTCACTCTGGTAAAGTGTGTTTGTGTGTTATTGTTTGAGGTGGATAAACAATGCAAAGATCATGTAATGGAAGTACTACTTTGTGTTGTGTCATGGTCTTTGGTAGACAGTGGAATTAAGATGGCCACCATAATAAATATTTGAAGGTTACATATTTGTTGGTTTCGCTCGTTCTTTATCATCAAAAGCACATAAAAAACACGGGACCTCATGTTTTTAACCCTAGACAACCAGATTTAGAGCCAGCATCAGCATCGAGACACAGCAGCGATCCAGCAAGCAGCAGCGATTACTACAACGCATTTTAATGGTGCCAACCTAACATCAAGTGCTAACAAGCTCCGTAAATGGGAGTGAAATAGTGCGATTACAGCAATTAGCTATATCAACGACTAGGCGACCATTACAGTGTGAACCACTCAATGAAACATCATCAGTGTGGTCTTTTGGAGCTGAAGGCCCACTCTTGTATCCTTGATGACTGCACAACACAAGGCTTTATGCCTTGCCTGGGCCTGCCAACACTGACATTGCCTGGGCAGATGAGTCTTGTTTAAAACTATATCAAGCAGATGGACATGTACAGGTATGTAGACAACATCATGGATTTATGGACCTTGCAAGTCAGCAGGGGATTGTTGAAGCTGGTGGAGACTCTGAAATGGTGTGAGGTCTATGGAATTGGAGTGACATGGGACTGGTGATACATCTAGTTACCACTCTGACAGGTGATGCATACATAAGCATCCCTGATCACCTGTATCCATTCATGTCCATTGTGCATTTTGACAGACTTGGGCAATTCCTGCAGGACAATGCAACACTTTACACGTCCATAATTCCTACAGAGTGGCTCCAGGAACACTCTTCTGAGCTTAAACACTTCTGCTGGCCATCAAACTCCCCAGAAATGAAAATTATTGAGCATATCTGGATGCCTTACAACATGCTGTTCAGAAGAGATCTCCACCCCCCTTATTTTTACGGATTTATGGACAGCCCTACAAGATTCAGGGGGACAATTCCCTCCTACTTCAGACATTAGTTGAATCCATGCCAAGTGATGTTGTTGCACTTCTGCATGCTCGGGGGGGGGGGGGGGGGGGCATACATGATGATATGCAGGTGTACCAGTTTCTTTGGCTCTTCAGTGAATGGCTGCATGCAGGTTTTAGACACATGTTGATGACATATGGAAGTTTGGGTCTGGCTGTGGGGTGTCTAATGGTTTGTGATAAGTGGAAAATCTGGGAAATCCGGAACAAATTTTCATTGTCACCATTCAGTTATATAGCTGATAATTGTTGGTATTCACAACTATGAATACATTTCATCTACTTCATAATGGCTGTAGCCACCAGAATGCCTGTTCCTTTGGATATGAGTGTGTGTCTGAAGGAACATTGCATCATACCTCTGAACACCACATGCACTTCAATATTGTATTCCAATAGCTCTTGTCAGCCTACAGAAAATGCATCATGTGATAGCTGTAAAATGACATATTGTGACATAGATCTGTCATTATTATCATGGAATATGTGATGAAAGTACATTGGGAAATGAAATATGCCTCTAAGAAGGACTAAGCATAACAAAAACAATAGAGGAGTCTCATTGTGGATGCACATGAAATTGGTTCTTTCAAAATGCACACAAGATAGGATCAGCACCACTTTAAGTTTGTTTGTTGAATACAGTTTTGTCTACATTAAAGTATTACCACTGGGCGATAGTAAGGAAATGAAGAAAGACTTGGATAAAATTTCTACTCACAGGGGAACCTTTGCATTGCATCCCATCAGATTTAGTGGTAAGATGGTCCAGTGGGTAGCCAATCAAAAAACTGAACACAGATCAAGCATGAAAACAAGAAGAAGGTGTACTGAACTGTGAAAAAAAGCAAAATAGAAGCAGCGAATGGTCCATGCTCAACAAGTACAACATTAAGTAAGGTGCAACAGACATAGCATTGGGGTTAAGTGGCCAGTGTTACAGCACAAAGAGGATAAGCTGGGTTCTAAACCCCATCATGCCACTTATTTATTTCTTTTTTACAACTGTATGAACTGTCTGCATGACCATTTAAATGTTTGTTCTCTTTCTGTATTCGTGGCAGTTGTCATACTATACATTGGTTATAGAATATAAGTCACATGATAAGAATACATTACCATCACAAGTAAATGTGATGAATAGCAACAGCAGGGGAGATACCTCATATACACCTCACAGAAATGAGAACAAAAAATAAACAGATGTGAAATATGTTGCAGCATAGAATTCAAGAGTCAAAACTTCAAAAATGGAATACAACTTCAAAAACATTAAAAACGTATGTTTTGACAGAGCACAGAGAAACTGTTGCATTCATTTGTTGCAGCTCATGTGACAAACTATTATGTTTTTATTATTTCCTATTTAGTGATCACATTCAAATTCATATGAACACCAAAATTGGGCAAGGAGACATATCTCATTCACTCACCAGGCATACAAACTAAGTCCTATCATAAGCTGTGTATGACACAGCAAACATGTTTTCTGGTGGAGGATTCTGTTGACTTGTCAACATGTCACATCAAAGGTTTGTGGTTCCTATTCAAAAGCCACTTCCTTTCAGCTATTGATAGGGTAGTTGTGCGAATCAATTTTCATTAAAGGTCCTTGCCTTACACCTTGTTATTGCAAAGACATTACACCACAACACAGACATAAATTTGAAAAAAGAAGGAAAAAAGTCATGAGGGAGCTCTGAATATGGCTCACCCACTTTGCACTCCAATGCCATGACCATTTCATCATAACATCATCACTTCTCATCTCCACTCAATGTTGCATTTGTTGGGCTTTGACTGTTCACTGTTTCAACTGTACTTTTTTTCACAGTTCAGTACACTTTCTTCCTGTTTTCATGTTTGATCTACGTTCAGTTTTTGATGGGCTGCCCACTGGGCCCTCTTACCATTAAATCTGAGGGGGGTGTGATTGGATGTTTTCCCTTGTCAGTGTAATGAATGGCAACTCTCTCAAATGTGGATATATGCAAGAAAGAGAAATAACCCAATAGTAGCCTGTTACAAGATTAGTTGTGAACATCTTGAACACATTACATCTTGTAAGTATATATGGGTAATTCCTAAGAAGCAATGTAAAATGGCACATTAAAATAAAATCAGTATTAGGGACAGAAAATGGAAAACTTAGATTTGTTGGAAGGGTTCTGGTAAATTTCAGTGGATATATAAAGACAGTAACATAGAAGATGCTAGTGTGACTATTTCTAAAGTATTATCTCAGTGTTTGCAGTCCTTGCTAAGGAGTTATGACAACAAATGTTCAACAAATTCAGAGACACTCCCCTAAGATTGTGACAAACCTGGATAACCCATGCAGAAGTGCAACAGAAATGCATGGGGAGCTGAAATTGGAATCCTTGGAAAAATATGTTGTAGTTGTGTTGGATAAATTTAGAAAACCTGTATACAAAGAAGGCTCTGCAGCCATTACGTGATCACCATTGTATTTCTCACATTGGGATCATGAGAATAAGATGAAAAAGATTTCACTATGCATGAAGCATATATACAGTCATTTTCCTTTGCTCTGTATGCAAACAGAAAAGGCAGAAAATGAATAATATCAGTACAAAGTGTCCGGTAATATTCACTGTATAATGGCTTATGGAGTATATATGTAAATGGAGAGGAAGGTTGTGTAAAGGCATCACTGCAGAGTAAGAGGTAGTGGATACGGAAAAGAAGTCCTATAGATGGCAGATGTTTGGATGACAGGCCATACTCAAAATTAATACCAGTTAACTGACAGGCACAAGTTTCAGACATTCAGAGGGCAATGGAATATGATTTGAACTTTCCTATGTCCAGATGCTCAGTTTCAGAATCTCTTGAAGTTACACTCTTATGCTTACACTGTTCTGTGGGTGCTGATATACATATGATATTGACTTACGAATTCCATTTCAATCTAGACAAAGTAGACCAGCTAATCCATTTGTAGAGATGCTCTGTCTAAATTCAAATAATGTGGTCTGTTGTTATGTACTTCCAAGTCAAAGTGTGGTGCTGCTGCTTATGGTAGATGCAGCTCCCCACAGTAGTCTATGGTGTGTGAGCCTCTTTATCTCCGTATAGCTACTGCAACATACATCCGTCTGAACCTTCTCATTATAGTCAAGCCTTGGTCTCCCTATACAATTTTTGCCAGCCACACATCTATTCATTATCGAAATGACAATTCTTTGATGTCTCAGGATGTGTCTGATCAACTGATCCCTTCTTTTATTTAAGTTGCACCATACATTTATTTTCTCCCAATTCAATTCAGTATCTCCTTATCTGTTTTCTGATCTACCCATCCAATCTTCCACGTTCTTGTGTTGCACCACATTTCAAAATCTTCCATTCTCTGATTTTCTGAACTGTTTATCATCCATGTCTGACTTCCACACAAGACTACACCTGCATGAAAGATGTCCTAACATTTAAATTTATGTTCACTGTTAGCAAATTTCTCTCATTTTGAACTGCTTTTCTTGCTGTTGCCACTCTGCATATTATCATCTCTACTTCAGCAATCATCAGTTTTTTTACTACTCAAATAACAAATCTCATCTACAACAATACCAGAGAAGGAAAGTTGCTACTCACCATATAGTGGAGATGCTGAGTCACGATAGGCACAATAAAAGGATTCACACACTCATAACTTTTGGCCATTAAGTCCTTTGTCAGCAGTAGACACACATACACACACGCACACACACGCACTCATGCACATACAACTTGCACACATGCATGAAGTCTCAGAGAGCTGAAACTACACTGCGAGCAACAGCACCAGTGCATCATGGGAGTGGCGACTGGGTGGGGGTAAGGAGGAGGCTGGGGCAGGGAGGGGGAGGGATAGTATGGTGGGAGTGGTGGACAGTGAAGTGTTGCAGTTTAGACAGAGGGCCCTGAAATGAGAAATGTCCTACCCACTATCCTTCCCACCCCTCCTACCGTGGTATTCCGCCGTCCACCGAACCTACGGAATATACTTGTCCATCCTTACACAACCCCTGCTCCCTATCCCTTACCTCATGGCTCATACCCCTGTAATAGACCTAGATGCAAGACCTGTCCCATACATCCTGCTACCACCATCTACTCCAATCCGGTCACTAACATCACCTATCCCATCAAAGGCAGGGCTACCTGTGAAACCAGTCATGTGATTTACAAGCTAAGCTGCAACCATTGTGCTTCATTCTATGTAGGCATGACAACCAACAAGCTGTCTGTCTGCATGAATGGCCACCGACGAACTGTGGCCAAAAGACAAGTGGACCACCCTGTTGCTGAACACGCTGCCAAACACGATACCCCTCATCTCAATGAATGCTTCACAGCCTGTGCCATATGGATCCTTCCCTCCAACACCAGCTTTTCTGAATTGTGTAGGTGGGAACTTTCCCTGCAATACATCCTACATTCCCGTAACCCTCCTGGCCTCAACCTTCGTTAGTAACTGTCCTCACCCACCCAGCCCCCTCTCTGCTCCCATTCCAGCACTACACAGTCATCATTTCACCGCCACACCCAATCTTTTAATTTATTTTTATTTTTATTTCTCTCTTTTCCACTACTTACGTCCTACCCTCTCCACACCTTCTCTCCTGCCCCCCCGTCTAAACTGCAACACTTCACTGTCTGCCAGTCCCACCATACTATCCCTCTCTCTCCCAGCCCCAGTCTCCTCCTTACCCCCACCCAGTCACCACTCCCATCGTGCACTGGTGTTGCTGCTCGCAGTGTAGTTTCAGCTCTCTGAGACTGCAGACATGTGTGCAAGTTGCATTTGCGTGAGTGTGTGTGTGCGTGTGTGTATGTGTGTCTACTGCTGACAAAGGCCTTAATGGCCGAAAGCTATGAGTGTGTGAATCTTTTTATTGTGCCTATCATGACTCAAAATCTCCGCTATATGGTGAGTAACAACTTTCCTTCTCTGGTATTGTTACATTCCATCCTGGATTTTCCATTGTTTGAATCTCATCTGCTACTCTTAGTGTCTTACTTCCAAATGCCATTCCTCACAGCATCATCTACTTTAAATTCACTACATTTCATTATCTTTGCTTTACCTTTGTTGATGTTCATCTTCCAACCCCCCTCTTTTTTTTACTTATTTATTTTTAAACTGCACTAAGATTGTTTATGAAAGCATAGACACACAACAAATCTCATCTACTACTTTTAGTGCCTTACTTCCAAATGTAATTCCTCATAGTATCATCTATTTTAAGTTCACTACATTTCATTATCTTTGTTTTACTTTCGTTGATGTTCATCTTCCAACACTCCTTTCTTTTTTATTTATTTATTTTTAAGCTGCACTATGATTTTTAATGAGATCATAGCCACAGTACATATGCTGGTGTGGATTCTGGTTTGCTTTCGTATGATATTTTGACTGGCAATATGAGCTCAGCCACTATGTTCCCATAGTGGGCCTGACGAAGGCACAATGGAATGCTGAAACTGGTTGCCTCTGGAATAAATCAGAGGTGAAAATACAATTGCTGGTTAATTTATTGCTACTTATGGTATACATTCTGTTCAACTGCTCTTCCAACTCCTTTGCCATCTCTGACAGAATTATGATGCTACTGACAAATCTCAAAGTTTTAATTTTTTCTCCCTCAATTTTGATTCCCTTTCCAAATTTCTCTTTGGTTTCCTTAACAGCTTCCTCACTATACAAACTGAATAACACTGGTGATAAGCTACAACTGTATCTCACTCCTTTCTCAGCCATTGCTTCCCTTTCATGTCCTTTGACTTTGATACTTGATATCGGGTTTCTGAATAAGTTGTATATAATATTTTGCTTCCTGTATTTTATCCCTACTGCCTTCAGAATTTCAAAGAATGTATTCCCATCAACTTTTTCAAAAGCTTTCTTTCAATCTGTATATGCAGGTTTGCCTTACTTTGGTCTATCTTCTAAAATAAGTGGTAGGACAGTATTGCTTTGTGCATTTCTAAATTTCTCTGAAAACCAAGGTGATCATTTCAACGATTGACTTCTACCAATTTCTGCAATATTTGTCAGTATTTTACAACCAAGACTTATTAAAGTGATGGCTCTGTATTATTTACAGTGCCAGCAGGCACCTTCATTGGAAGTGGAATTAGGACATTCTTCATCAAATTTGAGCATATTTAGCCTCTCTAATACATCTTGCTGCATAACAGGAGACAGAGGAGAGGGGGGGGGGTTGGAGGGGGTAGGGGGGGGGGAAGGATAACTGTGTAATGACTGGCTTTCCCAAGAATCTAGATAATCCCTTCTTTTATGCTAAGTCTTTCATCATTCGGTCAAATTCTTCTCTGAGCATCAAATTTCCTGCCTCATCTTCATCTACTTCCTCCAGCCTTTCCCTAACATTCAAGTCTGTTTTCACTGTATAACTCTTCCATATATTCTTCCCACCTATCAGCTTTCCTTTCTTTGCTTAACATTGGCTTACCATCTCAGCTTGTAATAGTCATATAGGTGTTTCTCTTTTTTTTCAATGTGTTCTACCATTTTCCTATAGGCAACATCTATCTTTCCCCTAGTCATACATGCTTCTACAACTATGTATCTGTCCTCAAACCATACCTGCTTAGCAATTTCTCACTTTCTGTCAGTCTCAATTTTTAGAAATCTTTTATCCCTTTAGCCTGCATACTTCACTGAATTTTTACAGTCTCTCCTTTTGTCAGTTAAATTCAGAATTTTGTGTGTTATCCCATGATTTCTAATTGAGTTTGTCATTTTCACTATTTGTCCTGTGATGTCTTCACTATTTATTGCTCAAAGCAACTTATTCATCTTCTGTTTTATTCATTCCCCATGATACAGTCAGTAATTGCCTAATGCTCCCTTTGAAAGTCTCACCAGCCTCTGGTTCTTTCAATTTATCTGAGTCTCACATCCTTAATTTCTCACCCAGCTGCAGTTTCTTCAGTCTTAATCTGTAGTACTTAAGCAATGAATTAAGGTCAGAGTCCATGTCTGTCCCAGGACGTCTTTTGCAGTGTAAAATCTAATTTACAAATACCTAATTTACCATTACATAATCTATCTGAAACCTTCTGGTGTCTCCAGGTTTCTTCCACATAAACAATATTGTTTCATGATTCTTAAACCAAGGCTGGCCAGTGTAGCTGAGTGGTTCTAGGCACTTCAATCTGGAGCTGCGCGACCGCTATGGTCGCAGGCTCAAATCCTGCCTCAGGCATGGATGTGTATGATGTCCTTGGGTTAGTTAGGTTTAAGTAGTTCTAAGTTCTAGGGGACTGATGACCTCAGATGTTAAGTCTCATAGTGCTCAGAGCTCATTCTTAAACCAAGTGTTAGTGACAATCTACAATCCTTTTAAACTTTGCCTATAACTCCTCTACGTCCATCATATTGGAATTAAATGATGTCCATTCATTACTATGTGGGATGCTCTGTGAAAAATTTTACCCAGCAACTTCCCCTTTCCCCTTTCATCCCTTCCCACTAGTCCATATTCTTCCACTATTTTTCCTTCTCTGCCTTTTTTTTACTATCAAATTCCAGTCATCCATCACAATTATGTTACATTTCCCTTAATGCACTGAATATTTTTTTTATCTCCTCACACATTCTTTCAATTGATTCAGGTGCAGAGCTAGTATCCTTATAAACCTGTACTACTGTGGTGGATGTTGGCTTTGTATCTATCTTAGCTACAGTAATGTGGACACTAAGTTGTTCATAGTATCTAACCATATTCCCTTGTCTTATTCGCTATTAGACCTGCTGCAGCATAACCTGTGGCTTCTGGTATGGGTGCAATTATCTTGTAGTGACAAATAACTCCTTATGTTCATTCTAGGGGCTTAACAACATGCTTCTATGTGAAGTCATCCAAAAGAGATTATGTAACTGTTATCTGGATCAAAATGTACAACTATGTTCTCATAGGACACTCTCATTACTTATACAGAAGGATTGCTTGAAAACCATATGCAGTAGCCACCAGAAAGATTGTGGGAGGCGCACATCGGCATGGTGCATCACAGACAGTAGTTGCCGCAAGTAAAGTCCCGTCCACCAGAGAGCACGAGAGAATTCGGCCACACCCTCTGCCAGTGGAACAACAACAACTCAGGAGCATGGGCCGTGCCCAGTCAGTTTTACATCAGGCATGCCTAGCAGACAGTTCCCGGTCTACACTATGTGAAGTGCGACAAACAGCGTGAATCATGTTAATGCACAATTGGCGATGAGTAGGGTTGTTCTTTCGCATGTTTCGTCATTGTTCCGGTTTCGCCGTTTGTCCCCGGCATGGAGGATTTAGTGTGGGTTTTGGTCAAGCAGCAGAAGGAGCTCATGGCAACCATGACACAAGCACTTCTGGCGTTGCTCTCCACGCAGTCTGCTCCAGTGCCGTTCCCTCCTCCCTTTCCCCTGTATGACGAGATGGTGGAGGATTGGGACGCATATGAACATCGCTTTTGGCAGCATTTCCAGACATTTCATGTTGCCGATGCAGAGGTATGTCGTGCTCTTTTCTTGTCTTGGATATCTCCCTCGCTGTATCAAGTTTTGCGGCAGATAGCGCCATTGCAGGAACCCTAATCCATGTCTTTTGACACATTGTGTTCATTGCTGTTGTGGCAGCTAGGGTCGAGTTCTATCAATGCAAGAAACAGCCCCATCAGTCTTACCGGGCATGGGTCGCTACCCTGCACGTTCTTAGTCACAAGTGTCATTTTGTCACAGAGCAGTCGCGAGAGTCCTATGCCCACATTATGGTGCGAGACAACATTGTTCGTTCGGCCCCTGATAGGGAGGTCCGGCAACGGGATCTGCAGATGGAAGACCCTTCCCTTGAGGAAGTTCTGTCCATTGCTCAATTGTATGAAGTCTCTCATGCCACAGGTCAACAGTTGGAAGCATGGTGCGATGTCACGGCAGTTCAGGGTGGTGTGGCCGCATTCACTGCACCCGGGATGGACGACGTGTGAATGGTACAATCCGGCCATTACGGCCACTCTCGCATGGTGCGTAAACAGTGTTTCAGCCACCGTCCCCTGTTACCATCCTGTGCGTCATGCTATATACATCATGATTGGTCAGAGGGCCCCCAGTGTTGGGCTGTTTGTTGCAAATGTAATAAAAAAGGACACATTGCTAAAGTTTGCCGCTCAGCCTCAAAAGAATCGAAGGAAGCAGGTACAGAGGACATGGACGTTGACATTCAGGAAGTTTCATGGGGCCAGGCTCCCGACGTTTCAGCACACAAACTCTTTATCGAAGTGTCGGTTCGGTCGTGCCGACTACAACTACAAGTAGATACGGGCGTGGCAGTTTCCTTGTTGAATGCACAAACTTACTCTGACCTTGGGTCGCCTCTGTTGGCGCCAGTTTACCGGCATCTCCGCAGTTGTGGTAAACAGTTCATTCCCCTACTGGGTCAATTAACTACTGACGTTACTTACAAATCAGTCACTCAGTCTCTTACTTTTATTGTTGTCAGTGATGTGAACTCTGCTAACCTTTTTGGATTGGATGCCTTTCAAGCTTTCAGTTTTTCTATCGCAGACACCATACAGCTGGTCTCCAAAGACGTTCCCTATCAATCATTGGAATATTTGACCTCTGACTTTAAGGATATCTTTGAGGAGGGCCTGGGGCATGTTTCAAACTTTGAAACTCACTTAACATTGAAGGCGTCAGCTTGTCTGCATTTTCTATGTGGGAGGCAGATCCCCTTGGCTCTCTGCCCTCAGGTAAAAGCAGAGCTAGACAGGCTGACAGCCCTTGGGGTTGTTCTTCCCATTTCTTCTAGTGAGTGGGCTTCACCACTCGTTGTTGTCAGGAAACCCTCAGGAAAATTACGACTTTGTGGTGATTTCAAGGCCACCATTAATTCCCAATTGGTGGTGGACACCTATCCCTTGCCTCGTTCTGATGAATTGTCCTCCGACGTGGCGGGAGGCCAATATTTTTCGAAAATCGATCATTCAGAGGCTTATCATCAGATACCACTTGATGAGGACTCCAAACGGCTGGCGGTCATCAATACCCCATTTGGCCTTTACCAATACCAGTGGTTGGACTTCGGAATATCCAGTGCCCCAGTGATATTTCAGTGTTATCTTGAGCATGTCACGTCGACAATCCCTCATTGTATTAATTACCTGCACAACATAATTGTCACAGGCCGCAGCACGAAGGGACACTTGCACAACCTTTGAACCCTCTTTCTCAAATTCAGGTCCGTGGGCCTGCATTGCAACCTGCATAAGTTGAACTTCTTCCAACCATCCATAGAGTATGTGGGCTACACCATCTCTCGGCACGGCGTCCAGCCACTAGGAAGTTTGGTCCAAGGTATCATCGACCTTCCACAGCCCGCTTCGCTGAAGGAGTTACAAGCTATTTTAGGCAAGACTGCCTATTATCACTGGTTCATTTCCAGGGCTTCCACCATAGCCCGCCCTCTGTACTGCCTTCTGCGCAAGGGTGTTCCTTTTGATTGGTCGTCTGTATGCAAGCGAGCGTTCACCTCATTGAAGGGCCTCCTCATATCAGCACCTTGTTTGGCTACTTTTGACCCCAATAAGCCATTGGTCCTCGCTACAGATGCTTCGCCGTATGGGGTGGAGGCGGTCCTGGCCCATTGCAACGCAGATGGCTCCGAGCAGCCACTGGTGTTTGCGTCTAAAACTCTTAGTCCCACGCAGGCCCATTACTCCCAGGTGGAAAAAGAGGCTTTGGCCATTGTCTATGCTGTTACCAAGTTTCACCCTTTCTTGTATGGCATGAAGTTTCAGTTAATCACAGATCATAAGCCATTAATATCATTATTTGGCCCCGCCTCTCAGATTCTGGATATGGGGCGGCCCACAGACTGCAGCGCTGGGCCTTGTTCCTCTCTAAGTACCATTATGACAATCATTTTCGCCATACCGGACAGCATGCCAATGCCGACGCCCTTTCCTGTCTTCCGGTGGACCTGGATCCTAAGTTCGATCGGGAAGAGATTATGTGTTTTCATTTGGATGTGGTGTCCTGCCAAGCAGTCCAAGCGGTTGATGGCTTCCCGATCACTATTTCTAGAGCCGCCAGGGAGATGGTAGCTGACCCGGTTCTCCGGCAAGTAGTTCGCCTCGTTCAGCAGGGGTGGTCATCCCAACATCAAGGCCAGGTCTCGGACCCTCTTTGTAATTATTTTGTTCTACGAGACCACCTCTCAGTCTTGGAAGGAGTTCTCCTTCTGGCTACCAATGATACAGCTCCTTGCATGGTTGTTCCTGCAGGTTTGTGAAGGGAGGTCCTCATGTTATTACATGAGGGGCACTGGGGTGTTTCCCGTACTAAAACCTTGGCTTCCAGGCATGTGTACTGGCCCAGTATTGACAGAGAAATTGAGCACTTGGTGGCCGCCTGTTCCCAGTGTGCGAGTCAACAGGTGTCTCCCAGGTCAGCTTTCTCTTCATGGCCGCCTGCAACCCAGGCCTGGGAACGTGTTCACATAGATTTTGCAGGCCCGTTTCTCAACGGCTTTTGGCTGATTGTCATTGATGCTTATTCCCGATTCCCATATGTTGTTTACTGCTCCTCAACCACTTCAGAAGTTGCAATCCAGGCACTCGCAAAAATCTTTTCTGTGGAAGGTCTGCCAGTCACCCTGGTATTGGACAATGGACCTCAATTTGTTTCGCAGACCTTCCAGGATTTTTGTAGGTGCTTCGATATTCAACATGTTTGCTCTCCCCCCTTTCATCTACAATCAAATGGGGAAGCCGAGCACATGGTGTGCACATTTAAGCTGCAGATGAAAATGTATGTGCACAAATTTCCTGCGGAGGAGGCATTGACATTTTTCCTGACGGCATACCGGACCACACCGATTGGAGAACGCAGCCCTGCAGAACTCCTCCATGGGCATCAACTCTGCTGCACCTCCACCGGCCTGGTCCTTGCCAGTCTTCGCAAAATGGGGTACCTGGCTTTCCACCGGATATGTTGGTCTGGGCATGTGGATTTGGTCACAATCCACATTGGATACTGGCGGTGGTCCTGCACCGCAATGACTGCCAGCTCTATACCTTGCAGGCGGGGGACCGGGATGTGTGTTGTCACCAAAATCAGCTACGTCCACGTTTGGACACCCACCCTCCGACCCCCCAGGCGCCGGCTTCCCCGTTGCCGGCACCCCTGTGACTCTGACACACTGCAATGGTTCTCAGCCTTGGCAGCCTCCAGTAGCTCCAGCACCGGCATTGCCATCGTTACAGATGCCCCGGCGAGAGCTGGCCCCCCTCGCAGGCCCGGTTTCTCAGACAGCTGGTTCACCTGTGGTTGTGCGTTCCCGATTGTCCCTGCCACTGGGTCTTGCCCCTCCTGAGGTGGAACGGGATCCAGAGTTCAACAGCTTGTCGCCTGTTCTGTCCCGGGCTCTGGTGGTGGGACAACAGGGGCCTCTTCGTGTGGGTCACTTCCAACCGTATTCGAAGGTTCTGGCTCAAGGGTTGGCAGATCCCCCCTGACTCCAGCATTCCAATGGACATGGAGGTCATTGCTACTGCATGACGCTCCACCTTCTGACATAGTGGATCACAGTGGCTTCACCCCCTGAAGGAGGAGGAGTGCAGTAGCCACCAGAAAGATTGCGGGAGGCGCACACTGGCACGGCGCGTCACGGACGGTAGTTGCCGCAAGTAAAGTCCTGTCCACCAGAGGGCAAGCGATAATTTGGCCGCACCCTCTGTTGGCGGAACAACAACAACTCAGTCAGTTTTACATCGGTCTACACTATGTGAAGTGCGACAGACAACGTGAATCGTGTTAATACACCATACACACTATCCCACAGTTTGCAGCACTTCTACAGAAAGAGAAGAGAATTTGGCAAAACATACAACTGAATAATTATCTGTTATTGAATTGACAAAAATCAAACAATGGAAAATCCAGGATGGAATAAAGCAATATTATGAGAAGGAAAGTTGCTACTCACCATATAGAGGAGATGCTGAGTTGCAGATAGGCACAACAAAAAGATTTTAACACTTCCCTGAGACTGCAGTCATGTGTGTGAGTTGCGTTGGTGTGAGTATGTACGTGCATATGTGAGTTTATTGTTGACAAAGGCCATTGGCTGAAAGCTTTAAGTGTGAAAATCTTTTTGTTGTGCCTATCTGTGACTCAGCATCTCCGCTATATGGTGACAAGCAACTTTCCTTCTCATAATATTGGTGAATTGACAAAAACATAGATAGACTGGCAGGTACTTAGCTTCAAGAGGCACAATTCTCAGTACTACTGAAGCACATAAAAATAGGAAACAACACACCTAGCTTGTTCTTTCTTTAGACAGGAAAGAAGAATTACTTGGGTGTGGTTGGTTAATGGAGAGGGTGGAGGGAAGGCAATCACTTAAAACCTTGGCTCAGAGGGAATCACCTCATATGAGGAGGAAGAGAGACAAATATGAGAGAAAGGTGTCAGAGATAGATAGAGAGAGAGAGAAAGAGGTTACAGATTGTATGTTAAGCACTGTATGGCCTTGATTTAGATATTAGAGACAGGAGCTTTATAATGAGAAGTGTCTATGAACCAAGAGAAGAAGTAGAGAAATCAGCAAGTGAAGGAATAGTGCAAATAAGGAGAAAATGGAAAAGATAAAAGAGAGGAAGAAGTGGGACAGCAGAGAAAGACATAGATAGAGAGAAAGACAGAGAAGCATAATAGATACTGAGAAAAAGGTTCATAAAATAGGAGGTGAACCTATGAGGGACAAGAATAAACAAGAAAATAATTAAAATCCTGAGAAGCAACGTAGAAGAAGGAGAGAAGGGTTAAGTTAATGGAGGGCGGCAGTATTCTAGAATATGTCGCAGAGCAATTTTCCTTCTCTGGAGTTTAGTGAAATTGATGGTAAGTAGGAGGCTCCAGCTGACACATGTTGTATGGAAGGCATTCAGCTTTCTTAAATGCACAGCAACTGGGTACTGGGCACCCCTAATAAGGATGTTTCCTCTGTTTCCATTCTCTTTGTAATTTTGGTGATGGTGATTGTAATATAGAATGGTTCAAATGGCTCTAAGCACTATGGGACTTAACATCTGAGGTCATCAATTCCCTAGACTTAGAACTACTTAAACGCAACCAACCTAAGGACATCACACACATCCATGCCCAAGGCAGGATTCAGACCTGTGACCATAGTAGCAGCGTGGTTCTGGACTGAAGCATCTAGAACTGCTTGGCCACAGTAGCTGGCTCCTAATGTAGAAATGAAAATGATTATATTTGTTAAGAAATAGGTCCCCCCACCCCTTTGAACCATGGACCTTGCTGTTGATGGGGAGGCTTGCATGCCTCAATGATACAGATAGCTGTACCGTAGGTGCAACCACAACGGAGGGGTATCTGTTGAGAGGCCAGACAAACGTGTGGTTCCTGAAGAGGGGCAGCAGCCTTTTCAGTAGTTGCAGGGGCAACAGTCTGGATGACTGACTGATCTGACCTTGTAACACTAACCAAAATGGCCTTGCTGTTCTGGTACTGAGAACGGCTGAAAGCAAGGGGAAACTACAGCCGTAATTTTTCCCGAGGGCATGCAGCTTTACTGTATGATTAAACGATGATGGCGTCCTCTTGGGTAAAATATTCCGGAGGTAAAATAGTCCCCCATTCAGACCTCCAGGCGGGCACTACTCAAGAGGACGTTGTTATCAGGAGAAAGAAAACATGTTCTACGGATCGGAGCATGGAATGTCAGATCCCTTATTCAGGCAGGTAGGTTAGAAAATTTAAAAAGGGAAATGGATAGGTTAAAGTTAGATATAGTGGGAATTAGTGAAGTTTGGTGGCAGGAGGAATAAGACTTTTGGTCAGGTGAATACAGGGTTATAAATACAAAATTAAATATGGGTAATGCAGGAGTAGGTTTAATAATAAATAAGAAAATAGGAGTACGGGTAAGCTACCACAAACAGCATAGTGAATGCATTATTGTGGCCAAGATAGACACAAAGCCCATGCCTAATACAGTAGTACAAGTTTATATGCCAACTAGCTCTGCAGATGACGAAGAAATTGATGAAACGTATGATGAGATAAAAGAAATTATTCAGGTACTGAAGGGAGATGAAAAGTTAATAGTCATGGGAGACTGGAATTCGAGAATAGGAAAAGGGAGAGAAGGAAACATAGGTGAATATGGATTCGGCTAAGAAATGAAAGAAGAAGCCGCCTGGTAGAATTTTGCGCAGAACATAACTTAATCATAGCTAACACTTGATTCAAGAATCATGAAAGAAGGTTGTATACATGGAAGAATCCTGGAGATACAAAAGGTATCAGATAGATTATATAATGGTAAGACAGAGATTTAGGAACCAGGTTTTAAATTGTAAGATATTTCCAGTGGCAGATTGGGACTCTGACCACAATCTATTGGTTATGAACTGCAGATTAAAACTGAAGAAACTACAAAAAGGTGGGAATTTAAGGAGATGGGACCTGGATAAACTGACTAAACCAGAGGTTGTACAGAGTTTCAGGGAGAGCATAAGGGAACAATTGACAGGATTTGGGGAAAGAAATACAGTAGAAGAAGAATGGGTAGCTTTGAGGGATGAAATAGTGAAGGCAGCAGAGGATCAAATAGGTAAAAAGACGAGGGCTAGTAGAAATCCTTGGGTAACAGAAGAAATATTGCATTTAATTGATGAAAGGAGAAATTATAAAAATGCAGTAAATGAAGCAGGCAAAAAGGAATACAAAAGTATCAAAAATGAAATCGACAAGAAGTGCAAAATGGCTAAGCAGGGATGGCTAGAGGACAAATGTAAGGATGTAGTGGCTTATCTCACTAGGGGTAAGATAGATACTGCCTACAGGAAAATTAAAGGAGAGCCACTTGCATGAATATCAAGAGCTTTGATGGAAACCCAGTTCTAAGCAAAGAAGGGAAAGCAGAAAGATGGAAGGAGTATATAGAGGGTCTATACAAGGGCAATGTACTTGAGGACAATATTATGGAAATGGAGGAGGATGTAGATGAAAATGAAATGGGAGATATGATACTGCGTGAAGAGTTTGCCAGAGCACTGAAAGACCTGAGTTGAAACAAGGCCCCAGGGGTAGACATCATTCCATTAGAACTACTGATAGCCTTGGGATAGCCAGTCCAGACAAAACTCTACCATCTGGTGAGCAAGATGTATGAGACAGGCAAAATACTCTCAGACTTCAAGAAGAATATAATAATTCCAATCCCAAAGAAAGCAGCTTTTGACAGATGTGAAAATTACTGAACTATCAGTTTAATAAGTCACAGCTGCAAAATACTAACGCAAATTCTTTACAGACAAGTGGAAAAACTGGTGGAAGCCGACCTCGGGGAAGATCAGTTTGGATTCCCTTGAAATGTTGGAACACATGAGGCAATATTGACCCTACGACTTATCTTAGAAGAAAGATTAAGGAAAGGCAAACCTTGTAGACTTAGAGAAAGCTTTTGACAATGTTGACTGGAATACTCTCTTTCAAATTCTAAAGGTGGCAGGGGTAAAATACAGGGAGCGAAAGGCTATTTACAATTTGTACAGAAAGCAGATGGCAGTCATACGAGTTGAGGGGTATGAAAGGGAAGCAGTGGTTGGGAAGGGAGTGAGACAGGGTTGTAGACTATCCCCAATGTTATTCAATCTGTATATTGAGCAAGCAATAAAGGAAACAAAAGAAAAGTTCGGAGTAGATATTAAAATGCATGGAGAAGAAATAAAATCTTTGATGTTCGCCGATGACATTGTAATTCTGTCAGAGACAGCAAAGGACTTGGAAGAGCAGTTGAACGGAATGGACAGTGTCTTGAAAGGAGGATATAAGGTGAACATCAACAAAAGCAAAATGAGGATAATGGAATGTAGTCGAATTAAGTTGGGTGATGCTGAGGGAATTAGATTAGGAAATGAGACACTTAAAGTAGTAAAGGAGTTTTGCTATTTGGGGAGCAAATCAATTGATGATGGTCAAAGTAGAGAGGGTATAAAATGTAGACTGGCAATGGCAAGGAAAGCGTTTCTGAGGAAGATAAATTTGTTAACATCGAGTATGGATTTAAATGTCAGGAAGTCATTTCTGAAAGTATTTATATGGAGTGTAGCCATGTATGGAAGTGAAACGTGGACGATAAATAGTTTAGACAAGACGAGAATAGAAGCTTTTGAAATGTGGTGCTACAGAAGAATGCTGAAGATCAGATGGGTAGATCACATAACTAATGAGGAGGTATTGAATAGAATTGGGGAGAAGAGGAGCTTGTGGCACAACTTGACTAGAAGAAGGGATCGGTTGGTAGGACATGTTCTGAGACATCGAGGGATCACCAATTTAGTATTGGAGGGCAGCGTGGAGGGTAAAAATCGTAGAGGGAGACCAAGAGATGAATACACTAAGCAGATTCAGAAGGATGTAGGCTGCAGTAGGTACTGGGAGATGAAGAAACTTGCACAGAGTAGAGTAGTATGGAGAGCTGCATCAAACCAGTCTCAGGACTGAAGACCACATCAACAACAACAACAACACAAGAAATAGGTATAAATTTTAATCAACATAAAAATTTGAATTCAGCATCAATATTATGATAAGGATAGATTGTAAGAACATGAACAATTATCAGCATTTTACTTGTATTGAACATAGTTAGATACTTCATATTTCACTGTTCTATAATTGCCTAATAATTACAATATAATATGTTGTTTTCTATGTACATATAATATCTTACATATTGCCTCAAAATAATTACTATCACATGCTGGCAAGAAACTTGTTCATAAATATAACCTCACAATTGGCCTTACCAAAGAAAGGACTGCTGTAGGGCGATGATGGATGGTGAGAGAGAGATAGAGTAGTTCAGAAAAATTGTTCACATTTTTTTTCAGTTAATGTTTTGAACACACAATCTACATCCTTGTTCCCCTGATACTAAGATTAATTTATTTCCTGTATGTATGCACATACATACAATATGTTCTGTATGCCAAAGTTTGTAGTAGAACATTCAGCGAATTAGTAAGACATTACAAAAACAACTGACTTAATTTTCCAGTAATATATGAGAGAGACAGAAACTGCTCAACACTCTCTCTATACAGTGAGTGGTTGTCTTTTCTCATGTAACTCTAATTATTAACATTAGTAGTCATATTAGCAGTAATATTTATATTTGACACTTTCTTACAGCAACTTTACAGTGTTATCACTATGATATGAGAATATTATGTAGATGTAATGACTGTTTCTATCTTTTGATTCTCTGACACTTAACCGCATGCTTCCACTCACAACATCAAATCAAAGGAGGAGAAGTCCAGGTTTGAATATTAGCAGTATTATGAAAAGGATAGAGTGCTACTCACCATAAAGATGATGTGCTGAGTTGCAGACAGGCACAGTGAAAAGACTATCACACAATGAGCTTTTGGCTACAGTCTTCTTCAGAAAAGAAAACATACACACAATCACACAAGACTTTGAATGGAAGGTGTACAAATAAATCCGACTTTGAATGGAAGGTGTACAAATAAATCAGTGGCACAACCATGCCTTTCTTAACTTATTGCATGGCACCCTCCTATACAAACGTGTTTATAAGCCATCTACAGGAAATCTTCCTAGCCTCCCAAAACCCAAAACCTCTGGTGTTGTTCATGTTTCTTGATTATATCTTAATGATCTGAATTCAGGACCAAGACACCTTATCCTCAGTCCTTCACAACCTCATTGCCTTCTCAGTCATCCACTTCACCTGGTCCTCCTCAATTCAGTGTGCCACCTTCCTGGACACTGACCTCCTTCTCTCTGATGGCTCCATCCATACCTCTGTCCACGTTAAACTCATCAACCATCAACATTAATTTTACCCTCCTCACCTAAGTGGTGTTCTGTCACCCACCCAACCTCCACAACATTCTAGTCCATCCCTATGCCATTCCCAATTCCAAACACTTGACACAGATATCATATCCCTGTGGAAAACCTATATGTGAGACCTGCCCAATCCACCCACCAAGCACTTCCTATTCCATTCATGCCTCAGGCTTATTCTACCCCATTAGAGGACGGGCCACCTGTGAAAGCAGTTGTGTCATATCGAGGCTCTGCTGCAACCATTGGACAGCTTTTTATATTGGTATGACTACTGACCAGTTGCCTGCCAGGATGAATGGTCACCACCAAAATATGACAAATGGCAAAGTGGACAACCTGTTGCATGCCATGCAGCTGTACATAACTTGTTTGTTGCCAGTGCACCCACCTGTCTTTTATCCTTCTTTGCTGCTTTCCTTCTCTGCTCCCAGCTCCCCTTTGCCCCCCTCCCCTCCCCCTCTCCCACCAGCCTCCCAGTGCTGCACCTGACAGCCTTGTCCTGCTACCATCTATTCCCTACACACCCCGCCAATCGGCACAGACTCCTCTCCCCCATCCATACAATGCTATCCCTCCCCCAGCCCAGCCCACTACAGGTTGTATTTGTTCCACACAGTAGCTACATTCTGGCTGGAGTGGCCATAGATAGCAGCCATGTGCATGTGAGGTGTGCTTGCTTGTGTGAATATGTTTGTGTTTTCTTTTCTGAAGAAGGCTATGGCTAAAAGCTTAATGTGTAACAGTCTTTTTTGTGCCTGACTGCAACTCAGTGCATCAGTGAGCAGTAATTCATCCTTTTCATAAAATTGTTCAAAGGAGTAGTATGTTTTTAACAAACTGAACATATTGCAGATGCCACCTCAAGAATCCTGAAGATCTGCTGTATTTACACATCAATGCCATGTAATCCCAATGATAAAATGATAGTTGCAAATAAAAATGCAATATACACTACTGTAATAAAGAACACAAACATAATTTCTGCACTGAATTTGCATCCTTACTTAGGTTCAGAATGACTGATCTTTAAATATTGCTACTATAGGCCTCTCTTCTTATTTTTAAGTAAGGAAAATTCCAGTTGTTACAAAATTGTTCATCTTCTCCTCATTGTACCTGTAGTTTCACAAAATTATTTTTGGTGAACATTTTAGACCATAAGGGCTGCCTTTTAAATTTTTTTTGCATGACTCATTTTATTATTTCTCAAAATACTCACCTTTAAAATTTAACAAGCAATCATTTTTCTTCACCAAGGGTTTGTGTTTCCACTCATTTAGTAAAACCCATACAGTTGACTCCAGCTTGATTTCTGGCTTGTGCAAACACACTGCCTGACAAAAACAGTGAAACACCCGAAAGTGGAGGAGCAAAGGAAATGAAATTTCACAGGTGGTGAGGGTATGTTATGTTATTTCATTGATTACAAAATTGAGTCAAATTTACAAATAACTTGACAGTATGTAAAGCCATGTTATCCCTTTCTGGGGCGATCTAGCCCACAACTGTTATAACTGGTTTTGGATATCTGGACACTTGTGCTAAGGTGGAGTAGATGTCTGAGCTCATCCTTATATATTCTATTGGGGATACATCTGGTGATCTTACTAGCCATGGTGGTACCTTAATATCATGCAAAAGAAAAGAAAAGAAAAGAAAAGAACAGAAAAAGAACAGAACAGAACAGAAAAGCAAAAGGAAAAGGAAAAGGAAAAGGAAAAGGAACAGGAACAGGAACAGGAACAGAACAGAACAGAGCATTGTAGTCTCATAATGTTGCAGGGAGCCTGTTACTTGTTCTCAGATGGCAGGTGAACATGCCAAGGGGCTGCAATGTGCTTAGTGCACAATACAGCAGTCCTTCCTTGTGGTGTTCAGATAAGGTTGATTGGACCCTTGATGTTCCCATGAATCCAACATCATGCCACTGTCACATTTGAATGGCCCACAAATCTGATCAATGCACAATTTGGCCAGATGGACAAATGGATATGCACAATAAGGCCCCTTTCAAATTCTGTCAGGTCCTGATAACATTGTCTCACGGAAATAAGTGGTATCTATGAGTCCTTCACAATGATCACTCAAGGTATGATGCTATACACATCTATTACATACTCTGTCAGGCTTGATAATGGTATTAAACATGAACAATCTTAACATGCACTCTGGCATCCATTCTACCTGTCACAGAATATTGGAACTCTAATCATTTACATACTTGTTGATGATGTGCACACGTACAAAGTTACATTGACATCCAAACATGTCCCCTGGGTACTTCACTTTTTTGTCGGGTGGGTATATTCAATTTTTGTCTCCTGTTACTATGTTGTATACAGATTTTGTATTTCCTTGGTCAAATTTTTTAAGCAATTCCTTACACCAATTGAGAGGAGCCTCATTTTGAGCTTCAGTCACATTGTGGGAAACAGAACTTTTTCGTGGTTAAATGTTTTTGTTTCCATGATACAGTAAGTCATATGCCTTCTGTTCAATCCTTTTGTGTGTGCACAGCATAAATGTTTTTTGCAACAAAACCATTTTTAGCTGATCTTCTCATATTTTGTTACAACTTGATGAAATTCTGCAAATCAATAAAAAATAATTTTTTTCTGAATGAAGTGATCCAAGACTTTGTTGTTGAGTTGGGCCTTTATAAAAATCATAATAAAAGACAAAAAGGAAGCCCAACAAAATCTTTCCCATGGAATTTATATTTTTGCTCAACCTTATTTATTCAACATTCACTGTAAACAATTTATTTGGCTAATTGCTCAGCTGTCATTGTTTTGAAGACAACAGATGATAGATTTTAAAACATTAGTAAAATTTCAGCTCAGTAGTGCCTGCCATCTAGTAGATGTTTTTAGAAACTTATAAGGCATTCCTCATAAAGCAGGATAAGTAATAATTTTATAATACACTCCTGGAAATTGAAATAAGAACACCGTGAATTCATTGTCCCAGGAAGGGGAAACTTTATTGACACATTCCTGGGGTCAGATACATCACATGATCACACTGACAGAACCACAGGCACATAGACACAGTCAACAGAGCATGCACAATGTCGGCACTAGTACAGTGTATATTCAGCTTTCGCAGCAATGCAGGCTGCTATTCTCCCATGGAGACGATCATAGAGATGCTGGATGTAGTCCTGTGGAACGGCTTGCCATGCCATTTCCACCTGGCGCCTCAGTTGGACCAGCGTTCGTGCTGGACGTGCAGACCACGTGAGACGACGCTTCATCCAGTCCCAAACATGCTCAATGGGGGACAGATCCGGAGATCTTGCTGGCCAGGGTAGTTGACTTACACCTTCTAGAGCACGTTGGGTGGCACGGGATACATGCGGACGTGCATTGTCCTGTTGGAACAGCAAGTTCCCTTGCCGGTCTAGGAATGGTAGAACGATGGGTTCGATGACGGTTTGGATGTACCGTGCACTATTCAGTGTCCCCTCGACGATCACCAGTGGTGTACGGCCAGTGTAGGATATCGCTCCCCACACCATGATGCCGGGTGTTGGCCCTGTGTGCCTCGGTTGTATGCAGTCCTGATTGTGGCGCTCACCTGCACAGCGCCAAACACGCATACGACCATCATTGGCACCAAGGCAGAAGCGACTCTCATCGCTGAAGACGACACGTCTCCATTCGTCCCTCCATTCACGCCTGTCGCGACACCACTGGAGGCGGGCTGCACGATGTTGGGGCGTGAGCGGAAGACGGCCTAACGGTGTGCGGGATCGTAGCCCAGCTTCATGGAGATGGTTGCGAATGGTCCTCGCCGATACCCCAGGAGCAACAGTGTCCCTAATTTGCTGGGAAGTGGCGGTGCGGTCGCCTACGGCACTGCATAGGATCCTACGGTCTTGGCGTGCATCCGTGCGTCGCTGCGGTCCGGTCCCAGGTCGACGGGCACGTGCACCTTCCGCCGACCACTGGCGACAACATCGATGTACTGTGGAGGCCTCACGCCCCACGTGTTGAGCAATTTGGCGGTACGTCCACCCGGCCTCCTGCATGCCCACTATACGCCCTCGCTCAAAGTCCGTCAACTGCACATACGGTTCACGTCCACGCTGTCGCGGCATGCTACCAGTGTTAAAGACTGCGATGGAGCTCCGTATGCCACGGCAAACTGACTGACACTGACGGCGGCGGTGCACAAATGCTGCG
Organism: Schistocerca serialis cubense; assembly: GCF_023864345.2. Lineage (NCBI taxonomy): Eukaryota > Metazoa > Arthropoda > Insecta > Orthoptera > Acrididae > Schistocerca > Schistocerca serialis. Next base: position 521,563,865 of record NC_064644.1, read on the forward strand.
CAGCTAGCGCCATTCGACGGCCAACACCGCGGTTCCTGGTGTGTCTGCTGTGCCGTGCGTGTGATCATTGCTTGTACAGCCCTCTCGCAGTGTCCGGAGCAAGTATGGTGGGTCTGACACACCGGTGTCAATGTGTTCCTTTTTCCATTTCCAGGAGTGTATATTAATTTGTGTTCTTTGTCAGTAAACTTGTTTGCTTGCATTTTTTAACCTATATGTGCAAGAATGAACTGAATAGTGTATCTCACATGAAATATCAATTTTAAAAAACTACTGTACTGTCAAGTAATCTTTTTTTCATAAACTTTTTTTTTTCAGTGCTGGAGTTGGCCGCACAGGAACATTGATTGCACTAGATATTCTACTACAACATGTAAGAGAAAATAAAACTATTGATATATTTGGTGTTGTTTACAATCTCCGAAAGCAACGAACAAATATGGTGCAGTCAGAGGTAAAATAATTTCAATAATATTTTGTAAATATTGAAACAATATGAAACAAATTCAAATAGGTAAATGGGAGTAGTTAAAATAACCACATTAATGTAGTGAGCTTAATCAGAATGGCAGTGGAGATTTTGGTGTTAAATATTAACACTTTGAGTTCTAATAATATGAAAAAAATATACTTTCAAAATTTTTCACAAAATTAAACTTTTTTAAAATATTACATGAGTGTTGTTGTTGTTGTGATCTTCAGTCCTGAGACTGGTTTGATGCAGCTCTCCATGCTAATCTATCCTGTGCAAGCTCCTTCATCTCCCAGTACCTACTGCAACCTACGTCCTTCTGAATCTGCTTAGTGTATTCATCTCTGGGTCTCCCTCTACGATTTTTACCCTCCACGCTGTCCTCCAATGCTAAATTTGTGATCCCTTGATGCCTCAGGCCATGTCCTACCAACTGATCCCTTCTTCTAGTCAAGTTGTGCCACAAACTTCTCTTCTCCCCAATTCTATTAAATGCCTCCTCATTGGTTACGTGATCTACTGATCTAACCTTCAACATTCTTCTGTAGCACTTGTCTAAACTATTTATTGTCCATGTTTCACTTCCATACATGGCTACACTCCATATAAATACTTTCAGAAATGACTTCTTGACACTTAAATCTATACTCGATGTTAACAAATTTCTCTTCTTCAGAAACGCTTTCCTTGCCATTGCCAGTCTACATTTTGTATCCTCTCTACTTCGACCATCATCGATTGATTTGCTCCCCAAATAGCAAAACTCCTTTACTACTTTAAGTGTCTCATTTCCTAATCAAATTCCCTCAGCATCACCCGACTTAATTCGACTACATTCCATTATCCTCATTTTGCTTTTGTTGATGTTCATCTTATATCCTCCTTTCAAGACACTATCCATCCCGTGCAACTGTTCTTCCAAGTCCTTTGCTGTCTCTGACAGAATTACAATGTCATCGGCGAATCTCAAAGATTTTATTTCTTCTCCATGGATTTTAATACCTACTCCTAATTTTTCTTTTGTTTCCTTTACTGCTTGCTCAATATACAGATTGAATAACATCGGGGATAGGCTACAACCCTGTCTCACTCCCTTCCAAACCACTGCTTCCCTTTCACGCAACTTGACTCTTACAACTGCCATCTGGTTTCTGTACAAATTGTAAATAGCCTTTCGCTCCCTGTATTTTACCCCTGCCACCTTTAGAATTTGAAAGAGAGTATTCCAGTCAACGTTGTCAGAAGCTTTCTCTAAGTCTACAAATGCTAGAAACGTAGGTTTGCCTTTCCATAATCATTCTTCTAAGATAAGTCATAAGGTCAGTATTGCCTCACATGTTCCAACATTTCTATGGAATCCAAACTGATCTTCCCCGAGGTCCGCTTCTACCAGTTTTTCCATTGATCTGTAAAGAATTCGTGTTAGTATTTTGCAGCTGTGACTTATTAAACTGATAGTTCGGTAATTTTCACATCTGTCAACACCTGCTTTCTTTGGGATTGGAATTATTATATTCTTCTTGAAGTCTGAGGGTATTTCGCCTGTCTCGTACAACTTGCTCACAAAATGGTAGAGTTTTGTCAGGACTGGCTCTCCCAAGGCCGTCAGTAGTTCTAATGGAATGTTGTCTACTCTGGGGGCCTTGTTTCGACTCAGGTCTTTCAGTGCTCTGTCAAACTCTTCACGCAGTATCGTATCCCCCATTTCATCTTCATCTACATCCTCTTCCATTTCCATAATATTGTCCACAAGTACATCGCCCTTGTATAGACCCTCTATATACTCCTTCCACCTTTCTGCTTTCTCCTCCTTGCTTAGAACTGCATTTCCATCTGAGCTCTTGATATTAATACAAGTGGTTCTCTTTTCTCCAAAGGTCTCTTTAATTTTCCTGTAGGCAGTATCTATCTTACCCCTAGTGAGATAAGCCTCTACATCCTTACATTTGTCCTCTAGCCATCCCTGCTTAGCCTTTTTGCACTTCCTGTCAATCTCATTTTTGAGACGTTTGTATTCCTTTTTGCCTGCTTCATTTACTGCATTTTTATATTTTCTCCTTTCATCAATTAAATTCAATATTTCTTCTGTTACCCAAGGATTTCTACTAGCCCTCGTCTTTTTACCTTCTTGATCCTCTGCTGCCTTCACTAATTCAATCCTCAGAGCTACCCATTCGTCTTCTACTGTATTTCTTTCCCCCATTCCTGTCAATTGTTCCCTGATGGTCTCCCTGAATCTCTGTACAACCTCTGGTTTAGTCAGTTTATCCAGGTCCCATCTCCTTAAATTCCCACCTTTTTGTAGTTTCTTCAGTTTTAATCTACAGTTCATAACCAATAGATTGTGGTCAGAGTCCCGACCTGCCCCTGGAAATATCTTACAATTTAAAACCTGGTTCCTAAATCTCTGTCTTCCCATTATATAATCTATCTGATACGTTTTAGTATCTCCAGGATTCTTCCATGTATACAACTTTCTTTTATGATTCTTGAACCAAGTGTTAGCTATATTACATGAGTACAAGATGAAATTGGTAAAAGTAAATACCAATAATGTTAAAGAGGTGGTTTCACTTTGGAATATAACTTTAAAATTGTCGCAAAAATATCTTTCATTATCATAGTAAGCAACAAATATAAGAAAAAACTGACAAAAAGTAAGCAATCAGTTATTCTAAAGAGAGGTTTCACTTTGGAACCACTCACTTCCTGTGTTATATTTGAAAGAAAATTCGCTTTTTTCCTGGACACTATCTCACATCTCAAAACTTCCATGAATTCATATTTATAGTTCTAAATAACAAGCAAGAATGGGCTAAAATTTAATAAATTTTGTATCAAAACTACATACTGCCTCAGTGCTTAAATTTCGAAATCACGTACAAAAGATAAAAGCAGTAATTCAGACCCAAATCTACATCAAAATAACATTACATATACTTACTTTCACTGTCACTGACCTCTGTGGCCACAAAAATAAAAAAGGCCGCATACCGTAATCTCCTACAATCACATAGCACAATCTCCATCCCATGCCACCAGTTGCGTTGAATGCTCTAAGTGACTGCTACAGTTCACTACATTTGTAGAAGTACCTCAGTGTACCACTACACACTGATCAGCCAGAACATTATGACCACTGACCTACTATCTATATAAAACTGTCCAGGTGATAGCAGTGTGTAACCTGATGAGGAATGACTGCTAGTTGGACACAAGCACAGTGTGTGTAGTATCAGTGAGCATGCTGTCTGTTGTAGAAGGGGGAAGATGTTCAATCTATCTGAGTTTGACCAAGAGCTGATTGTGGTGGCCAGGAGGCACAGCCTTAGCATTTTGAAAACTGCATGACTTATTGGGTGTTTCAGGGGCGCAGTTCTAACTATTCTAAGTGTCTGCAGTATGTGGTGAAATCAAGGTGAAACCACATCCAGACAACAGGAGGTCGGGTGACCACCCATCATTACAGCTGCCAGATGTCGTAGGCAGGGCAGACTGGTAAAACAGGACAGGCAGTGAACTGTGGCAGAACTAACATCAAACTTTAATGCTGAGCTGAGTACAAATGTGTCTGAACACACAGTACACAGAACTCTCCTAACAGTGGGCCTCTGCAGCCGACGACCCATGTGTGTGCCCATGTTATGGCTAAAATGGGCACATGATCATTGGGCTGGATATTGGCACAGTGGCAGAGCATTTCATAGTCTGATGAATTCCAATACCTCATTCATCAAGCAAATGGGAGGGCATGAATTGTCGTCTACCAGGGGGACATGTCCTTGACACCTCTACTGTGGGATAGAGACAAGCTGGTGGCATGTCGATTATGCTCTGGGGAATATTTGTATGGGCACCCATGGGTCCAGTGGAGCTTTTGCAAGGCACTGTGATGGCCAAAGAGTATCGTACACTGGTTGCAGACCACATACACCTCTTAATGATGTTTATTTTTCCTTATGGCAGTGACATTTTTCAGGAAGGTAATTTCCATGCTATGAACCCAGGAGCATGATGGACTGGTTTGAAGAGCACTGTGGTGAGTTCCAATTGATGTGCTGGCAACTGAATTTGCCAGATCTGAATCTGATCGAACACATCTGGCATTCGATTGAATATGGTTTTGGAGCTTATTGCCACCCTCCCTGGATTTTACAGGAATTAGATGATTTGTATGTGCAGATATGGTGGCCTCCTAAGACCTCATTGCTTCCATGCCATGATGCATTACTGTTTTCATCCACACCAAAGGTGGCTATTAGATAGGTGATCACAATGTTATGGCTGATGGGTATATGTCTTACAATAGAGTTAGTGGTTTCATGATAAAGGCACTGGTGCTTACAAAATTTAATAAAACTGTGCTTTCAGAAAGAAACCACAGGTAACCAAAGCATTAAACTTAAGGAATGCGCTTCACTAATTGTAACATAAAGAGAATAAGAAACAAATGTCATACTGTGTAAACATAACAAATTGAGTTTAAGCACATATGTCACCATACTCACAAGTGCATATTAAGTAGTAGAGTGGACAAAATGTAGAACTACAATGGATGATAAAATTAAAATTCAAGAGAAGTTAGTATAACATCCACTAGAATAGTTCAGTATGTTAAGTACACCATGTTATAAGTTTATAAAACAATCATCCCCATAGCTAATGCTACTGTTGACATGGTAGCCACCTTTCCCAGCATCCTCTTGGTACTACAGTCATGAATTTCTTACCAAATACATTTGAACAAACAATTGTTTCTACTTTGAATGCCAAATATGCAAAACTGCTGTGGGAGATAAAAGACACCCTTCTACTTCAATCAAAAATATTCCTATGCACCCAGCTCATATAACATTCAGATTCATTGATGATATCTCCACAATATTTATAAATAGTGTAGGAAGTTAATGGGCCATTAGCATAAAAGGGTGGACTGACTGACTGAGTTGGGGTTTCACATTTTGCAAAATCACATAAATTGAAAATTTTAATAAAATTTAACATGGCCATAATCCAACAAAATAAAATTCAATTTGACATGCACTGACAGTCCACTATAAGGAAACATTAACTTAATAAACAGTCGGTGTTCCAATCACAGCAGTGATTATTTAAGAAACATTAATCATGCAGTTATTTCCATTAGTTGATAACTAACACTCGGTTAAGAAAACATTAATCTTTAATTATTCAACAGCTTAGGAAGTAACATTCCAGTAAAATATCATTATCCAATATACCTTTCAGTTATTCAAACAGGTTTGCAGCAGCAGTTAATTAGAAAACAGTTATGTTTTTAGTTATTTAAAATTGACTGGCACATAACACTTGATTAAAAACAACAGCCAAAATATCCTACAGTTATTCTGGCAACACTTACTTGAGGGACAGTTATGCTTTAGTTCTTTGAAATAGAGTAACAAATAAAACTTAACTGAAATGTATCAGCCAGTATATCCTTTAGTTGTTCCAACAGGTTTGCCAGCACTCAAGTGAGGAAACAGTAAACTTTAGTTATTTAAAATAGACTGGCAAATAACACTTAACTGGAAAAAGTTAACTTAAAAAATCAGTGTATATTCAAAGTAAAATTATGATCAATGAGAAAAAACTTTTATCATAAAGTTCCATATATTATTATGATAAAAGAAAAAAAATGTAGGGAATGATACTGCTTCATGGCTGTTAAGTTACTCACAAAAAGTACCTTACCAAAGTGTCCAACTAGCATGTGCAAAATGCTGTTCTAAGAGGTACAGTACAATTAGGTTAATGAAAGAATATAAACAACATTAGCTTCACTTTTTCACTGTGTACTGTGCTAGCAGATCCCTCTTTCCCACATGTGGCAGGCATTTAGCACATCAGTTTATTCATATAATATGTGTACAATGGAATCAAATCTGCAAAATGAGCTATAATTAATAACTGACAATCATTTTTCTTACTGTCAAGGCTGTTCATTACTTCCCTGTTCACTACAGATGTGGCCCAGTGATACACAAGCAAGTAACTGAGTGTCAATTACATGACCCAAATTTGAATTCAGAAAACAGCATGTAGAAATGTTAGAGTTGGTAGAAACACTCCATATGCTTCAATCGCAAGAATACAGTTTGCTGATGGACTCATACAGCTAGCTGACTTCTGCAACAGAACCCAGCAAATACTCCAGCACCTGTTAACAAGAAGACCTTCAGCAGCCCAGGTTGGCTATGTATATCAGATATGCACACTCTTCTATACCACAGGCGCTGATACTAGATATACAGTTCGTCAGTACCCAAACTTCTAACAACTCACCAGACCAGCTGCCACCAGCATGTTCAAGAGGCAAAAGGCACAAAAGTCCACTGTCCAATGATGGCCCAGTCATCCTCATTCTGTACTCTCTCAACGTCCTCCTTACTGCCCTACAGATAAACAGCCTGAGCACCAATGGTTTGGTTCACACCAGCCAGCAGAAGTATTACCAACTTAGGTTACTAGTTGGAACAGTGTCAGCTATTGCACAATGGCAAGAACACCTTGGCAGTTTTTTTCTGGAATGTCGAAACCTAATCCAAAATTCACCTGCTACTTCAGATCTCAACAATATGTATTTGTACTGACTTTGACCTTTCTGGTGGCTCCAAAAAGAGCTCCTTCCATATAAGACGTACTAATCACCAATAGTTTTTAACAATTGCCATCCCTTTCACTTAAAAAATTAAAAAAAGATGCACTCCTAAAGCCTTAGCATGCATCCATGGGTATCACATTTGCAGTGAGAGGCAGGAGGTGTTATTCAAATATGTTAATAAAATTGCCTTTATGCAGAGAACTAGTAGATAATATGTTGCTGTATATTTTATTTTTGTATGTAAGCTTATTATAGCTTTGTTGCCTCCATCATTACCTGCCCTGACACTGTAGGTGGACATATATCATCTTTGAGTAAACTATTACTGCTGTCCGTAGTTGTTGGCTGTAGTATTTTTTCAGTAACATTTTGAAGTTGTTTGACGACTTAATGTTGCATGTATATTATAATATGCTTTTTATTATATCTTTAAGTAACCAACTAGCTGTCAATCTTGAATTTCTAGAACTGTCAAAATAATAAAAAATAATATTATAATAGGCATGCAACATCAAATCATTGAACAACTTTAAAACATTACTGAAAACAATTACTCCAGCAACAATATAATGAAAAGGATAGTTGTTACTCACCATACAGCAGAAATGCTGAATATAGAAAGACATAACAAAAAGACTGTCAGAAAGTTAGGTTTTGGCCAACAAGGCCTTTAGCAAAATTACACACACGCACTCACGCAAATGCAACTCACACACACATGACCACAGTCTCTGGCAGTTTAATTGCAAATAACTGTTATCGGCTGTGTTAGGCATAGATATACTGTTTATTAGTAACATATAAAAAGTTGTCCCAGACTGGGGCTGAAACTCGGATTTCCCACTTAACATGAGCAGTCATCTTAACCACTTAGGCTGTCCATGCTTGCCTCCCTGACTGACCCAAATTCTCATACATCACACAGTCTACACCCTTTTACCATGAATGTAAGGGACTATGGTGCAGTGATATAGACTGTGGGACATATGGGAGTTTCAGATGGCCCTAAGTGGTTGAGTAGACTGCTCACAACAAGTGGGAAATATGGATTTGAGTCCTGGTCTCGCACATATTTTCATATGTCACTAATAGGTAGTGTATCTATGCCTAACACATCTGATACCAAGATAACAGCAGTTAGCAAATTAATTTCAAATTAATTTCAGATAGCTATAAATCACAATTAATGTCTGTTTATCCAGACACAAAGGCAAATATTACACACCAAGACAGGCACAAGACAATAATATCATAGTCTCATTCTCACTGAGCAGGAATACAGAGTGAAGCTGTGAGCATTAAGTAATGAATGTAGGGAACTATGGTATAGGATGTAGGCTGTGTGACATATTGAAGTTTGGGTTGGTCCAGGAGGTATTCATAGATACTCTAAGTGGTTGGGGTAACCGTTTATGAGTAGCAGGAAATCTGGTTTTGAGTCCTGGTCCAGTACAAATTTTCATATTTCAGTAGTAGTTAGTATAAAACAATGGTCCAGGATGGAATATTACAATATTGTAGTAGGTAGTATATCTGTGTATAACACAGCTGATGCCAAGATATCTGCAGTCAGTGAATTTAACACATACAACATTTTGGAAAAGCAAACAACCTTAGGTATCATTACAGTTTACAAAAAAAAAAAAAAAAATAAAACCCGTACTTAATCATCATCATCACATGATGCTCAGCAGAAAACAGATATATTTTTCATAATTAGTTTAGTAAAACATAGTGTATTTTTATTATTTTTACAATATGTACAGAGGGATCATAATGAAAGTTCCACCTTTTTTTTAAAAAAAAAAAGAAAAAAAAAGAAAAAGAAAACAAAAAGAACTGCACTGAGAAAGATGTCCAATTCAAATGAAATACAATCTAAGATGTGGGGGGAGAGGGGATTTGATGGTGCTTTAAGTGTTATAACTCATAATGTAAATGGGATTGGCTACAAATGGCAGATGAATCACAATATGATGAGAGCTACGGTGTGAGTTGCACATTACACCAACCATACTGTGTAATGAGCATGACCACATATGTTCGAAATTCAACAATTGTGACACTGTTCATTAGGTAGGCCCATCTTCCATGGCAAGGTCACTCCGCATTGGATGGGAAAAATCGGTTTTTAATGGTCATGAGGCCAAAATGTGGTTAAAATGATTCTCCTCAAATAATTTTTGCCTTCTGTGTAGGAAGATTACAATTTCATAAATATGTATGGAAGGAATAGTTAGGATTTGGAGTTTCTGAAATAATGGGCAACAAGACTCTGCTGTTCAGTGCACTTGTATCTGACAATTTTATTTTTCAGTTTCAGTATTCAAGATACACTACTTGAACTTCCATAGAAAATTATACCATATCTAATAACAGATTCAAAATAATTATGGTAAGCAATTTTTTGTGTAATCAGGTCAGTAGAATTAGCTAGTGTTAGCATTGCAAATGCAGAGATCACTTGATATCGACAACCAAGCTGTAGGAAAATAATGGTTGATAATTCCAGCATTTCTAAAATGCCTCTGCAGCAGCTGCTTCATAGATTGTGCAGTGTGTGAAGGAACATTGAAATCTACCCACACATCCATGTTGTTGAACGGATGATAGACATTGGTGCACAAAAACTCTAATAACATTTACCAGTGGCGGTACAGGTAACAAAACCCCCAGGGCCCATCTCCTAGAAAAACTATGGCCCTACAATAAACAATGCTGTCAGTCTGTTGAAGGGCTGAAAGACATTGGTGCACAAAAGACACTCACAACATTTACCAGTGGTGGTACAGGTAACAAAACCCCCAGGGCGCATCTCCTAGAAAAAATACAGCTCTACAGTAAACAGTGCTGTCAACCTGCACTGTACAGATACCTTAGCAGAATGAAGTGGTATCAGTTGATGTGTGAGTAGATATTCCATTGACCATAATCTGCAATTCTGTGTATTGACATACCCTTGGAGATGGAATTGGGCTTTGTCTGTACACAGAATGTTCTGTGTCCATTTATTGTCCACTTCCATATGAGCAGAAAATTATAGAGCAAAGGTTTGTCTTACTGTCAGATCAGCATGAAACAACTTCTGAATGTAGGGTAATTTTATGTATGGACACTAGTGCAGGATGTTTTGTAGAATTTTATGCACCATGCTTACAGGCATATCCAATGTTCAGGCAATTCGTCATGCACCGCCCATCTGCACACTGCTGCTTGAACTCTCCTGCAACACTGTGGCCGCATCTTTTATTGATGTCAGATCAATTGTTTTCCTCCTGCTGCCACAATGCATTCCAAAAGAACCTGTTGTTTTGAATTCTGTAATTATTTTCTCCAGACTCTTGGGAGACATTTGAACAATGTCTTTTTTCATACCCTTGAGTGTCCAGAACCTCTGCAGAGCTAGTAGCACACAGTTACCAAATGAGGAATAGCCATGTACCCTGCATCTTTTACTTTGCACATTCTGGCACTTAAAGCTCCACCTAGTGGTAAAATTTTAGTTAAATTCTTTTTGTTTCCATAACATCTGATAATATTCTACTCAAATTTGACATCATTCTGAGCAGTGGTTCTTTTTTTTATAGAATTTTGAAACTGGAACTTTAATTACAATCATCCTTTACATTTTCATTGGCCAATGGCCTTGCCACATTGGTAACACCAGTTCCCATCAGATCCCTGAAGTCAGCACTGTTGAGCTCCACTGGTCCTGAATGGGTGACTGTCCAGGTGTACCGAGTGCTACTGGGAAGAGGGATGCACTCAGTGCTTGTGAGCCCAATCAAGAAGCTACTTAATTCAGAAGTAGAGGCTCCAGTCATGAAAGCTCACAATGGCCAGGAGAGCAGTGTACTGATCATATGCCCCTCTATATCTGCATACAGTCATTCCTATTATCTGAGGATGATACAGCAGTAAGTAGGTAGTGTTGGGCCTTCTGAGGCCTGTTTGGATGGAGCTTACAGTGCATATTTTTATTAGAATTAAACTGATATTCCATTTGCCTACAATTGTGATCATTCCATTCATCAACCCTAATTATTTGCTAAAATACACTACCCCACTTGTTTATTGTTTTCTCTTTGATTCACTATAGGATGCCAACATTTCTTACTCTATCAATCTGTCAGACCTTAATGCCTTGAAAGATATCTTCAACAGTCACTAGTAACAAAACATTTTAAAGGCTTCTGATTGTTTCATTTCTGTCTTTCTGTTTGCTACAATTTGGAATCATGCAGAGCTGTATTCCATACATAACCTTTTGTGAATCTTAAAGAGTCTCTTGTCTCAGTAGAAATGTTTACCCGCTTAATATGTCCTCCTGCTGGGCACACCATTACTGCAAATTTTCTTTTCATGTACGTGCATATTTTAGCCATCAGCTTGCAATCAGTCCATTCCAGTAAGCACCCAATGTAGTTTGTGTTCACCATTGGTGATCACTACTATATCACCAACAGACCTTGTCTGCCTGTGACAAACAACTCTCACACTGAGATAGTCCTTTACACCCTCATGTTTCCTTCAATACACAAATTAAATATCTTTGTTGACTACGAGCATCTAGGGCCTTGCATCTTTACTGATTTTAGCTTCTTGTGCCATAGTGTCAGTTGTTACTACTATAGTTTACCTTGCATTAAGAGAATGGATTACCCTTTTATCCTTCAGTTGATAATTTGCTGAGTAAGAATTGAATACATGTTATTATATTTTACATTATCAAAAGCCTTACTTTCTTCAGAGGGGTGAAAATTATATTCTTTTAAAAATCTTATGGAACTTCACCAGTTACATAAATTTAATTCATGAGCTAGTGCAGTTCTTTCACTGATTTCTCGACTGATATGTGTTATTATTGCACTAATATTTCATCAACACTCCAACATTCATTCCTTCTGAGTTCCTCCACAGCTTTTTGAAATTCACAAATAAGTGCTGAATATCTCCTGTCATCTTCTTGCAACATGCCATTATTTTCAATCAGCTTAATTTCTTCTAGACAGCTATAGAGTTTCTCCATGTATTGTTTTCACTTTCTCATTTTATTTTCTGCTGCTTTTAACCAATTGTCTTTTAATCTCTAATCATTGTACTTCTTGTTCTGTGCTCCCTAAGATGGTTGTTTATTAGTCTGGGTCCAGCATAACTGTTACTCTGTTCCTATCTTGTATCTACCTCATGACATCTTTCCTTCCTCTGTTCTTCTTTAAATTTTTCTACATTTTTAGATAATTTCATATCTGCTGTTCACTTACAATGTTTTTAAATTTTTGTAATTTCTTATGGATTTCATTTATAGCTGTCTCTTTCCTGTCATTATCAATTCTTGTAATTTTATCCTGCTGTATTTACTTCACCCTTTGAAAGCCATTGCATTGGTTTTCCATGCCAGTAACTCTTTCAAGTGTCATTATTTCTTTTATCACATGTCTTTTTAGGAAGCTTCAGCTTTTAGTAACTTCAGCTCATCTAGATCCCAATGCTTCACCTGATTTCACTTTAAGTTCTTAAATTTCATCTGGCATTTCGTTAGTAGTTGTCTATGGTCATTATCCAGTGTCAGCACCTGAATAACTCTTCCAGTCTCTAATCATATCTATAGCTGACATCTTTCACATATACTTTCTTCTCCAAGGATGCTCAAAACATAGGTACACTAGAACTAATTCATGCTTGGAATAGAATTCTATTAACCTTCTTCACTCTCATTTTGCTTGATGAGACCCAATTGTTTCTGGATCTATGGAGATATCCACTAAGGAGACAGGTAGTTACAGTAACACAAGTTTATTTCTCTAAAGCAGTGTTAACAAAATACAACCCCAAGGAACTGAAGTGGTCAAGGCCAAGCAAATCTGAAGCTCAAGGGCAGCTATCACAAAGATCCTCACAGTAAGGACTGTTGACCCATACTTGATCCATGCTGCGAAGGTGCCTGTGACGTCTATGAGAACATTGCTGAAGCTGCAGAGGGATGCATCAAATAGTTGGAGTGGACATACTCCCACCTGTTTATATGTGAGCCAATCAATAATATAGGTGGAAGAGACTGTATCAGTTTGCAAATCAACAGGAAACCTGTCAACTGTAAATATGATTGACATCAACTTCTTGTAATACAGAAGCACTGTTTGGACAGACACACATTGGGAGGAACTGATTTCTCAGCTGCAACACCAGAGTCCGGAGAGTCATATACATCCAACTGATGGCCACGACCAATGAGGAATTACTGACCTCTGTTGTGACCAGATTTTCTGCACTCTGCACATTTCATTAGGTGGTGCTGACATTGTTGCTACTGATGACTATTGAAGCACTGACGAAATGGCAGAAGTTGGCAAAAGCAGCAACAACCCAGAGGATCTTTGTCCGGCTTCCGGCATATCTTGAATAGAGAAGGGCCACTGCAGGATGGGCAGAAGACAAACAAGTGCTGGATCTTACAGTGTCTCTGAAAAATGTAAACACTGATCAGGCACGTGGATAATAGGGAGACAAGCTCCAATGATGGGTCTTTGAGTTTAAGCAAATTGTGGCATAAAGCCTCATCTGGGAAGTGTCTCTACACCGAGTTTCTGACAAGGGAGGATGCATAAGACTGCTTGCGCTGGCCATTAGTATAGTGGAAGCAACATCCCCATGTAAACCCCTGCAGTTGTGCAATCAGCTCCTGAAAGGATTTGGAAGATAGTTTGTGACAACTGAAAGACTTGTGCCTGGTCATTGCCAGATGCACCCAGGAATCAAGATAGTCTAAAAGAACTTGGTTTCAACATGGCATAAGGGAGCACACAGGCGTTAGCTTCTGGGTGTAATTGCTGGATCAACTGGAGCACCAACGGTCCTGCATTGGCCAGCAGAAAAGTATGTTGCTGCATATCACCTGCAATGTTGTGGATGGGGAAGTGTTGCTCCATTCTGGTGATATAACAGGACCAGGGTTCCACTTTGTGGTTGAATTGCTGGAAGGATGTGAGCATCAGCTGGGTGTTGTGCATCAAGGAGTCAGTTTGTGCAAGGTTCCCAGGGAGCTCTGGAGCTGACTTGGTGATAGCTGCCAGCAATTTGATGAGAAGTTAATTGGTATGTTGCATTCTCTGCAGCAAAATAATCACAGGATGAGTTAAATCCACTGGGTCTGCAGTGGTTGCCATATCAGAAACTGTCCTTGAAACAGAAGTAGACTATCTGGAACAAGATGCATGGAAAAATGACCTTTTTAAATGCGTGTTTCCATCTGATATATCCAGTTCCACATTGAAGAGGCAGGTATCATAGATACACAAATTTATTTCTCTAACACAACATTAACAAAATCAGCAATGTATTATGAAGGTAAAATTCCTCTAAATCTAAGCTTAAACAAAACTCTTCCACAAGGGAAGAAACAAACAATAGTGCTACAGTGACAAGCAGACTTAAAGTTCCTGTATCCAAAAAACCAATAATTACGTTCCTCAGCATGTGGAATTAAACATCTTGAAATCTGAATAAAGCTTCTGTTCAGCTTAAATCCAAGTTACCAGTTTGTGAGATTGAAAATGAAGTCCACATTCTAGCTTAAGTTGTAGGGAAAAACTTTCGGAGTATCTTACAATAGAACTTCACAGGAGAAGCATCGACAGTCAGACAGTTTAAAAAAAGATCTAAGTCTGGGAAGGATGGACTTACTAATTGTAGTCTTGGCACCAACTAGTCATTGTATAAAACAAACAGCAGAAATTATATTAAGTTACAGATAGCATGCTGCCGATCACTTAATCCAGACAGAAGCACTAGTGTGCTATCTCAGAAGGCATAGTGGAGATCTTCTGGTCAGTTGCTTTCTGTGATGGAATTTTCCTGCTAAGCTTGTGTGTTGGCATAAACAAGTGCCTCACAGAAGGATCTGTGCAGGCCTATTTCTAGTACGTGACACTCTGGATGCAGGGAAAGGTGCAGTACAACAGTGACCTCTACTGTCACCATGCACACCATCTGGTGGCCTGGCCGGAAAGCTGTTATTACCACTTGCTGGTCTGGTCATGGAGTTCCAGAGTTCAAAGTTCCCATGGGATCTGTTTCATATGGTTAAAGCTTGTGACAACCCAAATTACTTAGAGGTTGTTCAGGTGCATTGGTGCCTAGCGTCCAGGGAGCCAGAGTAGTTTCATTATTTTCTTTGTGATTAAATTCTAACCCCCTTTGAAATATTGTTATCACACTCTACTTCAATTTCATTGTTATCTACTTCTATGATTATCGCTAAGGACTGTTGGATTTACATTGAATTTCACTATCAATGTACTATCTATAACCAAGACATCATTCCTGGAGGAATTGTTGCGTAAATTGTTCTCCGTACACCTGTCACATTCATTCTCAATGGAAATATGAGCTTTCAAGAATGGCCACCAGTTTCTTCATCAAGAAAGTGAATTGCTATTGAAGAAGTAATGGAATCACACAGATTTAATACATGTAGTACTGTGACCAGAGATTACTTTGGTATCAACAATGGAATGTCACTTACATTGTCTTTGTCCTCACAACCATGTTGTGATGGAAACAATGCCTCATATATTTGTGATTTTGTATGTGGTACCCATTACTTGAAGCAGAAAACTCAAGGTTAAATTTTCAGAAAGTGTCAGCAATGTCTTATAACTCTCAGAATGTCCATTGGTGTTAAATGACTACAGTGAATCCTGCAATAACACTCTGATACTACTATGAAAAGATCATGCATATTTACATTTAACTGAGTGTATGGACACACTGGGCATCTGAAATCTTTCAAATCAAATTGAAAAAGGGGACAGTAGGTCCACAACCAATTATATTGAGATAGGGAACCAATGGTCAGAAATGCATATTTACTATGTTATGGATGTACAAAGCTTACACCAAATATTGACAATACAGCTCATAGTAATTGTTCAAAACAATGACTGCCAGTCTGAGTGTATGAATTAGTAGAGGGCATGCAGTTCTGCTGCACTCTCACAAATATTCCAGGTGCCTGTTGTACACCGGAATGGCAGCAGGTGATGAACAGACCACCAAACAGGCATACTGTACATAACTGGGCCCATAGCAGGTGTGATACGTGGTGACTGTATGAATCACACTAATGTCATTCACACACCACTATCCCTGGTGTCAATTGTTCATTGCATCACACAGCTTATGATGTGACCATGGTGAGGTGTGTTTCTGTGTATAGTGCATGATGCGTAGTCAAAGATGAAACATTACTCATCACAAGAGTTGGTACACATGCATTTAATGTATGATGCAGCAGGATGTAGTGCGTGTAAAGCAATAAGAATGTACAGAGAACACTTTCCCAACAGGCATCATCCTAATTAGAAGAAATTTATCTCCATACATACAAACTTATGAGAGATGCGATCATTCATACCACAGAGAGCCAGCCAAGGTTCCCACCAAAGACATGTTGAAACACCAGACTTTGAGGACATGGTGTTGGATTGTGTAGGTGATCACCCAGCAATACCCATCAACTTTCCTGTGAAATGCACACTTTGAAGGATACAGTGTGCAGAATACTGGTGGAACAGGTATTATGCCCTGTCATAAAGAATGTGTGGAAGCACTGGGACCAATGGATTTTGAGCCCTGTGTTCACTTCTGTCGGTGGATTATCCATCACATTGCTGTAGAGCTAAAATTTGTAGAGTTTGTATTGCCAAACTTTGTACAGTTTGTATTGCTCATGGATGAAGCTTCATTCTTCCGCAGTAGTGTTTTAAACAGCTGTAACAGCCATGCCTGGAGTGAAGACAGTCCCCACTCAACCCACATCGGTGGCCACCTACAAAAATTCTCTGTCAATGTATGCCCAGGCATTGTGCAAGATCATCTAATATGACCATATTTGCTGTCTCCTCTTTTGACTGGTCAACATTAGCTGGTTTTCCTGCGAGATGTGCTGCCACAGTTCTTGGAAACTGTACCCCTCGTTGTCTGGGAAAAGATGTGGTTTCATCGTGATGGTGCACTGTCCAACTTAGAGGTTAATGTCCATGAGCACCTGAATAACACCAACCCCCTTCATTGGATTAGAAGGGGAAGTCCTGTCCAATTGTCAGTGCGACTGCTGGATCTGACACCTCTAGATTTTTTCCTCTGTGGTTCCATCAAGATGTTGGTGTATGAAACCCCCACAGAAACAGATGAAGATCTGCTTGCTAGGGCACAAGCTGCCTGTCTTCTGGTACAACAGACATCGGGGGACTTGGAGACAGTGTGGCAGAACTTCGTGTCCTGTTGCCATGCATGCATTGCGAATCGCAGTCATCATTTTGAACAATTACTATGAGCTTTGTTGTTGTTATGGCTGATATGTCAAAACTCAATAAATTTCCATTCTCAACAATTGGTTCCCTATCTCAATATAAACAGCATTGGACTCACTATCACCTATGTCAATTTGATCCAGTAGGTTTGAGACAGCCTGTATTCACAAATCATCTAATGGACAGGGTACATAGTAATCTGTGCCTGTTTGCCAACGACACTGTGGTGGACGGGAAGGTGTCATCTACGAGTGATGTACTAGGATACAAGATGACTTAGACAAAATTTTTGGTTGGTGTGATGAATAGCAACTTACTCTAAATGTAGAAAAATGTAAGTTAATACAGATGAATAGGAAAAACAATCCTGTAATGTTTGAATGCAGTATTAGTAGTGTGCTGCTTGACATAGTCATGTCAATTATTTTTTGTCAATTAAATGTCAAGGCATAACTTTGCAAAGTGATATGAAATGGAACAAGCATGTAAGAATGGTAGTAGGGAAGGTGAAGGGTTGACTTCAGTTTATTGGGAGAATTTTAGGGAAGTACAGCTCATCTGTAAAGGAAACCATGTATAAAATGCTAGAATGACCCATTATTAAGTACTGCTTGGGTGTTTGGGATCCCTTCTAGATTAGGTTAAAGGAAGACATTGAAGTAATTTGAAGGCAAGCTACTATATTTGTTAACAGTAGGTTTGATCGACATGCAAGTGTTATGGAGATGCTTCATGAATTCAAGTAGGAATCCCTGCAGGGGAGATGACATTATTTTTATGGAACACTATTGAGAAAATCTGGAGAACTGGCATCTGAAGCTGACTCCAGAATGATTCTGCTGCTGCCAACTTAAATTTCACAGAACTCTCCATCATGCACCATACTGTGGTTTATGTAGATGTAGACTGACAAATCTTTACTGTTTTCCATGATGCCATTTCACTGTGATGAGCTAATTTACTAAGTACAGGTAGCTGTGCAGCATTATCGGAGTGGCCATTCACTACCAGATAAACATTTATATCATTGAGTAAATATTCATTAACAAATATCTTGTCTATTAATGTACTGCTTGCCTAGGAAATTGTGTGCCATACTAACATTATAACTCAGGTTATAAGTCAACAGAACGAAAAACTAGTCCAAGTGGCAAAAACTTTATTTTTCATTCAATGACTAGTTTCAGGCAGAGACCCATTTCCAAATCAACATAACACTGTCGAAACTGGCATTTCTGAAGATGTTAACAAACTGTGTAACTTACATTCGCAGTGCATACGAATAACTAACAAGTTATAAGTGTTAATAATGTATACAAATAATTTCTTTCATGTGAATTTTTTGGTAAATTGATACTAAATTTTCAATGGATTCTCATTTAATTTCTTTTGTCCACTAGGTGGTGGCATGAAAATGACTCAATTTTCTTCTTTATTTTTAAACATAATTATAAATGACTTTCCAGTAGCAAAATTTCACAATCATATGCTCTAATTGGTGGTCTAAGTAGAAACTAATAGTTTCAATAGATTTGAAATCCATATTAGTTTTAATACATATTACAATTTGTTCCATGTTTCCATACAGAAGTAGGCTGCTAGTTTATGATACATTGTGATTAAAATACAGAGTCTCCTGTTTACACAGTGCTGCTATAGACATTAACACATCAATGTTGACAGACAAGAAATTCATTAACTTTATTTTTTTAGTCCTTTAACATTGTGATGCACCACAGTAAACGAGCTGATTTTGTGTGCAACACAGTGTTTATCTGTACTATATTTGTAGTCCATCTGAATGAGATTTTTAGCCTAAAGAGTCTTACCTTTCACATTTGTAAAGACAACAATTTTACTATTGGTGTCCAACTCCTCCTATATGTTTTCAACTATCGGTTCAACTAATCTACCTTTCCCCCTTCTGTTAAGGTGTAGGTCACATCTCTCATATCCCCATCTCACAATATCAGCAACTGACACACCATCAGTGAGAATCCTACCCAAATTAAGCAGCAATCCAGGAGACCTTGGTTAACTAATCTGGCCTATTGTAGCTCCCCCAACTAGAAATGCCTGGTATTATTTATTCTAATTTCTAATCTGTGCCTTAGTTCCTATATTAATCAGCTAAAGATAGCTTATTAACTGATCTTATCACTAAACTCTTTCTTTTTCTACTCAACTCAGTTTCCACAATCTCTTCAATTCTTAGTAATGGCCTGCTACACACAACTTGTTTCTACAGCTTAATGATAAACTGTGAAATTAGTTAAATAACATACAGATTTAGTTAAGAAAAACAGCCTTGCAGTAAGGTGGCAAACACTTAATAAATTAAAAGTAGTTCAGAAGATTGGCACCATCAGTTTGTGCAATAAAGTAATTGCCTTTATGCAACATGTATACCACTAAGCTACTAGTACTGTATCATCATTCAAAGAAATTAAGAACATACTTAGCTCCCTCAGAATTTTGGTTACATCTAGTCTGATGACAATAAGATTTAAGATAAGACTATTAATAGCCTACTGCCTCTAAATGTACATAAAACATACAGGGTGTCTGAAACCTTTTGGCTCAAATTGGAATAAGTGATAGTGGGTCCACAATCAATTATACTGATATAGGGAACAAATCCTCAGAAATGCATATTTATTATGTTACAGACATACACAGTGTACACTGAATAATGACAATGTAGCTCATAGTAATAGTTGAGAACTGATGACCGCCAGTCTCAAAGCATGCATGGCAATAGGGCATGAAGTTTCCACTCTTTCAAAGATCCCTAGTGTCTGCTGTACCAAGAGACAGGCAGCTTGGATGCTAGCAAGCAGGTATTCATTCATTTCTGTGGGGGTTTCACACACCATAATCTTGACGTAAGCCCAGAGAAAAAAAAAGTCCAGACATGTGATATCCAGCAATCACACGGGCCAGTGGGCAAGATCTCCCCTTCCAATCCAAAGGTGAGGGTACATGCTGTTCAGGTTCTCACTAACATTAACATCAAAGTTAACTGGAGCACCATCATGCTGAAACCGCACCCTTTTGTGAACAAGTAGCAGTACAGTCTCCAAGAACTGTGGCAGCACATCTTGCAGTAATACCAGGCAATGTTGACCAGTCAAAAGAGAAGACAGCAAATATGGTTCTATTAGGTGATCTTGCACAATGTCCATGTATACACTGACAGAGAATCATTGTTGGTGGGCACCAATGTGGGTGGAAGGGGGATTGTCCTCACTCCTGACATGGCTGGTGAAGCCGTTGAAAACATCATCATGGATGAATGAGGCCTCGTCTGTGAGCAATACAAACTGTTCAAAGTTTGGCACTACAGTAGTGTGGTGGATAATCCATTGACAGAAGTGAACAGAAGATTGAAAATCTGTTGGTCTCAGTACTTGCACATGCACTTTATGTTAGGGATGTAATACCTGTTCCACCAGTACTCCCCACACTGTAGCCTTCGAAGTGTGCATTTCACAGGTGAGTTGATGGGTGCCTGTTGCTGTGTGATCAGCTACGTAACCCAACACCGTGTCCTCAAAGTCTGATGTTTGCACATCACTCACAAGTTGATATCAATGGAGATGAACTTCTTCCATTTAGGATGATGACTTTTGGATATGTGTTCTCTATACATTCATGCTGCTTTACAGGCACTACATCCTTCTGCTGGTGTACCAACTCTTGTGATGAGTAAAGTTCCATCTTTGACTATGCATCATGCACTGTGCACAGTAACACATCTCACCATGTGCACACATCACAAGCTGTCTGATGTAATAGACAACTGATACCAGGATTAGTGCTGTGCATGAGGCACAAGTTAGTGTGCCTGTGTGATGCATGCAATCATCACAGGACACAATGCTATGAGCTACATTGTGTATAGTATGTCATTTGGTGGTCAGGTGTGTATGCTGTTTATCACCTGCTTCCTGTTCCAGTGTTGCAACAGACACCCAGAATCTTTGTAAGACTGCTGCAGACCTGCATGCTGCATTGCAATACATGTGTGGGTGTTATGGGTCCTAGATCGGTAATAACACACTTTAGCTGTCGAATGAACATTTATTTAAGCACAGAACAAGGCGAATACAGCATGGCTGTACAAACGTAGCACACAGAAAAGACATAGACAAAGCAAATCAAAGATCATCAGGTCCAACAAAGATACAGCGCTTTATGCCAGAGGTGCCACAGAGACACCCCCCACCCTCCCTCAGCAGTGCGGAGAATGGCAGGGTGAAGTTTTCTCTCTTGAACACAAAATCTTCGTGACAGTATGGCGGGTGAAGGCAGTGTCTAGCGTGAGAAGTGAGTACCTAGGGAACCGCGCTGACATGGTCACATGTGTTGGACTGCTGCACAGGTGGTGGAGCATTGCTGGAGGCCACATCGGCAGCATCAGCGGGTGAGGCGGCAGCAATGGCAGGCATACCAGAGGCGTCAGAATGTGGGTTGGAGAGGGACCATGCCAGTTTTTATTGGTTAACTGCAACAGTATTGGGTCGTCCATTGAGAAGTATCACGAAAGTACTCACTCTCCAGCATAAGATGTGGTGCGGACCTGAGTAAGGTGGTTGCAAGGCGACTCGTACGGAGTCGTCGCACAGCATTACAAATTTGCACAATGCCAGGTCTTTGTGGACCGATGGCCTTTGTTGTCTGGTCCCTTCAACCCCCACAAACCAAACACCAAACCAGGTCTTTGTGTACAGACACCGGTGGCATGAAATGAGCACGAGGCAGAGGTGGTCGAAGGCGGATGACGTATGCACACACTCGTTCTTCAAGGGCTGGAAGATTGATTGCACCAGTCGGGGGTGTGCCCTCGGTGAATTCAGCTGGCAGGAGAAGGGGTTCTCCATACAAGACCTCTGCCAGCGAAGCATTCAGGTCCTCCTTGTGAGCAGAACAGATGCGGAATAAGACCAAGGAAGTGCCTCAGACCAAAGCCCGCGTGGCACATGAGTGCAGCTTTTAGAGTTCGGTGCCATCACTCAACCCATCATTCACCTGTGGGTGATAGGCCGTAGTGTGAAATTTTGCTACTCCACACAGCTCGCACAGTCGAGTGAAAAGCGTGGACTAGAATTGTCATCCCTGATCCATAGTAAGTGAAAGGGGGCAGCCAAATCTCATGACCCACACTGATAAGAAAGCATGAGCTATGGTCTCTGCCATAATGTTGACCAGGGGGACTGCCTCATCTCAACAGGTTACATGGTCAATCATAGGAAAATGTATTTGTATCCCTCAGAAGGGGGGAGAGGACCGATCACATCAATGTGCACGTGCCAAAAGTGACCCCTGGGGACGTCAAACTGTCCTAAAGGTGGCTGCATGTGTCTGTCCACTTTACTATGTTGGCAAGGGACACAAGTGCAGGTCCAGGAGCGGCAATCATGCTGCACGTCAGGCCAGACAAAACGTTCAGTGACTAGTCTTGTCATTGCCCGCATTCCAGGGTGGGCCAGGTTGTGTAAAGTGTCGAAAACCCTGCGCCAAAGAGCAGACGGCACCAAGGGGCGGTGGATGCCCACAGAAACATCGCAGAGGACAGGGGTCTTCGACCTGTGCAGGACAAGAGGTTTGATAATGAACAACGACTCGCTGTCCAAAACCAAGCGCTGTGCATCTGCGTCTTCAGTTTGGAGTCGTTCGAGGGTGCGGAGAGCACCGAGATACGAGAGAGATAGTCAGCTACATTTTGCACCCTGTGGATGTAACAAGCGCCCAAGGAATGTTGGTAAATAAAGTCTATGTGCCAGAAGTGTCATGGTTGGAGGTCCTTCGCTGAGTTGCGTATTGAGGCAACGAGAGGTTTTTGGTCCGAGTAGATATTGAAAGGATGCCCCTCCAGGCTGCTCTGGAAGTGTTTGACTGCCTCATAAACCTTGAGAAGCTCGCGGTCGAAAGCCAACCGTTTACACTGACTCCTGGTTAGTTTCTTCGAAACAAAACGGAGTGGCTGGGTGGAGTCCGTGGTGTGCTGTTATAAGACAGTGCCCACAGCTGACGTGCTAGCATCAGTCATAATAGAAATATGGGCCTCGGGGTTGGGGTGGGTGAGAGTGACTGCTTTCATGATGGCAGTTTTCAGATTATCAAATGCATCGAGCATGGGCTTAGTCCAGTCCAACTTTTGCTTCCCCGTGGTATTTTTTACCAGAGAGGGTGTCGGTAAGGGCTGATTGGATGGAGGCAGCTTGGGGATATGGTGTAGATAAATGTTTACCATACCCAGAAAATGATGGAGTTGAGCATAATCCTCAGGAAGAGGTAGTGCGAGAATCGTTTTGATGTGAGAATATGTTGGTCAGAGGCCGTCGGCTGAGACTGTATGGCCAAGGGGTGTAATTGATGTAGAACAGAGTTGAGATTTTTTGTTGTTGATCACCACACCACTGACAGTGAGAGCCGAACGAACTGTATTGAGATGAAACTGGTGCTCCTTGGCAGATGAGGAAAAAATCAGAATGTTGTCCAAATAAGCAAATGGGAAAGGCAGAGGTAGCAAAATGGAATCAATGAACTGTTGCCATGTCTGTGCAGTGTCTTTCAAGCCGTAAGGC
Source organism: Schistocerca serialis cubense (assembly GCF_023864345.2). Taxonomy (NCBI): domain Eukaryota; kingdom Metazoa; phylum Arthropoda; class Insecta; order Orthoptera; family Acrididae; genus Schistocerca; species Schistocerca serialis. Next base: position 521,587,862 of record NC_064644.1, read on the forward strand.
ATGTAACAGTATTCAAATAGGCTGAAGGGTGTGATGATGGCTGTCTTCAGGATATCCGGCAGATGCATAGGAATTTGGTGATACACCTTTGAACAATCTGAGAGGAACTTTGAGCCATGCAGTAATTGTGTGAAATGCTGGATATGAGGAATGGGATAGTTATTGATAATTGTCTGAGCATTAAGAGACCTGTAGTCACTGCACATGCATAGAACCAGATTCGTGGTGGAGCGTTGCGGCCTGCAGGTCTGGCAAAAGTTCATAATGATGTAGAAAGTCCACCCTGATCACAGGTTCATCCACATCAACGACGTGGAAGGTCCAAGGAAAGGTGGTGTATGGTGATAGGTGAAGTGACATCTTGATGGAGCCAAGGACTGCAATAGGGGAGTGATTTGCTGCAATAAAAGCGAAGTTAGCAGGAGAAAGCATGTTGACTGCATGTTTGGCTGTGATAATGTTGATGTTGGCACCAGTGTCGACAAGAAAGCGAGTGCCCGATCACAAATCCGAGACATAGAGGCGTCGCACCATTGAGGCAAGTAGTGTGGCGTCGGACGATAGGTGCCATGGACAATCATGGCAGGACGTGGCGCCTAAGCGTGCCTGCCGGAATCGTTTGGGTATGAACAAAGCATGCGGCAGCTGCAAGCAGCGCCCCCATAAGTAGCATGGTACTAGTATAGTGGGTAAGCTTGGACGTGACACGTCATGGAATGGGTGGGGGATGCAGCTGACTGCATCGTTACCTGAGCCTGCTCGGGCTGCTGCTCGGGTGAGGTCGGCTGCTGTCGGGAGGTCGCAGGCAGTACCTTCTGTAGGCTGCCAGCAGGCAGCTCCTGACAGGCCGCTGAGCTTCTGAGACATGCGCGCTGACCCCTGCTGGCAGGGTGTGGAACTGAAGGTGCAGGCATGCCAACTGAAGGTGGTGGCAATGTTGTCCATGACAGGCAGTGTCGGTGAGAAATGATTGTGTATGCCCGATCAGCCATACGTAGACAAACCTCGAGAGGGTCAGCTATGTGAAATAGCAGGTGAAGTTGTAGGTCCAACAGGAGTTTGACCATCCACAAGGTCCACAGTGCGGTGTCTGGTAGAGCTTGATCATCAGTTAATGCACAAATATGCTACCAAAGCTGCGAAGGTGAGTGGTCATCGAGGTGGATGTGGTGGATAACCTCTGCTGGTGTGTGAGAAAGGTGTTCGATGAGCAATGTTTTCGCCATTAAATACTTGGGCAAGGTGGGCAGTGAGAGGAGCAGATCACTGATGAGGTCTGGATGAGCATGGAGGTGGCTCACCGGGCAGATGAAACGTGCGTTATCATCTGAAATCCTGTGGATATCCAGTAGGTGATCCACTAATCCGAACCAAGTCTTAAGATTGTCCTTTAGCAACACAGGCAGCTTAGGAAACCTGCCAGTTAACACATGTTGATGCAGCACTGGGAGGCAAAAATCTGTGTGAGGGGGGTAGGAAGCCCCAACACCAGGAATGCAGTAGTGGTGGACGATGTGTCATCTGCGGTCTGCGTGGGGGGGGGGGGGGGGGGGGGGGCATCCGCAAGCAGCACACGATGTGGAGAGAGAGCCGTGCAACCAATGGCATGATGTGTGTCAACTGTACGCCCAAAGACGAACACGGCACGGGTGTAACGGCTGGTGCTGTTGCAACAGCGGGCAGAAGGCAGTCGCAGTGCAGTTATGAGGGGGCTGATCTGGTAATCGGCGCGGGTGGAACAGCCGGTGCCATTACGAAAGTGGGCTGCAGGCAATCGTGGTGTGACAACAGAGCGATGGTCACAGAAACGGGCGCTGTCAAGGCAACCGGTTTCGCTGAGATTGCGTGCGGGGGCAGAGCTATGACGTCAGGCATATAAGAAAGTGTGACACTTGCACATGAATGTTTAAATTACAGTTCTTGAACTTTGTCGGCACACCAGACCAAACTGAAGGTGACTGCTTAGCTGAGGGGTGAACCACAATGTCCTTCACTCAATTATCATTCACAATGGCACTAAGCGGTGTGCACTGTCTGTGTAGCAGCCGTTGCTGCGTAGTTGCACTTGACGGTGGTCATTCTGGGCCGGTTACGGTTAAGTGGCTGCCAGCATGGTTGGGCCCAGGTAATTGTTCACTTTTAACTAAAGGCACATTAGGTACACTAGCAAATATGCAAGCACAGTTAATAGGGAGCGAAACATTACCACAAAATGACACTGGTATATCCATTGTTCCGAAGACAATGTCGACTGGCACATGAAGTCCATTAAAGATGAAAAGAAGCACAAAATAATTTCCAAACACACGACGATGATGTCGGGGTCACCACTGTGGGTATCATGGGTTGTAGATTGGTAATAACACACTTTAGCTGTCAAATGAACATTTATTTAAGCAAAGAACAAGGCAAATACAACATGGCTGTACAAATGTAGCATGCAGAGAAGACATAGACAAAGCAAACAAAGATCATTGGGTCCAAAGATATAGCACTTTACACCAGAGGCATCACACGTGCATTGAGACTGGCAGTCACCACTTTGAACAATTACTATGAGCTATGTTGTTGTTATGTCATGTATGTTGTGCATGTCTATAACACAGTAAGTATGCATTTCTGACCATTGGTTCTATACCTCTATATAATTGGTTATGGATCCACTATCACCTGTTTCAATTTGACCCGAAAGGTAGAGACAACCCGTATGGAAAATAATAGCAGTCCTATCAAAGTTTCAGGGGCTCTCATAACAATATCCTTATGTCTGGTGAACAATCACCATCATGGACAACATACTGGGTACTATTACTTAAGACGTTTCCAAGCCACTCACATATCTGGAAACCTATTTTATATGCTGGTAACTTTATTAACACTCTGCAGTGGTATAAGAGAAAACTACAAGCTGAGTTTCACACAAGCAGTACTTTCAAGAAACTCGTCTATCACAAGGAAATTTATTATATTCATACTGAGAATATGTTCAAGAATTCTACAGCAAACCAGGGTTAACAATAGTGGTGGTTTGTAATTTTGTGGGTCACTTCTTTTACTCTTCTTAATTACAGGAGTCACATATTCTTTTTACCATTCACTTTAGACTTTGTGCTGGGCAAGTGATTTGTGACAAATGAAAGCTAAGCAGAGGGTAAATGGCGTAGAGTACTCTCTATTATATCGAATAGGGACTCCATCCAGATCTGATGACTTATTTGTTTTCAGCTCTTTCAGTTGTTTCCCTACATCAGGGATGCCTATTACTAAGTCCTTCATTCAGAAGTCTGCATGAATGTGAAATGTCAGTATGTCTCTTTGATCCTCCTGTGTGAAAGATGTCTTAAATGCAAGACGTAAAACTTAGGCTTTCCTTTTTCTGTCTTCTATTGCCACACAAGACTGGTCAGTGAGTGACCAGAAGGAAACATTTGATCCACTTAGCAATTTTATGTAGGACCAGAGTTTTCTTGGGTTCTCAGCAAGATCTTTTGTTAAGATAGGACGGCAGCAGTTATTGTATGCTTCATGCCTCAGTCTTTTAGGTGATGCATAAATTTCTACAAACTTTTGCCTGCATCATTTGCATGTACATTTTTAACCAAGAGTTCAACAGCCCCTGCTTCCTCAACAGTTTCTGAATTTCCTTATTAAACCAGGGTGGATTTTTTGTGTCCTTAGTCATTTTACTCAGTACATACTCCTCCATAACGTGCATTACAACCTGATGGATGACCATACAACAGAAAGTTTTAACAAAGCCATACAGGAAGCTGACTGGAGGATGTGTATAAAGTGGCAGATTTGAATTCTAAATTTAATACATTTATAGAGTAATTTCTGTCAATATTCAGTAGCTGTTTTTGCAAGATGACAATAAAGTATGACACTAATAAGTTTAACTAAAGTTTTGCATTGCAAAAGGAAATAAAAATTTCAAATGAAAGGAAAATAAAATTATATGAAATGGTCAGGACAGAGAAGTAGAACTGATTTCATATTACAAGAATAACCCATGCTATCTCAAGGAAATGATTAAAAAATAAAAAAGGTCTCTGTAAAATCCAAATAATGGGGGTGATAGTTGGAAGGGGAACAGAGAAATCAGTCAAGTTATATAAAAGTTTTGCTATTAAAGAAAGCCCTTGACTAATAGGTGCTAACAGTCTGCTAATGAAAATGTTTAATAATCACTTTCTGGAAAAAGCTCAGAAGTTGGCATGGGCAGTTCAGTGGATAAAGCAATAGAATATAAGCAAGAATAAATACCAAACCCACATATACAGAGCCAAATTACAATTACTCCATGCTCCACCAAAGAAATTAAAAATGTATTTAACTCTTCCAGAACTAAAACCTATTACAGAGTTGGTAATAACACAAAGAAAATTACTAAAATTCTGTTCTTTGCATATTTATGGAAAAGCCATTTAATTTGGCCTTAATTTGTAAAACTGTAAAAATTCAGATAACTGTGTGTGCCTTAAATAGCCAACAGATGTGAAAAAATGCTCATCACAATTACAGATACCGTATCCCGTCCAGATAGATTGTGAGAAAATGTAACGCAGATGCCTCTATCAAATCACCAATCAAGACATCTTTTTTGGAGAAACTATATAACTGGTTCTAATAATCAAAACATGGAATTTTTTCAGCAAGTCATCACTCAAAGTGAATGTCTATGATCAACAAGCTGTAGATTGTGTCCATATTGTGTGTTTAGGGAGCACCATGTTACTTCTGGTTTAAAAAAACTAGTGATAAATAATTATGACTTATCACTTTCATTTTGCAGAAAAACTAAAGGAAGAGGTGGTGTAGCCATCTACCAAGAACGTCATGATGTATAGCACAATTAATGCATATATTAAAATTTAAGCCACAAAACTGTTTGAAACTAATTCTTATTCATATATTATAACATTGTAATGGGTATCATCAGTGAATTTTAGTCTCTTTTTGAAGCAATGGGAATTCTTCCTAGCATACATTTCTAAATATGCGAGGTACATTATAGTACTTGAGGACTTCAGTGTTAACTTGCAGATACTCTCTAGTGGTAAATCTGACCTGGGAAATTTGATGTCCATATATAACCTTGCTTCTCCAGTAAGTTTCTGCACCAGAATAAATTTACATTCCAATAAACTGACAGTGTATTATAGGTCAACAATAATAGCTGATATTACTATTAACAAAGTTCAGAATGGTGTCTCTGAACATGATGGACAAAAGCTTGCTATAGATAATCTAAGCATTAGCAAGTAGTTAACCGAGCCTCAGTGGAAAGTAGTCAGACCAAAAAATTAGGAAAGTATTCATCTTCAAATCATGTCACCAAGATGTAGACTGGAGGCCAGTGTATGATGAGGATAATGTCAGCTACAAACTTATTTTGTTCAGTGATGATGAGGCACTAATATTTGGCAGTACTATTTCCAAAAAGGATTTACAGGGCTTGTACCATAGATTCCAACAAAAAATCACGTATTACCAGTGGCACAAAGTTTTCATGTAAAACCAAGTGAGAATTGTAATCACATCAAATGTTCCAGGTAATACAGTACAGTTAAATTGTGATGAAAAACACTTAAAACATGATTAAGTAACTCTAGCAATACAGTCAAAACTATCTAGGTGGTTGGTGGGGGGGGGGGGGGGGGGGGGGCAAGCCAGTGGGTGGGGAGGGGGGGGGGGGTATAATAATGGAATGAGACTGGTGCTTCCCATCGAAATAGAACTCAAGACATTTTTATAAACATTGAAAATAACAATGTATATAATACAAAGGCAGGGACAAGCCTCTTTAGAAAAGGGTAATTCCTGAAATAACTTGTCCCCCATAACAGTATCTAAAGTGAGAAAAATCATCAGTACTTTGAAAAGCAAAAGATCAATAGGTGTAACCAATATTTTGAGGATGTTGGTAAAAGCCTGCTGTAATCTATTAACCAAAATTCCAGCACATATATTCAGTGCTCCGGGAATCGAGGTGTCCTTCCTGACAGATTGTAAGCCTATTTATGAAAATTGTTATGCTGCAGATGTTACAAATTATTGTTCAGTCTACCTCTTGATAGCATTATCTAAAGTCTTCGAAAAATTGTTACTTGCCAGGCACTTGAAGTATCAATGACAGCTTCAACTTTATTAGAAAAAATCAATGTGGATTTAGAAAAAGTATTTCTGCACTGGAAGTCATATTCACATTCACAGATGATGATTTGAATGCCTAGAGGATTGGGGGTTGGATTGTTTGTGGGAAGAGACCAAACTGTGAGCTCATTGGTCTGATCGGATTAGGGAAGGATGGGGAAGGAAGTCGGCCATGCCCTTTCAAAGGAACCATCCCAGCACTTGCCTGGAGTGATTTAGGGAAATCACGGAAAACCTAATCAGGATGGCTGGACGTGGGATTGAACTGTCTTCCTCCCGAATGTGAGTCCAGTGGGTGCTAACCACCGTGCCACCTTGCTCGGTGAATGACAGACAAAAACACATAGCCATTTGGTATTTTTTGTGATCTTCCAAAAGCATCTGACTGTGTCGATCCCACAAAACTTTTTGAGAAAGTGAGTCACAAAGGAAACAGGAGAAAAGTGAGTAAATGGCTAAAATCTTATATACAGTGCAGGTAGCAAAAGGTAGTTTTCTATGTAAACACCAAATGGACAGGAAAGATACATTATGGAGTCTCACAAAGATCTGCCATTGGTCTACTATTATTTTTTATGTACATTAATGATCTACCTTTGTCCTCCAACAAAGCAAGCAACTTCAAAACATTTAACAATGATGCGTGCACTGTAATTGACAATAAATTATCCTACCAATTGCTTGTATATATTCTGAACTGGTTCACAGTACATTCACTAGGTATAAACCTCAGCAAAACAAACTACATCAAATTCAGTTCTGCCTGCAAAAGCTCACAGGAGATTTTTATTGCACGCAAAGGCCAGGAGGTACAGAGCATATGTTGTTCAAAATTCTTAGGTGACCAAACAGTTAGCAGACTTAGCTGCAAATCTTGAAATGGTTGTGTTTAGCAGGATTTATCATCAGGATAATTTTCAGTCAGAGATATCAGTATTTCAAAATCAGAGTATTTTGGCTATTTCCAGTCACTCATTTATTATTGAATCATCTCATGGGGCAACTAACAAGCGTCAAAAAAGTGTTTACCATAAAGAAAAATGTCATTGGAATTATGCATGAAGTGCCTCCAAAAACTACTTAGCATAGCCTTTTTGAAGGATACTGTCCATCAATTCACAGTACATGTATCAATAGCGAACTTTATAACTAACAATCCATCTCACTACCATACATATGAAACATACCACAGTCATAACTCTAGGACCCACACTCTGATATGAAGAATTTGTCTCTAGTTCAGAATGGAATAAAGGACAATACCACGAAAATTTTTAATTAACTTTCAAGTAATCATAAATTACAATAATAAACTATTTAAAACTAAATAAAAAGAATTTTTCCTTGAAAACACTTATAATTTTCTATGTGTTCTAATATCACAACTATATAAGTTGAATTTGTTCAAAGCAAATGGAAATAATTATGTGGAAGAGATCCTGAGCTAAGCTTTTGTGTTACCTGTCCTAAATTTTTAACTGGATGGGATCAATTTCAGGGTGGACTAATGAAACGTCAGAAGACTGCAGTGTGTCTGATAATTGTTGTCTATAAGTCATAATTTGTTCTTTTACAGGATTCTCAAACTGGAGATGATATGGAAGTCTGCTAATATTTTTCTTCCTCTCATTCAGTCTCAAAACTCATTTCTGTTATGCCTTCTGAAACCAGAAATTAATTTCTTTAATTTTATCTGTTTTTGTTTGTTATACCTACAATTTAAATTGCTTTATTTTTTTTAGTTTATGTCCATTCACAAAATGTTATTGTTATTGCTGTGTTCTTTAATATTTAAAGACTGAGCTCCTGTTAAATCATGTTAAGAGAATAAAATATTACCTCCATATGTGAACACAGTCCATCATCAATCCAACAAATTACCAAGTATTAAACATGTCATAACAGCGACAATAATGATAATAAATGAATGCAATATTAGAAGTTCTTGTCAGACTTATTTCAAATACAATTTCAAGGCATTAAATATTATTGTGTGTCTGTTAATCATTTATTCTAAACTGGGTGTTTTGAAATCATGGCCCAATGGACAGAAATGAGTATTTCAGGCAGTGTGAGATTGTGAACAAGCAATGTGTGTGAGGCATATGCTTGTAAACTGCTTATTTCTCATATATTGCTTGCCATATTGGCATCGATGGCACTACCTTGAAAAAGAATGATACAATTGTAGATGGTACATTGTGTGTCCTCACTGTTCATAATTCATGACTAACTGTCAAAGGTGATGAAGTGCTTGGCACAGGAACTTGCAGACAGGTATTTAGCAAATTTTGCAGTAGGATGTAGTGCTGTGAAAGCCAAGAATAAAATTACACCTGATGCCTAAAAGGAATTATTTTATTCTTTTTAATTATATCAATTGTTACCTGCAAGATTTTATAATGATTCTTTATCTCCTCTTTTTATCTACTACCAGACAGAAGGTGACCACTGGTTGGTTGAAAGTAGTTACTGCATTGTGAAATAAAATGCTCATGTGATTGATTAAGTCCTTTTATATTTTATATATGAGTCAATCAATCACTTCACCTCCATGGCCAGCATATGTCATTTTCTTTGGTCTGTTGGTAGGTACATCTGCAGTCTTGGTACATACTGAAATCCCCACACCATACTACTGTAACACCAATACAAAATAGCACAACACATCTCCACTTTATCAATGGGCTGTGCCATTTTGTTTTGACTTCTGTAACTGCAAGCTCTGTTACTGTGCTGTGGAGATTTCTGTGTGTATGAGGACTGCAGACATGTATCTACCAATAGACAAGAACTTAATTCCTCTTCTTCCCAAAACATTTTTTCTTAAGCAGGTTTCACAAAGCCCCTTCCAATCTTCTCCTTTCACACACATTCTACTGTGGACAATTTTGTCTCTTTGTAGACCTCTCCATTTTGTTCATGGTCTTCCATTTGGTCTTCTTCTAGATTCCATCCATTTCAGAGTCCTTGGTAGCCACTCTTCCCTCATTCTTTTAATCTGGCCCCACCATCTCAGATTCTTTATCTCCAAAGTTCAGAGAACGTGCCAAAATTTTATGCAACACAGTAATGCATGCATTGAGACTAGCATTCCCCACTTCACATGTTTTCTATTAACTTAACTTGTTGCTATACGGTTTAGTTATGTAAACAAAAAATTAAATTTTCAATTTGAATCATAGTTTCTTATCTCAAACAATGGAAAATCTAGGATGAAATGTAACAATATTATGAGAAGGAAAGTTGCTAGTCACCATATAGCGGAGATGCTGAGTCCGTTTGCAGTTGCATGTCGGTGTGCACGCGCATGCATGTGTCTATTGTTGATGAAGGCCAATGGTCAAAAGCTTTAATTGTGAGAATCTTTCTTATCTCAATGCATTCAGAATAGGATTCCCCTCACATCTGTATAATTTTGACCCTGCAGGTTTTGGACATTCTGTACACAGTTTATACATATCACATCCGCATATGAGGATAGTATAACGGAGATTATGAGTAACTATGTTTACATGCAGCTGTCAGAATTTCAAAAATGAAATTGTTTACTCAGAAATTGATTTCACCAGTCTGTTGTAGATGACTTTTTCAATATGATGCAGATGTAAGGTATATTCTAGTTCTTCATTCAGCAGCAGATTTGTGTGTATTGGCCTTTTATCATTTGGTGAAATCATTTACAACATTTTATCACTATTTTATTCAGATAATCTGTTTTTGACAAATCTGTAAAGCACTGATAATCCAGCCAATACTACAGAAGTAGGTTTTTTTTGTTGATGACTGTATTAGACTGGGTGTGGTCATATGCTATATTCAACTGTAATGTTAGAGATTTCCCAGAGGGGGAAAAAATATTCACTTGCAGTTACAACTGAATAATCTACATCTACATACATACTCTACACGCCACAATGTGGTGTATGGCAGAGAGAACCATGTAGCACTAGCAGTTATTTCCTTTCCTGTCTGTGTTTGAATCCTAATTTCTCTTTTTGTCTTCACGGCCCTTAAACAAAATGAACATTGACAACAGTTTCCGTTTCTGCAGTCAGCTGCAAATACTTGTTATTTAAATTTTCTCAATAAAGCTTCACAAAAAGAAAGTTGCCTTTCCTACAAGAATTCCCATTTGAGTTCATGAAACATCTGTTATTTGTGTTGATCGAATAAACCAATAACAAACATAGCAGCACACTTCTGAATTGCTTCCTTTAATCTGACCTGGTGGTGATCCCAAACATTTGAGTAGTACTGTAGAATGGGTTGTACTACTGTTCCAAATGTGGTCTCCTTTGCAGGCGAGCTTCTCTTCTCTAGAACTCTCTCAATAAACCAAGTCAACCATTCACCTATCCTACTAATAGGTAATTTCTTCTCATCATTAGTAAAGCTTAAGAAACGCCTCCAACATTCACACCAATTAATGTTGCAACAACATTTACAAAAGTGTTGTTAATAACATTTATTCTTTCTAGATGTTACCCTTAGTATTACCTCTTATCACTATTCTTTTGGAAATTTCAAGGTTTAATTTTTGGTTTTGTCACCCTGTGATTCTTCTATCAGTTTCCATTTCTAATGCTCAAACTTTGTGCTCAGAAACAAAGCTTTACAACTGATTTCTAGTCACTGAAATTGATCATGTTGGTAGCTTTTTAACATGCTGTGAGGCCGGACGCCATGTACTTGTAAGCCTGCTGGTAAAATGTCCACAACAATGTGTACAACAGTCAACATGTTTATCAAGGCAACTACCTTTTTAATTGGCGAATGTGTTACTTTGATTCATTTAAATTTATACATAATCACCTGTAGTGGTTTCAATGTTGGTATCACTAGTGCGCCTATGTTGACATCTTATGTTACAAGATTTACCTTGCCTCTTATCTTGTAGTGTGTTCTGTTTACTTCAAACAAGATGACAGAGAACAATATCTAAATTCTGAGAAGTTAATGCATACTGAGGTACGACACGATTGTCTTTTCAGCATTTGTATTCTGTAAGTGTAATATCTGTCTTACTGTCATATTTCGGTATGATCTTCGGTCACTTCTTTACGTAGACCACTAGCTGGAATGTTACTAACAGATTTACTTGGGTTTCTTTACAGGCTCAGTATGCATACATCTATAAGTGCATGAGGGATGCGTTAGCGAATACAGCATATCCAAAACATGGTAAATATGATTAAATTGTTTGATAATGGTTAATTATGAAAAAAATTGAATTATTTTAATGTGGTGTGTGTGCTTATTTTGTTTAGACAAAACTTCTACAAGTTCACTGGAACCAATCTATGAATCTGCAGGTCCTGCTCTAAATGCTACAGTCCACGACAGTTCAAGGATACTGAATGCAAAATCGAATATAACTGAAAATGAATATGAACTGTAATTTATTGTTGAACATTATTTAATGTTGTGTATTGTGCTTATGAAATATGAACTGAATTAATTACATGAAATTTGATCTCATGATTTTCAAACATCAATCATAAATGAGAGCTAAGATGAACAAGTGCTAGCAAAAAGGAAACACACTATATCCTCAATTTACAAAGGTGACAAAAATGATTTGGAAGTGATAATATTTCTTTTCCCAACTGAATTGATTTGTAACTGGCTTCAATAGCTCTTGCTCAGATGATAATACAGTTATTTAGAGAAATAGAGCGCCGTATCTGACAAAATTTATAAAAAAATATCAGTGTGATATATGTTAGTTGGAGATGTTTATGTTCTCATAACAAGAACAGCTCAAAAATAACCATGTGTTCACTTTACATACAGTAGAAAAAATTCTTCGCATGTAAATAAAATGCTATCTGAAAGTTCCTGATTTGTATCTGAATTGTATTGGTGTTTATTGTAATTTTGATAACTATTTTAAACCATTACGTATGCAAAATTTATTAGGCTAGGCTTCCATGTGGCCTGAATTATTTGAACATTTTGATGTCCACGCCATTGAATTTAATAACTGGTTTTGTATTAACAGATGGTCTCACTTGAATGTTAATTACAACAGCTTTAAACTCATTTCTTTGTGCATCTAACAACATGCAACTTTTTGTTGTTTGGTTTTAATTATGGCATTTTAAAGTACAGAATTTTGATTTTCAATTTTTTTGCATTCTGCAGATGTATCTCTTAACATAAACCTGTGAAATGTGAATTTACAGATTAGTGTGGACTAAATTTTAATACACCACAGCATGTTGTGTTCTTGACACTTACTCCAAGTTTTAATATTCATGATTACTGCAACAAATTATGTGAAATATGCTGTGGGTTTTGTCACATTGTGAAGTTGAATGTATTGTGTTACGACTCGACATCTCATGCTGCATGATAACTGTTAAATACAGGCTTAGTCTTGTGTACATTAATCATAAATAATGTTATGTCATCTCATTTTATCGCTATAATAATGATTGTGTCAAGTGTGTTTGTAAATATATTTAAGAAGAATGTGGATACCCACTCAAATTTTTATATCATACCTGATACTCAAACTGTACTCGGAGAGTGTTTCATGCAATCATATACATCAATTTCATCTAATGTAAATAAATGAACTCTGGAAATATCTTTTAATCTTTAGTCATAAAGAAATTATTCCAGATGTACTCAAATGATTCATGAATAACACTATGTGTATTTCACCTACCAAGTGATTATGCCCACCAATATCTTCATCTGTGCTGGTCTTTACCCATTACCAACACACATCTCACTATCTGAAAGTATCTTTAGGAATATGTATGACTGATTGGTTGAAACCAAGAAACAATTAAAAAATAATGACTTTCATCCAGAATCTCAGTGACAGGAAATGACAGCCACTAGCATGTATTACAGTTAATTAAAATTCTTGCATTACAGGATTATGTTTGATATTTTGACATCCCTTCCTTTACAAGCTGTTACCTAATAAGATACTGATTTGACACATGACACTCACAGTAACGACACCAGCAATCATGTGAATAGCACAACAGCAACAAGACAAAACAGACAGCAGTCACAATTAATAACTGTTGTGATTACAACTAATTTTTCTTGCTGTGGTTTTGTATAAAGGCTGGTTTGATTCATCTCTCCACACTACCTTATGCTACACAAGCCTCATCTCTGAATAACTACTGCAACCTACAACTATTTGAACATGCTTACTACACTCATCTCATGGTCTCCCACTACAGTTTACCTGTACCAACACACACACACACACACACACACACACACACACACACACACAAAATCACTACCCTCTATTAACAAACTGATGATTTCTTGATGCTGCAGGATGCGCCAAATCAATCAATCCTCCTTTTACGCAACTTGTATCATAAATTTCTTTTTTCTCCAGTTTGATTCTGTACCTCCTCAGTAACTACTCCGGCCAACCATCCAATTTTCAGCATTCTTCTGTAGCACTAAATTTCACAAGCATTCTCTTCTTGACTCAGCTCATTACTGTTCATGTTTCACTTCCCTACAAAGCAAAACCCCAAATACATACCTTCACAAAGTGTTCCTATCACTTAAATATATATTAGATGTAAACAAACACCTGTTTATCAGAAATGCTTTCATTGCTATTGAAAGAAAACTGATAATAGTCAAAGTATGTGCAAAGTGCAGAGAATATTAAGAAATCTAGAAATGGTTTCACTGCTGTAGCCAGCCTGCACTGTATATTCTTTGCACTTAAGCCATTATCAGTTATCTCATTACAAAACAGCAAAACTCATTTACTATCTCATTTCCTATCATCTTATAACCTCTTCTCAGAATGCTACATATTCCACACAACTGCTCTTCCAACACATTCGTTGCCTCAGACAGAATTTCAATGTTATTGGAAAATCTCAAAGTTTTGATTTCAGTCCCTTGAACTTAAATTCCCCTCACAAATTTTTGCTTTGTTTCTTTTACTGCTTGCTCAATGTGCAGACTGAATAGCATTGGAGACAGACTACAGCCCCATTTCACATCCTTCTCAACAACTGCTTCCTTTCATGTCACTGGAGTCTTACTTGCAGTCTTGTTTCTGTACAAATGGTAAATAATTTTTGCTCCCTGTATTTTATCCCTGGCATTTTTAGAATATCAGTTTGCTCCAATTAACATCTCTCTTAATTTAAAAATGCTATATACCTGAAAAAATGTGTATTTACTGATAATGTATCCATCACCACCCCACTACCACTTCGACTCTATTTGTCACCATTTACACCACCTTCCCATGCACTAACATCTTCCATGTTAAGAGCATAAAATTTATTGAAGGCAACCTCTCTCAGTGTCCTTCCTATTCTATATTCACTACCTCATATCTTATTCGCAATCAAATCTGAGGAAAAGGTACAAAAACAAATCATGGCACAATCACACACACCCTTACAGTACCCTCCTATGCTAACTTCTTTATTGGCCATCTACAGGAAATCTTTGTAGCAACCCATAAATCCAAAACTCGTATCTGGTTTAGGTTCACTAAAGGTATCTTCATGATATGGACCCCAGATCAAGACCACTAACCTCACTCCTACACAGCCTTAACATCTCTCCTATCTTCTACACATGATCCTCCTCATTCAACATGTCACTTCTCTGGGCATTAATCTCCATTTCTCTGATGGCTACATCCATACCGATGTCCTTATCAAACACACTAAAAATTGACAGTATGTGTGTTTTCTACAAGAAAAATTCTGTTGAGAAAACTAATAAACACAAGACAGAACTGCAATTTACTACTTACCTTCAGAAAGTGAAGCATTTAGTACTACTGATACACTAACATAAAAGTGAAAGTGATGACATTATCACTGCTCATGTTTTCTTACACCATACCCATACCCATACCATTACTAATAATTTGAAACACTTTCCATGCTACCAAATAATATAATGTACTCCAGCATCACATGAAACAAGTGAATACAGTGGAAGAGAGCATTATATATCTTCCAAAAAAGGAAACTGTGTATTTCCCAGTGCATATAATTATGAGGGAAATGCTTTTGCGATTAATGTTTCATTTTCTCCTCTAAATTTTCCAATAAATAAATTTATAAAGGAGAATAGTTCTTTGTTTCAAACTCTTTATTTGGTAAGACCTGATAGCATGGGCAAATGCACGATACATACAGAATATTTACAACTTATGTCATTTTACAAGGAGTGAGAAATAGCTTCTGAAAGACAAGGTATGAAAAATAAGTTTAAAATATATCAATAAATGATATAAAAAGCAACATGGCTTCTACGGTAATGAAAAAACGTGAATCACAACTTAAGCCAAGGCTACCGTCTTGAAAATTTACAAAAATTACTTAAAGAAAATTAAATTATTTAATAAATTATGTAATATGAAAACATTGAACCAATAGTCATTGCTAAGGTATCAAATTATTTAAAAGTAGGTGAAATCAGAAATTATTATAATTAATAAATATCACAGCATTATATATACATTCTCGAGATATTTACAATAATGGCCCATTCATGGTGCTTTGTTTAAAAAAAAGAATTTACAAGCCTAGGCAGCAAGCATACTGGTAACAAGTACAGACACAAATTTCATATTTCATTTCTTCCCTAAGTGTAGTAGCTTACATTTCTTTTAAGCTCGCAAATTAGTTGAATGTCCTTCATAAACTTTATATCTTAATACTGCAAAATATCAAAATACTGGAGTAATATTATACAGCCCCCCCACCCAGAAAGTTGAATTGAGAAAGTCAAAGTTACTGTTTTACTGTCAGATGCACCATAAAAACTGAAATGAATGAAAGTTCTGAGTTTACCAATAAAATTTTCCTGAACTGTGGACTGATAGGGCTGCGATTTCATGCTACTACTAAATTTAGTGTGTTATGCCAAATTTTGCACTTTGTGCGTATGTTCTTTAAATAATTGCTAAATGCAGCATTACATCATTATCTGCCCATGGCTTTATGCCCACAATCACACAACACAAAAATCATTGCAAATAAACCTATTATATAAATAATGTACACAGAAAATTGCACATATAGGTGCCTCTTGTTGAATTTCAAAAAAACATTCTGGGAACAAGAAAGACTCCCGACTTCCTCAACGGAGTGGAGAAGATGACAGCGACGACAGACTCCCTGGACCGGAGTTGACACTCAATTTGTCAATATCATCATCAGCTTGATTATTGCGTAGTTCTTGCAGTGTATAAACAAATTTGCTCCATTCATCAAGACGTGGTTGTGCCAATTGCTGTAATTGAAAAAAGTCTTTAAGTAATATGTTATATATTAACACAATGGAAGTGATTAAAATATCTGCCCCCCCCCCCAACCCGCCCGGCAAAAAAAAAAAAAAAAAAAAAAAAAAAAAAAAAAAAAAAAAAAAAAAAAAAATAATAATAATAATAATAATAATAATAATAATTTGCCAGGTACTTGTATCCACATGAGCAACTGTATTAGAGATGCTATCTTGGAGTGAGAACACTCCTATGCAATCAATGCTTTTGATCACAGCCTGACTCCGTTCGCCAGACACCAGATGCACGGAGGAATGCCTCGTTCTGAAGTCTTGCAAGCTCAGGGACTTTCACATGCCGCAGTGTAAAGGATGTACTGTAAGTATCTTGGTTCAGGAAAAACTGCATTGAGTGCCACTACAATGACAGGAGTTACTATCAAATATTGTGGATTCTAACAATGAATG
This sequence comes from Schistocerca serialis cubense, assembly GCF_023864345.2. Taxonomy (NCBI): domain Eukaryota; kingdom Metazoa; phylum Arthropoda; class Insecta; order Orthoptera; family Acrididae; genus Schistocerca; species Schistocerca serialis. The sequence goes on from NC_064644.1 coordinate 521,604,740, forward strand.
GAGGGTCTAAAATGGTGCAAATAAGTGTGAATTCAGTACAGGAGAACAACAACTGGTGATAGCTATGTCATGAAGAACCACTTTCTTGCTGTGCAATAGAACATGCATTGAGGGAAAGAAAAGAAAGGGGAGGCCACCTGATAGAATTTTATACAGAGTATAATTTAACCACTGCTAACGCTTGGTTTAAGAACCATTAACAATTACTACATATGTGGAAGAGACCTTGAGATTCTACAGTTTTCAGGTATACTGTGTAATGGTCAGACATATTTTGGAATCCAACTTTAAACTGCAATATATTTACAAAGGCAAATAAGTGACTGACTTTAATTTATTGGTTATGAGCTACAAATCAAAATTGAAGAGTTTTGTATTGTTTTTATCCCATTTCACATTTTTCAGAATTCAATTACATAGGTCTGTATATCAACCACTGAAAATATTTCAGCAACCTTCTGCACATGTATTTTTCAAATTATCTATTACATAATTTTGAAAAGCTTATATCTGTGGACTGAATCACTTATCAGAGAGTGATGGAGTGATATGAGTGACAGAAAAAGTCTAATTATTCGCTTTGAGCCAAGACTCCACCTGTATTGGCTTTGCTTGTCCTTCCCCGAAGTCCTCAGTACAGCATGAAATTTCATTTACTATCGCAGTGTGGCATTGTTTGGTCAGCACAACTCTCTTCAGTTCAGCAAATCATGGTGCCAGCACAATTTATGCTTCACTATTTGTTTGTGAAATCAAGGACGTTAATTGAACTAGTAGATGTTTGCAAAGAGGCAGTCTAGTGATCTATCTTGCACAAGCCTTTAAAAATGAATGGGATTGACAGAAGAGGGGAATGAGGATTCTCAGTACATATTATATAGTCACATAAGACATGAAATTATATTACAACACCATGCAGAAACATCCCCCAGCTTGTCACAAGCGAGTAACTCCCGTAACTGGGGAGAGGATGCTGTTTTGATCAAGACTGACACAGATCTCATTTAGGTCAAGCCCTCCACCTCCCCGAACTTGTCCTCTAAATGCTCAACAACAAACTGAGGCTTCATCGTCATGAAAGATTCCCCATCAGCTCTCGTACATACAAGGTACCAGGGCGAATAAGATCTGCTGCCATCCTTAGCCTGAAGTTCCTCCCACGGTGTGGCCAGGGAGGGGAATGATTTGGGGTTGTACTTCTGTGCGTTGAATTGAGCTCGTGATCACTTAGAGACTGCTGGTGTTTCACCACCAGCAAGAGATGATGGGCAATGCTTTGTCGCGTGTCATCCGCCATCATGCCACCCACTCCGACCAGGGGGCCTCCCCACAGCGCCACCCAGCCGCAGCAAAGGCTACCTGACAGGATGGCCATTGCAGGGAGTCCCGATGCCCCAGAGGGATGGGCATCTACTCCTTGACATACATGGGGAATTAAAGGCGCAGGCATCAGCAGAGCATTCCCTGGGTGGTCAGGGGGCTACAACCAAGAGCGTACATGGCAGCCCCACCACAACGGACTGGCTACCGTGCTGAATATCAGGTGCAAAGAAGTGCATGGTCATCGTCGATGCAGAAATCGACACTGCATAGTGCATGGTGGAAAACGCACCCAGGAATGTGTCCTTGCCCAAGAGATGGAGAATGGGCAGGACTGCAATGCAACAATGAGAAAGTGGGCTAAACATCTCAATGCAGGATTGGCATGATGCACCTTCCCCAATTGGCTTGCTCTTTGGGAAAATTTTGAAGAATGGAGGTAAAACCCTACAGGGGACCGTCACACAAATGCCGAAACATGTGAAACTCCTTGTAGTCTCCTCATACGACAGGCAGGAATACCTCGTGCCTACTCTAACCCCTGGACCCCCAGGGGGACAAGTCATATGCAGTGCAACTGCACTGACATTTAAATGCAGTGTGTTCAGAATTTCCCCCTCCCCCCACTCTCTCAGTGTGGCGTGGCAGTGGGGGAAATGTGCAGCAAGACTGAGCACAAAAAAAATTGACACAAGATGTTTGAAATCAGCAAACAACGTTCTCCGAAAGTTTTTACTCTGAGTGAAGTCCACTGATTTTATTTTATTTGATAGTGTTTTGTGATAAATTAAATATGTATGTCTCTGTATCCATTTCTTCACCCAAATATTTTCTGAACTTTGTTTTTAGTGCCTACTCTGATTTTAGCTGTGACACAGTAAACTTCCATTTGCCTGTCTCATGACACCTCTATTGGAAACGCTACTAGAAATATGCGGAGCAAATTCCTGGAATTAACTTGTTGAAGTGACTTGCAGAAGTAAACTTGTACAAGTCCTAATGTAAACATGTCAGAAAGTGCTTGTAGAAGGTACTTGTTTGTGGACACACGACTCAAGATTCATAAAATTGAGTAGGTATGCTGTCCTAGAAAAAAAACCAGGACTCCCATTTTACGGGTAATTATTGCATCCAACAGTACAACACTGCTGGCACTTACCCATGTAATTCAGGAGTGGCCAAGATTTCAGCTCATAACCCATGCCCTGGCATAAGTACCATAGTGCTCAGTCTTGCTGCACATTTCCCCCACTGCCACGCCACACTGAGAGAGTGGGGGGAGGGGGAAATTCTGAACACACTGCATTTAAATGTCAGTGCAGTTGCACTGCATATGACTTGTCCCCCCTGGGGGTCCAGGGGTTAGAGTAGGCACGAGGTATTCCTGCCTGTCGTATGAGGAGACTACAAGGAGTTTCACACGTTTCGGCGTTTGTGTGACGGTCCCCTGTAGGGTTTTACCTCCATTCTTCAAAATTTTCCCAAAGAGCAAGCCAATTGGGGAAGGTGCATCATGCCAATCCTGCATTGAGATGTTTAGCCCACTTTCTCATTGTTGCATTGCAGTCCTGCCCATTCTCCATCTCTTGGGCAAGGACACATTCCTGGGTGCGTTTTCCACCATGCACTATGCAGTGTCGATTTCTGCATCGACGATGACCATGCACTTCTTTGCACCTGATATTCAGCACGGTAGCCAGTCCGTTGTGGTGGGGCTGCCATGTACGCTCTTGGTTGTAGCCCCCTGACCACCCAGGGAATGCTCTGCTGATGCCTGCGCCTTTAATTCCCCATGTATGTCAAGGAGTAGATGCCCATCCCCCTGGGGCATCGGGACTCCCTGCAATGGCCATCCTGTCAGGTAGCCTTTGCTGCGGCTGGGTGGCGCTGTGGGGAGGCCCCCTGGTCGGAGTGGGTGGCATGATGGCGGATGACACGTGACAAAGCATTGCCCATCATCTCTTGCTGGTGGTGAAACACCAGCAGTCTCTAAGTGATCACGAGCTCAATTCAATGCACAGAAGTACAACCCCAAATCATTCCCCTCCCTGGCCACACCGTGGGAGGAACTTCAGGCTAAGGATGGCAGCAGATCTTATTCGCCCTGGTACCTTGTTTGTACGAGAGCTGATGGGGAATCTTTCATGACGATGAAGCCTCAGTTTGTTGTTGAGCATTTAGAGGACAAGTTCGGGGAGGTGGAGGGCTTGACCTAAATGAGATCTGTGTCAGTCTTGATCAAAACAGCATCCTCTCCCCAGTTACGGGAGTTACTCGCTTGTGACAAGCTGGGGGATGTTTCTGCATGGTGTTGTAATATAATTTCATGTCTTATGTGACTATATAATATGTACTGAGAATTCTCATTCCCCTCTTCTGTCAGTCCCATTCATTTTTAAAGGCTTGTGCAAGATAGATTATTTATTTTTAATTCCAAAACGTAATGTACTTTGTGGATAGCCCTTGTACAATGCCACGCTTCAAACGTACATTCTCATAAATCTTTTCCTCAAATTAAGGCCTAAGTTTGATACCAGTAGATTTCTCTTGATTACATATACCCTTTTTGCCATTGCTAGTCTGCTTTTGATGTCCTCCTTGCTCCATCCACCATTGGTTATTTTGCCCCTAGGTTGCAGAATTCCTCAACTTCATTTACTCTGTGACCATCAACTCCTGATGTTAAGTTTCTCACTGTTCTCATTACTTTTGTCTTTCTTCAATTTAATCTTAATCACTATTCTATACTCATTAGACCGTTCTTTCCATTCAGCAGACCACGTAATTGTTCTTCACTTTCACTGAGGATAACAGTGTCATCAGCGAATCATATCACTGAATCCTTTCAGCTTGTATTTTAATTCCACTCCTGGACCTCTCTTTTATTTCCATCATTGCTTCTTCTGTGTATAGATTGGACAGTAGGGGTGAAAGACTACATTCCTGTCCTACATCCTTTTTAATCTGAGCACTTCATTCTTGGTCTTCCACTCTTATTATTCCCTCTTGGCTCTTGTGCACATTGTATATTACCTGTCTCTCCCTGTATAGCTTACCCCTATTGTCCTCAGAATTTGGAACATCTTGCACCATTTGACACTGTCAAACGCTTTTTCCAGGTTGACAAATCCTATGAAGGCGCCTTGATTTTACTTTAGTCTTGCTTCTATTATCAACAAAATGTCAGAATTGTCTCTCTGGTGCATTTACCTTTCCTAAAGCCAAACTGATCATCATCTAAAACATCATCAATCGTCTTTTCCAGTCATCTGTATATTATTCTTGTCAGCCACTTTGGTTCATGAACTGTTACGCTGATCCTCATATTTGTCAGCTTTTGCAGTCTTCAGAACTGTGCAGGTGATATTTTTCCAAAAGTCAGGTGGTATATAGCAAGATTCATATGTTCTATACACCAACACAGATGGTTGTTGTGATGCTACTTCACCACTGATTTTCGAAATTCTGATGCAATGCTATCTATCCCTTCTGCCTTATTTGATCTGAAGTCTTAAAAAACTCTTTCAAATACATATTCTAATACTGGAGACCCTATCTCTTCTAAATCTACTCTTATTTCTTCTTCTATCACATCAGACCAATCTTTCCCCTCAGAGGCCTTCAATGTACTCTTTCCACCTATCCACTCTCATCTGCATTTAACAGTGAATTTCCATCACATTCTTAATGTTACTACCCTTGCTTTTAATTTCACTGAAGTTTGTTTTGACTTGCCTATATGCTGAGTCAGACCTTTGGACAACCATTTCTTTTTCAATTTCTTCATGTTTTTCACGCAGCAATTTCATCTTAGCTTCCTGCACTTCCTATTTGTATCATTCTCAGTGACATGCATATCTATATTCCCAAATTTCACTGACTAGTTTTGAACTTCCTTCTTTCATCAACCAACTAAAGTATTTCTTCAGTTACCCATGGTTCTTTCGCAGTTATCTTCTCTGTACCTATGTTTTTCTTCCCAACTTCTGTTTTTCCCCTTTTTAGAGATGTCCATTGTTCTTCATCTGTAGTGCCCATTGAGGTATTCCTTATTGCCTCAGAGAACTTCAAATGTATCTCTTCATGCCTTAGTACTTCCATATCCCACTTCTTTGCGTATTGATTCTCTGTGACTAATCTCAAACTTCAGCCACTCTTCATCACTATTAAATTGTGATCTGGATCTATAGCTGCTCGTGGATATGCCTTACAATCAGTACCTGATTTCTGAATCTGTCTGACCATGATGTAATCTAACTGAACTCTTCTCATACCTCTCAGCCTTTTCCAAGTATACCACCACCTCTTGCGATTCCTAAACAGAGTATTCGCTATTACTAGCTGAAATTTATTACACAAATCTATTAGCCTTTCTCCTCTCTTATTGCTAGAACCTAGCCCATATTCTCCCATAACCCCTTTTTCTATTCCTTCCCCTACAACAGCATTCCAGTTCCTGAAGACCATAAGATTTTCATCTGCCTTTATGCATTGCATTACCTGTTCAGTATCCTCATGTAATTTCTCTATCTCGTCATCTTCAGCTTGGGAAGTCATCATGTACAGGGCTATTACAAATGATTGAAGCGATTTCATAAATTCACTATAGCTCCATTCACTGACATATGGTCACGACACACTACAGATACGTGGAAAAACTCAAAGTTTTGTTCGGCTGAAGCCGCACTTCAGGTTTCTGCCGCCAGAGCGCTCGAGAGCGCAGTGAGACAAAATGGCGACAGGAGACGAGAAAGCGTATGTCGTGCTTGAAATGCACTCACATCAGTCAGTCATAACAGTGCAACGACACTTCAGGACGAAGTTCAACAAAGATCCACCAACTGCTAACTCCATTCGGCGGTGGTATGCGCAGTTTAAAGCTTCTGGATGCCTCTGTCAGGGGACATCAACGGGTCGGCCTGCAGTGAGCGAAGAAACGGTTGAACGCGTGCGGGCAAGTTTCACGCGTAGCCCGCGGAAGTCGACAAATAAAGCAATCAGGGAGCTAAATGTACCACAGCCAATGGTTTGGAAAATCTTACGGAAAAGGATAAAGCAGAAGCCTTACTGTTTACAATTGCTACAAGCCCTGACACCCTATGACAAAGTCAACCGCTTTGAATTTTCGGCGCGGTTGCAACAGCTCATGGAAGAGGATGCGTCCAGTGCGAAACATGTTTTCAGTGATGAAGCAACATTTTTTCTTAGTGGTGAAGTGAACAGACACAATGTGTGAATCTGGGCGGTAGAGAATCCTCACGCGTTCATGCAACAAATTCACAATTCACCAAAAGTTAACGTGTTTTGTGCAATCTCACGGTTTAAAGTTTACGGTCCCTTTTTCTTCTGCGAAAAAAACGTTACAGGACACGTGTATCTGGACATGCTGGAAAATTGGCTCATGCCACAACTGGAGACCGACAGCACCGACTTCATCTTTCAACAGGATGGTGCTCCACCGCGCTTCCATCATGATGTTCGGGATTTCTTAAACAGGAGATTGGAAAACCGATGGATCGGTCGTGGTGGAGATCATGATCAGCAATTCATGTCATGGCCTCCACGCCCTCCCGACTTAACCCCACGCAATTTCTATGTGTGGGGTTATTTGAAAGATTCATCAACGATGCTTTCGAACTCATTGATGGGGACATGCTGCGCCGAGTGTGGGAGGAACTTGATTATCAGCTTGATGTCTGCCGAATCACTAAAGGAGCACATATCGAACATTTGTGAATGCCTAAAAAAACTTTTTGAGTTTGTGTATGTGTGTGTAAAGCATTGCGAAAATATCTCAAATAATAACGTTATTGTAGAGCTGTGAAATCGCTTCAATCATTTGTAATAACCCTGTATATCTGAACTATCATTTTCTTGATTCTGATGAGAACAACCCTATCACTGAATCGTTCACAATAACATACTCTTTGCCCTACCTTCCTATTCATGATGAATCCTACTGCTGTTGTACCATTTTCTGCTGCTGTTGATATTACCCTATATTCATCTGACCAGAAATCCTTGTCTTTGTTCCATTTCACTTCACTGACCACTACTATATCTATATCGAGCCTTTGCATCTCCCTTTTCAGATTTTCTAACTCCCCTGCCACTTTTAAGCATTTGACATTCCACACCCTGACTCGTAATATGTTATCCTTTCATTGGTTATTCAATCTTTTCCTCACAGCTACCTCCCCCATGGCAGTCCCTCCCAGAGATATGAATGGGGGACTATTCCGGAATATTTTGCCGTTAGAGGGATCACCATGACACTCTTTCAATCACAGGACATATGTTCTGTGGATACACATTACGTGTCATTAATGCAGTGGTTTCCATTGCCTTCTGCAACCTCATGCCATTGATCATTGCTGATTATTCCACCTTTAGTGGCAGTTTCACACCCCATGGGCAGCAGAGTACTCTTAACTTATCCACTCATCTACTCTCTTTGCCAAGGCCAGTGTCAGAATGAGGGTGACTTCTAATGCTGGAAGTCTTGAGCCACCAATTCTGATTTTTATCCAAAATTTAAGCAGTCGCAAGTTATATTGCCAAGAGATGGCATTTTAATTACTTTTTGAGTTTTGCAAACGATTGATTCTTGAGGAAGGTTCACATATACAACTTATAAATTTTTCATTGAAATTGGCCAAACTATCATGAATTAAAGTCTGCTGCTGTGAAAATTATGGCATTACCATCTAGCATTACAGTCACCACAACTCCAGACAGCAGCAAAGCTTGAGCAGAATCTGAGTCGGTCCTGCTGGTCTAGCGTGTGCCTGAAAACTAAAAGGTTGTGGGCTCATTATCAAAGCCCCTGCTACTTTCTTCTACCTATATATGAAGGTAGTCTCACACAACTACTGTAAAGGTCTTGATTACTTTTTCCACTATTGCATACATTGATTTGCAAGGAAGATTGGTTTACTTAATTCATAAATATCTGGTGCAAAGTGGCTGAACTATTTTTCCTGTGTGTATATGAAGGCTATTTTCAAGAATTACTGTAAGGATTTTGATACTCGCAGCTGACTGGTGCGACATCCTCACCAAAAACCAAGTGGCTGTGGAGATGCAGTGAGTTTGACATATGACCCACGTTGTTGGCCGGTTGTAGTCTGGCAGCCCCACTCACGCCTTCAGGCACTGCAGTATGTCAGTAAGTGGCATATGGTACTTATATCATTTAATTTATAAGAAAGTGATGATATTCAGTTATGTAATGTTTATGATTTATTGATGAACAAAATTAAGTCACCTGTTCTCTCATATTTAATCCTAACTCTATGCAGTGTCCCACGAAAGATATTACTGCTACGCCAGACTGTCATCCGGTCTCATATACAATATGTATAACAAGGAAAATTTACTTAAGAAAACTGTAAAATTGTGATGGAACTTACTTTAAAAGGCCTAGGAGACTTTGATATGTTGGTGATGGTTAGACAGGAAGACCAGTTCTCTCAGACTGCTAGGGTGGGACAGACCTAACTGTTTCGAGTTAGCTGGATATAACTTGAACTTAATAATACAGCACACAGCTTATATCTGGTATTGTTATGCATTTAACAGTTAGCTGATCTTCGCATGATCAATTGGTTGTTGTACCTCTTCTTGAGTGGTACCTTTCTGTTTTTTCAGCATGGCACATTCTATTACAAGCATAATAGTACTGTACACATAACACATGTCATATAGCTGATTTTGTATGCTATACACACACGCTCAATAATCAGATACGACTGCTTACCACGTAGTTTGGTCCATTTATACCCCAAACCCCAAAATTTGAAATTTTTAGTAGAACACATAAATAGATTGAATGCAATTCAGGCGGTTTATTAAATCGCAGCTACATATTATTGTTCAATATTTTCTTCTTTAGCTACCGTGACTGTTTGGATAGCCGAACCCCCCACCCCCCTTTATCTGATAATATTTTCCAGAATATTTTTAAATTCATTTAACCCTTTAAATAATAGTTCCCTTATTTCCAAATTGTTCTTTGACACTAAAAAATGATCTGAACTTGCTTCCCAGTGTCTCATCCAGTCTGCTCGTTCTGTCTCATAAAGAAGGGTGTGTGTATGTGTACGTGTGTGGGTGCACACGCATCCATCCTCACAACAATACAGTAGAAACCAGTTTCAAATATTTTTTCTTCACAGACCATACACACTGCCAAAATATGTAAACAACATATCCCTCAGACATTTGTATTTGAGAGTAGCATGTGAATTCCAGTTCTGCTACACTATTGGGGGGGGGGGGGGGGGGCAAGAGTGTTGTTACATACGGAAAGGTGGGAATGGAGGAGGGAGACCACACAGAACCCAGGAAGAAAGTGACTCATCTGTTGCGAGGATAAGGAGAAACAAAGATCTAGTATAACAATACTGTGTGTATAATGGATGACCTCGTGTGCTGTAGTATTCTTTTAAATATGTCTACTGACATACTGGAATTTTACCTCTTAAAGATAAATACTGCCCAGCTGTTCGGTCTCTTTGTATCTGAGGAAAACTCATTTATAGGAGAGATGTAAATATGGGAGGCAACATATAAAACTGTTCATTATATTTAACATATTCACCAGAAACAGAATTTCTTGAGATTATGGATTGCACTTTATCATCATCTTTTTTGTTCTGTGCAGTCAACTTACTCATCCCTGGACTCTCTCCAGCACTACCTTTTTAACATATTGATGTTTCTGAATCTGTTCTGTTCCTTATCCCATTGTCTGGACAGTCTAAGGACTGAGTTCCAGTACAAAAAAGAATCCGCTGTTGGAACTTTTGTTATGTGATGTTTACTTGATAATGGTAAATTAAGGGCTAAGTAAGGTCATAGTATCAACCTAAAGGCAAACTGTATGGTTAAGACATATGTTACGAAAGTTATAGATCTACGAAGAGTTGGTGACTCGACAGAAAAAAGAAGCCCCTGTTCTTGTTATAAAGGTAATTTATCATTATTCATTGGCAATACATTTTATCTACTTCAACAAAAACATTCGCAAGTTCTGGTTGAAAATCATGAATGGTTTAGGCATAAAGGAGATGACTCACCAAAAGGCAGAAGCACTGCATCGCGGATAGGCACAAAAACAAGAGGTATGGAGCTTGGCTACAATGTGCTCAGCACAATGTATGGCAACAGGCGTGTGAGTGACTGTGTGGGTGTCTGTGTGCATGTTTTTACTACATGCTAGAAAAAGGAAGTGCATTTCGAAAGCTGGCCAAGCTCCATACCTTCTGTTTGTAATATATATTGAAGCCACTTATATTCAAATTACTTATGATGAAAATCATATATTAATGAGAATACAGAAATAATAAGTGAAAGTCCTTTTACACTTTTCTAAGAACTTGAAAATGTAATGGTGGAGAATTACTTTTTAAATACATATTTCATAAAACATCAGCCATTTTAGTAATTGTATTGACCTTTAATTGGAAACCCTCTGTTTTATATGTATTTCATATTTAACAAACATGTTATAGTTTCCACTTTTCTTCCAAAACAATTCAGAATTGTTAACTTATTTCAATTTCTTCGGCGGAATACTTTTCTAACTTGTTTTCTAGTTCATAAATATATTCCAAAGTTTTGATGTTACGTCTATAGCAGAAATATATTTGAAACAATGCAAACTCCAGGTAGGAATACCAACAATGTAGTAAAAGATAAGATCGCTACTTACATCCCCCATGACGTTGCATTCTGGTTTCATATGTTGGAGTTGGCGGTAATGTGTGCATGAGGTGTGCTTGCTTTGTGTGTGTGTGTGTGTGTGTGTGTGTGTGTGTGTGTGTGTGTGTGTGTGTGTCTTTACTGATGAAAGCTGTGGCTGGAAGCTTCACATGCGTGTCTTTTGATCGTGCCTCTCTGCAACTTGACGTGTCTTCTTTACATTAAATGGCAATCTATCTTTTCTTACATTGCAGAAATATATTTCTTTCTTATATTCACAGCTGTATTTGGCAAAAATTTAGCAGAAATCCAATGCAGTTAGAAGACTCTGACATATGGTGCCTACATATTTATTTATTTAACTTGGCAAGATTAGGGCCATCAGGCCTCTCTCATATCTAACAAGGTATTCGACATAACATGTATCAGGACAGGCTTTCAAACTCTTGCTCTTTTATAGTAAAAGTACACAAATTCTCACACACAATAACAAAGACACCCAAACGTACACTCAAGGGTCTGTAAGAGCTCGAAATCTTGGGTCAGTACTGTTTTATGTTATGTGTTTCTATGCTCCATAGAACAAGTGTTTATTTTTCCCTTATTTTACATATTGTTCCATCCAGCAATTTCCATTATTCTTATAAAAATTGCGCCCCCCCCCACCCCTCCCCCCTCACACATGCACACAGTTTCTATTAGTACATAAGTACAACAATAATTAGAAATTATGGCAAAGTACGTTTTTAATTATGAGAGATAGGAGCAATGGACATGACAAAAGGGTGGAAGATGGGGAGGGGGGGGGGGGGGAGAGAGAGAGAGAGAGAGAGAGAGAGAGAGAGAGAGAGAGAGAGAGAGAGAGAGAGAGAAATGGGCTAACTCACAGTTAATGAATATAAGGGGAAGAGAAGGCAGTGTGACTTGGAGGAAGGGAAATGGAGAGAAGCATAACTGGGAGAAGATAGGAGCATTGGCTTTACTATTTGACAGATGGAAAATTGGTCATATAAGTTAATTTTTGTGGAAACTTAATGGGGATGACAGAAAGAAGCACTTCAGCTTCTTCTTAAAAGAGTAGGGCATTGAATTGCACACACAATACAAGGCAGGTTATTAACGCGATGGACAAAAGCAACAGCAAAGGAGTTTGTGAAGGAGGAGGGGGCAGGGAATCACCCAGTAATTTTACTCCCTACATGACTTCATAACATCTCCCTGCAAATTAGAGTTATTTTATTTCTCACAACACTACTTCCCAACAAACCTCATGTATCTCAACAAGGGCACCTGACGTGAAATGGTTCAAACTTCTTCGAATGCTGTCCGGAAGAGGTGCTAGCATTGCTTGTCTATCATTGCTAAGTTTCCTTCTGATTGGACTTACATTCAACACAACGGTTAGTTCGCTAGCATTAACATGGCAATGAACACTGCTACACATAGTATAGCTATTATTAAGTTGCCAGTGTTAAGAGGGAAAGCAGTAGCAGCCTGAATTGTTTCCACTTGTAATGAGTTTGAGTTCTACTGATTCAGAACTAGACAGCCTAGGATTCAAGGAAGCCTTGCCATCATATTATGCCATGTACATAGGTTAACCCATCAATATTGTTTCTTTAAGCATAAATGGTGGAAAGTTTATAATTGTGTTAACACAACAGGGAATGTGAATTAACATTATGACCATAAGAGTGACTGCAGAACCGATAGAAAAATGACGTAAAGTGGAAGAAAATGTTACTTCCTGATATATGGAAGAGGGATAATGCTGTATTAGAATTATGCCAGTCAACTACTCAATTGCAGATGACTGGTTGGTTACATGTAACTAAACTTAAAAACCCAGAAAAGCACCCTAGCTCTTGAGCTATTATTCTTCTCCTAGTTGTTATACCTACCTACCTATCCCCCCCCCCCCCCCCCTCTCTCATTTACTATGACACTGGATGTTGTTGTCTGGGGGAGGTGTACAAGAAGACCTCTATTTAGGAGAGAGAGCAGCTACAACCTAAATTACAAACAAAGTTTTAAAGAAATGTTGCAAAATACCTACCTCACCAACATCAAAAACCCAAATTTTTCCCATATCATCACCAACAGTTACATGCAAACCAGATGGAGTCCAAGAAACACGATTGAGAGCAGGATTTCCATCTACTGTAATACTGGCTGTGGGTACCTGCAGAAAGAGCAAAAAGAAAGTTATTCTTTACTTCACAGCAATACTGTAAATAGTTGTGAATCAGTCTAGTCCAATTCAGAAAAGTTTCCAGCAGCTCAAACTGAAAACTGACTCAAGGGTTCATACTACACCACTAAATGCATCAACTGTCATACTGTATTCCAAAAAAACAAGAGGTCCTCAGTACATAAATTTGTTAGTCATGCATCGTAATTTTAAATAATGGTCTGTCTACACAGCTGGGTGGCCAGTGTGCCTGACTGCCAGGTGGGAGGCCAGGATTCAACTCCCAGCACTGTTGGAGATTTTATCCAGTGACTCAGTGTTGTATTGTCCTCAACATCATTTCATCATCATTGAATTTCAAGTCACCGAAGTGGCTTCAGACAGACTTGGACTAGGAGGTCAACAACCCCGGATGGCGTTTCCTGGCCAGTAATGCCATACAATATTTCATTTCCTTTAACTAATTGAATTAAAAAGGAGGAAATAAGCAGTAAATGCTAATTAGACATGCAGTTATTGAACATAAGGAAAAAAGACAAACCGTACATGTTACATTGTCACAACAGGAAAATGTTTACATGATTATTATCCATTTAGTTAAATTTATTGTAATTAATTTCTGCAAACCACATTTTGTATTTTCATTTACTGATAAAAATGAACAATACATCGAGTGTACAGATGCAATCTTCCATTGTACTGCTTCTTAAAAGCTAGATTCTTGTCCTTTACATGTGACAGCCCCTGAACATGGCAATGCTGTATTGGAAAATGAAAACAAAAATTGCCCCCTTTGCTGTGTGAAGAGACACTTATTGTGCATTACAGCAATGGCAGCATGCATGTTTGACACAAACTTGGCCACAGTCTCACACAGAATACAGAGACTAAACTGCTCCACAAACTCTTAAAATCACACAAACATGGTTAATGATTAGTAATGATAAGTGATGTAACCAATGAAAGTTGAAGCTTTACAACAATTTTTTTTCTGCCACAATAACTAAATTGGTTTGTCTTGCATTTCAATCTGATGCAAAGAAAGTGACAACAGAGTTGATAGATAAATGTTATATTTTCAACTGTGTACACAAAATTGTTCTTCAAAGTACCCACTGGTCTCTGTGACTCTTATAACAAACACTCCCCAAAAAATGTACAAAAAACCATGCTTCCTCCTAAATATTTCTGGATATTATTCCCCTCTTTTCAAACAAAATACAACGTCCCACAAATGTTTGATGGGATTCATGCTGGATGATCTAGGTGGCCAAATCATTCACTTGAATTGGGCCCTATGACATGGCACATTGTCATTCATAAAAATTCCATCATTGTTCAGTGACATGAATGGCTGCAAACGGTTAATGGTCGGTTCAGATGGATGAGGGGATCCAGTTCATTCGCTGTTAAGAAAGCTCACATTATTACGGAGCCACCACCCAGCTTGCAAGGTGCTTTGTTGACAATTTGGGTCCACAGCTTAGTGTTGTCTCCACTCCACTTCAACCCCGCGACCAGCTCTTATCAAATGAAACTGAGATTCATTTGACCAGGCCATGGTTTTCAAGCTGTCTAGGCTCCAAATGATATAGTCATGAGCCCAGGAAAATCTCTCTAGGCGATGTCATGCTCTCAGCAAAGTCACTTGCGTCAGTTGCCTGCTGCCATAGCCCATTAATGCCGAATTTTGCCACATTTTCCTACTGGATACATTAGTCATACATCCCACACTGTTTTCTATGCTCATTTCATGCAGTGTTGCTTATGTCAGCACTGAAAACTCAATGCAAATGCCACTGTGCTCAGTCATTAAATGAAGGCAGTTTGCCACTGCATTGTCTGTGGTGAGAGGTAATGCCTGAAATTTGGTATTCTTGGTGTACTGTAGACACTATGGATCTCAGAATATTGAATTCCCTAACAATTTTTGGAATGGAATGTCCCATACGTCTAGCTCCAACTACCATTTTGCATTCAAAGTTTGCTAATTCCTGATGTGAGACCACAATCACACTGGAAACCTTTCCACATGCATTATCCAAGTACAAATAACAGCTATGCCAATGTGCTGCCTTTTTATACCTTGTGTATGCGATACTATCGCCATCTGTATGTGCATATCGCTATCGCATGACTTTCGTCACTTCAGTGTAGAATATAAAAATTAATTCCATTTAGCTGCTACAAGGTTTATTGATTCTGTATTATAGGCTTATTTCAGCATTAGTGCCATTTTCTAGCACAACCTGCAATTAATATGAACTGTATAGATCTTGCCCACTTGGTGGTAACTGATGTTTGACAGATTCACTTATGTCTAGGTTTTCTTGATGTCCATACATATCGCATATTTTTGTGGTCGTCTTTTGCTGTCTTTAACTATTGTGAAACATTATACGTTTAAAGTAATTTTGAGAGTTGGTTTGATGTTTGACAGCTGTATGACACACTTCAAAGATGCTATATGTATACATTTATTTATATTTATCATAGAAGAAGTTTGGGTTGTCAACTATAGGTTACACAAAACTGCAGACAACCTAAACGTCATCTATGATAAATATAAATAAATGTAAACATCTTTGAAGTATGTGAAACAGCTGTCAAACTTCAAACCAACTGTCACAATTACATGAAATAAATAACGTTTCACAATAAACAAAGACAGCAAAAAATGACCATACAAAGATGTGCCATATATACATTACGAAAACCTTGTATAGCATAACTTTATTTACCTATACAAATTTGCCATCGCTAGCTGCACCCCATTAGATATGGAAGCAAAGCTGGTGGTGAGGATATGATTCAGAACAGATATGCAATTTAAAAACTTTATTTGCATTTGGTTGTTGAATAACCTGTGGTTTATGACTAGATCAACTCTCATTCACTGTAACTACAGTACAGAAAAAAAGGCTAGCCACATTTTACACTCTGTAGATATCCCAAAACCTGACTGAGCGCAGTAACCTAAACCTGAAGTAACCCTACAGTTCACATGTTGCAGACGAATATTTAAAACAGACCCACAATTATACTCTTGAAATGATGTCTTCAGTCACTGAATGTATTCTCAGTTACAGAGTTTAGAAAAAGGCGATACATTTTGCGATTCGTAACTAATACTAAATCATCTGCAGTACATTTCCAGTCATTTTGGGCACAAATGGCCCCCTCCCCCCCACCCCCCATGAACCATATACCTTGCCGTTGGTGGGGAGGCTTGCGTGCCTCAGCAACACAGATAACCGTACCGTAGGTGCAACCACAACG
This sequence comes from Schistocerca serialis cubense, assembly GCF_023864345.2. NCBI lineage: Eukaryota > Metazoa > Arthropoda > Insecta > Orthoptera > Acrididae > Schistocerca > Schistocerca serialis. Next base: position 521,621,235 of record NC_064644.1, read on the forward strand.
GAGGGGTATCTGTTGAGAGGCCAGACAAACATATGGTTCCTGAAGAGGGGCAGCAGCCTTTTCAGTAGTTGCAGGGGCAACAGTCTGGATGATTGACTGATCTGGCCTTGCAACACTAACCAAAACGGCCTTGCTGTGCTGGTACTGTGAATGGATGAAAGCAAGGGGAAACTATGGCCGTAATTTTTCCCGAGGGCATGCAGCTTTACTGTATGGATAAATGATGATGGCGTCCTCTTGGGTAAAATATTCCGGAGGTAAAATAGACCCCCTTTCGGATCTCCAGGCGGGGACTACTCAAGAGGACATCGTTATCAGAAGAAAGAAAAACTGGCGTTCTGCGGATCAGAGTGTGGAATGTCAGATCCCTTAATCGGGCAGGCAGGTTAGAAAATTTAAAAAGGGGAATGGATAGATTAAAGTTAGATATAGTGGTAATTAGTGAAGTTCGGTGGCAGGAGGAACAAGACTTCTGGTCAGGTGAATACAGGGTTATAAATACAAAATGCAGGAGTAGGTTTAATAATGAATAAAAAAATAGGAGTTCGGGTAAGCTACTGCAAACAACATAATGAATGCATTATTGTGGCCAAGATAGATATGAAGCCCACGCCTACGACAGTAGTACAAGTCTATATGCCAACTAGCTCTGCAGATGACGAAGAAATTAAAGAAATGTACAATGAGATAAAAGAAATTATTCAGATAGTGAAGGGAGACACAAATTTAATAGTCTGGGGGACTGGAATTCGATAGTAGGAAGAGGAAGAGAAGGAAACGTAGCAGGTGAATATGGATTGGGGATAAGAAATGAAAGAGGAAGCCGCCTGGTAGAATATTGCACAGAGCGCAACTTAATCATAGCTAACACTTGGTTCAAGAATCATAAAAGAAGGTTCTATACATGGAAGAAGCCTGGAGATACTGACAGGTTTTAGATAGATTATATAATGATAAGACAGAGATTCAGGAACCAGGTTCTAAATTGTAAAACATTACCAGGGGCAGATGTGGACTCTGACCACAATTTATTGGTTATGAACTGTAGATTAAAACTGAAGAACCTGCAAAAAGGTGGGAATTTAAGGAGATGGGACCTGGATAATCTGACAAAACCAGAGGTTGCACAGAGTTTCACGGAGAGCATAAAGGAACAATTGACAAGAATGGGGGAAAGAAATACAGTAGAAGAAGAATGGGTAGCTTTGAGGGATGAAGTAGTGAAGGCAGCAGACGATAAAGTAGGTAAAAAGACGAGGGCTAGTAGAAATCCCTGGGTGACAGAAGAAGTATTGAATTTAATTGATGAAAGAAGAAAATATAAAAATGCACTAAATGAAACAGGCAAGAAGGAATACAAACGTCTCAAAAATGAGATTGTCAGGAAGTGCAAAATGGCTAAGCAGGGATGGCTAGAGGACAAATGTAAGGATGTAGAGGCTTATCTCATGAGGGGTAAGATAGATACTGCCTACAGGAAAATTAAAGAGACCTTTGGAGAAAAGAGAACCACTTGTATGAATATCAAGAGCTCAGATGGAAACCCAGTTCTAAGCAAAGAAGGGAAAGCAGAAAGGTGGAAGGAGTTTATAGAGGGACTATACAAGGGTGATGTACTTGAGGGCAATGTTATAGAAAGGGTAGAGGATGTAGATGAAGATGAAATGGGAGATATGATACTGCGTGAAGAGTTTGATAGAGGACTGAATGACCTAAGTAGAAACAAGGCCCCGGGAGTAGACAACATTCCATTAGAACTACTGACAGCCTTGGGAGAGCCAGTCCTGACAAAAGTCTACCATCTGGTGAGTAAAATGTATGAGACAGGCGAAATACCCTCAGACTTCAAGAAGAATATAATAATTCCAAACCCAAAGAAAGCAGGCGTTGACAGATGTGAAAATTACCGAACTATCAGTTTAATAAGTCATGGCTGCAAAAAACTAATGCGAATTCTTTACAGACGAATGGAAAAACTGGTAGAAGCCGACATCGGGGAAGATCAGTTTGGATTCCGTAGAAATATTGGGAACACGTGAGGCAATACGGACCCTATGACTTATCTTAGAAGCAAGATTAAGAAAAGGCAAACCTACATTTCTAGCATTTGTAGACTTAGAGAAAGCTTTTGACAATGTTGACTGGAATACTCATTTTCAAATTCTGAAGGTGGCAGGGGTAAAATACAGGGAGCGAAAAGCTATTTACAATTTGTACAGAAACCGGATGGCAGTTATAAGAGTTGAGGGGTTTGAAAGGGAAGCAGTGGTTGGGAAGGGAGTGAGACAGGGTTGTAGCCTCTCCCCGATGTTATCTATATATTGAGCAAGCAGTAAAGGAAACAAAATAAAAATTCAGAGTAGGTATTAAAATCCATGGAGAAGAAATAAAAACTTTGAGGTTTGCCGATGACATTGTAATTCGGTCAGAGACAGCAAAGGACTTGGAAGAGCAGCTGAACTGAGGACAGTGTCTTGAAGGGAGGATATAAGATGAACAACAACAAAAGCAAAACGAGGATAATGGAATGTAGTCGAATTAAGTCAGGTGATGCTGAGGGAATTAGATTACGAAATGAGACACTTAAAGTAGTAAAGGAGTTTTGCTATTTGGGGAGCAAAATTACTGATGATGGTCGAAGTAGAGAGGATATAAAATGTAGACTGGCAATGGCAAGGAAATCATTTCTAAAGAAGATAAATTTGTTAACATAGAGTATAGATTTAAGTGTCAGGAAGTTGTTTCTGAAAGTATTTGTATGGAGTGTAGCCATGTATGGAAGTGAAACATGGACGATAAATAGTTTGGACAAGAAGAGAATAGAAGCTTTCGAAATGTGGTGCTACAGAAGAATGCTGAAGATTAGATGGGTAGATCATATAACTAATGTAGAGGTACTGATTAGAATTGGGGAGAAGAGGAGTCTGTGGCACAACTTGACTAGAAGAAGGGATCGGTTGGTAGGACATGTTCTGAGGCATCGAGGGATCACCAATTTAGTGTTGAAGGGCAGCATGGAGGGTAAAAATCATAGAGGGAGACCAAGAGATGAATACAATAAGCAGATTCAGAAGGATGTAGGCTGCAGTAGGTACTGGGAGATGATGAAGCTTGTACAGGATAGAGTAGCATGGAGAGCTGCATCAAACCAGTCTCAGGACTGAAGACAACAACAACAACAACAACAACGCATAATTATTCAGTCAGATCTTGATAAGATTTCAACATGGTGCAAAGATTGGCAACTCACTCTAAATGTTCAGAAATGTAAAACTGTGCACTTCAAAAAATGAAAAAATGTAGTATCCTATGACAACTATAATGTCAATGAGTCACTGTTGGAATCGGCCAACTCATACAAATACCTAGGTGTAACAATTTGTAGAGATATGAAATTGAATGATCACGTAGGTTTGGACGTGGGTGAAGCAGGTGGTGGACTCCAGTTTGTTGGTAGAATACTGGGGAAGTGTAATCAGTCTACTAAAGAGATTGCTTACAAATCACTCGAGTGACCCACCCTAGAATATTGCTCAAATGTGTGGGCCCCGTACCAGTTAGGACTAACAGGGGATATTGAACATATACAGAGAAAGGCAGCACAAACGGTTACAGGTTTGTTTAATTCAGGGGAGATTGTCAGAGATAGTGAAGGGATTGAAATGGCAGATCTTGAAAACATACATAAACTATGCCAAGAAAGTCTATTAACAATTCTTCAAGAACAGGCTTTAAATGATTACGTTAGGGATATACAACAACTCCTACACATTGCTCACACAGGCATCATGAGGATAAGATTAGAATAATTGAATAATTACTGCACGTGCGCGCGCGCGCACACACACACACACACACACACACACACACACACACACACACACACACACACACACACACACAGGCATTCAAACAATCATTCTTCCCGCACTTCATACATGAATGGAGCAGGTAACTGGTAAAATGGAACATACCCTCTGCCATGCACCTCATATTGGTTTGTAGAGTATAGATGTAGATATAGATGTAAAAGTGGTAATTTATGTTTCTGAGAAAATTAATAGTACATTAAGATTTCTCTCATCAAGGACTTTTAGATAGAACAATAATCTCTATTAAATTATGTTGTTTGGTTCGCATAAATGTTGAATTCTATTCCACTAATAATGTGTTAACTAAGGACATTAATTACTGTGGAAACAAATGAGCACAAATCTTGCTAATATTAGCTGTATAACTGCTACGGTTTAGCTACTTCATCAGAAAGTTAGTAATCAAATATATCTATACAAACGAATGTTATCATAGATAAATTAGAGACTTAAATGTCTGAGGGAAAATTTAAAAAATGGCTCAAATGGATCTGAGCACCATGGGACTTAACATATGAGGTCATCAGTCCCCTAGAACTTAGAACTACTTAAACCTAACTAACCTAAGGACATCACAAACATCCCTGCCGGAGCCAGGATTCGAACCTGCGATCATAGCGGTCACACGGTTCCAGACAGAAGTGCCTAGAACTGCTCGGCCACAGCGGCCGGCAGGGGAAATTTAATTTAAGATCTATACGATCACATGTAGTACAGCACTTCCCCATTACGTCCAATGCTGGGGTGCTATTCCAGTGTCGGAGAGCCCTGGTAATAGTGACAATATAAGGGGAGATGTGAATTGGAGTTTGTGTTGCGGAGGGTATTTGACTTGGGTAGTTCGTGCAGCTATGTTGATCATAATGCTATGGTGGTGTAATGGTCACCGTATCTGCCTAGTAAGCAAGAAGATCCGGGTTCGAGTCTCAGCCGCAGCACAAATTTTAATTCACTTCTTCAGCTTCCAACATTATCAATGGTAACAAAGGTTTAGATTAGTGTTTACAAATGAACAATGGTAACAACGTTTTAAATTAGTGTTATTTTGTAATTAGCACAGCTTCCTGGTAAAAAGTCACGTTAATGGGTTATAAGTAAACAAAATAATGTAACAAATAATAAAGTTAGGTATTGTGCACACTCTATATACAAGATCATACTGAATATATTGGGGGAGGGGAAGAAGAATACAACAGATGGATAGGATCCACCTGCTTTGTTGTACAAGACATTAAGTAAAACTGTCAAACATCTTCTAACCTACCATGAAGTAGGAAGTATCAGTATCGCTCATATTAATGGTAAGTTGTACTACACAAGGCCACTAATGCCAAAATAGGCCTGCAGCACAGAATCAATGAACCCTTCAGCAGCTAACTATCATCAGTTTTAATATAGAATTCATACTCTGACATATATTATGCTGCAAGCCCTACAGTGTGTAAGTTACTAACAAAACATAACATTCAAATAAACAATTAAAGTAAAATTTAACAATGGGAACTCCATGTTGGAATATCAACAGATTGCTACTTACTGTAAGGTTGAGATGTTACGTTGCAGAGAGGCACAACGGAAAGACACTTACACATTAGCTTTTGACCAAAACCTTAATCAGAAAAGGAAATGCACACGCGCATTGATGAAAAGCAGCATAAGGGCCAGGTTAGGAACTTCGAAGTGACGGTCAAACACACCAACATAAATTTACAACTTGTTAGAGTACGATGTCTAGCTACAGTAATAAGTTTGAGCAATTTTTTACTACAATGACAGACTTCAATCTAAAAACTTATCTTCACATTAGTAGTGCTCCAGAAGTGGCACCAGACATCGATGCTTTAGTGAAAATCAAAATAAGCAGTATTAACTGACACGCAGTATTTCAATTTTTAATGTGTGATTAAAATAGTCACAAAATACAAGTAATGGCCATCTGAACTTTGGCTAAAAACAAAACTGACTTAAGTCTGCATTGATTGTAAGAAATGACAGGCTTCATACTTAGCTGCACCACATTCCTCACGTCATCAATTGAAAGAAATGTACATTTCATTTCATCGTCATTTATAATCAATGCAATAGTCTTAAAGCCTGCATGAAGTGATACATCTATGAAGAATTAACACAGAATAGACTCACTGACAACAGCTGCCTACGTCCTTCTGATTCTTCCCACACTTCCAGCCCCCCTCCCTCCCCACCGTTAGTTGCTGCGAGCTGGTAGGTCCCTCACTGCTGTGGCGTGAGTGTGAGTGTGAGCGAGCTCATACTCACAGATAGGTGAACACTCCAGTTCTAAGATAAGTTGTAGGGTCAGGATGGCCTAGTGCACTCCTCTCATCTCTAGAACCCAAGATAACTTCTACAAGTTTTTCCATTCTTCTGTACTTAATTATTCTTAGAATTCCACAGCTATGACATATTAAACTGATGATTTAATAATATTAACATTGTTGGCATCTCTCTTTTTGATACAGAAATAATTACATTTTTGACACATGTAAATTATTCTTGCAGTATCTTACCTCCCATCTGATATTCATTTACTTCCTTTTTTCTTTCTATGATATTGTCTTCCCATTTGTTTTGCTCATACAGACCCTCTACATTTTCTTTCCATCTTTCAGCATTCCCATTGAAGTGTATCAGGCTGGCTTGGGCTTAACACTCATTTTACATATAATGAATGTTGTTTACTGAATATTTGGTTGCCTTTACATATTATTAATCAGGGTCCCGCCAGTCTGTAACCTGAATCCGTATGCCTTGGCTCAGACTTTGCCTCCTTACAAACTGCAGATAAAGGTGTTGACAATTACCTTCTCATTATCATTCACTCTTCCACATAATCAAGAAGTGAGATCAATTCACCTTCTTATATTATCTTCTAAATTATAACTCAATACACGTAAATGAGGACAGCTACAAACTTCTATACTGCCTCCCTGAACTACGTACATACTGTATTGTATTGTATGTTAACCGGGGGCCTAGGAACAATGGAGAGGCTCCATTCCTGCCGCAGCTGCAGTGGTCCACAACCCCATGACGACTACTGCAGTCCACTTCACCCCTCTGCCGCCCCACACCGAACCACTCTTTCAGGGTTATTGTGCGGTTTGGCCCCTGGTGCCTGCTTCTTTCATTTCTCTTCCCCGTGCATGACGTCCTACTATTTTTCCTTTTTGTTCTTTCCCTACTGTTGAATTCTAGCCACAATGAAAACTAAATTTTCATCTCTCTTTACTACTTTAAGAGTTCCTTTTATCTTGTCATACATTCTTTCAATATCCTCATCATCTGCACAGTTAGTAGGCATATAAACTTGTAATACTGGGGGGGGATTGGCTTCCTCTACCTTCAATACTAAGATGTGTGCACTACACTATTCATAGAAGTTCTCTCACAGGCCCATTCACTTTTTCATTATTAGATCTACTCCTGTATTATGCCTATTTGATTTTGTTTTGGTAACCCTGTATTGACCTGACCCTTGACCATATCTCACCATTCATTCCTGTTCTTCCAGCCACCAGAGTTCACTAATCCCCACTGTAATTTCAAACGATCTTCATTAATTCCCACTATATCTAACTTCAACTATGTTGCTCCTTTTTCTCAATTCTCCTGTGCACCTACCTATCTAGAATGTGGAATGCTATCTTACAGAATAATATGTTTTTTCCTGATTCCTTATTTTTGAGACAAATTACATTCATGCCAATTTTGTTTGAAATTTCTCCATGTGTTCCAGAGTAGTGATCAGAAGTGAGCTCTATTAACTCACTTTAAACTTGCCAACAGGTCCTATGACATCTCTGAAGTAATCATGCCCTTAGGTTCGGTGACTCAGCTCTCACGTCTGAAGTGTCAAGTCTCTGTTCCTGCCTATTGACTGGAAACTCATCTGCATCCATTTTTGGAAACACGAAGGCTATACTAGTGTAGAATGGAGAGCAAGTACACAAATTTGCAAATATAACCCAGGATTCGCATCACTGCTGCTACTTATGCAATCACAGGGAATTTGATTATTATATACCAATACAATCACTGAAAGGTTACAGTGAATATTGTTATTCAGTATCATTGAAGGCCATCTGACCCCAACAACTGATCATAGTAATTCATGATTACCCTTACACTCTTGCACACTTCAGTAAGAGAGAACAACTTGACTAGAATATAGAAACTGCAGTGTTACTGTTCTTAGACTTGTCATACTTGCAGAACTATGGCAGAAAGGAAGTTGTTATAGCACTGAGGTAACAGCTATGCTTTGATTTTTAATGTATGTAACCCACACCATTAGATTTGTACTCACTCCATTTAAGATCTCCAATTCCAGAGTATTGCTTACATGTTACCACTTTCCTCACCCCGACCTACAAATAGGTTACCACCTTACACACACATTAATTGTCTCCTGACACTAAGTCACATATGTACAATGCTTGTTTGGAATGAACAGTAGTTATATGTCTGGTCAATACAAAGAAAGAGGTAATCATTTTCCTACTATGTTAGTGATTCCTTTCCTGGGTCAGAGAAGAAACAAAGGAATGTTTCAAGCTTTCGATTCCATAGTTGAGAAGTATATAATTTCACCACTTACTATGTTGTTTCTCTGTCACACAAAATTTTAGCAAAAAGGTGGGAAAATTAACAGATACAAATGTTCACACTGGATACAATGTCTGCATCTGGAGACTGCAAAATACCCTGCATTAATTGAGAATAAAAAGGACAGTATGGATATGAATGTTTTCCCAATATCATTGAAGAAAGTTTACAGACTTCATTTTAATATGCAAACAGTTTTAGCGGAGTAGAGAACAGCATCTTCCTCATTGACTGTTGTTGTTGATGACTTCTTAGTAAATGAATGGATTGTGTGGGTGGATGGGGGCAGGGGTGAATTGCCAAAGTAGCTGTTTACGTTCCCTCCACAATCAGTACTGGATGAACTAAAAATATGTATCAACTGAAATGAACTTAGTAACATGAGAGACACACTGTCATGTGTGGAATTAGTTCAGTTATCACCAAGATGTAAGTCACGAAACCCAACAGAGACAATGGAATATCATAGACTGCCATATCAGTGTATCAAAATTTAGATTACATCAGCCCCCTTTCATGTCCAGCTCACGATACATAAAAGTATGAAACTGAATCCATCATCCTGAATCAATCTCCACATCAAAATGTTTCTAGCTTTCGTGGCCTCAAACCTAGGGATATTTTTATTCCATTATGAGTTTCTTCTTACATATGAGAATGGTCATTGTTAGTGGGATCATTACACAGGCTTTAAGCTCAGTAGATCTGTATCAAACAGCAAGATATATGAACAGTTTACTGTTTTCAGAGCTGAAAGCACTGAAGTTACCTCTGTGTCCTGATTGAGATTCCAAAGATCCAGCCGACCAGTACCATCAGCAGTAGCAAACAATGCTGGATGGATAGGTGACCATGCAACATCGTACACATAATCACCATTGTCTTCAAAAGAGTACAATGGTCTCCTGTCCTTTCCTTCTTTCCCTTCTGTTGCCTGCTGGCTCCATAACTTGACAGTCCAGTCAAAAGATGAGGTCAGGAATAGATGTGAGAAGTCTATGCCTCCTTGCACTGAATGAGTAGAGATTCCCGTAACAGGCCCTTGATGACCCTCATAGGACTCTGTAACTCCAGCCTTACTGCCATGCCGACATGCTGAAAAGAATTTTGTTTATTTAAATTCATTGCTCCTTAGTTACAGTCTCATGTCATACTACATTACAGTCAAACGATAGCAAGCAAGTCATGCTCCTCCCCCCCCCCCCTCCCCCACCTAGTTTTTTCTCATATGAAGACAGTACTACATTATTTGCTATTCAGCAAATGGTATCCCAATATGTATTTTTAGTAAATTACCTTTTCAGTGATAAAGATACAACTTTCATGGACATAAATATAAGACAGAAGATACAAAATTACAACCACAGTTTATTCAGCAGTCTTTTTCCATTAGCAAATTTGAAGACAGTTTTAAAAATGCAATGTTTTAGTGATGTATGTAAAATATCTTTCAAAGTCAAATTCTAATTACATGTGAAGAACATTAGCATTAAACAGTAACTGAACTAAAACATTGTGGAACAAAATTGTTAATTACGATAGCCTATTTACGAAATACAGTGAATATGGCAGGTAGTCATGAACATTTACACACAGAACTATACAGAGCTCAAAAGCTAGTGTGAATACTGTTTTCTGTAATGTGTTTACATGCACCATACATGGGTCCAATATAGGTGACTGGCACCTTTACCTTATTTTACTTATTAAACCATAAAAATTCAATCTCATTCTTTAATTCCAGTCAATGATCACATATTGTCATCAGACTATTGATGTCGGTGGATAACAACCATCTTCTGATCGAAGTTTGCAACTGTTGCCAGCTGCATGAACATATACATGAGAGAAATTCATAAAACTTTAATTCCATTTTGTTATGGGAATGAACTCACTTTGGCAAGTACAATCTAGTAACATTTCTCTTCTTGCATGATGTATTAATACTAACTAAAAATTACCTTGGCTTTTTCTTCTTCAGAAAAATCATGTAATGTGTTTCTGTGAGATTAAAACAAACTATGTTGTGAATCAACTGTAAGCCTGTTAAGCTATCATCTGAGTTGTGGGTCATAAGGCAGAGTTTGGACCCTTTAACGCTTTTTCCTTATTAATCTTACAATCAAATGGTCCAATCACACATGTCGAAACATGCCCTGAAACTTTTTACATTGGAACAATACACCTAAAGATACGCACTTGCAAAATTTTAGCTGCTAAGATGCATTATAAAGTTTTTTAATATTCAAACTTGTCAAATTTTTAGCCCACTACAGGGTTGGAGTACTGTGCACCACTACCAGCATTCTAGCAGACTGCCCAAGTACAAAATGGCCAGAGCATATCCTTGTTTGACAGAGAATCAATGAACAGATATAGTAGCAAAATTCAGATTCTCTAACGCAATTGTGAATACTGGTCACTCATATCTGTAATTCACTTACTACCCACAGTCAACAAGATACCAGATGCTTTTGCAGTATTGATAAGTGTTAACAGTGGATATAAAATTCAATTGATATACACTGTGCTTTCTTTATGTGTGTCTGCTATCAGCATCTGTATCTGTCCAAGTTCCAGAGTTTTAAGAAATGTGCAATCAAATTAACGTTTTCAATCTTGCAAAGATGAAATGTGATAATGTGGTACACAATTGAACTCACCTATTCCTCCTGAAAAACTACATAGGTATTATTTCCTACTGAACTTCTTGGACAGTCAGTCTAACAATGTTGACATTTCATTAAAAGTATGGAAACAGTGGACAAAATAGGAAACAGTTCTGGCAATTCCATGAATTGTGGTTCAAACAATGATAATTTTGCCATCAAGGTTCCAAAACAAGGATACCTTACTAGCCCAAAGAAAACTTTTACTGTAATAGCTTTCAGTGACAACAAAAACTCTAATTTTTGATTGAACACAGGAGAAAGAAAATGTTTAAAGTTAAGCAGTTTGCAAAGCCAGCTTCATTTCATAAAGTCTAAGCATGGAGTGTATAAATGGAAGAAAGAATTACATGAAGTAAGAATTAGTCACCAAAATAAATTCGTGAATGAAAATGTGTGTGTTTGTGCGAGAGAGAGAGAGAGAGAGAGAGAGAGAGAGAGAGAGAGAGAGAGAGAGAGAGAGAGAGAGAGAGAGAGGGGGGGGGGGGGGGGGGGAGGGGACTTGTCAGATACTACACACAATTATCAGTGGAGAACTACTGGTTAAACAGAGTTCAAAAATGATATAGTACAGGAAGTTGCAAATTTACATGTTCAAATAAACATGTAGAGGAGAACCATTAACAAGCAATACTAAAGAGAAATTCACAAATGATGTGAAGGTGAAGCTTGCTATTCTCTCTGCAACTACTGTGTATAACACTGATCAATTGGGTTTCGTGAAAGGGGGAGGGGATGGTTTAAAAGGAGGGGGGGTGGAGGGGGGGAGGGGACGGACCAAACTGCGAGGTCATTGGTCCCTTGTTCCTCGTAAAATAATTACACAAGGAAAAGAAAGGAGATGTACAGCACAATAACAGGAGAAAGAAGGAACCAGAAGAATGATAGACGGACAATCAACACTACCATGGACAAAACAGGAAAAGAAAACCACAGAGAGAAGCAAGGAACACGTAGATGGGGTAAAAACAAGAGAGCAAAAACATCCACCCTAAAAATGTTAGAGTGGAGAACACAAAGGGACAAAGGACATGTACTAAAACTTATATAGAATAATAAAACCCACCGTCACAAATAAAACATAAAAATAAATTAGCCAATGAGGCGTTGTCAGCTAAAATTAATCGCAACAAGTCTGGTAACTTAAGAGTCCATCACAGGGCAGCCAAAGAAAAACAGCTCACCAAGATGTGGGCCACTGTCAACCGGGTGCCACACCAACACTGAGGTGAGTTATCATGGTGCAGGGGTAGCCATGTGTCACCCAAGCACGGCCAATGCAGAGCCGGCAGAGAACCGCACAGTCCTGCGAGAGGCCAGCATGGAGGACTGCCACACAATTGTAGTCTCCTTAATGACACACAGTTAGTTGTGCATGCTGAGGTTATACAATTTTGTCTCCCAAAGCCGCAAAACCTTGTGGCGTAGTACTGAAAGCAGGTCAGTTGCAGAGAAGCCAATCTCCATAAGTAGTTTCCCCGTAGCCTGTTAGGCCAGCTTGTCGGCATGTTTGTGGCCTGGGATTCCAACGTGACCTGGGGTCAAGACAAACACAACTGAACGACTGGACCATTCCAGGGCATAGATGGACTCCATGATGGTCGCTACCAAAGTAAGACAAGGGTAGCACTGGTCGATAGCTTGTAGGCTGCTCAAGGAGTCAGTACACAGAAGAAACTACTCCCCAGGGCATGAATGGAAGTGCTCAAGAGCATGAGATTTAGCCACCAGCCCAGAAGTGGAAACACTGCAGCCATCAGGCAAAGAATGCTGTTTAGTATGTCCTCCACGGACATCCGCAAAGCTGGCGTGAGCATCAGCCATTGATCCATCACTGTAAACCACTTCGTGGCCTCAGTACATGTCAAGAATTGAGAGGAAGTGGCAGCGGAGAGCCGCGGGGCTATGTGAAAGCTCCAGGCGAAACCGTGGCCTAGGTGTACACCACGGAAGTGTACGTGAATGGATCTCAAGTATAGGTGGTAAAGGCAAGGACTCCAGTTCAGAAAGAAGGGATCGGACACAAATTGCAACTGGAAGGCCTGACCTGGGCCGCCATTGTGGGAGATGAACTGCCGTGGGTGGGAAAAGGAGACGGTGATTCGGATGTGCAGGAGAACTCCGAACGTGTGCAACATAACTGGCCAGCAGTTGTGCATGGCTAACCTGCTATGGAGGGACTCCAGCCTCCACAAGGACGCTGGTCACCACACTCTTCCTAAAAGCTCCTGTCGCAAGGCGAATGCCACAGAGGTGCACTGGGTCAAGTAAACGCAATGCTGAGGGTGCTGCTGAACCATAAACCAGATTCCCATAGTCAAGGTGGGTTGAACAAGGGTTCTGTAGAGCTGCAGCAGCATAGAGTGATCTGTATCCCAGCTGGTGTTGCTCAGGGAGCGGAGGGCACTTCCGCTTAAGCTCACGAAGGTGAGGAAGCCAAGTCAATCGGTTATCGAAAACCAGTCATAAGAATCGATATATCTCCACTACAGTGAGTGGATCATCATTAAGGTGAAGTTCTGGCTCCGGATGAACGGTATGACACCAACAGAAGTGCATAACACACAACTTTGCAGCCGCAAACTGGAAACCGTGGGCTAGAGCCCATGACTGTGCCTTGTGGATGGGTCCCTGTAGGAGCCACTCAGCAACACCAGTACTGGTGGAGCATTATGAAATGCAGAAGTTGTCTACATACAGAGAAGGTGACACGGACGGCCCTACAGCTGCTGCTAGACCATTAATGGCCACTAAAAATAGGCACACACTCAACACAGAGCCGTGCTGGACTCCATTTTCCTAGATGGGGGGGTGGGGGGAGGGACTATGGGAAGCACCGACCTGGACATGGAAAGTATGACGCAACAGGGAATTTTTAATAAAAATTGGGAGCGGGCCTCAGAGACCGCACTCGTATAATGTGGCAAGGATATGATGTTGCCAGGTGGTGTCATATGCTTTTCATGAATCAGGAAAGACGGCAACCATGTGTTAGCGTCTGGAAAAGGATTTTTCATATGGCAGACTCGAGGGACACAAGATCATCAGTGGTATAGCAACCCTGGTGGAAGCTGCCCTGACATGGAGACAGTAGCCACATGACTCCAGGACCCAACCCAACCGCCAACACACCATACATTCCAACAGCTTACAAAGAACATTGGTAAGGCTGATGGGCCGACAGCTATCCACATCAAGTGGGTTTTTACTGGGTTTGAGCACCAGAATGAGGGTGTTCTCCCGCCATTGCGACGGAGACGCCATCTCATCAGATCATGTTGAAGATGACGAGAAGATGTCGCTTGTAGTCAGACGAGAGACGTTTAATCTGACTGTGGATTCAATCTGGCCCAGGAGTAGTGTCGGGGCAATGTGCAAGGGCACTGAGGAGCTTCTACTTGGTAAATGGGGCATTATAGGATTCACTGTGGCGTGTAGTGAACGAGAGTATTTTCCCTTGCAGCTAGTGTTTGAGAATGCAAAAGGCTGGGGAGTAATTCTCTGATGCAGAGGCTCGAGCATAGTCATAGTTCTCAGCAAAGTGCTTGGCAATCACGTTTGCATCATTACGTAACACGCCATTTATGTTAACACTGGGAACACTAGTTGGGATCTGGGACCTGAACACATGTTTGATCTTTACCCAGACTTGGGAAGGTGATGTGTGGCACCCAATGGTTGAGACATATCTCTCCCAACTCTCCTGCTTCCTTTGTTTGATAAGCTGGTGAACGCGGGCACAGAGCCAATTAAATGCTACGAGGTGCCGCTTCTGCCACTGTAGAGCGCACCGACGCTCCTTAACTGCTTCAGCAACTTCTGGGAACCGAGGGACTGCCTTTCTTTGGGGCACCCTAAAGAGAGAGGGATTATGTTTTCTGCCACAGAAACGACTGTTGTAGTCACTTGCTCAACCATCACATTGATGTTATCATATGGGAGAGATTCAACAGCGGCAGCAGTGGTGAAAGTTTCCCAGTCCACCTTGTTTAAAGCCCATTTGGGCAGGTGTCTGTGGCCCCGATGCCAGGGCAGCGACAGGAAGATGGGGAAGTGGTCACTACCGCACAGGTCATCATGTGCTCTCCAGTGGATGTATGGGAGTTCCTGGGCTGCAAATTGGTAAATCAATGGCCGAGTATCTATCATGAGCCACGCTGAAAAGTGTGGTGGCTTCAATATTTAAGAGGCAGAGGTTGAACTGAGACAGTACAGTTTCGACATCTCTGCCTCAGCGAATAAGCACTGTACCACCCTACAAGGGGTTATGGGTGTTAAAATCTCCCAAAAGTAGGAAAGGTTTAGGGAGTTGATCAATCAGTGCAGTTAATACATTCAGGGATACTGCACCATCTGGAGGAAGATATACATTGCAGACAGTTATTTCCTGTGTCGTCCTTATTCTGACAACCACAGCTTCAAGAGGGGTTTGAAGGGGCACAGTTTCACTACAGACTGAGTTTAGGACACACAAGCAAACTCCACCTGACACTTGATTATAGTCACTACAGTTTCTGTAGTATCCCTTATAGCCGCGGAGGGCAGAGGTCCGTATTGCTAGGAAATGCAGAAAGCAGGTGTAAAGCTTAACCAGTTGCCTTAGCTCAGCCAGTTGGTGGAAAAAACCACTGTGATTCCACTAGAGGATGATGTCATCATGAGACTAAGAAGGCATGGTACATTCAGTGAGGCAGTTTACGCCTCAGGGTCTCCTGCTGTCGCCGACTTTTTGCCTGAGCAGTCTGTATCCATTTTGTCTCAGGGTCCTGCTAGATCTAGGTCCTCAGCAGATGCCAGAATCTCCACCTCATCCGCAGACACAGAGTTTGAAGGTAGCGCTGGTATGGGTGCCACCACAAATCCCTTGGTGTTGGGGACCTTCGTTTTGGACTTCTCTCGACATTCCTTGGGTTTCCCTTGCTGGGAGGGCTTCACTGATTCAGTCTGTGGGATTGAGGATGAGCGTGAAGCCCTACGACCAGCTGATTTTGAGCTCTTCGGCCACTGGCGGGTGTCGTCTTTCCTACTAGAAGGAACCTGGGAAGGGAGTGACCCAAGGGACCCCCTCCCAGCAAGAGGAGGAGACTGATATCCCCGATGATTGGTTGGGGGGGGGGGGGAGAGGTCGTGTGTTGCTCCCGAAGTAGGTCGTGCGGAAGCTACAGGGAGGGAAGTGCCCACCACCATCAACAGGGCAGGTGTAGTTTTCTGGTTCTGAGAGGCAACAGGAATGTGAGGAACTGATGGGCAACAACTGTTCCCGTAGCAGCGGCGTAAGAGGAGGTCATAGCCACAGGATGTAGGTGCTCAAATTTCCTCTTAGCCTTTGTGCAGGTCCGTCAGTCCAGAGTCTTATATTCCATGATTTTCCTCTCTTCCTGTAAAATCCTGCAATCTGGTGAGCAAGGGGAATGATGCTCTCCGCAGTTGACACAGATGGAAGGCGGGGCACATGGGATATTGGGATGTGAAGGACGTCCGCAATCTCGACCCGTGACACTGCAATAACAGTGGGAAGACATATGGCCGAACTTCCAACACTTAAAGCACCACGTGGGGGGAGGGATATATGGCTTGACGTCACAGCGGTAGACCATCACCTTGACCTTCTTGGGCAATGTGTCACCCTCAAAGGCCAAAATGAAGGCACCAGTGGCAACCTGATTTATCCCTCGCACGCCGATGGACATGCTGGGCGAAATGAACACCTCGTCACTCTAAATTGGTGTGCAGCTCATCATCAGACTGCAAAAGAATATTCTCATTGAATATAATACCCTGGACCATATTTTAGGTCTTATGGGGTGTGATGGTAACAGAAACATGCCCCAACTTGGCACAAGCAAGTAAAGCCCATGACTGGGCAGAGGATGCTGTTTTTATCAAGACTGACCCAAAGCGCATTTTGGACAAGCCCTTCACCTCCCCTATCTTGTCCTCCTAATGGTCCGCAAAAAACTGAGGCTTCATGGATATAAAAGATTCCCCATCAACTCTCGTACATATGAGGTATCGGGGCGAATAAGCTTTACTGCCATCCTTAGCCTCGCGTTCCTCCCATGTGTGGCCAGGGAGGGGAATGATTTGGGGTCATATTTCTTAGCATTGGAGTTAGACCACCAGCAAGAGATGACGTACTACGTATCATGCCATGTCATCCGCACTGATGCCATCCACTCCAACCAGGGGGCCTTCCCCATGGGTGCCACCCAGCCTCAGCAAGGGCCACCTGTCAGGCTGGCAATCGTCGGGTGTCCCGATGCCCCAGGGAGACGGGCATCTACTCCATGGCATACGTGGGGAGTTAACGGAGCAGGCGTCAGCAGAGCGATCCCTGTGTTGTCAGGGGGTTACAACCAACAGGGTACATGGCGGCCCCACCACAACAGACTGGCTACCGTGCTGGATATGAGGTGCTAAGACGTCCAGGTCATCGTCTGTGCAGAAAGTGACAATGCATAGGGCATGGTGGAAAACGCACCCAGGAAGGGGTCCTCACCCTAGAGATGGAGAATGAGCAAGACTGCAATGTGACGATGAGAAAGTGCGTTAAAGATCTCAATGCACGATGGACACTATGCACCATGTAAGGTGCCCTATCCCAATTGGTTCCTTCTTCAGAATATTGAGAAAGATGGAGGTTAAACCCAACAGGGGACCATCACATAAAGGCCGAAACATGTGAGACTCCTTATATTCATAAGACAGGCAGGAATACTTCGAACCTATTCTAAACCATGAACCTGCAGGGGGATTTCATGAATGATCTGCATGCAAACTGTACTATATCTTTCAGGGGGGGGGGGGGGGGGGGGGAAGCAGTTAGTTGTGCCTCTATAAACGCTGTGACACATTTTCATTCAATAACACCAGTGCCAAGTATGAACGGATTAGTGTATCCCCATCTTTATATCTTCTTTAGGACATTCAGGGCAAATTAGGACACAAAATTGTAAAAGGACTGCTTGGTTGGAAAAAAAAAGTAACTGACTAATTGCAGAAAACAATTCTTTACTTTTGCTGTACTTATGGCTTGGAAATAACAACAATCTGTTTTTGAGGAGGACGATGGAAAGGCTGCTGAAATAATGCAGATTCCACCTGCAACACGTAATGTGATTCAATCTCTTGTTGAAGAATTGATCCGCACAATGGATGCAATTATGAGGAAATTGTCAGGCAACATAATTTGCAACAGCTCTTTGACATATGAGGTTTATCAGTGGAGCAGCATTCCTAAAATTCAGTCATTTTTACATTATCAGTTATTATCACTATGTTTTATGAATGATCAAGTATGCTTGGTATGCAGGACAATATGTAGAACAATGACCAGGATAATTTCTTATTTCATTCATTATGTCTAAATAAAACTAATAATTATTGTGAAGTGCCTGAATGCATTAACTTTCCTCAAGCGTGCATGGTGTAAGAAAAACTTTTGTTTTCGTCATTCAACAGACACGATATCTTTTTGTGACAACTGTAGTGAATAGAAAAGGAACTGTTTAGTTGTTAGCAAATTATACAACCGTCAAAAATTATCATAAGAAGTGTGTTCTAAGAACCGTTATACAAGGATATATGAATACGACATATTCCATTTCAATAAATTCATCCCAACTGAAGGGAACTGACTATTATGGGATACTATTTTTTTCTTCTACCATTATCTTTCTATGAATCACACCTGAACAGTGAGACTGTCAATATGAACTGGAAATTACTCAACAAATTAATATTATGTTACTTTTAGGTATTGTTTAGGTACTTCAATTTCCTGTAAGCGTACTCTGGATTTTACTCTTCACAGCACTGTAGCCTTTTGTCATGGTTGCTTCTGCTGATTTTTGCACAAGGCAGAAAGGGCTGTACAAACTACTGCTTTTAGCAGTCCTTCATGCAGCAAAAATTAGTAAGAAACTTTTTTGAAACACTTAAAGTGTGTCTTAGCAGCTAAAATATCGATGGTGTATTTGTTCTGGCGTATTCTCTCCATGTAAAAGATTGCAGCATAGATTTTCATGTGTCTGAATGGACCATTTCTTTGTCTGTAGTTCTACTTTTTCACGTGAACTGTAAAATAGAGAGTGCTAATCCCTACATGGAGGAGGCATTTGATGGCAGTCATTCATCAGATGAAGAAACGTACAACCACAGGTTCATATGTGCAGAACTAATGCATACATGCCACTGTCATCTTCAGGTGCTGTGGCCCACTGGAGTGAGCAGCAATTTCTGCTGATGTGGATAGTAGAGATACAGAAGAAGTGTGGACAGGGAGGGGGACAAATAGCACTATATGTGGGGAAGACACTGTAATGCCTGTTGGTGGGTGGTGGGGGGAGGGGGAAGGGAAGCAGAGGTGAGTCTGGGGGACAGAAGGCTACAGTGGGAGCAGGGAAGGGGACAGAGGCAGGTGGAGTAATGGAAATAGTGAGAGTTGAGGTCATGGGGGTTATGTGAACAAAGGACATGTTACAGAGACAGTTCCCACCTCATGCTCCTAGCTACTTTAGTCTTGTCACCCATCTGTACCTTCCTCTCCTCTGAACAAGGAACATACGTAAACAATATATTTGAGGGAAAGTATGTGTTTAGCTCATATTTTAATGCCTGACGAAAGTAATTTGTCTGATACATCTAGTAACACAGCTGAGAAATTATCAAACCATTACTCTTTCAATTAAATCAAACATTAATTATCTGAACATATTAGTAAATAAAACATTAATGGAATTCACCTGAATATACAGCTCCTTCTTCACTGCCAACAACAAAGTTGTTGACATCACCATGTGGGAATGCAAGGCAAGTAGCTGCAACTGGTTTTCCTTGCTTATGATGCAGTTCCAGTGTTTCTTGTGGCTTTGACAGCATGTCAAGACTCCAAGAACATAATCTTCCATCAGTAGACACGCTGATGAGATTGTGGGCATTCTGAGTGCCTACTACACTCAAACAATATACAGGATGCTAGAAAAAAATACAATAATGACCTATGTATTTGCCAGTTTTAATGAGTTTGCAGCATTTTAGATTAAATACAGAATATTTCAATAAGCTGTATACCATTTTTATTAGGCTTATACAACACAGGATAATAGTGTTTGAGAATGGTATGACTTAAAATCTAACTCACTGTATGAGCTGCTGATGACAATGGGGTTCGTTGAATTGGTGTCCTCTTCTGAACACGATTATCCCATAGCACAATCTGTCCAGAGTAGGTGCCCCCAAGAATGAGATTTGGGTGGAATCTGGCATCAAACAAAGGGAATGTACAAACACTTTAAAACATTGTTTCATCACTTTAATTGTAAATATTGGGTTACAAGTAGATTAAAGTAGCAATGTACCTGTGTCTTTAAAGTAACATGAGCACTGTATCCACAAGAGAAGTAGGGAAGGTAAACAAATGCGCAATAAAGAGGTATACAACCAGTAGCATTTAAAAATTTGTATTTACTCAGAGTTTAAATAATGATTCACAAGCATGGGCAGAAAAATCACAAATCGCAATTACTTTCAGTTTTTTCTTAGTCCTTCCCTTTTACACCAATCAACATTAATTATTTCAGAGGTATTCATAGTGCGTGTAGAAGTGAGCATATCCCCCACTATGTTGACAGACTGCAGGTTTAGCTATATGGATCGCATTATCCCAGGACGTTAATTAACACCCTTTCTCCCTTCCAAATGCTCAAAGAAGCTCAAGTTAGCAATTTATCCATCTCTTATACAATTTTAGTAAGCAGGGCACAGGGAGAAATACAAACCACAAAGTAGTAGAAATGTATGGTGTGTGGGTTAAAACATTTGATGCAAGAATGTTGAAACTTGTTCATATATTCTAATAAACAGGTGGCAATTTTCACATTATGATCCAAACACACGAGGTTTTTAACAACATTGATTAGATGACACTTCCCTCCATATCACAAATTCTTGAGAATTTTTTTAATGGAAACTGCAACTATACATTGACATTTATGCAACAATATGATTTTTTATCAGCAGTTGTGAAACAGTGCCAATGTCAACTTGTCAATTAAATGAATGAAAACTATTAACATATTTTAATGAGATGATAGTTGATAATTTATGTGTACTGCACCCGGAGAAAATCTACAACACTTACATAGTATCAACTGTTGTTTGATACTTCTCACAAGGAACTCAACTGTCAGTTACATTTTTATATTTCTATTGTACTTATTTTTAAGAACATCTAAAATGGTACTGTTGGTCAAGTTAAAATTACCTTGCGAAAATAGATGACATCACTGGAGACTGGCAGTGGAATATGTATTCAGGAGTTCTTTTCTTGAATTTTGTATTCCATATGAGGCATACACCATCTGGATCATTGGGTGAATCTTCATTATTGTGGTAGCTTGCAACAAGAAGTTCTGGAAATTGTGGGGACCAGTCCATTGAAGTCACACATCTGTTACGAGACCAGCGCTCATCATAGAACCAACGATTAAGGGAGAGCCTTGCATTAGATTTTTCATCCCTGTAAATGAGGATTGCTGCTTTGTAGGTGAATACACATACAGAACATTTTTAAAAACAACACTACAAAAGAATGCCTTCATAATCAACAATATTATGAAAAGGACAGACTGCTACTCACCACATAAGAGGAAGCACTGAATCATAGAAAGCCACAATGTAAAGACTCCTACATATTTAAGCTTTCAAAAAAAAAATGTTCTTTGAAAACAGAACACACACACACACACACACACACACACGGCCACTGTCTCCAAGCACAACAGCCAGAGAAAGTGGCTACATGTGTGCAAGTTGTACTTGTATGAAAGTGTGACCATTTTCCATTTTGTGAGGAGGATTTTTTGTCTGAAAGCTTAAATTTTTAGCTGTGTTTTCATTTAGCATGTCTGCTACCCACCACATAGAGAAAGTATGGAGTTGCAACATATTCTTTTCATGTTTGATTTTGCCTTCATAATCAGCAGAATATCTCAAATGGTACCAACAATGCAATAATAATCACAGGCAATGCAAAAGGTTACAAAGCAAGAAATTCAATAGTCTCAGAAATTGTTAACTAAAATAATGAAAAGTAGAAAATCCATGGTCACCAGTACCATTTCAGTAAGAATGTATGGCCATAGAGTTTTCTATGCAACAATTTGCTGTTGAGTACCCTTTGGTATATAACAGAAAGGATCTGGACATTTGTTTCACCATCCCAGTCACCTAGGTTGTTCTTTAACAACTAGAATTTTCAGAGATAAGAGAATTTCCCCAGTATGTATATGACTTTTGCCATTCACACAATCTTAATTTCAAAAGGTGTTCTTATACATGTGCCATTTCCATTCTTTCACATATTTTTATTTTCTACCATGTTCTCATTACATTTTGCAACATTTCCCTCTCCTTGTGAGCATCTGTCTCACTTTGACACTTTTTTCATTATTTCTTCAAACTATACCTTTCATCCTTCATTTTTTCCCTGTAGCTGCTTTTGAGATTAAGATTAAGGTCCCATTGATCCAGTCTCAGCTGCACATCAATATTTGTAAGCAAGATGTGCAGCAGACAATACAAAGTGTACAAGTCACTTGTATTCTGTATCACAAGGCTAATGATAGGAATGGTTCATTGTAGCTGAGCTTCAGTTGCAAGTTTCCTGTAGACACTCATTTATCTCGAAGAGAGTTAAAAATGTACTTTTTCTCACCTTGCCTACAGTAATGTGCAAGAAACATGAAAACATTTCAAAAATACATGTTAATACCTAAAATTTGATCTCTGCATACTACACTACCTTTTAAATTACATGTTTTATTATCTTTCTACAAAATGGTCATTTAATGAGAATGCCATACATAGAGTTACAGCCGAAAATGCACATTCTTCATAAAACATGTAAAATTTAAAATCAGTTTTACTGAATACTTACGTTCCTTCTTCATTATCTGTGACACCTGTGTAATCTGTGTATATGTCTACGGATTCACACAATGCTCTTTCCATTATACGAGCAGAACGATCAAAAAATCTTTGGAAGTCTTCTGAAAGTATTATCATTTGTTTCTCTTCTTCTGACAATTCACGCACTAAAAACCAAAATAATTTGAATAAACCAATGAATACTATTCAGAATTAAGAATAACAGCTGATAACAAAACAAACATTAGTTGAAAACCACTTACCTTATCACCAAAACCACAAGGCTATTAACAAAAATACATTGACGGGAAAGGTCTTGTCATTTGTTATGTCCTTTTAAGTAAATGAGAAGTACTCAGACTGGACAGTGTGACAATTTTATCTGCTCAAAGGACTCAAAAGAATTGTTCAAGATTCAGATTACTACGGGTTGCAATCCTGAATTTCCCATAACTTATCTTTGTTGTATGTGACTGCGAAATGTTTTTTCTTTTGCTAATGGCACCAAACGATATTTTTGGTAGTTGTTACTTTACCAACACTACCAAGAGTTTAGCTACCAGGATGTGTTGGAACTTCACAGAAGTATCATATCACAAGATTAGCTACGATAATGTAAAGACAACTCTTTTCCATGATTACAGAAGTAAATTTAGCCAATGAATTCTTGCACAAATCACAATTGCAAATTTGTCAACAGGTAACTCATCTGAAATTGAAGAAACATTCTGCAGACACATTTTTGACTGAATGCTTTACACTCTTTGCATTTTACAAATTTTGCTGTTTTATATCTTTAACTATGCTCTTTATGAGCACCATATCCTGAAGTAATGAGCTTCTTACACAAAAATTACCTTTTCTTTGAACATTTTTTAAATGTTGCTGATGTAACTTTCATCAACACTCAGTATTAATAAATTATTCCATTACATTTTTCGAACTTGGGGAGTGAGGGTGGTATGTAGAAAGTGAAAACTTGCCAAAATAGTGTGTCCTATGCACACTCATACCAGGATGTTCACCCGAGAAATTTGACGAAGAGACCACCAACCTTTTCAGACATGCGCTGACGGTGAATACTACGAGCAGACAGGAGTAGCCATGGGGAGTCCACTCTCACCCATTGTCGCAAATATGAACATGGAACATTTCGAGGAGGAAGCTCTTGAATCAGCACATCTCAAACCCATCCGTTTCTTTAGATATGTGGATGATAACTTCGTTATCTGGCCACATGAAAGAGATAAACTGGCAGACTTCCTCACACATGTCAACTCCAGACACGAGAATATTAAGTTCACCATGGATATTGAAAGAGATGGGATGCTCCCTTTCCTAGATGTTTTGATTAGAAGATGAGCTGATGGCACTTTGGGCCACAGCATGTATAGGAAGAAGATGCACATCGATTTGTACCTACGTGAGGATAGCTGTCACCACCCAGCACAAAAAATGACATGCTCAAAACTCTTGTACACAGAGCTCACACCATCTCCGACAGCGATAGTCTCCAACAAGAATTGGACCATCTGAAGACCGTGTTTCGGAGGAATGGTTACAAGGAAGGGCAAAATCGGAAGGCTCTACATCCCACACCTGCAGCACTGGTGGAAACTGAGGATGAACCTCAGGAGGAGGTGGCCTTGGCTATTATTCCGTTTTGTGGGGCCTTATCCAGAAAAATTGGATGCATTTTACGTAAACTCCAAGTCAAAACCATCTTCCGTCCTCCTAGCAAAACCAAGAGCCTTCTTGGTAGTGTCAAGGACAACCTTGGTCTACGTAAATCAGGGGTTTATCAGATACCTTGCCAATGCGGTAGTGTATACATAGGTCAAATCATTCGTACCATTGAGAACCGATGCCGAGAACATCAACGGCACACTCGACTGCAACAGACCAGTAAGTCGGCAGTTGCTGAGCATTGCCTGTCGGAACTCAAAAGCATGGATTATGACCAAACCAAAGTCCTGACACAGATTTCCAAATACTGGGACTGTGTCATCAAAGGAGCCATAGAGATCAGAGTAAGGGAGCCACAACTAAATCATGACAGCGGTTACATCCTTAGCAAGGCGTGGGAACCCGCGATCACCTGGATTAAGAAAAAAAAGGTTATTTTCCAAAGTGTACCGACTTTGGGGGAGGAGGGAAGAATAACGAGAGCGGTGCCGGCAGACCCTCCTGAACGAGAAGACATAGGACGGAGCGCCCAAACGGCAGGAGAACGGACATTGTGCCTCGACCGCGTGCGGACCGCACCAACTCACACAAAGTGCCTGAGGGAGGAGACTGAGGGAGGAGCAGGAGGGGGATTGTCCTATATATACCTGGTGCCAGACCATCGCCGGTCAGTACATCAGCGAACCTGATGATGGCAACGTGCCGAAATATTGTGTCCTATGTACACTGATACCAGGCTGTTCACCCGAGATTTATTTCGTAATAAAATATGCCTGGAGAAATTGAAGAATCAATAATAATAATAATAATAATAATAATAAATTATCATAGCCACTAACCTTGTTCCTGCTGCTTGGTTGCCTCGTGCTCAAGGCTTGTCACTGCTGGCTGCACTTCCTTCACTCGTGGCAGACCGTGTGGAAGGATGCCTGGTGGGAGCTTGCTCTGGAAAAGTCCTCCACCTTCCAAATGCGGCAGCGAACCCTCCTCGTCTTCCGCTTGCGGATCGTCAAAGGTCAGAACTGCGGTGAATAAGCCTGGCCTTCTCCAGCCCATACTAGTCCCCTCACCTCACAACCACACAGGAGGGAAGAGGGGGGGCAGAGGGGTGGACGAGGGGGGGCAGAGGAGCGGAAAGAGGGGGGAGGAAAAGGGGGGCGGAGGGGGGTGGAGAGGGGGGCTGCGGGTTGGGGGGTGCAGAGGGGGTGGAGAGGGGGCTGGAGTGGGGAGGAGTGGGGGGCAGTGGGGTGGGGGGTGCAGAGGGGTGAGGGGAGGGGGGCTGGAGTGGGGAGGAGTGGGGGGCAGTGGGGTGGGGGGTGCAGAGGGGTGAGGGGAGGGGGGCAGAGTGGGGAGGAGAGGGGGGACAGATGGGGGGAAGGAGAGGGGGGACAGATGGGGGGAAGGAGAGGGGGGACAGATGGGGGGAAGGAGAGGGGGGACAGATGGGGGGAAGGAGAGGGGGGACAGATGGGGGGAAGGAGAGGGGGGACAGATGGGGGGAAGGAGAGGGGGGACAGATGGGGGGAAGGAGAGGGGGGACAGATGGGGGGAAGGAGAGGGGGACAGATGGGGGGAAGGAGAGGGGGGACAGATGGGGGGAAGGAGAGGGGGGCAGAGGGGGGAAGGAGAGGGGGGACAGATGGGGGGAAGGAGAGGGGGGCAGAGGGGGGGAGGAGAGGGGGGACAGATGGGGGGAAGGAGAGGGGGGCAGAGGGGGGGAGGAGAGGGGGGCTGAGGGGGGGAGGAGAGGGGGGAAGGGAGGGGGGAAGAGAGGGGGGAAGAGAGGGGGGCTGAGGGGGGGAGGAGAGGGGGGAGTATGGGGAGGGGGGAGGAGAGGGGGGCAGAGGGGGAAGGATAGGGGGCAGAGGGGGAAGGATAGGGGGCAGAGGGGGAAGGATAGGGGGCAGAGGGGGAAGGATAGGGGGCAGAGGGGGAAGGATAGGGGGCAGAGGGGGAAGGAAAGGGGGGCAGAGGGGGAAGGATAGGGGGCAGAGGGGGAAGGAAAGGGGGGCAGAGGGGGAAGGATAGGGGGCAGAGGGGGAAGGAAAGGGGGGCAGAGGGGGAAGGAAAGGGGGGCAGAGGGGGAAGGAAAGGGGGGCAGAGGGGGAAGGAAAGGGGGGCAGAGGGGGAAGGAAAGGGGGCAGAGGGGGAAGGAAAGGGGGGCAGAGGGGGAAGGAAAGGGGGGCAGAGGGGGAAGGAAAGGGGGGCAGAGGGGGAAGGAAAGGGGGGCAGAGGGGGAAGGAAAGGGGGGCAGAGGGGGAAGGAAAGGGGGGCAGAGGGGGAAGGAAAGGGGGGCAGAGGGGGAAGGAAAGGGGGGCAGAGGGGGAAGGAAAGGGGGGCAGAGGGGGAAGGAAAGGGGGGAAAGGGGGAGGGAGAATATCCCACCACCTTATGCTACAGAATGGCCCATGTTTCCAATCTATAACCATATACCATTTACCGACGTCAAATAGTACTGGCACGGATTTTCTTCCCTTTACATTAGAGAGTGCTCGAGTAAACAAGCTTCATATGATGTAGTGTTTAATTAAACACTTTGATATATAACAGCCGTTCGGATTTCAGATGAATTTGAATAATCACACAACAATCACCATCGAGACATACAGAGATTCGAATGGAGGAAAAAGACAGATTGCTGCTTATTGTAAAGAAGACACATCAAGTCGTTGGTGGTTGTATGTGCATGAGATTGTTTGTGTGTGTGTGTGTGTGTGTGTGTGTGTGTGTGTGTGTGTGTGTGTGTTACTGAGAAAGGCAGAAGCCAAAAGCTATATGTGTGTGTCTTTTGATTATGCCTCACTGGAACTTGACATGCCTTCTTGGAATCTGTCTTTTACAACATTGTTGATATTCCTACCTGGAGTTCCCATTGTTGGAGATATTCTAATGTGTTCTTCACTTATTACTTCCCTTATGTTTATTTTTGAAGAGCGAGACTGATTATTGGTAGGGCTACATCTTACTTACAGTTCAGCAGTAGTTGTTTATAATATCAAGGTTTAATGACTTACATTTTCTGAAAACCTAAATGCTGCAATGTTTACTATAATATTTACCTTCAAAGTTTGCAATTTAAACAATATCATACACAAATAAATGAATGTTTTTGCAGCACGTCAATGCAACAATCTGCTCACATATCCTGCCACATCAATCTTCAGTGTGTCTGAGACATTTGAGAGGCTACATACTTTCCTGATGTCTTCTGGCAAAGTGCCAGTAATACAAGTACTTCAGCAGAAAATGGAAGGAGAATATATATGCTTTCTGAAATGTTGCAGACACACTGTGAAATGACACGGTGAAATAAAAGAAGATTTTACTGCATGATTGTATTGACAAATGAATATTCTGTAACACTAAAAACTTTATCCTGATAGAGGTAGGTACTGCGATTAAACAAATATTCATTGACATCCCTAAAAAATCTGAGACAGCGGTCATTCTAACAATAAATATTTATTAACTCTTACACAAGCTACAAATATGGAAACATGGGCCAGATGTACTCTCCACCCATTTAATAAATTTTTGTTTTGTATGGCCACCAGGTATCTTATTTTTACCAATATTAGGTAGCTATATAAACAATAATGGAAAATACTACCATTACATTGCAAATTCAAACAGCCAGAAACATTCATCTTCAAAGTAAGCCGCACATATAAGTTTGCAATGTGAAACAGAAGCATTTATCTTGTCACTGTTTTGAAAGAGAATAACTGGTGCTCATACTCAATGTAGGTTAATATATCCATCTGACAAAAGAAACTAACTACTGCAAAAGGAGATCAGATTTGTTTAATATTTTTAAAGACTATTTCTGTATAAAACTTATGTTGAAAAAATTAAAGTATCTTGAACATTTCAGCTGCAAATTTCTTATTATTGAACAATTTCCAACTGACTTACACTGAAACTACTGATATAATGAATGTGTGTGTTTTAGATTGCCAAAATTAGATAACTGATCTGCAACTCTATACTGGTTTCACTGATAAACTAAAAAAAAGTGTTAAAATGCAACACTTGTGCGTGCAAATAAGCATAAAATTTAAGCATTATGTGTGGTAGTACAGAATAATGCAGCTTCTATGAACATTCAGTTTTAATCTAAAATATTGTCAACCACATGCAATGTCTTCTGCATGTTTGTATATTTAAGATGCATGCACCAACATACACTCACTCTCTCTCTCTCTCTTTCTCAGACACACACACACACACACACACACACACACACACACACACACACACGAATGCTGGAATAGGTTGTTTTATTTATGCCAATAGAGAAAATAGCTAGTGGAAAGATCTTTAAAAATCGAGGGAGGAAAAGCCATAATTTGCTATCAAAACATTGGATACAGCACAATTCTTTTCTTCAGAACTGCATAAAGGAAAATTTTGCTCTACTTTTACTTAGTAGTCATAATTATGTTGCTACATTTTTAGATCAGTTCTCCAGTTGAACATTCCGAAGGCATGCAAAAAAATTGGAGGCAGATGATTATATGTAAATGAATACATTCAACTAGTTCGGAAAGCATCAGCAGGTAACAGAGAGAAAGTGCAACATCAAAAAGCTAAAAGCTGATGCAAAAAGCAAATTAATAATGTGCACTTTGTATGTGCCATTCTAGACAAGGGTACCAAATGTTATGCACAAAGTCTCCCTTTAAACATTTTGGGACTGCTAGTAATATCACAAACCCATGATCTGTTCTTTTAAGTTGCGCAGAAAACAATTACATGAAAACCAAATTTGTATGTAAACTGTTGCAGAAATATGGTCAAATTAAAAAAGAAAATACCAAACAAATTATTCTTCTTTATATGCCTTAGTTCCAGTGAGAAATTTCTGAGCATGTACATATGGAACACAGCACTGTATGGATGTGAATTGTGGACTGTGGGAAAACTAGAAAAGAGGATCCAAATGTCTGAATAGTGTTATACAAGGAGGATGAAAATGGAGTTGAGTGATAGGTAGGAAATGAGAAGGCTCTCCAAAGAATTGGTGAGGAAAGGGATATGTTGAAAACACTAACAGCAAGATGGGATAGGACAACAGGACATATGTTAAGACATCAGGGAATAACTCCCATGGTAGCAGAGGTGGCCATAATGGGCAAAAACTGTTGGAGAAGACAGAAGCTAGAAAACATCCAAACATAATCAGAGATATTGGGTGTAAGTGCTTCTCTGAAATGAAGAGGTTGGCACAGGAGATGAAGTTGTGGTGGGATACACAAAAGCAGTCAGGAAGTGGATTGGGGGAGGGGGGAATGACAAAAAAGGAAGAACCTACGATCATGCTATGTGCTCCTTTCTTTCATGCAAAAAGCTACCCACATGAGACAACACAGCAGTACGAGAAACTCATTTGCCACTGTTTCTGATACGATTTTTCAAATGTTTCTAATTAAAATAAAGTATAATAATTAATGTTCCATGGCCTTGCTACATCAAACTGTGCCAATTATAGGAACAGAAAAATAATGATCTAAGGAATGATGTGCCCTCTGACCATACAAAATGAATTTTTTGTTAAATAGATAAACTTGGTTAGATAATTGAAACAAACATTACAGCATCAATAGTAAACGCAAAAATTTTAAAGGCTGTAAAAACTCTATTCATTCTCATATTTTTAACATGCAGAGAATACTAGTGCCATTGGGTTCATGCAGAGCTTTAACAAATGAGAAACAAATCACAACAACAATGGGAGCTATAAAGCCCGACTCGATCAGAGATAACATAGAAAACTGAGTTTAATAATAGTTCATAAAAATGAAAACCCAAATTGTAAATTTTCATGAATTAATTCATTCTTTTATTCAAATTGTGGAGCTAAGAGCAGAAGCGGAGCAGACACCAGAAAAAGATGAATAGAATGGCAAGTTTACAAATTTAGTTACATGTCTGCTGGTTTACATGTTTCATAATATTCATGTTATCTTCTCTGTGTCCTTTTACTCCATTACAACAAAACAACATTTGGGTTTACACTTTCTGTGTTTCTATTACCAGAAAGCCATTTCATCTTTCTATTACCATCACTTAACTGATCTGATTGTCCCGCTTTTCAGTGCCATGCTTGTACAAAAAGTATAACAATCAACACAGAATGGGATGGCATTTAATACTGAGGAAATCCTCATGCATGGCTTTAATGATTGATAGTAAAGAGAGAAAATAACATTCCATAAAAAAAAATTAATAATAGGTGATCATGCATGAATATCAGGTCCATGGAAACACAGTACTGCTGTAATTTCCTGGTAAGGGTTCCCAGGTATGCATGGAAAGAATAATGAACTATTGTAATGAGATGTGAGAAATCATTCTAGCAGAGAAATCAGTACTGGCACAAATTAACATATACCATGAACAAAATTAGAAACATAAGTGCAGCAATAACACAAAACAACAATTCTAATACATAATATTTTCAAAATTGTTGGCATTCAAGCATGGAAAATTTCAATATTATGTTAACATAACTGTTTGGTTTATTTAAACTAATTATAATTACAGTCTGAAATAGCACAGGAACACAACAACAACAATCATCACACATATTAATGAAGGTACACAATATAGGTAACCATCTGAATACTATCTGAGTAAAAAAAGTAAACATTTTGCAATTACATCCTAGCACAAATCTCGATTTTGTAGGAACAGAAGCAGCATAAAATAACTCACAGGCAAGCACAGCTAAGCCAGAGCAAATACAATGCATGCTGTCAGATCAGTACTTGACTCATTATCACAAAATTAATTTTAATATATTCAGTGGTGTTTATCTCTGCAAGGGTACATAAAGTTATATATTTAGAAAATAATTCCTTGGATACCTGAAATGCTGCATGGAGCTAAGATGATAAAGAGGACGTATACCGCACGCGCACTGGTGTGTGTGTGTGTGTGTGTGTGTGTGTGTGTGTGTGTGTGTGTGTGAAGCTCTTTCCACTAAAAGCAGTACTTCAGATGCCTCTGTCCCACTGTCTCATGTGCCAACCTCTCCTCCCACTTTCCAACCTTTTATTTGCATTTCACCATTCTGTTGATTATTTGTAACGTATCAGGCATCCAAAATCAATCCCTACATAGTTCTTAGTAATAGACTCATTACTGTCCTACCTTTAAAAGAT
Organism: Schistocerca serialis cubense; assembly: GCF_023864345.2. Lineage (NCBI taxonomy): Eukaryota > Metazoa > Arthropoda > Insecta > Orthoptera > Acrididae > Schistocerca > Schistocerca serialis. The sequence continues at coordinate 521,653,182 of NC_064644.1, forward strand.
TTTTCAGCAGTTTTTACTTTGTGCTTCTTTCTCTTATTTTCAACACAGTTATTAATGTTCATAAATTCTTCTACTACTTTGCCGTTAAGGTTTAATTTCTGCAGGCAGCAATACTCTTGGCAACAGAGATTCATGTAGCTGAACAAGCAATGAAGTAGGCATGGCAAACTTAATTCCTGTCTAGGGATCCAAACCAATGTCTCCCAAATAAGGAAAGTTAAGAATGAATTTGAATGAGCATCCTGCTACTTATAAGGATGTCATTGCAGTACATTCCTCAAAACTATTTTGTAATGTTATTTGCACTATGCCATGCTAAGAGAAATTTACATGTAATATTAACTCATTTTCTTTTAAAAATACAGAGCATTCACTATAATTTCGAAATCTGGATAATGATAGTTAATAGAAAGCTATCTTTAGCACATATATAATAAATCTTAGGAACAGAGGCACAATCTTGAACAACAAATATTTTAAGGACAGAAGTTAATCTATAAGTCATATAGTTCAGATGAGAACAGAACAGAAAGTTTTGAACTGTGGTGCTACAGAGTAATGCCGAAAATTGAACAGGTGGATCCATTAACTTATGAGAAGGTACAGAATCGAACTGGGAAAAAAGGCGTTTGTGGCACAACCTGACTAAAAGTAAAGCTTAGTTGATATGACACATCTGGAGGTGTGAAGGAATGATCAGTTTGGTAACGGATGGAAGTTCATGGGGAATGGAGTGGGGAAGGGGGGGGGGGATGTCCAAACTATAAAAGAGACCATGGGATGAATGCAGAAATTAGGTTCAAACAGATGTTAGTTGCAATACGCATTTGTAGATGAAGTTCCAACAGGATAAAGTGGTGTGGAGAGCTATATCAAATCAAATCAGTCTTTGGGCTAAGGACAATGACAACAACAGCTAAATTATGAAAGTTATTTGGTATGTGAACAGGTGTTAGACAGGGAGATGGTCTATCCCCTATTTTATTCAATTGTGTTCTTGAAAAGATGATCCAAGAATGGGAAGAACAACTCACAGAGAATGGAGTAAATGGACAGGTGCAATTCAACTATAAAAACAATAGCTCCCTACTTAGCAATCATATACAACCGCTCGATCACCAATAGATCTGTACCTACAGAAAATTGCGCAGTTCGCACCAGTGTTTAAAAAGGGTAGCAGGAGTAATCTATCGAACTACAGACATATATCATTGACGTCGGTTTGCAGTAGGGTTTTGGAGCATATACTGTATTCAAACATTATGAATCACCTCGAAGGAAACGCTCTATTGATACGTAATCAGCATGGTTTCAGAAAACATCATTCTTGTGCAATGTAGCTAGCTCTTTATTTGCACGAAGTAATGGCCGCTATCGACAGGGGATCTCAGGTTGATTCCGTATTTCTGGATTTCCAGAAAGCTTTTGACACCGTTCCTCACAAGCAACTTCTAATCAAGCTGCGGGCCTATGGGGTATCGTCTCAGTTGTGCGACTGGATTCGTGATTTCCTGTCAGGAAGGTCGCAGTTCATAGTAATAGACGGCAAATCATCGAGTAAAACTGAAGTGATATCAAGTGTTCCCCAGGGAAGCGTCCTGGGACCTCTCCTGTTCCTGATCTATACAAATGACCTGGGTGACAATCTGAGCAGTTCTCTTAGGTTGTTTGCAGATGATGCTGTAATTTACCGTCTAGATAGGTCATCTGAAGACCAGTATCAGTTGCAAAGCGATTTAGAAAACATTGCTATATGGTGTGGCAGGTGGCAGTTGACGCTAAATAACGAAAAGTGTGAGGTGATCCACATGAGTTCCAAAAGAAATCTGTTGGAATTTGATTACTCCATAAATAGTACAATTCTCAAGGCTGTCAATTCAACTAAGTACCTGGGTGTTAAAATCACGAACAACTTCAGTTGGAAAGACCACATAGATAATATTGTGGGGAAGGCGAGCCAAAGGTTGCGTTTCATTGGCAGGACACTTAGAAGATGCAACAAGTCCACTAAAGAGACAGCTTACACTACACTCGTTCATCCTCTGTTAGAATATTGCTGCGCGTGTGGGACCTTTACCAGGTGGGATTGACGGAGGACATCGAAAGGGTGCAAAAAAGGGCAGCTCGTTTTGTATTATCACGTAACGGGAGAGAGTGTGGCAGATATGATACGCGAGTTGGGATGGAAGTCATTAAAGCAAAGACGTTTTTCGTCGCAGCGAGATCTATTTACAAAATTTCAGTCACCAACTTTCTCTTCCGAATGCGAAAATATTTTGTTGAGCCCAACCTACATAGATAGGAATGATCATCAAAATAAAATAAGAGAAATCAGAGCTCGAACAGAAAGGTTTAGGTGTTCGTTTTTCCCGCGCGCTGTTCGGGAGTGGAATCGTAGAGACAGAGTATGATTGTGGTTCGATGAGCCCTCTGCCAAGCACTTAAATGTGAATTGCAGAGTAGTCATGTAGATGTAGAATCTTAGGATTTAGTGTTTGGTTTTCACCAACAATCTTGCAATACTGTCTGGAGACATTGCAATGGTAAAAAGGAAAATTAACATTTTGAAAAGAACTACAGAGAAAACAGGCCTTCAAATATCTTATGTAAAAACAATATATTGATAAGCAAAAGATGCTCCAAAATTTCATGAACATAAATTAATGATTAATTATGTCAATAAATTTGAATATCTTGATCACTATGTTACAATAATAAGGTTAGAACATTTATAAGTATCTAAATGCCTGGATTTGACGAAGACAGGAGAAATAGAAAAGATGGAAAAGAAAGGGAGGAAAATCCTAAGACAAGTACAGGGGCCAATAAAACACAACAGTGAATACAAGAGCAGGTGTAGTGAAGATCTGCACAAGAAAACTGAACAACTAAACGTAATGACGAGAAACTTAGAATGATGTTTTTCAGCTATCTGGCTCGAATAATGGAAGCAGGATTTGCAAGAGAATTTTTGAACATGTCAACCACAAAAAATGTTCCTGGTGCAAGTTGCTCTCTGAAAGAGAGAGAGATTAAAGAATATGAAATTTTGAACACAGATACATTTTCATAGAAGGTTTTAGATATATATAATCTGGAACAAAGTGGCCAGAAGTTCAGAAACAACAGCACTCTGATGTACTGAAAATGTATTGGAAAAACTGGAAATTTAATTAAAAGTATTTATTACACACACACACACACACACACACACACACACACACACACAGACCAGTACTCAGACTGCTACAAATCCACAGCAGTGCTGTAGAAAAATGAAGGACATGGTGGGTGTTCAGCAGAGGCATTGCTGAATAGTACCAGCATGACACCAAAGTAGTCATGAATCTCCAGCTTCTGTAGAAGCTAGAGGCAACATTCACAAATATAAAACATGTTAAAAATTGTAGTTTTAGTTGTAAGAAACCAGCAGCCGAAGCTGTGAGTATGACAATATTAACAATATATGACTAACTGCAGTTCATGAGTGGACTGAAAAATGATTAACAACAAAAATGGGTTCACAAAGTTTCTTCAGATACTGCCCAATGCTAATATGTTAATACCTTCAAAATAATTCTGTAAGTGAGGGTCTGGTATGAAATATACTTTTGATTGTAACTATACTCAAATTTTTGAAACCAAGACTACAAAGGCTTTAAAGTGAGCATAATCTGAACATGTCTCACCAGTTATTGAACGTTAAAGAGGAAAATCCTAATGATTTCTGTTTTGGAATGTGTGTGTGAGTAAAAAAAGAGTGCACAAGCATTCTGAAAGAAACATTTACAATATAAACACTGCTAATGTAGGGAGATTAAACCTATATTTTGAAGTATCCCATTTACAAGACAGACAGGGAAAGAAGTTTTACTTTTTTCTAACAGATGTTTACTGCTCAGAAAATAGATATGAACCTCAAATTTTATTTTCATGTAATTTACAGTGTCCTACCAGTTTAAATACAGCATAGTTTAATACAAAAAACACAATGTTTTCAATTTGTTGAACTTCATTAGAAACTGCTTTCATCTCTGCTATTACAGAACTATTTATCAGTTCTGCATGACCTCTCCTATTATTTAATTGTCCCAAGCATGTGCTAACAATGATGGTTTTGCATTTTTCAATGCTGGATCAGGCGAAGGAGGGGGGGGGGAGGGGGGGGGGGGCGCAAGTGGAGGATCTTTAAGAAGCCACAAGAGTTGACCTTTCCATATAGAAGTTTTGTGTTAGCCGTGTGGTTGTAACAGAGCTTAGCGACATCACCCGAAATATGGTGACACCATTACATCACTGTAGAGAAATATTAACAAGAAACTCCTCAATATTTGGACATCTGTACACTCATTCCCCATTTGATACATTACATTGTCTTTCATCTCTGTTCAATGTTGAGCATGTAATTATGATATAACCTCCTTGTATCAGTTAGATGTCTACTGATGTGGCTACCAGGAAATAAACAGCTATAAGCAGCCCACAAAATTGAACCGTTTGTCCTCACAAGGTTGAACAGAATGTTTTTTTTCTATGTACAGATTTTTGTCAATGGGTTACTAATATTTTATAATGTTGTGGTCGACATCTGTTCCACAACTGCTTCTCTCTCAGTTAACTTAATCCTTCCCTCTCAAAAACCAAATTGCCATTTGACAGATGCATACTTTAAATTTGTGTTACTTAAGAAAGGAACACGACAAACAAAGAGTTACAAGACACAAAAAACTAAAGAAAAACTGATTTGTACCTACAAATAGATGTTGTAATGCCACAGGATGCCTTTTCCTTGCAGAGATCAACCACTTTCAGCAGTTAACTTAGGAGACTTCATAAGCAATCTAAGCAATACAGCTTTGCTCAGCTGAGCTTATGTCTTGCCTGTGATACTTCCACGTGCAGCATAATGTCGTGCACATGCTTTGAATCTGTTTCATGTCCTATGGGACCTACCTGTGAATTCGTCTTCCCATTCTAAACCAGGATTTAGATTGTACTCGTCTTGAAAGGATGAAAAAGAAAAATCATATCAATACCACTGTAACATGAAGTGTTAAAATTTAATTTAGTAGGACACAATGCATTTGTTTTTGTAAAAAAGCCACTCATGACTATCTATACCACATGCTGTCAAACTGCATGAAATCATGCTTTCCCATTAGTATTACTGGAACAAAAGTGATTAAGTAATTGCAGTGCTAAGTCATCCACATATTCCCATAAACAGAAAAGCAATCTATGGGGTGTAACGTCTAGCCCTCTTTCCAAAGGTGGTTTTCTTCCTGTCTTACACCATTCTACAAAAGCTGCATTATCACTTCTTCCATCAAAGTTACCACAAAAATACGATGCAAATGGAACAATTGCAATAAAATCTTTTTACAGCTCCATAACAGTGGTATCAGGAAGATGTAATTATTTCTCTGACATTCATAATGAAAAAAAAGGGCAAGTGAAATATACAATGCTTCATAAGAGGAAAAGAAATTTGCAGGAATGAATGCCAGCAGACAAAAATTTGAATGACAGGTACCTTTAAATCCGGCACGAATAACATGCAGACTGACTGTTTAAGTGAGTGTACAACTCAATGCTTGTTACAAATGTGGGAAGAACACAAGTAAGGCATCCAATCAGTGAAAAGATTTTAGAATTTAGCAGGTAATGTGCCAAGCACCTCATATTGTCAGCATCCAAACTAGTTTCTCTGTTAAATGAGTCAAAACTAATACCTCTACTCCTATTCTCACTGTTTTCTATATTTTATACTCTTAAATTAATGTGATAGTTCACACTATGCTAATTCACTTGACAGTAATTCTTAATATGTAATAGAAAATGAATATTTAGCAAGCTGACTATACAAATAACTGTGCAATTTTTTAGTACATTCTTAGAAAAATTTAACGCAAAGATGTATTCAACTTTCTTTTATAACCACTTGCAGTTCAGAAGAGAATTTGTTTTATATATATTAATGGTTTTTGTCTTAATATGTAAAATTCTAAGCAAACAATAAGAAAAGGTATAACTGGATAAGATTTGAGTGACCAATAGGCAAATAAAAGCCTGGTGTTTATTCAAGGTAAAATATTAAACCCATGTTCTCCATCACAGAGTGCATGCATTCTTCATGGAGGATATGGAGGATGTGTGTGAAAGCTGAGTTACAACAATGATCTTAATTTTATACGCTTGTATACTATTTTTTGAATGGTTGTCTGATCTTGTACAACTATAAATTTACAAATTACTTTCTTATCAGGTTCTGACATGACTGTTTCTCACTTAGATCTCATAGTTCTGTCACTGCACATAACTGTAAATTTGGACAAAGAGAGATTTAGAAATAAGAATAACATTAGAGTAGCCTTTTTTAAAATGTGTGTAACAGTATAGTAAATCAGTGCTGTAATATCTGCATCCATACATACGAAATGGAATAACCCAAATTTAAATTGGTGAAAAATTTGGAATGAACGGTATTATGTATCTGAGGACAAAGTATTCTTTCTAAGAAAAAGAATAAGCACAGAGTAGAAGTCAGCCATGTAGGTAAGGAAGATAACTTGCTATACTTTTATTTTAGTCTCTCTCTCTCTCACTGTGTGTGTGTGTGTGTGTGTGTGTGTGTGTGTGTGTGTGTGTGTGTGTATGTGGGCGCGCGCGCAAGGAGCACTTTTCTCCTATGTACATAAACAGGGCAATGTTCATGGTCTGTTTATCACAATTACACACTCTCATATGTACATTAATTTCTGCACTAACAATTCCATATATCTACTCGTTTCCAAGTAATTCTTAGATATATTGATAAAAACTTGTTCTCAAAAATGATAAAGTATTTCATTACATCTGATGAAGAAATCCATATTATTTGCAGAATCTCTGAAAATAATGTAGTGTTCTTCTATGATTAGGTATTTTGATTTATTAAGTATGCACTAGTAAACTCCAGATTCTTTAAAGAATCAAACTCCAAAGTACAGAACAGCTTCAGACATCTGATTACTTTGCAAATGAGATAATGTCTTAAATTTTTGACATTACACATCTAACAAGGAGAGAGCCACAGCAATGGGATTGACTTTTTGAAACCGCCTATACTGTGACGTAGGTTAATATCCCAGCTATTACACCCTCCAGCCATTCACCATGGTAGGCCCTCAATTGTGTTACTGACAAGAAAAATTCAGATTTTTGCATGACACTCAATACCATTAATATACTACAATCATGTTGACTGGGTGCATGGTGTAATCGACAGGGTAAGACATTGATTTGGAGAAAGCCTATGTTCAAGTCTGGTCAGGTACTTCAATTATTATTATTATTTTTTTAATTTTTACTGAAATTAGTTTGATCATTATTGACTGCTTTAAATGTAATTTTATATTTCTATTCCTTTGTCACATCATTTCAGCTTCTTCATTTGCTCTCATTTTTCTTCCTGCCATTCCTTTTCCACTTGAAATCTTTGGTCACATGGTCTTAATCAATTTTATGTATTAATTTCAATTTAATTTATTTCATCATCCCATTTTTTTTGTTCATGTTACTGCAGTCATTATTTCTATTACTCATTTTTCTTGATTTTCGTTTTACTTACAATCCCTTCTTCCTCTTTAATCGTCATCTGTGTTATTTTGTCTATAGTGCAATAGGAATTTAGGCTATGTTTTAAATGTTTGTAGGACGATTACCATCCACAAAAAAAATTGTACATCTTGTAATGAAAAATACATTTTTTACACCATTGCACTGTCACTATAAATAGACTATTTCTTCGTTTGTTTTTAAACTGATAGATCTTCATTTTCAAATATTTAAATATAGTTAAGTTCATATTCATAAAAGTTCCCCGTGGAAAAAGAACGATATAAAGAAAAATTAGAACAAATGTTAAAATCCATATGATGATTAAAATGTGACAAAGGAAGAGAGATGAAAAGTTACTTTAAAACCAAGAAAATGAATAAAAATAATGATTAAAGTCATTTTGATATAGATTTAAAAATAAAAATAGGGTACTTGATGAGATTCAAACCACAATCCTCAGCATGCAAAGGCCTTATCTTAACAATTACACCATGCCAGAAGACTACAGAAATCTTCTCTTTTAACACTATTGAGTGTCCCATCCTCTTTGCAAGTGAGGAAAAGTTCAGAAAAGGTATGAAATTATGTTTGATGTTCATTGGAAGTCAGCCAGTGTTTTCATCACCGAACACTGGATAAGTATAGTTTGGGTAATTTGCACTCCTTTTAAACAAAAGTTGTTTTTTCACACATTTCAATGTTTATGGCATATCTCTAGAACTGTGTGTCATACAATGATAGAATTTCGCAAGTACATTTGGTGGTATGTGTAGACGCTGTCTGCAAAATGTGCTACAAAAGATTTAATAATAATGTACTAAATGAAAATGTCATGCCAGATGGTGAAGTTTTCTTTGCAAGAACAGCAAAAATGTAGTAAGTGATAAACTTTTTTTCTTTCGTTTTGTGAGTCCATTGTGTGTGTGTGTGTGTGTGTGTGTGTGTGTGTGTGTGTGTGTGTGTGTGAGAGAGAGAGAGAGAGAGAGAGAGAGAGAGAGAGAGAGAGAGAGAGAAAGTTCAATAAAGGTATGAAGTTATATTTAAAGTCTGTTGCTAGTTGCTAAGTGCTCACATTATTGAATACTACACAAATATAGTCCTGGTAAGTGGCGCACCGTTATGCTGCCTCAAGCCATACACAGTTTCTCACTGTAATACTAGTCTTACTGTGATGAACTTTTACATAAGATGATAGTGCTTAGATCATGACAGCATTTAAAATGTTTAGATTTGGGCTATAATTATAACAAATAATGGAAACAAAATTTTTATTGCCAATGAAAGCTGAGAGATGGGCAACCTGCAACTGGGACCGCGCACCCCACGAGCTGCGTTAGCCGTTTTATAAGGTAGCACATCTCAACAACTTAGTCAGAAACATGTAGGTGTACTCATTTGTTGGAGACACAACACAAACAGTGCATATACAACAGCAATAAAGATGTCTCCATGTGATGCTTTGGTAAGCTTCAGTATCACTCATTTTTATTTACCAACTTTGAACATTCTGCACAACAAGACATCCTCAGATATCTTGGTGCAACAGAATGGGATTTACAGTTACTTCATGTGGTGGAGAGCTGTTTGCCAAATAGATAAAAATAATTTTGCAATTCCTTCATATCTGTTCCCATCTGTGATGGATTTGTGAATGATGTAGGTCAATGAAAAACACCTTGAGAATTATCCCCTGGAATGTCAGTGTTTGCACTAAACGTATGACAATTCTGATATGAGGAGGAAGACTGGAGATGCCAGGCACATATTTGGACTCCATCAGGTCTAAATCAAATTTTAGTGCAAGACCAAAGGATGCCTGTTTTTCCTCAATCATTATGTATGCATAACACTGCCAACAAAAATAGGCAATAATGTCTCTAGGGAGCTCATAATTTTTGTAGAAGGTACCCACATGCAGGAAAAGGAGCAGCACTGAATGCAGTGGCAGCAGGAGGTGGGCAAAACACAGTCGGCAGCCAAGCAGACATAGTTGGTGTCCATCAGAGCCCAAAAAGAATATGGTACTGAGGTAAGAAAAATTATTAGGGGCCTGCTACACTGGTACGTTGGAGGTACAAGAACCGAAGAGAAAAAAGTCAACAGACATGTCTTATCACACAGCTACCCACAGATACACTACGCACAGAATTAAAGAAATGAATTGTATCATAATCTACGAATAATACATATCAGAACAAAAGCGTATCATAACTGTATCATTATATGTCTTACTGATGATGCCTTAAAGTGAAAAAAGGCGAAAAACATCTCCAAGAATAAAATACAGTGCAGCAAGAGAAGATGTTTTTTTATTTACAAAACAAATAAAGAATAATTTTTGCGAAACCCCATAACTGCTTCCCACTGCGTTATGCGAGTGCAAAATTTCCTCCAAAGGTCCTGCAACCTTCCTCTGTGATGGTGGCAAAATCATGGCATCTTGTGATGTCACCCTTGGGCTCAGTGATGCTTCAAACAGCAAGGTGTAGACACGAGGGGAGAAAAAAGGCCACAGATCATAAGTTCATGTGAGCTATAAGATTGGTTGTTGTTGTCACATTGGCACCACAATTCTGCCCAATGCCATGGATCATGTGTCACACGATGAGAGGGTCACCACAACTCCTTTTATGCACAATTCAGCCATTCTCTTGCTATCTCAGTGTTGGAGGTGAGAACCATGAAACCACCATTGAAATCTTATGGTTTTGTTATGGGTGGCTGAGGAAAACATTTCAGACATATCACTGCTCACTGCTCAGACGTGACCTGAAAAGGCCTCAGGATGTGGTATAATAGGTGCCAATGAAACCATCCCTTGCCCTGGAGCATTGATTCCCACAAATTTCACAGTCAAAAACGACAGTTTTCAGTGCAATGAGCAACAGGGATATGTCCTTGACATCCTCTCACACTACTTACACCCTCAGATGATTAGACCTTTCTCTAAGAAAATTGTGGGGCTGCATACCCATTGAACATGATCACATCCACAATTTTCAATCTCAAGTACACGCTGCAACCACTAGGGACTTTCAAAACCATTTGTCAAAATTTGAAAGTGATCCAAAGTAGTAAAGGGTACTTGTGCTTTTTCAGCCATCCATTTTTTGCCCTCCTGTAGTGTGATCACATGGGTGTACAATAATTACATGCATGTCAATAAAAGGACAAAGGGTTCCTTTAAGAACTGCCAGTTTGTTCCGGAGCCACCCATGCAATTTTATTGAGTGCGTTAAAAATGTAGCTGTCAAAAACTGACAACATTTCAGCCTGCCGACTGTTCTAGTGCCGTAAGTAGGCAAGCTGCACTCAAGAGTGCTCAAGGGGTTGCTTAACCCTCATGCAATACAGCTGCCACCAGGCTGAATTGGTGTCAAGGTTTCCGACAGCTACATTTGTAATGTGCTCAAGGAAGTTCTGTGGGTGGTACCAGGGGTGATGCCAAATTGAGTGGTCTTAGGTGGACCCCCTGTCATTTTATTGATGCACATGTTAATGTTGCACACCCATGCGATCATGCTACACGAGGACAGAAAGATGGGTTGAAAAAGCAAAAGTGCCCTTTACTGCTTCAGATCACGTTTCAAATTTTGTTGAATGGTTTAAACAGTCCCTAGTGATTCCAACCTACACATGAGAGCAAAAAATTGTAGTGCTGCAGTCCCAAGTGCTACAATCACATTATATGGGGATGCAACCCCACAATATCCTCAGAGAAAGGTTTAAATGACCGAGGGTGTCAGCAGTGTCAAATGATATCAAGAACATCTGCCTGTTGCTCATTGCATAGTGAACTGTTATTTTTGAGAGCAAAATGTGTGGGAATGAATGTCCCACGGAATGGGAGGTTTCAGCGATGCCCTTTATGACACCCCGAGGCCTTTTCATTTCAATTCCACGCGAACCATCACAGAGACATCAAAAGAAGGGGTGAAATGGGGGTAAGAGGGGCTGTGATGACTTTCCCTTCGCGTGACACATCCACAGTAGCATTGGGCAGAAATGAGGTGCAATTTGGTGTCAATACATCATTAACCCACCTTACACCTCATGTGAACTTCTGAGCTCTGGCATTTTCTCCGCATGTGTTAACACCATGCTGTTTAAAGCATCACTGAGCCCAGAGGCTCTGCAACATTACAGAGTAAGATTGTTGGCACCTTTGAGCCAAAATTCAACTTGTGTGTTGCAACGGAAGATTATTACGGGGTTTCACAAAAATGAACCTTCAATCCTTTTGCACAGTGTAGCAATACTTAATAGGAAATGACAGTTATTAAAGCACAATTAAATACTATGTGTTACAGTACTGACATTGCAGGAAAATGATGCTTTTAGTGAAGCAAAGCACTAATGTTGGCGAGATGTAGATGGTACATTGAGGATCCACTAGTACCATATATTAAACCATATTATCCAGATTACACTTATGTCACAAGTACTGCAGATTACATTCCATGATGAGCTTTAATGAATAAAATTAGTCACTATAACATCAAGGAATTTCCATCACCAGACAAAGCTGTTTCCCACCATTGCAAAGCACTTTTACAAATATAGTGTCAATTACAAAAATATGCATGAAGGCAACAATCTTATTTAATAATGAGGGGAAGTAAAAAGAGGACACACACTGTCAGTGGAAAGAATGAATAGTTAGCAATTGAGATATTTGAGTCAACAAGTTATCTAATGTTTGAATTCTCTTCATAGCGAAGACATCAATGCACCCTTGAAGAATGGTTGTCTACAGGGGCAACTGCTCTGAAACTAGACTTAGACTGGTTTGAATCCTGCAGTGGACAGAATTTTCATCATCAGTATTTGATCAGCAAGGGGAGGAGAGATGGTGGCCTACAGCTTGTGCCTAATCATAAGACTGTATGCAAATGACCTGGATTATTCGCCACATCTCTCCTGTCTCTCATGCACATATCATAGTTGTTAATGGTGGTTTGTCTGTTGGGTGAGGATACGCTGAGTGCACTTTGAGGAGTATGTTATATAGAGCTGATTCCCTCCCAATCATTCATAATGCAAACATTAAACCACAAAACTACAATATGAATTAGGACAGACTGCTATGCACCAAACAGAGGAGTCATATTTAAAAGTAGAATATTAGGATCTCCTAAACTATCAGATGAAGTCCTCCTCCATATGTAGAAACACACACACACACACACACACACACACACACACACACACACACACACACACACATGTGCGACTACTGTTGTCTCTGGACACTGAGGCCTGACTGCATGCCTACACCACTCCTGAACCCCCACAACCAACCCCTGGCCACTATCACTGCTCACTGCAGTCAGGCTGTAGCGCCTGTAGGTAACTGTGTGTGTGTGTGTGTGTGTGTGTGTGTGTGTGTGTGTGTGTATGCGCGCACGCACTTCCATATTTGATGGAGGACTCCGATTATAATATTTAACAGTCTTCTTTCAATTTGCTCATTTGCTGCTCAACACCACCTCTAGCTAGAGAGTAGCAATCTATTCTACTGTTATCCCATCTCGGATTTTCCACAGGAAAAACAAATCTGAAGCACATCCCAGTGATTGACAGTCACTGAAAATGGACCTTGGGATGCAAGTGCCATGTTACTAAGAAGCCTGGCCAAAAATCTACATGATAGTAATCACAATGTTCAAGTCCCAAAGAAACTAAAAAATTAGCTGGTGCAAAAGGAATTATACAGTGTTAAAGAATACCTATTAAATTAATTTTGTACATATTTCTTCATAAGCAATGATGTCGGTGTAATCAAAATGGTTGATACTTAGGAAATAAGTTATACTGGTAGTTTTTGACATGGTCTATATTACACATACACTTGCTATACACAATATAATTCTGCAGAATCGAAAATTCAGTTCATTGTTCAAACATAGAAAATTTAATTATTCCTTGTAGAAGAAACAGATCACAGAGAAAATTTTTCAAAAAACTCTCAGAATTTCTTTTGGTAAAGGTGGGTTGTACAAGAGACTCAATTTTATATATATATATTTTTTCATATTGTAAACAAGATCTCTTGTTAAGTACTAAGTGAGCTTGACACTACAGATCCACTACTTAATAAACACTATCAGGAAGTGACACTAAGAAAAGAAACTTCCAAATGAGAAGTTCAAGATGTTACTGTAATACTTTTGCATTTACACCATTAACTATGTAGATAAAAATGTGTTTCATATTTCAAAAATAAATATGGTTCTGCTAATAATGATCAAAGAAGTAATGCTGAGTACATCCTGAGAAAAGAAATGAAAAGCCACCTTCACTATGAGCTGATGGCTGTGGCATGTAAAAACTAGTTGGCTCACTAAATGAATACTGACATCAGTTTAAATTTTTAGACTGTATACCAGTATGCTGAATGAATTATATTACCTAGTCACATTAATTATGAACAAGTGGTAAACTCATATGTATCTTTTTACTGTAACTGCCTTATAGAGCTTGAGGTTAAGTGGTATAAGAACAGGAAAAAATCTTTACCAATAGGTTAGGTTCAGAGCATTGAAGCTTAATTTTCATGACTAAACACCTGTTATAACTGAGTTTTTGATTATGTAAAAAATATAGAGGAGGTTGACGAAAGAAACTTTTCACCATTCTGTAGTTGATAAAGCCAACTGTTTCAATTATGTGCCAACTATGTAACCAAAGAAAATATTGTGACAGTCTTAAAAAGAAAGTATGAAAGAATTTCAAATGGGAAATTGTAAAACTATGTATCTTAAGAAAAATTCAAATTCTGATTATTTTGTTATATCTTTGATACAACATTGTTCAAGGAAAAAAAAAAAAAAAAAAAAAAATCACATTTTTGGGATTACTGTGCAGTTTTATTAGAGCTTTAACCAATGCAGTTAGGTACAAATATATTACATAACCACTTCTAACATTACAGATCTAGCATTGGGTATAATGACAACAAATGTAGATATGCTGTAGCAGTAGCTATTTTCATGAGAAGCCAAAAATGTTTTGGTAGAAGCTCACTGAGTTACAGGAAAGTACGTACAGAGAAGACGGAGAGAACGCAGGTAGACAGGTGGGCAACGATGATGGGGAGACCCTCCACAGTCAGCTTGCAAGAAAATTGTTGTATCAATCAAAAGGAACATAGGACATCAGACTAAGCCATCATTAAAAAACAAAATATGCCTGGAAATTAAAGCAAAGACACTAATGTGTGTAGGCTTAGCAGAATGCAAACAATGTAATACTGGAGATATACTCTGCAAACACTTGCATCATTTCTGGTGCTAAAGGGAGTAGGAATCAAGTAACAGTGGCTCATTGCAACTGTTATTATATTCATAGTTGGTGGAGGTTATGCAGAGAGCAATGGATAAATAACAGTGAACATATCGGAAATTCTGATTTCTCAATTGAACAATTTTTACTTGGTGTGCAAGACAGGGAATTCAACTACAAACTACAACAGAGAGAACACCTGGTAAGGGTAAGTTAAAGCATCGACTTTTGTATTATATGCTTGGAGCAAAATATCTGAATACTTACAGGTATTGCCTCTGAGATCTGTTCAGTGTAATGAATCCATTGCTAGGGACCTTTTCTTTGTGTAAGGGCAGTGGTACTCGCATTTATAATCTGTACTATTCTACTTTTTCACATGACAGTAAAAACTGAAAATTTACACTACTAATCTATTTATTTACTTCTGGCTTTAACGTAATTTTAAATGAAAGGAATCAGTTACTGGGACCGCTTATAGTAGATGTGAAACTGAATTTCCTTATGATATCATGTATGACTGCCTGTTAAGAACCTGAGACAGTATATAAAATCCAACTTAGAAGCCACTTTCCCCACCACCACCACCACCACCACCACCTCTTTCTTCTCCTCTAGGAAATCTGATATTGGCTAGTTTTTACACAATCATGTAAACAGAAGAACGAAAAGTGTTTCTGAATTCCCCAGACAGAAACCATTCCTGCAACCACAAATCACCAGCTTCTCTCATCAATCAAACATAGTTTTTAAAATTTCAAGATGATGTTTGTTACTGGCATTTGCCGATTTACATTCAGATACAAATAAACATTTTTTCCATAGCTTTCTACTCTTATGGTGTGACAGTGCAGACAGGTGTGAGGTGGAGACTGGGTGATGGGGGACATTAGACACAGCACCAACTTGAAGTGTATTAATTCTCTATGAACAAACTCATTTAGAGTGATTAACGGACACATTATATTTAGTCTTATACTTTGAGGTATGCTGGAGACATTTTAATTCTGTCTGCAACAGAAGATGGCTTTGAAGGGCCACTGGATGGAATTGATAGTGCCTTGAAAGGTGACTATAAGATGAAAATAAAAAACGTAAAACATGGAAAAAGGAATGTAGTTGGGTCAAATAGAGAGACACTGAAGGATTCTTATGAGGAAATGACACACCAAAGGTTGTGACAAGTTCAGCTATTTGGGCAGCAAAATAACGAATGATGGACGAGGTGGAGAGGATATAAACTGCAGACTGGATAGTACGAAAAACATTTCTGAAAAAGAGGAATCTACTATCATATAACATAAATTTAAGTGTTGGGAAGTTTTTCCTGAAGGTATTTGTCTTGAATGTAGCCTTTTAGGGATGTGAAATGTTGTTGATAAGCAGTTCAGACAAGAAGAGAATAGAAGATTCTGAAATGTGCTACACAAGGATACTGACAATTAAGTGAGTAAACTGATTATCTAATGAGAAGGTACTGGATCAAACTGGTGAAAAGAGAAATTTATGGCCCAAGTTGATTAAAAGAAGGGATCAGTCGACAGAACACATTCTTAAGCATCAAGGAATTGTCAATTTGACTAAGGAAAGAAGTGATTGAGGGCAGGATGAAGATTATGGAGGGAGATTATAGTTTGAATGCAGTAAGCAGGTTCGAATGGATGCAGATTGAGAGATCAAGAGACATCTACAGGATGGACTAGCATGGAGCGCTGCATCAAACCAGTGTGCACACTGGAAAGAGCAACAACTAAGTTTAGTGTATGACTCAATACAGAAGGACAGTCAATGTTATTAGGGTGCAAATTGATAGAGTCAATCCTGACAAATCAAGAGTAAGAAAATGATCAGCTGTGACAGTATATCATTTAATATATAAACATCATACAATATTCATCTGTTGATGTGTTTATACAGAGTATTTAGGTAAAACAGAATACTCAGGAAAGAAGTATTGTCACACAAGTAACAGTAATCAGAACTCAGTGTGAATATTAGAAGAGGATTCATGGTTTAGTTTATGATGACATTTTGACGAGTAATTCATCCAATATGGGGAACAGAAATTACATTCAGTGTAGCCACAGAAATTTCAATCACGTATGTGGTCAGTAAAAAGTGCAAGTTACAAATTAAAATGAAAATTTTCAGATTTCTCTTTGAATAACTGAAATATAGCTGTTAGACAAAATCAAACAATGGAAAGTCCAGGATGAAGTAAAAACAATGTTACGAAAAGTATAGATTGCTACTCACCACATAGAGGGCACAATGAGTCGCAGACAGGCTGCGGCTGCAGCAGCAGGGACTGTGCTCATGTGAGTGTGCTTTCTACTTCACAAGAAAGCCTCTCAGCCAAAAGCTAAAATGTATAGCAGTCTTTTTGTTGTGCCTGTCTGCAACTCAACATCTCCTCCATAGGGTGAGCAGCACTCTCTCCTTTTCATAACATTGTTGAAAAATCAGTGATGACACTACCCAGAACATATTTAAGTGAGCCCAATGTAATGTATTGCTGGAGATTTCTCCCTTAGGAAAGGTCAGCATAACTTACTAAACTGCACTTACAGAAAGATCTTAACATAAAAATGATAATGTTGACAACCTAATCCCAGACAGATAATTAAGTTTAGTGGTGGGAAATTTTACAACAGGACACAAAAATATTAAATAAATTTTTTAAACCTGTAACCAGGAATACATATGTACACATTTCACATCTGCAACAATATGGGGTACAACTGGAGAAATGTACAATGAAAACTGAAATGACAGTATGGCTCTGTCGGAGAGACCCCATCTGGGGTTGTTCGGCCACCTGGTGCATGCCTTTCGATACAATATCACTTTGGCGACAATGAAGACGAGATAAAATGATTGGGAAACAGTCACGCAGTCCACGAGTGTAGAAAATCTCTGACCCTACTGGGAATCGAACATGGGGCCCTGTAATTCAGAGGCAGTGATGCCAATCACTAGACCACAAGCTACGATACCCAGAATTTGCTAACATATTCCGCATCAGATGTTAACTTCGTTTTTCATCACTTTTGGGAATTTTATGCAATAAACTACTGCTGTTCCTTAAGGGTGCAGCCTTTTTATGTAGTTGCAGGGGCAAAAATCTGGATGAATAATTGATCTGGCCTTGAAATGTTAGCCAACATGGCCTTGCTGCACTGGTACTGTAAATGACTGAAAGCAAGGGGAATCTAAACACATTATTTATTATTATATAATATACACAATATTATTTACTATTATATAACCCAGGATGTGAAATCCTACTATATGGCTTAATAATAATTGCATACCCCAGGGCAGCAACTAGTCAGGAAGATGATGTCATCAGAAAAAGAAAACTAGTGACAGTGTTGCAGAGTGGAATGTTGGATACTTTAGTAAGTTAGGTAAGTTAGAGAATTTAAAAGTGGCAATGGATACAATTACTGAAGTGTGGCGGCAGGAAAAAGAAGATCTCTGGTCTTTCTTTGTACAACACAAGTGTTATAAATACAAAATCAAACAGCATTAATACAGAAGTAGGTCTAATAAAAAGAAAAGAGAAATGTGGAGAAATTATTATGAACAGCATGTTCAACACATTGTCATCACCTAGATAGGTATGAAATCAACACTGAACATGATATTTAAAGCTTATGTGCCAACTTTATCTACAGGTGAGGATAAAAAAATTTAAGGGATTTGGAAATTTGTTTTGGGGAACTGAAACTGAAAAGTGGGAATGGAAAGAAAAATGGGAGAAAATATTTGGGGGAAGGGAATGAAAGGAGAAACTGTCTGGTGCAACTCTGGGACTGTATACATGGAAGAGTCTAAGAGACACCAGAATGTTTCAGATAGATTGTAAATGGTAAGACATAGGTTTCAAAACCAAATTTTAAACTGTAAAGTATTTCCAAGGGCCAATAATCAACTGATCTTAATTTTTTGGTTATGAACTACAGATTAAAACTGAAGAAACTGCAGAAATGTAGGAAATCAAGATTAGGCCTGGATAAACTGGAAGACCCAGGAGTTGCTGTTACTTTCCTTTGAAACATTGGGCAACATTTGAATTAAACAGGGAAAAAGAATACAATAGAAGATGAATGGGTAGTTTTGAAGGATGAAATAGAAAAGAGAGCAAGGGTGAACAAGGCAAAAAGATGAAGTCTAGTAGACATTCTTCGATAACAACTGAGACACTGGATTTAACTGAAAAGATGTGAGAATAGAAAAATGCGGCAAATGAAGCAGACAAAAAACAGATGTCTAAAAATTATACAGACAGAGAGTGCAAAATTTGTCACCTTAAAAAGTTTAAGCAATTAAGATACACAAAATCTGTTTTGAAATGTTACCCACTTTGGCTCGAGGACAAATGCTACACTGTAGAAGCATGCATGACTATGGGAAAGATAGATGCCACTTGTATGACAATCTGAGGCCTTTGGATAAGAGAGAAACAACTGTATGGGTATCAAGAGCTCAGATGTGAACACAGTACTAAGTAAACAAGGGAAAGCCCAAAGGGCTATACAAAGTAAATGAACTTCAAGTCAATATTATACGAAAACAAAGGAAAGTAGATCACAAAATGGGAGGTATGATACTGTATGAAGAATTTGACAGACTGCTGAAACACCGAAGTTGAGACAAGGTGTCTGGAGCAGATGACATACCCTCACATTTATTTAGTTAGTTGGGAAAGCCAGCCACTGCAAAACTGTTTCATCTGGTGCACAACAAGATGGTGCCGGGTGTAGAGGGCAGAGTCGCATCACTCCTGAAAAAGAATAAAATAAACAGTGCATCATGTAAGAAGTACCAAAAATGTCTAGTTAAGGGAATTCTGTGTGTTAAATGCAACTTCTGGTCACATGAACAATGCACCAAAGTATGTTTAAAATTCATTAGCGAAGATTTTAGTGGTCATTTTCTGACTGCTTAGAACAAGAAAATGCTTGTATTGCATCAGAAGTGAAGCCGAAACACTAAATTATAAAAGTGCTATTAAGAGAAATAGCCGTCTTGAAAAGTGAGATACAATTATTAAGCATCAAGCAAACTGTAGTTGTGTGAAAATACCAATTGTTGCAGACAATAAACAAGAAAATGAGTAAAACATTAATAATGGACAAGGACGCAAAAATCAGTGGAGTGATGCAATGTCTCATTCCTCAAGAGAATGAGTAGCAGTTTTGGAACAAACTGAAGACTGTAAATCAATGAACAGATATAAATGGAAAAAAGTGGCATAAAACAAGAGAATAAATAATCAGTGCAGTAGTGAAGAAAATACTGTCAAAGACGAGTGTTCATTATCGGCAACAGTAGCTGAAAAACAATGAAGAACCAAATGCAAAAATTTACATATATCCAGGAATCAAGTCCCAATAACTGAGTAAATATCTCAGTAACATATTATGGTCAGAAGAAATGTCAAATGACGAATCCAACAGGAATTACAAAGCTGTATTCCTACACATAGGGGCAAATTCTCTTTGAGGCAGCAGCAAGGAAGAAATCATAGGTGAAACAAGAAACAAGATCTGAATGGCAAGACACAAGGTATCCCTCAAGGTTATATCCTAGGACTCATTTTGTTTCAATTTTACATCAAGGACATATCAATCATCTTAAATACCCCCATCCATTTTATTTGCAGATGACAAATCTGTATTAATTGAAGAGCATGGTTTTGTCTCACTGGTTTAACCCTGAGTATCCAAAAAACCCATGTGATCCAGGTCAGAACAAAACAGTCAACATATCAGGGAATTAAAATAAAAAATCTAGAAGTAGTGGATTCTGTGAAATTTTTTGGATCAAACCTACACAAGAATTTAAATTGGAACAAACATATGGAATACCTAGTAAACAAATTCTAGTTTTGTATTTGAAACGCAAATACTGGCAAATGCCACTGACATGGACACAAGGAAATTTGCATTCCATAGTTACTTCCAGTCAGTTATATGGTACTGTCTTTTTTTTTGGGGGGTGGGGGGGGGGTGGGGGGGGGGGGTTTCAAGCAACTCAATATTATTAGAACGTGCTGTGCATCCAATGTCGTCATGCTATCAATTATTTAAAAACCTGAAATTATTTATGGTACTATCATTTTTTGTATAGCAGAACTTATTGCACAACAATAAGGAAAATTTTATGCTCCCTGCACATCGTTTAAATTTATATGTTCAGAGTCATCAGTATAAGGGAATGAAGATTTACAACAAACTTAAAGCAAAGAACCTTCTGAATATGAACCTAGATTCACTGAAAATAACTCTACACGATACTCTTCTTTAGTGATGCTGCTACTAAGCTGAAGATTTCATGAACGATGAACTGAATATCTGAGCAGGATGTAGTTGTCTTGTTATGTGAACATGTAAAGGTATCTTTTCAAAAGAAAAAAAAAAAGAAGAGAGTTACGTTAATGTTTAAAAACACTTCAATCTTATTAACTATAGTTTTATATGAGTAAAATTGTATTAACCAAATTTTGACGTTCCTCCTGTACTCTAATCGAGTAATTGGCATAGGTATGTTATGAGACAAATCAATGGCAAATCACAGTCAGTCAGGAAAAATACCCTCAGACTTCAAGAAGAATGCAATAACTAGAATTGAACCATCAATTTAACATATCGTGTTTGCAGAATACAGACCTGTATTATATACAGAACAATGGGAAAACTGGTAGAAAGCAACGTCAGGGAAGATCAGTTTGGGTTCCAGGGAAACGTATGAACATGCAATGCAATACTGACCCTATGACTCATCTTAGAAGATAGGTTGAAGAAAGGTAATCATCAATTTATAGCATTTGAAGATTTAAAGAAAAATTTTGGCAATGTTGACTGGAATACACTATTTGAAAATCTAAAGATAGCAAGGATAACACACACAGAGTGAAAGGTAATCTACAACTTGTATGAAAACTAGGGTGGAGTGGTAAGACCCAGGACAAAATGGAACCAGTGGTTGAAATGGGAGTGAACAGGGTTGTAGCCTTTACCTGATGCTCTTCAATCTGTACACTGAGCATCTAGTAAAGGAAACAAAGGAGAAATTTGGTAAGGGATTAAATTTAAGGAGGAAGAAGTAAAAACTTTGTGGTTTGATTGTAATTCTCTCATATATGGCAAAAAACATGGAAAGAGTAGCAGAATGAATAGTGTCTTGATAAGAGGTGACAAGATCATCATCATCATCATCATCATCATCATCATCATCAACAACAAGTTATAAAAGGGTAACAGAATTTACTCAAATTAAAGGAACAATTCTGTGGGAATTGTATTACAAACTGAGACACTAAAAGTAATCAATACATTTTGCTGTGTGGGCAGCAAAATACTTTTAACTCATTGATGACTGAGTTAGAAACGACATAAAATGCAGACTGGCAGTAGCAGAGGAAAGCATTCATGAAAAGGAGGAATTTGTTAACTTCGAATATAAACTTAAACATTGAGAATTATTTTCTTAACAAGTTTGTCTGGAGTGTAACATTACACAGAAGTGATGAACAGATGATAAATAGTTCAGACAAGAAGAGACCAGCTTTCAAAATGTGATAAGACAGAAGAATGCTGAAGATTAGACAGACAGACCAGAAAGCAAATAATAAGATAAATATGTAGACTGAAGCGATGAATGAAAATTTGTACCAAAGCCGGGTCGGTCTCCTGCCCACTAGGCAGATGTACTAAGCACTATGCCACTCTGGTACTGTGGCTCTGAATAATTGGAGGACTACCCTAGCACACCTCCCTCCTCAATCCAAATTCTCATTCATGCCGCAGTTCATTTTGTATTACCCCAAAACTCAAACAGCATTGCATGGGCTCTCCAACTGTATTGGAATAGCACCTCAGCACCAAACAAAATGGGGAATCCTGCCTGAAACCCAGGCACAGGTGCTTTAATCAAATGAAACTATATGGTACCAGAGGCCTTTTCAAGTCTCAAACATCTACGATGTACACATGCCTACTGAACTCTGAATGTCTGTTGAAAAATTCATAAATGCTGCATATGAAAAAAGAAAGAAGCTGTCTGGTGCCTTTCACAAAAAGCAAATTGACAGCAATTAAAGCTGGAGTAACACATCATCACAATTTCATTACTTAGCAGAGAATGGTAATGAGAGTTCTCCAATAGACAGGTCAAGCTGTTAGCAAATTAGGGCACTCTGCACCCATTTATTCAAGGATAAATTAAAAGGCAGAACTTAATTTGAAGATGTCCAAAACTATTAAGAGAGGCAAAATGCAACAAAAAGGAAATTATGTAAAACTCATTTGCAGGTCAGTTGATTGTGTGTTGTAAGGACTAATAAGGTAGTTGGCTTTCTGAATCTGACAATTTATTTTTAGAAAGTAAAGAACCATACACAGAGAATGTAGGAGGGAAAAACACTTAAGTAAAAGGCAAAAATGTGAATGTGAGATAACACGGTAAATAGGAACAATCTGCCCAGTTGACGTGTCAGTGTACAGTGAAAATGCTAGCTGCTAGAACAGGATCCAGCAAGCCATGTACTGTCATTGTGGTCCTTATTCTTTAACAAGTGCTTCGAAGTTTTGAAGCAGGTGATTTGTTCATCTATGGTTTTACAGCACTATGTCAATGAAAAGATAACCAGAAAATAGTGAAAGCACAGGGCAAAAACAGTCAAGATTCACAAATCTACTAAAATCAAGTGAGATGTTTCAAAAGTTTAAGTGCTTAAATGGGTCCGGTGAAACTCACTGATAATTGGGGAATTAGATGTATTCATCAGGCTTCCTTGAACAACTGGTGATAATGAGGGATAGACATAATAAGAGTGACATGATCTGAGGCCTTTTGGGAAAACAGGGTAATAAGTCAGTTTTTACAATGTGTCTCATTTGTGTCACTATACTTCCCTCAATTTCCTGCACACAAATACTATCACATAGGCCTTTGATACATGCCCAACATTTCTCAGTTGAATATGGTTAATTATTTATCAATAATATGCAGATTGCATTTTATTACAAACTTGGATAACTGGATTTCAATTTGAAGAACAGATATCACCTTACATGTAGCAAAAAAGTCTTGCCTCAATTTGCAGAATTGTGAGGAGATACAACTGTATGACTAATAAAAGGATCTTTAATCGGACAGAAATTTTAATTCCATGCTAACAAGAAAAAGGCCCCCCAGTGGTAGAATTGACTTTTTGAAACCATCTGTCCAGTGATGTAGGTCCCAGTTATTACACCCTGCAACCACTTACCCTGGCTTACCCTGGTGGGAACAACAGAATCTTGCGTGATGCTCTACAGCTTTACAAACTGGTTGTGTAGCATAAAGGTTATAACATGAGCCTCATATGCAAAAGATTATGGGTTCAAATCTCATTAGATGGTTTGAAATCTTATATTTTTAAATCTGTACTGAAAATAATGATCAAAATCATTTCAATAGAGATTTAAGAATCAAAGATTTCAAAGCCCCTAATGAGAATCAAAATTACATCCTTTTGCATATGAGGCTAGTATAATCATCATTATGCTGCACAACCAATTTGTATAACACTACTATTTGAAAACAGTGGAGATCACACAAAATTGCAAAATTTTGTTTCTCGTCAGTTACTCACAAACGATGGCCAACCAGGATGAATGGTTGCAGTGTACTTGGGAGCTCAGACTACATCACCAGACAGATAGTTTCAAAAAGTTGATCCCTCTGCTTGGAAATAGCAACAAAGCTAATTATTGCTACAACAAACATCCCATAACAATGAAATTTT
Source organism: Schistocerca serialis cubense (assembly GCF_023864345.2). NCBI lineage: Eukaryota > Metazoa > Arthropoda > Insecta > Orthoptera > Acrididae > Schistocerca > Schistocerca serialis. The sequence goes on from NC_064644.1 coordinate 521,677,864, forward strand.
GGAGGACTCTCCCAGTGCTTGGAAGCAAATTATTTATGTCAATCTCAAAAAAAGGATGTACTGAAAGATTCACAAGAATTGTCTTTTCACTGATCACATATTATGATGCTATCAGTTGGTCAGGCAGCATAGTTTCCAATAACAAATCATGAACATCAATTAAAGAAAGGGATGGGATGTGGACTGAGGTGGGGTGGAGTGAAGAGGGAGGGAGGGAGGGAGGGAGGAAAGGAAGACAGAAGACATGAGTACTAATTACAGCATGTCTCAGGAGGAATGTCGATATTCAGGGATATGACGGGGACCATCACTTGAAGTGAAAAAGTTGAGTAAACATGGGCTCTAAACTATCTTAAGAGCTATGAGCACTTGTTCAGTACAAGAGATTGCTTGACAGTAGCAAAGATGAATAAGTTGTTAGGTTGCTTTAAAAGACGACAGAAGGGACCAAACTACGAGGTCATCGGTCCCTTGTTCCTAATAAAACAATGCCGCAAGTGTGAGAAGAAAACGGATGAAACATATAACACAAAATGGAAAGAAAGGAAAAGCCACAAGAATGAAGATGAGGCAACAAACACTAAAAACAACAAAAGAGGACAACAAAACAACAGATATGCTAGAAACAGAAGAGAGTAAAACATGAAAGCAGATTACAATGGCTGGCCAACCACGAGAATAAAAAGGGAAAGTCAGCCACTCTGCAATACATTAAAACCTCCACCCTAAAAGCACTAGCGTGGAGTACACAGAGGGACAAAGGACATTTGCTAAAACCTACATTGAAGTATAAAACACTCTCTCACGGATAAAACGTAAAACTAAAGCTGCTGTGGAGCCATTGTCGCCCAACACCAAAGGCAGGGTGCTCGAAAAGTTAAAAGTTTACCGCAGAGCGGCTAAAAGTGGGCAGTCCAGCAAGAGGTGGACGACTGTCATTTGGAGGCCACAGCAACACTGAGGTGGGTCCTCGCGATGGAGGAGGTAACCATGCGTTAGCCACGTATGGCCAATGCAGAGCCGGCAGAGGACAACTGATTCCTTGCGAGAGGCGTGCATGGAAGACTTCTACACATTCTTAGTCTCCTTAATGATATGCAGTTTGTTATGTGTGCTGTTATGCCACTCCGGCTCCCAAAGCCGGAAAACCCTGCTGTGTAAGACAGAACGCAGGTCAGCTTCAGAGATGCCTATATCCAGAAGCGGTTTCCGCGTCACCTGTTTGGCCAGCCTGTCAGCAAGTTCGTTTCCGGGGATTCCAACATGTCCTGGGGTCCACACAAACACCATGGAATCGTGGGACTGTTCCAGGGCATAGATGGACTCCTAAATGGATGTACTAGAGGTTGCTGAGGGTAGCACTGGTCGATAGCTTGAAGGCTGTTCAATGCGTCAATAAACAGGAGAAATGACTTGCAAGGGCATGAGCGGATGTACTCAAGAGCACGAGATATGGCCGCCAGCTCTGCAGTGAAAACACTGCAGCCGACTGGCAAGGAGATCTGCTCAATGTCTCCTCCATGAACATATGCAAAGCCTATGTGACCATCAGCCATTGAGCCGTCGGTGTAAACTACTTCAGAGACCCGGAACACGTCAAGAATCGAGAGGAAGTGACAGCGGAGAGCGGCGAGGTTAACGGAGTCCTTAGGACCATGCAAAAGCTCCAAACGAAGCTGCGGCCGAGGCATACACCATGGAGGTGTATGTGAATGGACTGCAAGTAGAGGTGGTAAAGGGAAGGACTCCAGTTTGGAGAGAAGGGACCGCATGCGAACTGCAATCATTAGCCCCAATCTGGGTTGCCGATGCGAGAGACGGACCGCCACGGGTGGGGAAAGGAGACAGTGATTCGGATGTTCAGGGGAACTATGAATGTGTACCACATAACTGGCAAGCAGCTGCGCACGTCTGATCTGCAGTGGAGGGACACCAGCATCCACCAATACGCTGATCACCGGACTCGTCCTAAAAGCTCCTGTCGCTAATCACACCCCACAGTGGTGCACAGGGTCAAGTAAATGCAATGCTGAAGGCACTGCCGAACCATAAACCACACTCCTGTAGTCGATGCTCTGTAGAGCTGCAGCAGCGTACAGCAATCTGCACCCCAATTGGTGTTGCTCAGGCAATCGAGGGCATTGACGTGCTGCCAGCACTTCTGCTTAAGCTGACGAAGACGAGGGAGCCAAGTCAATCGAGCGTCAAAAACTAGTCCTAGGAATTGATATGTCTCCACTACGAATAGTCATTAAGGTTAAGTGCGGGTTTTGGATCAACGGTACAATGCCGACAGATGTGCACGACACACGACTTTGCAGCTGAAAACCGGAAGCCGTGGGCTAGAGCCCATGACTGCACCTTGTGGATGGCTCCCTGGAGGTGCTGCTCAGCAACAACAGTGCAGGAGCAGCAGTATGAAATGCAGAAGTTGTCTGCATACAGAGAAGGTGAGACAGAAGGCCCGACAGCTGCTGCTAGACCATTAATGGTCACTAAAAATACACACACACACATTCAATACAGAGCCCTGCGGGACTCCATTCTCCTGTATAAGGATGGAACTATGGGAGTAACCAACTTGGGTATGGAAAGTACGGAGCCACAGGAAGTTTTGGATAAAAATCAGGAGTGGCCCGGAGACCCCACTCATACAATGTGGCAAGGATATGATGTCCCCAAGTCGTGTTGTATGCTTTACGTAAGTCAAAAAAGAAGGCAATCAAGTATTGCCGCCTAGAAAAGGCTGTTCGGATGGCAGACTCAATGGACACAAGATTATCAGTGGTAGAGCGACCCTGGTGGAAGCCGCCCTGACATGGAGCCAGCAAGCCACGTGACTCCAGGACTCAACCCAACTGCCGACATACCATACATTCAAGCAGCTTACAAAGAACGCTGGTGAGGCTGATGAGCTGATAGCTATCCACATCAAGTGGATCTTTACAGGATTTGAGCACCAGAATGATGATGCTCTCCCGCCACTGCGATGGAAAGATGCCATTGCACCAGAGCTGGTAGAAGATGACGAGAAGATGTCGCTTGTAGTCAGATGAGAGATGTTTAATCAACTGGCTGTGGATGTGATCAGGCCCAGGAGCTGTGTCGGGGCAATTTGCAAGGGCACTGAGGAGCTATGACTCTGTAAATGGGGCCTTATAGGATTCACTGCAGCGTGTAGTGAACGAGAGGAATTTCACTCCCACACACTTTTTGCGTGTTTGAAAGGCTGGGAGGTAATTCTACAACACAGAGGCTCGAGCAAACTGCTCAACGAAGTGTTTGGCAATCGCGTTTGCGTTGATACATAACTCGCCATTTATGGTAACACAGGGGACAGCTGTTGGGGCGTGGTACCCGAAAAGACATTTGATCTTTGCACAGACTTGCGAAGGTGCCGTGTAGCACCCAATGGTGGAGACATATCTCTCCCAACACTCCTTCTTCTGTTGTTTGATAAGGTAGCAAACATGGGCACGGAGCCATTTAAAGGCTATGAGGTGCTTCAGGGAAGGGTGCCGCTTATGCTGCTGTAGAGGTCGCTGATGCTCCTTAATTGCATCAGCGACTACCAGTTACCACCAAGAGCCTGCCTTACGCCTTGGGCATCCTAAAGAGCGAGGGATCGCATTTTCTGATGCAGAAACAATTGTGCTAGTCAACTGCCCAACCATTACATTGATGTTACCGTGTGGGGGAGATTCAACGGTGACAGCAGAGGTGAAAGTTCCCCAACCCGTCTTGTTCAAAGCCCGTCTGGACAGGTGCCAGTGTGCCTGACGCTGGGGCAGTGACAGGAAGATGGGGAAGTGGTCACTACCACACAGGTTGTCATGTGCTCTCCAGTGAATAGAGGGGAGAAGTCCTGTGCCGCAAATTGATAAATCAATGGCCGAGTAACTACGATGAGCCACACTGAACAGTGTGGTGGCCCCAGTATTTAAGAGGCAGAGGTCGAATTGCAACAGTAAAGTTTCGACATCTCTGCCTCGCCCAGTAAGCATGGTACCAACCCACAACAGGTTATGGGCATTAAAATCTCCCAGAAGTGGGAAAGATTTAGGGATTTGATCATTCAATTCAGCTAATACATTCAGGGGTACTGCACCATCTGGAGGAAGATATACATTGCAGACAGTTATTTCCTCTGTCATCCTTATTCTGACAGCCATGGCTTCAAGAGGGGTTTGAAGGGCACATGTTCACTACAGACCGAGTTTAGGACATGAACGCAAACTCAACCTGATGCTTGATTATAGTCGCTATGGTTCCTGTAATATCCCTTATAGCCGCAGAGGGCAGGGGTTCGCACTGCTGGGAACCAGGTTTCCTGGAGGGCAATGCAGATAGCAAGTGTAAAGCTTAACAGTTGCCGTAGATCAGCCAGGCGGTTGAAAAAACCACCGCAATCCCACTGGAGGATGACATTGTGAGACTGGGAAGGCATGTAACATTCAATGAGGCAGTTTATGCCTCAAGAGTCACCTGCTGCTACCAATTTACTGCCTGAGCAGTCTATATCCATTGTGTCTGAGGGTCTCGCAAGATATAGGTCCTCCAAAATCTCCACCTTATCCTCAGCCGCAGAGCCCTGTAGGTAATAGTGGTGTGGTTGCCACAGCAACTTCCTTGGTCTCCGGGGCTTTCTTTTTGGATTTCTCTCACTGCTCCTTGAATTTCACTGGCTGCGAGGACTTCACTGGCTCAGTCTCTGGGACTGAGGATGAGTGTGGAGCCCTAGGACCAGCTGCTTTTGGACTCTTTAGCCACTGGCAGGCGTTGTCTTTTCCACTAGAAGAAACCTGGGAAGGGAGTGGCCCAACGGACCCCTTCCTAGCGAAAGAAACCGAAGAAGACCCTCGCTTCTCTGGCTTAGAAGTGAGAAGTGGGGACAGATGTCCCAGATGTCCCCGATGGTTTGGGGGGGGGGGGGGGGGGGGGTGTTGCTCCTGAAGTAGATAAGTAGATGGTGCAGGAGCAACAGTGAGGGAAATGCCACCCACCATCAAGGGGGCAGGTGTAGTTTTCTGGCTCTGAGAGGTGACCTGTGTTGGCAGAGCTGATGGTGCCAGAACTGTTGTAGCAGCGGCGTAAGATCATGTCATACGCACAGGATGCCAAATTTTCTCTTAGCCTCGGTGTAGGTCAATCTGTCTAGGGTCTTGTACACCACAATTTTCCTTTCTTTCTGGGGAATACTGCAGTCAGGTGAGCAAGGCGAATGGTGCTAACAGCAGTTGACACAGATGGGAGGTGGGGCACATGGCGTATTGAGATGTAATGGGCATCCACAATCTCGGCATGTGATGCTGGAAGTACAGCGGGGATGCATATGGTTGAACTTCCAGCACTTAAAGCACCACATCGGGGGAGGGATATAGGGCTTTACATCACACCGGTAGACTATCACCTTGACCTTCTTGGGCAATGTATCTCCTTCGAAGGCCAAGATAAAGGCACCGGTGGCACTTGATTATCCTTCAGATCCCAGTAGACATGCTGGATGAAATGTACAACTCGCCACTCTAAATTGGTGCGGAGCTCATTGTTGGACTGCAAAAGAAGGTCTCTGTGAAATATGATACCCTGGACCATATTTAAGCTCTTATGGGGCGTGATGGTTACAGTAACATCCCCCAGCTTGTCACAAGCGAGTAACTCCCGTGACTGGGCAGAGGATGCTGTTTTGATCAAGACTGACCCAGATCTCATTTTGGACAAGCCCTCCACCTCCCCAAACTTGTCCTCTAAATACTCAACAAAAACTGAGGCTTCATCATCATGAAAGATTCCCCATCAGCTCTCGAACTTACAAGATACCGGGGCGAATAAGATCAGATGCCATCCTTAGCCTGACGTTCCTCCCATGGTGTGGCCAGGGAGGGGAATGATTTGGGGTCATACTTCTTGAATTGAGCTCGTGATCGCTTAGAGACTGCTGGTGTTTCACCACTAGCAAGAGATGATAGACTACGCTTCATTGTGTGTCACCTGCCCTGATGCCACCCACTCCGACCAGGGGCCCTTCCCACAGGCACCACCCAGCCGCAGCAAAGGCCACCAGGCAGGATGGCCATTGCCAGGAGTCCCAATGCCCCATGGGGATGGGCATCTACCCCTTGGCATATGTGGGGAGTTAACGGCGCAGGCATCAGCAGAGTGATCCCTGTGTGGTCAAGAGACTACAACCAATAGGGTACATGGCGGCCGCACCACAACGGCCTGGCTACCGTGCTGGATATCAGCTGCAAAGAAGTCCATGGTCATTGTTGATGCAGAAATCGACACTGCATAGTGCATGGTGGAAAACACACCCAGGAAGGTGTGCTAACCCAAGAGACGGAGAATGGGCAGGACTGCAATGCGATGACAAGAAAGTGGGCTAAAGATCTCAATGCATGATGGGCACGATGCACCTTGTAAGGTGCCCTTCTCCATTGGCTCGCTCTTCACGAAAATTTTGAAGAATGGAGGTCAAACCCTACAGGGGACCATCACATAAAGGCTGAAACATGTGAAACTCCTTTCAGTCATCTTATACGACAGGCAGGAATACCTCGGGCCTATTCTAACCCCCAGACCTGCAGGTGGGGATGAAAAAGTGCTCTTAGCTTGTAATGTATGCATTTTAGAGCCAATGTTTACTGAACTTCTTTCTTCGAATGATCATCCCTGTAATATCCCTGAATGTAGACCATCTCTCCTGAGAAACCCAGTATAGAGTTAGTTACTGATGGCATCCAAAACATTCATGAGTTATATCAGTAAACGAAACTACTAACAGTGGAAAACTGGTTATTTCAAAAAATAGTTTGAATATCCATTGCATACAAATTATTTTTTATGCACAATACTAGTCCAGTGAGGGGGGAAGCAAGTTGGGAGTTTCACATACCATTGTACAGGTCTTAGAAAAAGAGAACAATTTCATATTACGCAAGGCTGATGCAACTGACCAGTTGCAGTTTTGAAGAAAACTCTTATCATTGCTCTGACATACTTTAATGAAGCCAAAGGAAACCTGATATTGTCAGTTTCTAATCAAGCAATATGCCTCACACTGAATCAAAGGTTCAGTCTGTTACTAATCTCCTTTGTAAACAGAAGTACTATCACATCATTCTTCTTCTAGACTTACCTTTCTGGAGAAGACAAGTATGTCACTCATCCTTACACCAATGATTCTCAACGATGTGAAGGACTGAGTGGATTTCCCACATTCATGGCACATGTCTTATACAGAGAATATTTTATCCAATATAATAAGAATATTCTGGATGTTCCAAGTTCACACTACTTTTCATTGATCAGTGAACCAACACAAGGGACAGTGATCTAAAGAGAGATATGGAGTCGCCAATCAATAAAGAGAGACTGCTGATTAGTCAGCAGCATACACACTTTCCTACAGCCCTACAGGTCTGCCTCAAGCAAGTAAAACACAAGTATCCTGATACTGCATTCTAACATTTGTGGTACACTAATAAAAATGAGTGAAAATTCAAACAAAAAAGATCAGGGCAGATGTTTCTGGCTAAATACGACATTTAACTGTTCACTGTGTTTCCACAATAAAACACCCGTTGAAAGAGCAAATGACAAAGTGGGGCAGTAACATTTTCAAAAGTTAAATTTTACAGTTGCATTATGGACCATGGTTAAGTTGGTCTTTCATTTAATTTTGACTCACTATAAGTACGCTCTGATGGATAAGTTCATACACCTTTACTGTTGCACTACTAGCAGAATACCTTCATTTCTCTTTTTGTAAGCTTGTCATTATCACCCAGCAAGGTACGACAAAATTCCAGAACATAAGTTCCACTGCTCAACACAGAATGCAACAGAAGTAGACAGCTCACGAAGTTTACATGGAGACCTTCTGAATATGTCTCAACATAACTATCACGTTGACATACTCGTTGTATCAAGACACCATAGCTGTATCACAATATCTAAGCCTAGTTTACACAACGACATTGGGTTGCGCCACTAGTTGCGTAGAATGAGTTGCGCACAAATGGTTTCATATTTGACTGTAGATATAGCGAAACCAGTATACACTTAAGTTTCATCGTTTTGTGGGTCCCTGAGTCGTGTCTGAAATGAAAGTTTTGGCAGCTGCACATTGCACAAATTGTGATGAAGTTAAAGCTTGTTACATGGAATCGCTGCATAAGGAAAAAAATAAGAAAACGTGTTTCGATTCGTGACTGGGTGAAGAAAAGATGTCAGCTTGGTTGCTCAGCATCCATACTGAAATAATTTGTAATGGAAGACCCAAGAAGTTCTTTTAATCATCTTAGAATGTCACCAGAACTGTTCACATTTCTCCTAAATAAGAGTTAATTATGTGATAAGGAATAAAGATATTGTAATGCATGAAGCACCGTCGCCAGAACTGAAATTAAATATCACATTGCATGCATTACAATCGAGAACACTCTGCATACTATAAGATGTGGTTTTAGTTGGTGATGACGCTTTTTCATTAACAACAATAATTATTAACAGTAATGATTATTAACATTCACTGCAGTAATTATTCGAAGCAGGCCGCAATAAGAAGAGAGTGGTTTGCAAACTACTCTCTTGAAGACAGATTTGTAGTGGCAATATTTCAAAATTCAAACATATGCCAATGGGGAGCACTGCTGTGACATTTTAAAAAGAAGAAGAAGAAGAAGAAGAAGGAGTCGGCCAACTCGAATGATGGGATTTTAGCCTTGTAGACAAGAGCATTTCTACAGCTAGAATTAAATTTGCTTTTATTTTTCTTAATGCATTTGTATATGTGCTCCTAATTCAATAAATTTTGCACTGCAGCTCAGATATTGTCAAACTTTCTATGTTCTGATCACACGTGACGGTCTCAGGAGCAGCAGTATATTGCTTATTTTTGTAATCAGCATCACTGAAATCTCACAAACACCTATGCAAAGCATAGATATAGAAAAGCGAACATTATTCTCCATTCCCCGCTTCATATTTCAGTTTGTCTACACGCTACAAACTCACATAACCTCAAAACTCATGCAACTAGTGCCGCCAAAGCTGGAACACTCCAAAACTGTTTAGTTTCACCAATGAGTTGCACGAACACGTTGTGGCCAGTAGCACAGTTGCCTGCAACCTACAGTCATCGTGTAAACTAGGTTTAACAAGAAACAAGATGTAAAATTTTTTTTTCACACTGCAGTTCTTCTTGCTGGCAAGATATTTGCAGACAATAATGCTGTCAAACAATTTGTCATAAATGGTGACAGTGCTTCAATATGCAAATACAAAATGTGATGCATCTTTATAACAAACTTCAGTTCTATTTCACTGACAGTACTTATGTTCTGGATACCCTCTGTAATCAATGAAATACTGTAACAGTTTGTAGACACCTATAATTTTGATACTAGACGAACTTTACATTTAGTTTCTTGAAGATAATCTTCTATTTCCACACATAGCTTATTCAGTGGATATATTACAATCTAAAAATATTCAGTATATTATTTGCTGGGGCCTGACTTCTAGCAATTGCTAAATAAGACATTAAACACACACTTCTTATTTACACTTTTAAATGAAAAGTGTTGCATCAACATTAATTATCTAAATATTTTTATAATTGCAGCTCTACATTCATTCTAAATACTCAAAGAAATAGTAGTGGCATCACTAGTATTTAGAAAAAGATTTAAAGCAATCTAAGATTAGCTCCAAGTAAGAAGTACCAGACTACAAATTAATACCATGGCTTTAACTATTTCCATTCCTTCACATACATAAATTCTACTTACATTTTCATAACAGTAACAATAACACTACAACACAATCATTAGTTCATTTATGTCATTTTATTTATTTTCATAACTTTTAATGTAATTGTCATATTCAGTCACGTAACTTTCCAAAATTTGCCCTTTTTGACTATAATACTAGGTAACAGTTTCCAAAAGACCAACAGATAACAGATTCCAGCAAGTGAAAGTAAATGATCTAAATTTGTAGTTTAAGGGAAGTTAATTCACATTTGCAAGTAATAAAAACACTTGAATGTTCTGAAAGCACACATTTCTCACACTTTGAAGCCAGAAGACTATCTAATAATTAAAAGTAAATTATTACAACAGCAGACCAGTTAGTATCCACCTGCTGAAACAAGATGCTAATAGCATTTCATTACAATATGTTCACTAGTCCTCTTACTACATCAAGAAGACATCTTGCAACACTCATAGTGCATAAAGGACTGCACACAACTTTCAGAGCATAAACGAATTAGAGAAACAACATACAACTATCAGAATGCAGAATACTACTTTTTTCAGTGTTAGATTGCCCAGACAAACAGAAGCCTCTGTCTGAATAACTATATTGCATTGTTTACATGAATTGTACTCTATGGGAACACACTCAACATAAAACTGGCAGCTTATTGATCGAGGGGCTCCTGGTAGAAGAGAGGAAACAAACACAGAGGTACTTCCATTCCAGCCATTCAGGATACAGGAAAAGTCACAGGAAATGTCACCTGAGACTTAAGTCCATGGATAGATCTGTAGGAAGTATGGTACTCAGGACACTAGTTATGTATAATACCAACTAAAAGGTCGTATGATTCCATACATATATCTTTTGCTGTCCTACCACGTACAAAGCACGTTGTCACAAGCGTGGATCAGAGCAAATTAACTGCAGGTCCAGAGAGGTTAATTGAACTACCTCAGGGCAGCAATATTGTTCCAGGTGACTCCACAGAGTTACGTCCCCACAGATAAAATTTTCCCTCAAAGTCTATTGAGGGTTCTGGGTGAATTTCTGTGACTTTTCCTGAATAAAAATAAAAGTGAGCATCTTTCCTCTATTGATGACATTTCTTTTGGTATATTTCGAGCAGTACAAATAGAATTACTATGTGCGAGTTGCTGCAATAAACCAATAACTGAGGAAAAAGAAACCATATATTAGAACGCAGAGAGTAACGCAAAAATATGCATGTCACTTCTTTCACTTTGTATTGAACATGACATTTTGTCATTCTTGTCATCCTTTACATAAGTATTCCTGAGGTTCTCAATTGTTTAGGAAATGTTTTGTGAATAATTTCATTTCATAAATGGATTAACACATCACAAGTGATAAGTTTCGTAGGAGGAAAAGGTCTGACACAAATCTTTTATTATAGTGTTATATTATTAACTATACTAAGCTACCACTGCAATATTCATTATAAAGAAAATGCTTCCTCAAGCCTAAGCATTTAGATTAGTCTTTGTGGTGGAAAGTATATAATGAACTTTTGACAGGTCATGCAGCAGTGTACACTTCCCCAGGCATTCCCAACACTCCTCCAGCCACATCTGCAATTCTTCTGCAAAGTACACACTTCAGCAACCTTTGGTGCACTGAGGTATCACAGGTAGGCTGACAGCGACTCTCCCTTGTTCAATTAACAAGTGAGGTAGAACAGAAAATCTCAAATACTGGTTGAAAATACCGTTGAAGTGCTATACAGTACCTTGTGAGGTATACATAATACTGTTTTAGAAACAATATTGTACAAATCTTTTTTCCGGTTTTCTGAATTTCAGTCAGTAGGCACACTTTATTCAGCAGACCAGCAGTTACTACGGGAATTACAATTTTTCACTTCTTTAGAATGAAAATGAAGCTAAAAGAATACCATGTTAAAAAAAAGGGAAAATGCCAATATTAATGAATCATTTTGCAAATGTATGCAGAGTGTCTGACGTTGGCTTCTTCACAACTCTACAAACAAGTCCTAATCTTTGTGTGATAGTTCAATATCTATGCCAGTGATGTAATTCCTTTTAGAAACAATTGCATTTTCAATCTGGTTTACTTTCAGTTTAATCAGTAGCACAGCTTCATTTCCTAATACTTATTAAAATGTGAAACACAATCAACTAGATTGAGGATGATGTGTGACAATTCTTGGGGAAGTGGAGCAAGCAGAACACTATTGAGTTCCAGTGAAACCTATCACAACAGCCACAGTAAGTCCAAAGACCTCTGCAGCACTTTTGAGTACCATCTACGAAATGTAAATTGTGAATGTTCCTGGAAAAGGGAAGGAAAAGAGGCAGAACAAGCTTGGATTGGGCGAGTAAACCAAAAATGCCTTTTCAAAAGAACCATCTTAGCATCCATCTCAAGCAGTTTAGGGAAATTGTGGAAATTCCAAACCAAGATGACTGGAGGGGAATTTACACCACCGTCCTCCCCAATGTGTGTCCAGTGTCTCATCACTGCATCTTAACTGGAGCCACTATGGTGTTCTGTAGGATAATAATGGCAATGTGATTCAGTTCCAAACTAGATAGTACCTCTACTAACAGTTACACACTGTGTTACAACTAAAGTGAAATGGTCATCGTAACAATCTGCTCACAATGCAACTAGATGTAAAACAAACTGAGCAACTAGACTCATCCTGGATTCTGTGTACTCCAGTGGCTCTATAATAGTCACTTTCTACATCTAAATCTATACTCCACATGCAACTGTGTGGTGTATGGTCGAGGGTACCATGTAACAACCAGCCATTTCCTATTCCACTTGCACATAGGTTAGGGAAAAATGACTGACTATATGCCTCCATACGAGTCCTACTCTCTCTAGTCTTCACAGTCCCTACACAAAATGTACATTGGCAGCAGCACAATCAGTGTGCAGTTAGCTACAAACACCACTCCTCTAAATTGTTTCTATAACACTCCTCCAAGGATCCCCATTTGAGTTCATTAAGCATGTCTATAACACTTTTGTGTTGATTGAGCCTACCGGTAAGAAATCCAGCAACATGCCTCTGAACTGCTTCAATGTCTTTTTGTGATCCCACCCAATGGGGATCCCAAACACTTTTGCAGTACTTGAGAATGGATAGCACAAGTAGGCTGTATAGGTCTCTTATGGATGAGCAGCACTTTCCTAAAATCCTCACAATAAACAGAAGTCAGCCATTCGTCTTCCCTGCTACCATTTTTACATGCTCATTTCCTTTGATATTGCTTTGCAATATTACACCTAGATATTTAATCAATATGTTTGTGTTGAGCAACACATCACAAATACTGTATTTGAGCATTACAGGATTGTTTTTTCCTACTCATCTGCATTACCTTGAATTTTTCTCCATTTAGACCAAGCTGCCATTCACCACACGAAAAAGAAGTTGTGTCCAACTCGCCCTGTACTCATATAGTCAATCACCCCATGTACTCCAGCATCATTTGCGAAAAGTTGCACACTGCTGCTCACCCTGCCTTTTAGATCATTTATGTTTATGGAGTACAAGAACATTCATATTAAACTTCCCTGGGACACACTTGATTGTATCCTTGTCTGATGAACAATCACTGTCAAGGACAACACACTGGATTACTTCATAAATCTTCAAGCCATTCACATATCTAAGAAGACATTACATATGCTCCGACCTTCATTAACTATGTGCAGTGAGGCACTGTGTCAAATGCTTTTCAGAGATCTAGGAACATGGAATCTACAGTAGTAATCACACTTTTTTTATACCTTATTTATGTGGGAAGTGGCTGCCACTGCAACAAGTTTTGGAGATATTTGAAATAATTTAAGCATTAAACATATAGCTCTGAAGAACTGCAACATGAAGATTCAGCTATAGAGACTGATAGCCACAAAACAGCTTATCTATATTTGGAATGTTTGTCATACAGCCACTTTAACAGTGCTTATCATCTCTCATAATTTCATCATTAAACCTTGTTTTGTATTATGATATGTCCAACAATGTGTAAACAGGACAATGGACAAATTCAGAAATGATTTCAGTATTTTTCCAAATATCAGTAAATATCTTGATGTAAATACAAAGCGAGATATAGCTCTGTGTTTTGAATTATTTTGGTTATTATTATTATGATGTTGCATAAACGAGGTTTCCAATCATTCTACTTTTAATGAGTTCCTATATTTTTTTCAATACACAAAGATTTTGTAGATAAGCTGTTGGAACAAAATATCTACTATTAATTCAACAAGAATTGCCAAACCCAATGAACAAAACTTTATATTCATCTTTACTGCACAGTAATGAAGTCTACTAATTTCATATAGTATGCTATTCACACTTCTTGTGTACTTATTATTGAGTGTGCAGTAACAGCAATATTCAAAAGGATGCTGACATCACAATGAACAAATCTTGTATAAGTTTTATACTAAGATTAAGAAATGCACTGATTTTTTTACCACAATGCTGAAGAACTACACAATTTACTTAAAGAAATCATTGGTGTACAATGTGGTTTTATTGATAAACATAGTGTTCAGTGAAGCTCAGTTTATCTGGCAGTAATAAATTTATTTCCCTGAATTTTATTTACTTAATGGGAAATATCTGACAAAACAGAAAACTTCAACCAATAGCTATTTGCATCATCTACGTACACCAAGTCCTTCAGATTATTTCACTGATGGACTCTACAATTACATGGAAAATGGAAATGATTACAATATGTATATCAGTCATATTAACTAAAAAAAGTAATTGCAAGATACATACTTGAAACTTATATTACAGAATTCAACACTAAGAAGGTCTAAGTTAAGATAAATCATTTCCCTAACATTAACTAACATACAATAAATGATAAGTAAGATGGTTTCCAAAATTATTGCAAATTTTACATCAAGAACCATAGTAATGTAACAAGAGTGATCAGTGAATCAAAGAACACAATAGTGACACTAAGAAAAACATGATGACACTATATTTCCCAATGAATGGACAAACTATCAGTCTACAAATTGAAGAGGAAGGTGTGTGTGTGTGTGTGTGTGTGTGTGTGTGTGTGTGTGTGTGTGTGTGTGTGTGTGTTCTTTAAATAAATAACATAAAAATGAAATACTGTGTTATACATTAGAGTGTTAATTAAGCTTACAATTTATATATTATTTGTAAATTGTGTGGCAACACAGAGTGAAATATGCTGAGGCTTTGTGACAAGTGCTGCATTTTCTGTATTTACCACTTCAAAGTTTAAATACGAGCAGATGAAGTAACACTTCAGGGCACAACTGTCTACTGTAGTACATAAAGATGGAGAAGAAACTAAATAAAATATGAACATTACATCTTAAGATACTAGAATCAATTGGCAGACATGTCTGGAATACACACTTTCTCAGATGATGTGCAGCACTGATCTCAATGTTGACTGGTCTACATAAGTAATACAGCACATCCTGGGAACCCCGTTTTCACAAAAGCTTTTATATCAGCAAAATTCATATGATGAACAACCCACTTAATACTTATTACATGCAGACAGACATGCATGAGAATCCATCCTTTCCTGATTCCATACTGTTGGCTCATGAAGTTCAATAAAGCTGCATTAGGACTGTACAACAGGTTTGCAATGGGCACAACTGTGTGTCCTACATGACCTGTGTAATGATTTCACACATGCGATTTATAGTTTGTAATTTAATGTTAGACACACTTTTTGGGTGGAGAGCAAACACTGAATTCTGGAATAATTTTGCTATGGGAATGCCAAACTGTGTACACACATCATTTTACACAAGAGAGAAATTTAGCAATCTGCATAAAGGTAACTGCACAAAGCATTCATAGTATGCAATCTTAAAGCTGCAGTTTGTCTCAGATAAGGGTCAGAGCAGTATAGGGGCAAAAGCGAAATTTAAAGTTTAACACAAATTTGACATTCCCTGCAAACTACTAATACCCAAAGCAAAAAAAAAAAAAAAAAACAAAATCAACTCTCAAAACTTACCGTAATAGTCGAATGCGTGAGCTGGATGGGGGACAGGAAAAAGAAAACAAACAAGTGTACTAAAATTTTTTTATAATACAGATGAACATCTGTGTTTTGTATCTTTATAACCAATTGGTAACGAATGATCCTAGTCCCACACCATGATAGAAGCCAAGCATGGACATCATCACTATTTTTGCCACCATAAAATTTATTCAAATGCTCTCATTAAAATGTACTGTGGGAACAGGGGAAGAAGGAGAAATATGAACAGCCCAACAAATTATTTCCCAAATTTACTTTGTAAAATGTTGTTTCTTGCAGCATTTCGCTCATGGCAGGACTACATGCGTGTGGGCTTAGGGTCAAACAACGAAATTTTATTTAACACATGTAAATACTGCTATAAATGTGATAAATATTCCCAAACAGGTAGATACTTAGCTGGTCTGAAACTAAAGTTCTAATTTTCTTTTAATCTCTAACCTTAACTTCAAAATGGAACAGAGTTCAGAGTGAGGTTACCTGTAGAACAGTTATTTATCAAGTATGGGTACACTTAAGCTTGTTAGTTTTAAATGTGTGTATGATAATTTTAGTGTGCATCAGTTCAAGAATAGAAATGTTATACACAACATGTTTTAGGATGAAGCCACAACATACAGTTTGAGACGGAACAGGTTTACAATTTTATTACTATTTTAAAATTGTTTAAATGGCTAGCAATTTGCATGTATGACAATCATGTATGATAGATAATCTGGGTCCTTAAAGAATTTAATTAAAAAGCAACACAGTTTTTCAGTTTCTCACAATAAATTGACACGGGCATCACACACAAGGTTGTCAAGATATTTTTTTATTTTTTTATTTTACAACCTGTAATGGCAAATAATACACAGTTCATTATGTGCCATTATCTAAAACCAAAAGCATCTAGCCGTTTAAACATTTCCATCAACAATGTCCAACATTAACACCCACCTTTTCGTGGTCGCCACCAGTCTTCATAGTAGCCTTTGAGTGGGGAAGAAGACGCAGACCATCCTTGTAGGAACGCACAATAAGCACAACAAAAGGAAACACAATGGGATAATGTTCTCCCTAACATTCTTACTGTCCACTTTGGCTACATGGTGCTACATATAACACACTTTTGGGATGGTGTCAGTGCTGATGCAATATTTGAAAGAAAATCACCTAGCAAAATTTATGTCACATATTAAAAAGATCAATTTTATCTCATCATTACTTATGAGCACCTGATCAACTTTACATATAATATCTATTGAAAAACTAAGTCACCGATACAAAACTGAAATGACACTTCCTCTTCTTTTCAAATTATATTTTTGCTGTCTTTTCTAAGCACATATGTGCGCATGTGCCTGCCCGCCCCCCCCCCCCCCCCCCCCCCCCCACACACACACACACACACACACACACACACACACACACACACACACAGAGAGAGAGAGAGAGAGAGAGAGAGAGAGAACAATGTGATAACCTTAGAGTAGTTGAAGAAATGCCACTAATGTTTGAATTGAAATAGGTTTAGTATAAATTTCCAATCCAATTCCTTCAATACCAGGAAGACTAAATTTGAAATAAAAGCTCAATCCATTAATTGGACTTATGACAAATTTCTAATACGTTTATATCAATGCTACATGTTTGGAAGCCCATATAGCCAAAGCAGACACTTTCCTAACCAGTTATTGGAAAAGGTAAATCGAAACAAGTATTATATCAACAGTAACAAAGACATTCAAAAAGTATAATACCTACAAAGACTGGAACAAGTTACAATCACGGATACTTGTTTTCTGTGTACAACTCATTACTTCAATAACTTTTGTGAATAATGTTTGATTAGATGTTGACTACACAATCAACTACAGGGTAAATTGCAAGAAGCTTTTCAAAAATGATGTACACTTGAAACAAGTGCTTTCAAAACAAGGTTCTCCAAGACTGATGATAAATGAAGGAAAATATCTAGAATAGAATGGGGATATCAAAATTCTGAGGAACATCAAATGAAAAATGAATGGGCAACAGAGATTTCAACTTACTACAAGTTGTGCTATATGGCTGCATTCCAGGATGATGATATGAATTCTTATAACAATAAGTGTTAGAGATAAATGAAAGAAGAGTTGAAATACACATAAGGTAAAATTACAAATGCGTTTCAGTATTAGATAGTGGTGATTTAGAAAAACAATTAAGTAAGAAAATCAAGAAAGTTACAACATGATACCTAAACTATACACAAGGAATAGCCCATCAACTTACAAGTGAATTGTAACTACAAATGACAACATTAATAAGTTATCTTATAGCTATAGCCACTGTTGTATGTCTGTACAACCTGAAAGTCCCTTCATAATTAAAATTCTGTTCATAATTTGCAGCAACACACCACTTATTAAGGCATTAGTGGTTACGGTAACTTTTCAATACAGACAGACATGTAGTCACTATTTCCCCGATGTGTTCTTTTCACCCTCTTCCTGTTTCGTGCTAGGCTTTCCTGTTTACAGCCAATATCGATAAAAATCTGATTTATGTCTTCTCGTTTGCTTCTATGTTTTTCATTCCACTGTCTCTCCCAG
Source organism: Schistocerca serialis cubense (assembly GCF_023864345.2). NCBI lineage: Eukaryota > Metazoa > Arthropoda > Insecta > Orthoptera > Acrididae > Schistocerca > Schistocerca serialis. The sequence goes on from NC_064644.1 coordinate 521,696,267, forward strand.
TTTCAAGTTAACTACGATTAGTTGCCATAGCAGACTTTCTAGTAACCAATGTTTCTTCCTGTAAGACATTTACACATATGTCTTCATTAATCTTCATTGAGCTCTTCATTTTTCATTTTACCTGGCCACATAATATTTAGTAAACTTCTATAACATCATGTTTTAAATTAACACAGGTTATTTATTATTTTCCTAAAATCTAAGTTTCACTTCCATACTGTGCTGTTTCAGACACACTGTTCTGAAATGTTTTCAGTTCCACATCAATACACAGCACCCGCAGAGCAATTTATCTAAAGACGACTGTTACTGTTCCTTGCTTTGACATCACACAAATCTTGCTCCTCCGACATAATAAATCTTTAAGTGTGTCTACTGTTTCTCCTCCAGTTTTGATGCTTAGGATGTCACTATTCTTCTTTATACTTCCCCACTATTGGTCTCTACTTTCTTCACCTTTATCCCAAAATCTTTGCTAAGCAGACTGTGCATTTCCTTCAATAAATCTTTGTTAGATTTGTTGAGAACAGATATGCTGAATACAAAATTGAATGATAGCACCATTCCTTTTGCATCTTTCATCTATTCTGAAATTTTATTTTAGATTGTTTGCTGTTTCTTTGACAATCAAGTTCAATCCAATGGGGATTACATACAAACCTCATGTTTACTTGTTCCTTTGGTATATTACACCTCTGTTTGAATTTAAAAGATTGTCAGAAGTTGAAATATCCTATTACATCTTACACTGTCTGCAGTTTCTCTTTAGATCCACAAAGGTATCCTGGCTTTGGCCCAAGGAGCTGATACTTGATTTCTGTCTAGTGCTTCTCAATTTTTCTTCTTGTTGTTCTAGCCAGCAATGTGCGAGAATGTGAAGTCAGGATGAGAGTCAATACTTTCCACATTACCCGTCACTTAAGACAGTATTATTTTTCTGAAAAAATTTGATAGTCTTTTCTTTCATAGATTCTGGACACCAAATCAAATACTTTTAACAACTCTAATATTATATTACCAACCCTTTCTCCGAGTTCAAATCGTTTGGTACTCTGTCCAAATTTCAGAAGTGTTTCTTACAACTCCACTGCTTTGCGCCACATAAGGTTGTAGAAAAGTAAACTTTAACTCCTGGCAACTAACAACCTTTTCTCCTCTAATAGTTTCCCTTTGTTCACCTTATATATTGATGTGTTGTAAATATAACACATTATATAATGGAACTGCTTTCAATTCAGGATGATGTAACTGAAGTGATACACACAAATGATACAACCCACTAGCTCAAAACATTTCAGTAATGTGTCATGAAACCAAACACAGAAACTAAAGTTGGATTTTATGTAGGATTGAAAAGTACAAACACTTTAAATGCAGATCATTAAATGTGTTTGCAAAGAGTGGATGATAAAGGTGATATGTGATACTCAATTAAAGTGAAGTAATTCATTCCAAGTTGAATGCAAATTAAAGCATTTTGCAATATTGTCTGAAAAGGAATGCGGGTTAAAAAAAAATTTAACAAGGTAAATGGAAAATAGTGATTTGGTATTAAAGGAACTAAAAATGATCATCATAACAAGGGTATCAGCATAACATGACAAAACACATACAAAAACAGCAATGCCTTCATTACGAAGCATCATAATTTAAAACTTCCTATTAACGACTATAAGTGAAGGTATTTCCACAATGCTAGCCTGAAATTTGTTCAGTTCTGCTGAGAATCAGCGTAAATTGTTCCACATTAGCTCACTGTCCTCTCTTTCCCCAGAAGCTAAAAATCATTTGTAACACTATTATTAATGATGAACATGATGGGAAGCCCAAGAATAAAACTGATTACTGTGATATCCACACACTGAATGTGCACAGCAAAAAGGGCTGTATCAACTCAATTTCCTGATGTGAAAGAATACAGAAAATTTCTTGAAAGTAGTCATTTCCTGTACAAGGTTTCTTTCTTTAAAACAAGCACTTAATTTCATTGATGATTACCTAATTTTGTCCCCTTGGACTTTATCAAGCAACACTGCACAGGTATTACATTTTGTCAGGGTGTCACAAGCCACAAAGCGGTGTGGGAAGCTCAACACATAATGGCATCCTTTATTTCTGTTGAAAGGTGTACTGGGTAGAATCACAGATATGAGGTTCTATACCTACTAAGAAAAATGTGCAACCTTTATGTGGTTTCATTAATGTACCAACACACCCAGTAAATTAAAACAAGACAGCATCTGCCTTGAAATATGAACACACACGGTGTCAATGTCTTAACATCAAATATCATGAATGCCTATGGGGTTGGTAACTGCAGAACAGGGAAAGATTACATTTTTCCTCACACTTTTCAATGTACTTAAAAATGGAGATCGAATTATTTTCAATAAGCTTATCTTTTCTGTAGATGTAACAGTATATTTAACTGTTGTTCAGAATATGGCTAGCCACTACACAGGCATCAAAGCAATTGCTGCCTTACCCAAGAATGTTCACAATTCACATCTGTTACACTGTTCAGACCAGTTCAGCTATATATGGAGGATTGTATGCTGGTCCACTGCCATCAAATTTGTTTCTCAGTAAAAGATATTGGACATGGCACAAATTAGCTTCTACATACCAAATTTTGAAGTGATAAGTTATTACATATGCAGTTAGTGTCATTTTCTATAGTTCTCGCAGTAAAGTATTTTTTCACAGCGAAGACGCGATATAAACCTTACATTTAAACTTCCAAGTACACATATCTGCAAGCTCACTGATTGTATACATTATATAGTCAGTTAATGAAGGAAAATTAGAGGAAAACTTTGTGTAGTGACAAATTCTTGTACAATGGTAGAAGGGCGTACTATGAACAACATACTAAAATTCCTGATCGACGGAATGTGTGCATTGGGGTGGCAGGTGTTTAAAACTAACTTTTCTATGTTTTTCTTCAATAACTCTAAAATTGTGACCTCCAGTAAAAATATTTCCTGATAGAAAATTGAGCTATATATAATTTTCTACAAATAATTTCCTATTTATTTTTTTCTCTAGGACCGTTAGTTTCCACATTGCAGATGATGAACGAATAAGACTATTAAAAATACTGGTTTAACAGTGTAAAGTTAATGGTTTTCTTTAAATAAACTAGATTAAAAACAAATATTGAATGTGTGCATCACATCTAAGGGCAGTAAAGCCATATATCATATTTAGGAATAAATTGTTTGGGGAGTGGGTATAGAAGTGCAATGGAAGGTAGGCCATCACATTGTGTTCTTGCATTTATCTTCTTCAAAGGTCTGCATTTATCTTCTTCAAAGGTCTGCAAGCTGAAGATCAAGTAGATGATTCCCCACTGTCTACTCCACTATGTCACAAGAAGCAACTATATACCAAACCTCCACCATATGCCTTATGAATCACTGGTGACTCTGGGCAGATATATATGGGGGAGGTGGGGGGTATTTACCACAAAGTACCATATTTACTCGAATCTAAGCTGCACCTGAAAAATGAGACTTCAAATTCAAGGCGAGAGAAAAGTTTTGACCGCCCCTCCAAATAGAAACAAAGTTGGTCCATTGTAACACGAGACACAATTGAGGTCGAATGGATGAAGATACAGTTACAGTAGTTTGGTTCTAGTCTTAAGCTTAACAGTTAAGCTTTACCAAGTAGCCATTGCTGTGTGTCCGTTTTTATACGGTTACCCTTACTTTTTCACGTGCTTCGTCTGGTTTGAATCAATTGCTTATTTTGCTTTGATCCGATAAGTGCCGTTCTCTTTGTTATAGGTGTTTACGTCACTCTAAGCTGAAAATGCATTATTGTACTGTGTCATGCATTGTTTATCGCATTCTGGTAATGAGTGTTTACGACCTGTCGCCGCTCATTGCATGTCTTGCTTTTGTACGCGCTACCGCGCCTTACAATAAAAATAAAAAAAAAGAGAGGAATTGTCTCATAAGTGAAACAACGGCAAGAGACTGCTATTTGTTGTTACTTACGCTGCTGCTTTCTTTGATAATGATCAACAAGAACCAAATAATATACTGCGTATGATAGATGATGTTCCAAACGAGAGTTAACGAAAGTTTTTCTCCGTTTGAAAATCTTTGCAGATGCCTCTTTAGTACATTATATTCTGCACAGAAATTAGTCATCTTAGATTTGTGCTTCATTTCTGACTGTATCACTGTTCAGCATAAGAATAATACAAACATAAACATGACATGATATGTATATTCTTCCGAATTTGCTGTTGTCTCACTCTAGTTTCGTAGTTTATTAGGCAGACAGGATTTAAATGAGAAAGAATTCATGGCATAATGTTTACATTCTTCTACCTTTTCTTTTAATTTATGTACTGACGCATAGGTTTTGGTGCCAGTATTTATCTTTGCGCCTGTAAAGCATGCCCATGTAGACGGCAGAAGTTAGTTGTGGCGGCACCTACCAACATTTTTCAGAACTTCCGCTTACTTTGCACTCGATTCTAAGCCGCAGGTGGTTTTTTGGATTACAAAAACCGGAAAAAAAGTGCAGCTTAGATCGAGGAAATACGGTATGTTAAAACTACATGGAATGCAGATATGAGTTGCTAATAATACTAACACGAGTAACACTTACGGACAGAAATTACATATATTTCTGCCCACTGTTCTACAGTGCTAGGGGGGGAAATAGATTCTTTGTCATCCTGTATGTCAGCTATAAGGTTCTTCCGGGAAAGGCAACTTCCTCCAGCATGAGCGCTTGCTCAGTTCTCAGTTTACAGACAAACTATTCCTACTCAGCATTATCTGTCAGTTCTGTTATGCGAATAGCCAAAATAACCATACTGTGCATGTGTTTACAGGTGAAGTTATTTTTAGTTTATTAAATGAGTACTTATTTGCAGTTGTTAAGTGAGCTTTTATGTAAACTGTGATGTCGCTGATTGGTAAATGCTGCTTTCTATGCAGTGTGTTATAAAGCCATGTAAATGTGTTTTAGTCACCTGGTGGTGAATTAATGAATGACCAGGAAGTTATTGAATTTCTTTCACCCGTGACTGTGCTATAGATACACTGCAGTGCATTAAGGAACTGCTGACACTTTTAGAGTGGGCTGCACTAAGTGGAGCCACTTATCATACACCCACAATATATCTTCTACAACGGTGTGGGTATGTTTGATGAATGGGACTGATCACATTCAAGTCTCCAACAGTAATCTGCTGTAATGCATTGCCTGTCTTATGGTGAAATATTTGAAGTTCTAACACCTAAATGACCTACTTCTGTCACAGAGTGAGACAATTTATGCAGCTGGTCTCTCCAAACATTGGGAGAGATGAGGCTGGGGTGATGAATTTGATACCCCTCATGCTGTCAAAAGTATTCCAGCCAGTGACAGTGCTAACAATGAAATCAACATCGTTTAATACGTTGACAGCACCAGTTGTTGAGCTATTTAGACAACAGCTCACTCAAATTGTGAAAAGGTAACCACTTAATAAAGTGTATGTGTTTCTTGCACTAGTATTACTACTAACTCATATCTGCATTCTATGTGGAAAATTATCACCCCTGTCCCCCCTACACGTCTATGCATGGCATAGCCAGTGACCAAGAAGGTGCACTGTGTAGGACAGTACAACTTTGTCAAACACCCTGTACCTGCCTCTTGTGACAGTGCAGCAGATAATCACCTGCTTGATCTCCAGTTTGCAGACCTATGAAAGAAGGAAGTGCAAGAACACAATCCAGTGAGCTACCTTCCCTTGGACTTCTACCCCCCCACCCTGTTACTTTTACACACCCGGAACATAATGTATCCCTAAATATGGCTCTTGCACTCAGATATGGTATGTTCATTTAATATTTATTTTCAAGTAATTTCATTTAAAGAAATAGTAATATTGTTAAAAATAATATTTTTAATAATCTGTGATTATCCCATCCCCTGCAACACAAAGTATTTGTCCTAGAGAAAAAATAAATAAGACCTCTGTTGTAGGAAATTTAATGTATTTTAATTTTGTACTGGGAAACATCTTTGCTAGAGGACGCAGTTTTCGAAGAAAAACATTAGAGAGTGACCTTTAAATCCCTCGGACTATCTCACTTCAATACTCCACTCTATCAGTCAGGATTTTTATGTGCGCTCGTGGTGCTCCCTCCTCAGACTCCACAAAAATTTGTGACTACACTAATTGTTTTTCTTCCAGTTGACCTTTTTTTAGTCTTTGCTGACTGGGGTAAGGGGACAATACTCCTAATGTATGATGAGCTTAACAACAATAGGTTGATGCCATCCTACCAACATATTAACATACTTCAAAAATAATGTACAGAAGAAAAGTAAAAACTGAAAGAAAATCAACCAGTGATGAAGCACTACAAATAGGTAGAGAAAGAGGAATGTTAGCAACAAACACAACAAGAGAGAAATCCTAAGGTGACATCACAGATTGACAGAAGGAAAGCATTAGCATGTGACAGATGAAACAATAGTGGGACAGGAAACACCAATAATGACACAAATATACAGGCACAATCTTATAATACTTTGCAGTTATATTTAAAAAAATGCAGAATGTATGGGGACACTTGTACTTCAAAAATTACAGCAGACTGTGATAAAGGCATATATTCATTGGGAGTATTTCCACTGTTTCGTTATAACCTTCTAAGCAAAGCGATAAAAGTCAATGTTAGTGTTACTGTTCAGATCTTAATGTAGGTCAGAATCTGGAAAACAATCATATGAGCAGTTAATCAGAGCAAGTATGTTATATTATATACTGTAGTTTTAAGGGTAAGGAGAAAATACAGAAACACATTATAACACCATCAGATAATTTATTGTATCATGCAACACAAACTTGTTACATGCTTTAGGATAGCCTTTCTGAGAATTTGTAGAATAATTATTTAAGTTCCAGCAATGTTTAGTGAAAAAAAAAATTAAAACAGTTTCTTGGTATTAGTTATTATCTCATCCTATTACAGCTAAAAAGTAACACAAGACAGATTTGACTGCAGACAAAATGTCCTTATCCCTTTACACACAGGAAACACAGAAATGTCAAAAAGAGTTCTTGCAAACTGAATTAAGCAGACAAATATGAACAAACAGTTTGATACTGATGCATGAAAGTAAATTCTATCAAATTAGATCATTCCTGCATGGTCATAAGGGCAATTACTGTTTGGTTATTTATGTATTTATGTCATATGGATAGTTTTTTTTCTGGACATAATTTGTTGTGACATGTTCACTTACAACATAATATTTTTGTTTCAGACCTAGTGTTTTCCCATCAAAGGAGAACTTTTTTACAAAATAAGCCAAATAATTTATACTGCACACATTCCAGCCCAGTATGAAATGCTTAACTGCAAGCACAGCTGCCACTGTACTACTGGTAACAAATCCCATTTAAAAATAGCACTTCCAACCAGCCAGGTGGGAATGTAGGTGATATAAATGAGCTACATGCCACACACACAGCAGAGAGGGAAATCGGAGGTACAAAGAGTAACATCAAGTTTGAGAAAGTTTGTGAAATAATTTGTTTACAAAAGATTCTCATCTACTGTCAATGTAGTCTATGCTTGTAAGTTTCTACTAATTATTGTTAAAAGCCTGTTCATTAACCTGACTGACAGAAAAAAAATCACAACACCAAGAAGGACTTGTGCAATTTAAGCGAAAGTTGGTAGCATGTTTATACATCTGAGAGATGATGTCTATTCAAATCTCATCCCAAATGCGTAACAACAGCACTTGTATTGCAGTTGACATTTGTCAAGAATGCCTTTAAGGTGACAAAGATGGCATTATCAACACCTCACCAAGTTTGAATGAGGTTGTGTAATAGGACTACAAAAAACTGGATGTTCCTTCTGTGATATTGCAGGAAGGCTTGGCAGGTACGTAGCCACAGTAAATGACTGCTGGCAGTGGTTAACATGGGAATGTACAGTGACGAGAAGACCAGGTTCCAGATGGACACGTGGCACTACCAAGGGGGAAGACCATTGTGTTCTGCATATGGCTCTGCATCTGCAGCAGCAATTTGAGTAACAGTTGGCACCTCAGTGACACAACGAACTGTTACAAATTGATACCCTGCATCACACATTCCACTGCCTCCAAACACCGCTATGTGCAACTTTGGTGGTGTCAAGTGGTAGTTCTTTGGAGGGTACAATGGAAGTCTGTTGTGTTTTTGATGAAAGCTGTTTCTGCCTTGGGGCACTGATGTGCTGTGTGTTCGTTAGACCTGCAACCGACCTGTCTGCATGCTAGACACACTGGACCTGCACCTGGAGTTATGGTCTGGGGTGTAATTTCGTATGACAGCAGGAGCACTCTCGTGGTAATCCCACGCACCCTGACTGAAAATCTGTACACCGATCTGGTGCTTCGAACTGTTGTGTTGCTATTCGTGAACAGTATTCCACGGGGTGTTTCCCAACAGGATAATGCTCGCCCCCATACCGCTCTTGTAGCCCAATAACGCTCTGAAGTGTGTTGATATGTTGCCGTGGCCTGCTCGATTACCAGATCCGTTTCCAATCGAGCACATACGATATATCATTGAACGTCAAGCCCTGCATCATCCAGAAACAGCACTGACCGTCCCCGTATTGACCGACAGGCATTGAACTCCGTCCCACAAACTGACAACCGGCACTTGTACAACACAATAAATGCACATTTGAATTTTTGAATGCAATATTTTGGTGGTTACACCAGTTGCTAAAATACCAGCATTTTACCTTTTTAATGGCTTATTTTGCACTTACATTAGCCTGTGATCTTACAATGTTAATCACTTAAATATGTTACACAGACAAACATGCTCTACTTCAATAATTTTTTTGGTGTTGCAATTTCTTTCCATCAGTGTATTATTCAGTTTAGCTGCTGTTGATTCTTCAGGGTTGTGTGGTTGTGGCCCATGAAATCTTTGTTTCTAACATTTTGTCTGGAGTTGTACTGGATATTTTCAGAGCAGCTCTCGGTTACACTGAGTCTTGTCGATTGGTCGGGTGTTGGAGAAAGACATAAAAGGGGTGTGGCACAAGTATCGTGTAGTACTGCCATAGACTAGAAGAAGTGTGTGAGGACTTGAGGGGGTTCACTTCAGTGTACAATTTCCAAGCAGTCAGGGAGCAAACGGAGAGTGACGAACTTCCAGTTGTGGCAGGTGATTTCTCGGTTCAGTGGCAAACACTGCCACAGATCACCTACTTAGAGGGGGGTTTTGGGACTCGATAACAATACTTGTATGAGACTCAAAGAACTCAAGGGTTTGAATAGTAATTATTTATTACATTTGGAATAGACTATTCCACTGAAGGCTATTTACAAACATGAGAAAAAGTAAAGGGTTGACTGTTGCTACAACAGAAGTTAGTGTCTGACTAGCAAAAATAGCAATCACTAGAAGCATCTTAAAATGCAAACATTAGAAAGCGAGAAAGGAGAATTAAACGGAGCTTATCCGAGCTGGCATTTAGCAACTAGTTGGCGTCTGAACATTCTTACTAAAGACTACTCTGAATACGAAAATGTGGGGTTGTAAAATGGTTCTGGAAGCCCAATGCTTCTCCCACTCTGCAGTCGACTCGCCAACCCTACTGGTACTTTACTATCATCGACCAATCTGGCAACTGGCTTTGCATCTCCTTGGTGTGTCCGGACAAACATGTTTGGATCCTTCACCTTCTCGTAGTCTCTAGATGGATTGTTCCTGGCCTTTACATATTAGCAAACTCATTGTTTGGCAGAAACGGTGTTCAGTTGACAGCTAAATGCCACTGTCCTCCCTTGTAAGGTTAGCAACAAGTGTTTCGCATCATTTTGTGACATTCTTATGGTGGATACTTCTCTCTTGCAGTTGGGGACCACTATCTCAGCAGTTTTACTCATTTCCCAACTCACTCTAACCTGTATCAGTCCACTGATGTTGCACTTATAAGGAGCAAGGATCATGCTTGCTGCATATGCTAAGACATGCCAGTTTGAGTTTTCAGTTGGCTGTGGCAAGTTACAACAGTGCCTAGGTGGCAAATGGAGTTACCAGGTAATTCACTGGAAAAACTTTTATCCTGGGGCAGCTGCCCACAGCATCTGAAATTCACAAATTTCTTCTGTTACTGTTTTCTTCATGTAACCTAAACACTACCACTGCACCTACCTCCTGGTTTCCTGTTTTGGAGGATGAATAAATCAATGTCGTCAATACAGAACAGTATACATGTGATCAGCAGAGATACAACTTAACTACTGACTGTTGTCTGTCAAAGATAAAACTTATCTATCAATTCTGTAGATCTACTGTCCGTGTATCACAGAGTTTCTTGGATTCTTCTTGTCTATTAAAATTATTCCCATATTTTACACATGTTAGACTTAGTGACATATGGTTGTGGGTCTACAGAATTGATTAATAGTTTTACTTTTTACAGATGGCAGTTGTAGTTAAATTCTATCTCTGACAAGAATTATCTCTGTGATCACATAAATATGTCCAAGTACAGCTCTGGATGAAACATTAGGAACGAAAAAGTTTCATGGAACACTGCCATGCAACCCGGAAGAATCAACAGCAGCTAAGACATCTGGTCATGAAAACCTTCATTGTATGATTATTCTGATTAGTGCCTGAACTCAGTTTGACTCACCACATGCAACTGTGCAACTGAAACTGATGAGAGAGAATGAAGGGAGCAAGGACGAAGATGAAGGTATATGATATGTTGTTGGGGAAGGGAGAATGGGAGTGTGTGGGCTCTTACAGAGATAGGGAGAAAAAGAGGGTTAACCTTCGTGTACCTTCAATACGAATTATGAGTTACATAGTAAAGTAATTACATGTCGAACTGACAAAGCAAAACAATTCAGAACAAGAAGAATCAGTTCTAAAAATTATTAAGGATTTAATGAGTTTTGTGCACTTTGAGTTCTCTCATTTGTTTTTATTTAGTGTGATCAAATTTTAGTCTTGGGTACTTCACTCTCACTCTTCGCTCCAAGTCTGTCTTTTTTAACCCTTCTGATTCTATTTCAGTAGACCAACTTTCTAGTTTTCTCTTATCTTTAGATCTTCCCACAATACTCTTGTTTTTATGTTTTATCAACTGGCATTGTTGACACTATGTAGCAAATAAGTATATTAGTTGTATCAAAAAAAAAAAGAATCTTTCTTCTCACACAATTCAGTTGACTTCCTTCCACAAAGCCTTATTTGTATAGTACACACTCGTGAAACAAATGCTGTGATTATAAAAATAAAAATCTTGTTGCAAAACTTGTTATTGCAAGCAACATGTGTTTTACCAATAAGCTATTGAAGCTGCCAAATGAAAATAAATGAATAAAAATATAGCATGTGCAACAACAAATTAGCAATGAGAAGCCACAAACTCACCGTCTCTTTCATGCCCTGTATGTGCTGTCTGTGTCTGCTTAGCATATGTGACGATCTCTTTAGGAGGAATGTTCGTGCTCTGTACACTGACAACACTCAGCTGCGGCACCCGTTTCCTAAGAGTAACGACAATAATTAATCTATGCTTCGAATCATAATGAATATTATGAGTCTATTCCATTACATATGTATAACCCATAACAACCAAAAATAAACAGATCATAATTCACAAGGACAAAAACAATATTGAGTGAGCAATAGGACAATAACCAAGGCATTTGCGATTAACATTAATCTCAAATGCCTCAGTTATTGTCCTGTGTATCATTATTATTATTATTATTATTATTATTATTATTTATTATTATTATTATTCTAACCTAACTTATTATTATTATTTCTTTCTTGTCTCAGACGTTATGTCTGGTTAAAAATGGAAGGTGACGTGGACCTTGATCAAGCGTGACTTCCTTTTAACTGTATGGTATATGTTACATTGCATTTAGGAACTTTCGGGTAATTGAACAAGTGTCAATAATTACAGATTTCTGTAGTTGTATATATAAGTTTGGATGTAGCTGTATTGCATTGAAGTGCTGGTGGATATTGTGTGGTATGACTCCTGTAGTTGATAGTATAATTGGTATGATGTCAACTTTATCCTGATGCCACATGTCTTTGACTTCCTCAGCCAGTTGGATGTATTTTTCAATTTTTTCTCCTATTTTCTTTTGTATATTTGTTGTATTGGGTATGGATATTTCGATTAGTTGTGTTAATTTCTTCTTTTTATTGGTGAGTATGATATCAGGTTTGTTATGTGGTGTTTTATCTGTTATAATGGTTCTATTCCAGTATAATTTGTATTCATCGTTCTCCAGTACATTTTGTGGTGCATACTTGTATGTGGGAACATGTTGTTTTATAAGTTTATGTTGTAAGGCAAGCTGTTGATGTATTATTTTTGCTACATTGTCATGTCTTCTGGGGTATTCTGTATTTGCTAGTATTGTACATCCGCTTGTGATGTGATCTACTGTTTCTATTTGTTGTTTGCAAAGTCTGCATTTATCTGTTGTGGTATTGGGATCTTTAATAATATGCTTGCTGTAATATCTGGTGTTTATTATTATTATTATTATTATTCTGTTTTTTCTAGTCTTATCATAAATATATGTCACAAGTTAGAGCAACTGTAGTTATCAATTCATATAAAATACTCAAAACTGTCAGTTTATATAATAATACTACAATAATCAGGCCGCTCTTATTGCGGTCTTCAGTCTGAAGATGATTTCATGCAGCTCCTCATGTTGCTCCATCCTGTGCAAGCCTCTCCGTCTCCAAGTACCTCTTGGAATCCACATTTCTTTGAACATTCTTACACACACTTCCTTCAATAGTAAACTGATGATTCATTGATGTCTCACAACATGACCTATCAACTGAACCCCTATTTTAGTCAAGTTATGCTACAGATTTCTTTTCTCTCCAATTCTATTCAGTACTTCCTCATTAGCAACACAATCTATCCATTCAATAATCTTCAGCATTCTTCAGTAGCACCACATTTCAAAAGCTGCCATTTTCTTCTTGTCTAAACTGTTTACTGTCCACATTGTGGTTCTGTACAAAGCTACACTCCAAATGAATACTGACAGGGAAGACTTCCTAATACTTAAATCCATACTCAATGTTATCAAATTTCTCTTCTTCGTAAATACTCATCTTGCCTTAGCAGTCTACATTTTATGTCCTCTCTACTTTGGTCATTATCAGTAATTTTACTGTTCAAATTTGAAATTCAATTTTAGTTTCTCATTTCCTAATCTAATTCCCTCACCACTGCCTGATTTAACTCTACTTTTGTTAATGTCCATCTTATATTCACCTTTCAAGACACTGTACATTCTGTTCAATAGCACTTCCATGTCCTTTGCCGTATCTGCAGAATTACAATGTCATTGACAAACCTCAAACATTTTATTTTTGCTCCCTATACTTTAATTCCTTTTCCAAATTTTTCTCTGGTTTCCTTTACAATTGCTCAGTGTACAGATTGAACAACACTGGAGATTGTCTACAACCCTGTCACACTCCCTTTTCGATGACTCCTTCCCATTCACGCCCCTAGACTCTCATAACCACCATCTCATTTACATAAAACTGCATATAACCTTTTTCTCCCTGTAATTTGCCCCTGCTACCCTCAGAATTCTGACAAGTACTTTCCAGTCAATTATATCAAAAGCTTTGTCCAAGTCTACAAATGCTATAAATGTAAGTTTACCTTTCTTTAACCTATCTCTTAAGATAAGTTGCAGGATCAGTACTGCCTCATGTGTTCCTAGATTTTTCTGGAATCCAAACAGGTCTTCACCAAGATCAGCTTCTCCTATTCTTCTGTAAGTGATTTGCATCAGTATTTTGCAACCATGACTTATGAAACCAATAGCTCAGTAATATTCAGACCAGTTAGCGACTCCTTTCTTTGGAATTGGAATTACTACAGTCTCCTTGAAACCTGAGGGTAGATCTCTGTCTCATTCATCTTTCACAGCATGTGGAATAGTTTTGTCATTTGGCTCTTCCAAGGATATCAGTAGTTCTGAGGGAAAACTGTCTACTTCAGGGGCACTGTTTTGACTTAATATCTTTCAGTGTATATATTGGCAAGAGTCCTAAGCGTCCTGTTACATCACTCATCTCAGCCTCAACAATAACCAGTCTGAGTGTCTTCAATAATCAAATTTCTGTTTCTTATACTCTTTTCTATCTCTTGAATAAATTTTAAGTCATGGTCTCCTCTGCACCTTCAGTCTATCAGTGTACATTCATATTTGTTCTCCTGCAGCCTCTTGGTAAGTACATTTTTTTATCTATCCAATTATATTATATTTTCAAATATATTTTTCGGTATTCTTTCTTGTCCCATTCTTATGAAGTGTCTAAACCATAAAATATGCATTCTATTTCATTCATTGTACCACCTTGCTTGTGTGTTACTTTCAGCACATACTCATTTATTCTATGTTCCACATGAGAGATCCTTGATGCTCATCTCAGAAAGTCCATTTCTACATCTTTAATCTTCTTGTAGTTCTTCACCAGGTAATTGGCTCCATAATACCTTTACATATATGAAGTTTTGTTTTGAAACCAATTTTTGTGTATTATAAAAGGGAAATAAATTTTGATATTGCTCTCCTTTCAAGCTCAATCTACTTTTCAAGTCATCCTCACATGATTTGTCTTTACTAATTATACTCCCTAAGTATTTGTAAGTTTCTCAATTACCAGTTGTTACATTGTCTGCTATTTCAAGATCTACCAACTGCATTCCCATGATTAAGTATTGTGTCAACTTGATGTTCAACTTCAGTCCCCATTTGCTACATTCTTTTATTAATTTTCTCACTATATGTGAGATGTCTTCATTAATCACAACCATCACCTAGTTGTCTGTGAATAAAATTGCATATAAACTTTGGTCTTCTAACTGAATTCCCATTTTACTGCATTTTTTTTCTCCAGTTCTACTAGGCAACAGTATAGCTTGGTTGGTGGTATGTCATACGCTTTTTTGAGATCTATTAACACTAAATGGGTTTCCAAATTTTAATCAGATGTTTTTTCTATGAACTGGCACAGGGAGAATATACTGTAAATACACAATCAGGCAGTTCTAAACTCACTCTGTTCTTCAATGTCTACAATTTCTGCACTGATTTAGTTTCTCAAAATCTGGTCATACAACCTTTCTATCAAGTTTGTTACACTGATGCCTCATAATTATTACCCATCCTGTCTGTCTGCCCTCCCTTTTTTATTTAATGGAATTTATTACAGAAATATTAAAATCCACTGGTAGCTCTTCACTCTAATCAGTTGATTAAAGAAATATGCCGGCATTTTCCATAAAATACTTGGTCCGTAATTCACTGGCTCAAGTGCTGGAACATCATCTGGTCCAGTGAATTTATTATGTTTCATCCATTTTAAAGTCCATTCTACTTCATTCTGTGTCACTGGTTCCACATTTACACTATCTGCATCTTTCAGCTGATACACTGCCTGTATGTACTCATATCTGTTCATACTGTGTATCTTTTTGTAAGGCTACCCCCATTACTGAATACTAATTACTGGATGGATGGACTGATGGGGTTAAAGGGGCCAAGCCCTGAGATCATTGATCCCTTAATCTTGTGTGTGTCAAGCCAGGAACAGTCCCCTGAGAGGAGGACACAAAGGACAAATCCAAATGGATTTTACTGCATCTGAGAATCAAGGAAACCAAGAAATAGAAGCAATTAGAGGGGTAAAAGGGTAAAGGTGGGAGAGCTGTCCCACGGAGAAAGTAGTTGGTAGCCCCCAGTACATGTTACGCGACTGCAGGCACACCCTCCATTGCTGCAAGATAATTAGATACACAGACAAGAGAAGCTCTCAGGAAAGAGAACAATGATGACAAGTCTATCAACCGATGACAGATGTAAAAGAATAAGAGGAATTGAAAAGTTGGGAAGGGAAGGGTTCAGGCTAGGGCACCCAGATGGGGCAGCCATGGGACCCCTCGGGTTGGAGCAGGTGATGGGGTACCCCCCAATCCCTCTACATGGCCGACGAGGCTAAATGCTTTACAGCACAGAAAGGAGTAAAACTCACTTTCACATGTAAAATGTAAAACAAATTCAGTCCCTTTGGCATCATTCACTAGCACCAGAGGTAGCATGACAACAAGTTTAAGATTTCACCATAAGGCAGCCAAATTAGACACCACAGTGAGATGGGCAGCACACTGACAGTGGGGCGGATCCTCACATCAGAGGATATGGCCACGGATTGACCAAGTGTGACTGATGTGAGGCTGACAAGACAGTAGATTCCCTGTGAGAGGTGCGAAGGGAGGACTGAAACAGTCTGGTCTCGTTCATAGTTTATTTAGAGAAACTGGGTCACATCAATTCAAATTCCAAGTCTCTGACAATTGTCTGTGTAGAGTCGGCCAAAGCTCCAGTTCCAATCATTCCCTGGGATCCCGATGTGTCCAGGGGTCCATACAAAGACGAATGACCTTCCAATGTGGTGGAGGTCATACAGGAGATACTGGGTAGTCACACCCGATGGATGTGAAGCACTAGTCGACAGCCTGAAGACTACTTGAGAAGCCATTGCCGATTAAGAATGACTCACCAATGCAATAACGAAGGTGACTGCGGGCCCCAGAGATGGCTAACAATTCTGCTGTGAATGCACTGCATGTATTTGGCAGGGAGTATAGTTCAGTGCATCTGGGATGCGTGTAGGCAAAACTTGTTCACCCGTCATCTGTAGAGTTGTCAGTGTATACCATATCCAAGCACAGAAATGCGCTGAGAACATCTGGGAAGAGGCAGTGAAAAACCACAGGGTTTATTGAGTCTTTCAGCATGAAGGAGAGGTCAAGAAAGATCCGACGATGTGGTACACACCATTAGAGTGCACGTGATTTCTCCTTGATGAGAGGCAACAGTAGAGCAAGTTAGGTTCAGAGCAGACACTCACAATGTGAAATGCAATCATGACTCCAGACCTTGGCCTCTACTGTGGGAGGTAGAGCTCCCTACCAGGAAAACGGACATGTTAGTTTGGATGCACAGAGTAGCACTGAAGGTGTATTGCACAGCTCAGCAACAGTATGGAGGTTTTGCTTTGCTTTGTTTTGTTTTAGGGCACAAAAACAACTGAGGTCATATGCACCCATGCCATAACTTTAGAACACTAAAACAAAAAAGAAGTTAAAAGCGACTACACATTAAGCCCACCTGACGGAAGAAAAGAACTATGAACATGAACTTCCTCTTGGATAAAGGTCCATAAAATACGCTGTAGAGACAATGGAGGTCCCAAACTAAAGATTAAATTTCCTTTGCCACACTGCCACGATGGACAAAAAGTAAAATGCCATCAACAGTCTGTACCTTATTCGCTAGAACAGTTGATAGCTCAGATGGCAAACATACACTAGAACATAAGGAGGTTATAAAAAGGGCATTCAGATAGGAACTAGCGAACAGTCAAAGGTAGACGACAATGAGCACATGGGGTGGAGGATCACCTCCTAACAAATGACAATGGCAAAAACAACAGTGCCCAATAAGCAACCTAGCTAAAATTATCTCCTCACAGTGAGAGGGCCGAGAGGAAGTTGGCCGAGTCATTGGGAAAGGTTTAATTCCCCAGAGCTTGTTTTATTGAAGAGAAGACCAGTAGTGATGCCAAAATGAGACCACCTGCCAACAGATGGCAATATGGAGATCACTGTAAAAAATGGGAAAGTTAGCAGGTCAAGGTAGGAGGTCTGCAGCCTTGGCAGCCGCATCGGTAGCCTCATTACCCATCAGACAGAAGTGAACAGGAACCCACATAAACATCACAGCGGCCTCCTCAAGGGTGAGAAAGTGGAAGCTCTCTTGGATCACTGTACTAAAGGATAGATGGTGTACAGCACACAGAGGCTCTGAAAGTGACTAAGAGAATCAGAGCACATGACATAATTAAAAAGCCTGTGTCACTGGATGTACCGTGTGGCCTGACACAGGGAAAAAAGCTCTGCTCTAAATATTGAGCAGTGTTCTGGAAGCCGATACCAAAAATTCTTAGTGGAAATGACGAAGGCACATCCAACAACACGGTCAGTCTTTGAGCCTTCGGTGTACACGAAGGTATTATCACTAAATCAAGTGTGAAGGTTGAGAAACTTATAGCAATGGATTGAATCTGGAGTAGTTTCCTTAGAAAGCGAATGAAGTCCATGATGAACATGGGCCACAGCACAAAGCCAAGGTGGCGAAGGATTCCCACCCATCGGGAATGTGGCAGGTAGCCTTAAGTTAAGCTGCCAGAGCAACAGCCAAAACCAAACTCTGGGAGATTACAGAGAAGGACAAGTCCCATACGACAGTCAAGTAAGTCATCGAACAAAGAGGCACAGTGTGGGTGGCCGGGTATGGCACACAAATGGCATGTTGTACCCACTGAGAATGACATCACTCCGGTACGACTGGTAGTTCGGCAGTTTATGCATAAAGACTCAACTGGGATAGTGTAAAAGGCACCAGTGGCCAACCCGATTCCACGATGGTGGATTGTATTGAGACAGCATGCGATGGACATATGGACAGGCAGACACATAAACGAAATACCCACAGTCTGGTTTTGAATTGACAAGGGATTGTTACAATGCTTGGGACACGTAGGGTATTGAGGGACCGGGTACAGGGGGCAGCCGGATAAGACATATGGGAGGACTAAGAAAGTTTTCTATGAAGCATGAGCCCCAGAAATTTCATAATTCCAGCAAACAGAAGAGTAACAGGCCCAAGATATAAAGACAGTGGAAAAAAGCCATTCTGCGCCCATAAATTCATACAAACAGTTTTGTACTTCAAAAAGTGAAAACCACTGTCAACGTTTCACGAGTAAAGATGATCGAGACATCGCTGAAGGCGCTGTTCAAGTAGACAAGTCCATCGAGAACTGCAATAGATCACAAAGTCGATGAAGAAAAGGGAGCCGCACAGGCCCAGTGGGTGAGAGGCCGTAATAGGGTTAATGGCTACAGCAAAGAGAACACTCAGGAAAGACCCCCTGACACACTGGGTTTTTTTGGGTAAATGTGTCCGATGAAGTCGAACCCACACATACCTTGAAAACTCTGCCTTTTAAAAATTCCTGAAGGAAACAGGCAGGTGGCCTCAGATGCCCCACGTGTATACATTACAAAGGATACCAGTCCTTTCTCCAACTCAAAAACCAGTTCAGTATTTCTGCAGAAAACGGTTCATAACATGTTTTTGAATGTCCATCCTTGTGATTGGAAGTTTGAGAGACTTCGACTGTTCATTTATGTAATAAAATGGAACACCTACAGCTGTCCCTATGATTTCATTTATTATGTGGTACCAGTTACGGTGCTTCAGTGCACATCTTCAGGCTTTAACTGGCACTGAGCTGGTTAACACAATCTGCATACATGATTCATCAGACTACGTGTAACAACAATGTTGTCTCTCCAACCATCAACTACCATCTCCATACCTGGTTGGAGAGACAACACTGCTGCTACAGGTAGCCTGCAAAACCCAGTTATAGATGGTGGCCACTGATGAACTGTGTATATGGGTTGTGTTAACCTGTCAGAGTCAGCTAAGGCCTGAACATAGTGCATTGAAGCATTGAAACTGGTAGCCATTATAATAAATGACATCCTAAGGACAGCTGTAAGTGTTCCATTTTATTATGTTCAAAACATGGGTTGACAAAGTGATGAGTTGGTCAACTGCAGAATGGTGCGATCGAAATCCACACTGTGCAGTGGTTAGTAGATTGCAAGAGTCGAGCTATGATATCAACTGGCCACGAGTCACATTTTCCATCAACTTGCAAACACCGCTAGTGACAGAAATGTGGCAGTAGCTAGAAGGAAGATGTTTGTCCCTACTGGACTTAGGTATGGGTATAACAGTGGTTTCATGCCAGCACCTGTGAAACACGCCATCTGCCAATATGAAATTGTATGTATGATGGAGAAACTGCTTTCCTGCAACAGAAAGCAGAAAGGTGCTGCAACATTTGAATGTTAACATTATCCAGCCCTCGGGCAGAAGATCAGGATGAAGATAGTATGATCCACCTCCCTCATAGTAAAGGCAGCATCACAGCATTCACGATTCTGCGAGGACAAGGGTATGGTACAAGCCACTTCCACTCGTTTTCGATTGAGGAAAACAGTGAGATAGTGGTTGGAGCTCAAAATCTCCACAAAATGGCAGCCTAAGGTACTGGAGATAGCAATAGTGTCTACAATGACATCATCTGCTACAGTCAGGCCCAAAATTGGGGAATGGGCCTTCATCCCAGAAAGCTGTTGGAGGTTGCCCCACATGACAGAAGAGGAACTGAAATTGTTCAAAGAACTAGTAAATGAAGTTCAGCTAGCTTTTTTGCTATTCTCAGGAATGTGATGACACTGTGCATGCAACTGTTTATAATGAATACAGTTCACCAATCATAGGATGATGGTTAAAAATGCAGAGAGCACGTCTCCATGCATGAATCACATCACGGCACGCCTCACACCACCGAGGGACTGGGACACGGCTCGGTAAAGATGTAGTGTGAGGTAAGGAATGTTCCATGGTGGTAAGGATAATGTTTGTCTGGTTGTCATAGCTGAAGAAATGTTGTTTGTCAAAGATCACCAGGAAGGAGTAAAGCCTCCATCTGGCCTTAGAAAGCTGCCAATTGGGTTTGTGGGGCAGGAGTCAGCATAGTGATAGCACACAACAAATGGTTGCTCGAGTATGTACCAGGGTGTATATGGGGACAAGGGAAAAAAATATCCTGGGTTTTTCCCGGTTAAAAGTACACTTTCTCCTGGGTGAAAATACACTTTTTCCCTGTTTAATTGACAGTAAACTTTCCCTCGGAACTGTAAAACTTATAAATCTTTGAATGGGTTAGGTTTTACAGACTGGCGTAGAACTTCCGGGTGCTTTAGAAAACAAACACACAGCGCACACACGTTTTGGGATAAGCTTCTATGTGTAGCAACTTGTACGCTGCCTATTTTCGTATTACGAAAGTATGTATTCGAGTTCCACCAATCACAGCACTTTAGTGAAATCAAGGTTGCGATGCTTTGAAGCCAGTCATAGTTCATATCACGTGATCTCGCCAGGCGATGACAGCAGATCTTCAGAGAACAGGGCATGTGACGTCAGCCAATAGCAACATCACTATTATGAAGCGTTAACACAAATAGGAAAAATTAATGGTTTAAATTAATGTACATAGTATAGCTACAAGAAAAGCTAAGCTTTCACATATAGTATTTGTCTCCTTTGTGCGTGTGACACTTTAAAATACATCACGCAAATGTGATAGTAAAATTTTAAATAATGACGTAAATGTCTGGTCTCTGAACTGTTAAGCTTTAAACGAGAGCCAAACACACTGTGATTTAAGAAATTCAAAGGACATTCTCGTACATAACATAATTCACCTTGCATAAAATTAAATTAACTTTGAAAGTAACGCTTTTCAAACCACCATTCACAATACTTTCTCGTGAGCTATTAGAATTCGTTTCACCAATTAACAGACAACACCAGAAAACAGGTGTTACTGCCCATGCGCAACAGTGATGACGTAGGAAGCTTGTATGTTTATAGCATTTACAGATCTTGCATAGCATTAAGAAATCTTACATTGCATCATAAACGAAACAGGACCTCACATGATACTGCGAAAACATCAGAATTTCATAAATAATACTAAACTACATAATTTGGCTTAAAGTGTGCCCAGATTCACAAAGATGTAGGCCTCAACCTGATATAAAGTTTTCGGGATGCAAATTTTCTTGGAGTACCGGCACTGTATTATCTCACGTTTGGTTCTTTATTATGGCGTAATGCCATACATGCCGGATGATGAAAACGTGCATTAGAAATTTAGGGAATAGTTGAAACTAGCCAATGGTGTGGAATGAAATACTTCGTTTCAAATAATTTACTGCCTCTGCGAAAAAGACAAATAAAAGGCAAATTTCTTTAGCAGATCGAAAAAAATAACTTCATTGTTCTGCAAGGCAATTAATGCTTGACTGCCAAAAAAAAGTAAATAAAATAAAATCAGAAACTGAAACTAATAACATATTTTAGCCTTCTGTAATTATGTGAATTATTTTAATTCACTTGATAGCTCCCGGCCACAGAATTATATTTTGTTTTCATTTAACATTAAAGCTCTAAATAAAAGTAAATAGCAAAATCACTAAAAGTGGAGACTATTCACCCTTCCCACTACAACTCAGACCGCTCTGCTCTTGTGCGAATCTAGCAGCTTGGGCACGCCAGCAAAATTTCTCCGGGTAGCATTTGGCTGCTTGTTGGTATTGCTGATACAGCTCGCACTCCTAAAAGTAGACAGATGCAGTAGAAGGTGCTAATCATACGCGACTCAACAGTGCACGGGCATGAGCCCACTAACAACTCTTCAAACAAACCTCATGCGAAAAGTTGTAACGTCACGTTGATCGGAAGCAGTTTGTTATGATGATGAACTGCATAGTCTTCGTCCTATAGCCTTTGACACGTTTCGCTGTTGGCAGACGCTAGTGTGTGCACTGTGTTTTGTTGTTGTAAATGGCGTATTTCCTTTGCAACTTCAGTTTTATTTTAATTTTTTTGTCTCGTTTATGTTTTACAGCAGCAGTATTGTTCTGCAGTAGCGGGATACAGTATAATTCTTTGTCACAGTATCAGTTCTTACCAGTCAAAACTACAAAAATTTAACTGAAAAATAAAACAAAGAAAAATTGCTGGAATTCTAAAAAATTTCCGGGTTTTTCCCAATTTTCTCCTGGATGAAAAAAGTCCTGGGTTTTTCCTGCATTTTCCAGTTGTCCCGGGGTGTATACACCCTGAGAATAGACCACTCGAGATGAAGGGCAAGCTGGGCAGTGCAGAATGGGAGGTCCAAATGGGAATAGGTGTTCATGGAGTCAGAAAGGAACATGGGTGTTTCAGTGTTAAAGCATATGAGGTCAAGTTGATGTAGAAGGTTAGTTAAGAGGGCACCTCTGGACAGATTCTGGAAGAACCCCAAAGGGGTTGGTGTCACCAAGCAACAAAAAGGGGTGAGGGAGTTGACCAATAAGCTGAGGGAAGTCTGCCCTGATGACACTGAATGACAGGGATGTAGACATTTCAAAGAGAAAAGTAGTAGTGGTGGTGGTGGTGGTGGTGGTGGTGGCGGCGGCGGCGACGGCGGTGTTTGGTTTGTGGGGTGCTCAACTGTGTGGTTATCAGTGCACATACAAATTCCCAAAATTCTCACTGTCCAGTCTCATCACTTCCCCAAATGATCATAAAATAATGACAACAACACAACACCCAGTCCCCAGGCAGAGAAAATCTACAACCTAACTGGGAATCCAGAGGCAGCAATGCTAGGCACTAAGTTAAGAGCTGCAGATGCAAAGAGAAAGTTGGACCGAGGAAGGAAAATGTGTCCTGCAACAGCTTGCAGCCGAGTGTTCAGTGAGATAGTCTGGCTATGAACGTCATTCCAGATGAGCAGCATGACTCCTCAGTGAAATTGAATGCTGTCATCGGGTGAGGGGAGAGACAAAGCAGAACAGGAGGAAATGTGAGAGATCGAAGAGGTCACGAGGAGGCAATTTTGTTTCTTAGAGATCGAAAACAAGTGGATGCTGCGATTTCAAGAGCAGGTGTAATTGTTCCTTGTTGGATCTAATGCCGCGAACATGCCATTGGAGGAGTCATGACAGGGAAAGAAGAGGGAACAAATGAGGGGTTGTCACCTCAGTAGCTGCCGAGTGGCAGCCTTCGAAGACCCTCTGCTACAGAGGCTGGTGGATGCTATTCCATGAGATCCATAGAGGCTTTAGCATTCTCTCTAGGTTAGCTTGCGGATTCCAGGGCAGAAAAACAATAAGTGGTAGCGGTGTGCACTGGCGAAATGGAAGTTGGCCAGGTGAGGATACCACATGGCAACACCTTCTTTGTTTAATGAAGACTCAGGTTGTTGGCTGGAGGGATGTAAGAAGTCTTGGTGGAAGTGTTCCTTTTGTCCAGTCTGCCAATTGTGAAGCAGGTGGTTTTGCCACTGGGGTGAAGATTTGGTAGCTTGTTGCGCAGCTGGAGGAGGAGGAGGAGGAGGAGGAGGAGGAGGAAGAGGAGGAGGTGATGTGGATGCTACCATGATAGTGGGCGATTTTACAACTGTAGTGCTGAATTTAAGGTCGCAAGTCTGCGTGGCCATGTCCTCCATTGATCAAGGCATAGCAAGAACGGTACTCTAAGTGCCAGACAGTAAATGTAGAGCTTTTGACTAGCCAACAACTTGCAAGCGATAAGGTAATGTACTTTTACCTTCACCCGGATCTCTTGGATGGCCCACTCACTGAGAAACACAGGACATTCTCGCGATGAGACTACATGGTCACCAGTACAGTTGTAAATGGTTCATGTTGCTTGCAACTAATGAGTTCATTTCTTGAATCTGTAGCCATTTCTTTCAAAATCTGTGAAGTCTTTGTACGACCACAACCAATCTTTTTTTTGTGATTTCTGAACCAGAAAACATATTCTTACAGAGAGCATCAGCATGATCAGCAGCAGTTAACAGGATATTTTGTTAAATTAAAAGTGAAGTGAATAAACATTCTGCTCTTATTATGTCACGGTCAGCTCCGGGACTAGTAAAAAGTGAATCAATTTTCCTACTGCTATTCTTCATTTTCATATTGGAGACGTGTTTAACAGATTTAATATGATTTATTAATTTAGTTCTTCCTCCATAAGCAATGTTTATATCACACGAACACATGGAACAGAATGTGAATGTTTCACCTTTCTGCGATTGCATAATACACGAAAATTCAGCAGAATATGCATCCCTGAAAGACTGATGATATTGTTCCTTACTTGAACTCACCACGAAAACATTAAATTGCACAAAAACTCATCACACAATTGCATGAATACCAGAATCACAGCAAACACCGTATAAAAGTAAGCATAAACAAAACTTTCCCATTAACATGCACTCGAAGCACAAAGAATATGCAGCAATAACCTGTGAGATGTGATTAAAGATAGAATGTGTGATTGACTTTCACCAGTGGTGTTTCGAACACACAGAGTTAATGACAAAAGCGCAGCAATATTCTGCGAGAAGGGATTATTGATAATATTATCAGTCGACTTTCAGTTGAATTTCAAACTTCACATTTCAGAATAGCAACTATTATTACAAGTCAAAACTGAATGTGATATGAATGCAGATGGCGGGAACAAGCGTGGAAGTTGAAAATTAGGAAAAAAACAATGTTCATCCGGAAAACTGGAAGACTACCCCAAAATCCAGAAATCTTCTGGGAAAACGAGAAAACTTGGCTGGTATGCAGTTGATACAGTGGGGAGAAAGAAGTGAGAAATTGCCCTTGTGAACATTCCTACCACAAATAACACATTTGGCCATGTTTTTACAGGACATGCAAGTGTAGTTGTAACATAGACACTGGTAGCAATGCATCATGCTTGGAATGTACAGTCAGACCATGATGACTTCATAGCCTGCTTTGATCTTTGATGGAAGCACTACTCTATCAAACATGAGAAAAAGAGTGCGTGCAGGCACTAAGGTTACATCAATCTTTTTCATTACCTGATGGGCTGCAGTGACACCCTGATTAGAGGGGTAAGTTTGGATTTCTTCCACAGTCAGACCATCAAGCAGCTGAACGTAAATAACACCACGCTAAGAATTCAGCGTTCGATGGGTCTCAACACGAACAGGATAGCAGTGGAGGAGAGAAGCTGCAAACAGCTGTTGGGTTTATCACAATTGGTCTCCAAAAGCTAAGTTCCATTACATAAATGAGAGCAGGATTTCACAGGGTCTGCAACTGCATCATCTTTCTGAATAATAAACAGATTAACAGTAGCGAAGAACTGAGGTCGAGCCGGGAGATTTATTGGAGCTTTACCCTCATTCTACTTACATTTACATTTATTAGACGTAGACTGAGATGGTAATTGGGTCATTTTGAGAACACCCTCATGATTGCCAGCATCTCCGATGGTGCGCTCCTTCCAACTGGGGTTCCCTTAGAAGGAAGCTCACCTGCCACAGGTGATTGTTCAGACCAGGTCACACCTCCTGAATTTGGGCGCTAATGACCATAGAAGTTTTGCGCCACAAAAAAAAAAAAAAAAAAAAAAAAAAAAAAAAAAAAAAAAAAAAAAAAAAAAAAAAAAAATTACCTCCTGAATTGCTGGCAGGGAGACCAATTGGCAGTTTGGGAAGGTAACTGTTCAGCCAATCACCCCTCCCTGGGCCTGGCCTGTATCAGGGAGTCCGTGCGAACCCTACCTATCAACCCAGGTCTGGGAATTACAAACTACCCAGTCACCTGTTAGTGTCAAATGCATCAGTTGACCTTCACGAATGCACAGGGAGGAAGAAGAAACAGAGGAACCTCAAATGCTTAAGCGGAGGAAGGGTAGGAGATGGAGAGTGAAGAAAGAAAGAAAGAACTGATGAGGGGCTGTTCCCATGTAAAGCATTTAAAACTTCATAACACATTCCAAAAATATCCGAGACATGATACCCAAGGGAGGGAGAAAAGAACAGCAGAAGGACAGACATGCAGCACAAAAAGGGAAGAGGTGTTGCAAAGACACTGAGACCCCATGGTAGCCAAGCACAGAACTCACCAAAGAGTGGCAAGCCCTCTGGAGGGTGATCTGTAGGAGAGGGACACAAACCTCAGTGAGTAGATTGTTCACAGGGATGGTCTAAAAGGCACCTGCCAGAAGTTGGACCTCAATTGTGTATCAGGTCCTGCATCCACAATGCTGAAGGATCAGAGATTTTTAGACTCTCAAAGTGTAAAGTTGTCTGGAACCCAGCTGGTGTCACTGAGACAGCAAAGAATATTAACATGTGTCCAGCAGACTCACTCAAACTGGTGAAGATGGGCAAGCCACGTCAACCAAGCATCAAAGACCAATCCCAAAAATGATGAGACCACACAACACTGAGCCTTTGGTCATCAAGGAAGAGTTCTAGTTGGCGACAGGCAGTACAGTGGCAACTGAAATCCACGACATGTTTTTGTGGTGAGAAACCAGAGGCTATGGGCGAATCCTGAAGCCAGCATCTAGAAACACTCACAGTTGAGGAGCAATAGTAGATTAAAGAGTCCTCACTATGCAAGGAGGTTGACACTGTAGACTCCATAGCTACAGCTAGACCATTGATAGCCTCTGGAAGAAGGGGCATACTCAGTACACAGCCCTGTGGGGCCCTATTCTCAAATGCAAGGAGAGTACTGTGGGAAGCACTAACTTGAACCCAGAAAGTACTCTGACAAGAAGTTCCAAACAAAAATAGGGACCTCGCTCTGGAGACCACACTCATAGAGGGTAACAGGGTGTGGTGACACCATGAGATGTCCGAATCCCTATAAAAATCGAAAAATACAATGATATGATGTTGAGGCTGGGCGAAGACTGACCGAACAGCAGACTCCAGGCAGACAAAATGTCAGAACTGGAACAGCCTTGGCAAAAACTGCCCTGGGAGGAAGCCAAAAGACTTTGAGACATGGGTGCCAACATAGCCATCGGCTCACCCGTATGTTTGAGGAACTTGTGGAGAACACTTGTGTGGCCAATTGTGTGGTAGCTGTCCATCTCAAGGGGGTGTTCACCCAAGTTTCAGTATTGGGACGATCACGATTTTTGCCATTGAGACAGGAACTCGCCCTCCCTCCAGATATAGTTGAAAATGGCAAGAACGTGACACTGGCAATCCACTGATAAGTGATAAGTGTCTGAGAATTTGGCTGTGGAAGCAGTCTAGCCTGGAGCCATGCCAGAGCAAAGGGCTAGGCCACTATAGAATTTCCACTCACTGTACGGAGAATTATAAAGTTCCAGGTGAACTGTAGTAAATGGTAAAGGAAGTCACTCTACCCACTGTTTGAGGCGACAAATGCAGGCTAATAATTCTCTGATGCAGATGCTCAGGTATAATTAAAAGCAAAAAGTTTCAGTGTAAACATCGCCATTCACAGAGATAGCAGGTTCACCCGCGAGGCACTGCTGTCCATACGGGTGTCGAATCTTTGCCCAAACCTGCAAAGGATGGGTATGTGGTTCACTGGTAGCAACTTATGACTCCCAGCATTCTTGTTTCTGCCATTTTAAGAGGTGCTGGACTTGGGCACAGAGCCATTTAATGGCAATGAGGTGTTCCATTCACAGGTGTCACTTATGGCACTTGAGAGCCTGTCTGTGACCTCTAATGGCCATGGTGATTTCAAGGGTCCACCAGGGTAATGTCTTCTGACAACAGTATCCCAAGGAAGAGCAGATCACTGCATCAGCTGATACCTCAATGTGGTGAGGTGTGAAGAGTGATGGCAGAAGTAAAAACATCTGAATCAGCATTGGAAAGAGCCCATCTGGGTAGTTATCCAGGCAAGTGAGGCAAAATGATCACTGTTGCACAGGTATTGGGGTTTACAATGAATGGATGGGAGAAGACCCAGGCTGCAAATGGAAAGATCAATGGCTGAATAAGACCAACAGGCCATACTGAAGTCTGTGGAAACACCAGTATTCAAGAGGCAATGATCAAACTATGTGAGCACGTTTTCGACAGCTTTACTGTGGTAGATACAGACCACAGAGGGTTGCAACCATTGAACTCACCCAATATAGGAAGGGGGGCGGGGATGAGAAAAAAGTGCAGACAACATGTTCTAGGGCTCTTCTTCATTGGGAGGGGAAGAGATGTCACAGAAGGTAAATTTCAGGGATTCTTCACACAAACTGCCATAGCCTCCAAATTTGGGCTGAATGGCATGTGTTTGCTGTAGATCGAATCTAGACCATACATGCAAACACCACCCTACAGACTTTCTTGAAATAGCCCTGACAGTCACATTCTAGGACAGTGGCCCGAATTGTTAGGAAACAAATTTCCTAGAGCATGAAGCAAAAAATACTTTAAATGTACAAAAGGCAATGTAGTGTTATCAAGTGGCGGGGGAAAAAAAATTCCTCTGGTTCCACTGGAAGATCACACTGTAAGTATCCTGTGGGGATGTGCAGAGACAGGATACTCATGCCTCCCTTGAGGCTGCCTGCTGCCACAGGTTGTGAAGATATACCATCAATACCAATACCCATTTGTTCCAAATCAGCATGCATGGGGGGGGGGGGGGGGGGGGAGATCCGGGACCATAGGGGCCACAAAGAATGCTGCTTCGGATACAGAAGCATTAGGAGCCACCAAAATCTCCCTGTTTTTGGAGGACTCTTCTTGTCCTTGTTCTTAGACAATTTAGACTTATGTCAGGGCTTGTCCGCTTCAGATTCTGGGACAAAGGAGGAACATGAAATACTGCAACCAGCAAAGTGTCGCTCCTACAGCCACAGGCTGGTGTCCAGTTGCAGGTCAGCAGTTTCCTAGGAAGGCAATCTCTGAGGGACCCCTTCCTGGTGAGGGGTGCCAGAGGAGGGGTTTGCTTCTCTGACTAGGGGTTAGGGACTGATGTTCTCAGTCGCTTCCAAAGGGGTTGTGGGAGAAGCAATAGGAGCATGACACACAAGCACTAGGGGACCAGATGTAGACGAGCAGCCACAAGGGCCAGACATAGGAGACCCAGATGGCAATGGCACCGTCACTAAATAGGATGAAGGTGTCGTAGCAGTACCATACAGCTCTGCCACACATGTAGGATTTCGGTGATCATATTTCCTCTTGGCTTATGTGAGGTGATCAAGAGTCTTGTATTCCTGGATTTTCTTTTCTCATTTGGAAATGTTGTAGTCTGGTGAACAGTTGACACAGATGGAGAGAGGGGCACGAGGGGTGTTCATGCACAACTGCTGGCCACAGTCTATACAATTACGGCTGGTGTTGCAACCCAAGGTGTGTTCAAATCGCATGCATTTGTAGCACCATATGGGAAGAGGAATGTAAGGCTCGACATTACAGTGATACACCATCTCCTTTAGCTTCTTAGGCAACAAGCCACCTTTATAGGACAAGATGGAGGCTCCAGTACCCACTCTGCTGTCATTTGGTCCCCACTGGACACGAGGGCAAAATGCACACCTTGCTGCCCCCAAACTAGCAGCAACTTGTCATCAATCTGTCAAATGAGATTTTAATGGAAAATGATATGCTGTGCCATATGCCGACCTTTAGCAGTCGTTAAAGTGACTGGAATGTTGGCCAGCTTGTTGCAGTGGAGGTACTGTGACTGTGCAGGAGAGGCTATTTTAAGTGGAATGGAGCCATTTTTCACTTCCCCAATCCATCCTTGAGGTGTTCAATGAGGAACAATGACTTCAAAGTCAAGAAGGAATTCTCGTTCATCCAAGAACAAACCAAGTATTGGGTGGGAGTATCTCTCACCTTGTCTGAGCTCCATGTTCCTCCCATGTCATAGCCAGTGAAGGGAACAACCTTCTCCATATGTCTTGGCTTCAGACAAGACTGCTGAAACCAAGTGGTCACCAGTAGAAGAAAGTTTAATTCACTACATATGCAAATCTTCCACCATGGTACCACCCACTCTGAATGGGGGCTCTGCCCATGAGCACCACAGCAACTGTTTCCTGGCAGTGAACAGTTGGCTGGGGTCCCCATGGCCCAGCCATGGCAGGCACATACCGCTTTGCTTGCATTGGGAGTTTCCATCTCAGGCACTGACAGTGTGATCCCTTTGGGGGCTACCACCATGCGGGTATTTGACAATCCCCTCAACGGAATGGCTACCACAATGGGTTTTGGGTGTAAGTATTGTTGCAAGAAAGAAAGGTACGAAAGGTGGGCTATATGCTTTCTTGTATCACCCACACTTCTGTACAATTTAGAAAAGTAGCAGCAAATCAAGTCCAATAAGGAGAACATATAGTTAATAATGAAAAATTGTAGAAGGCTGGAAGGTAAAACTGGGTGTCCAAAACACACACGGGATCCAAGCACAATCGGCACCAAGAAGACCATCCAGCAGAAAGGTAGAGAGAAAAAAAGAATAGGAGATAAATGAAGAAACAGAAGTAGTGCTGCAAGGGCTGGGGCCTGTGGCGACCAAGCTCTTACTCACAAGAGATATGTGAGAGATACGCGTCCCTTGGAGGGACACTAATTATTGAAACATTAGCTGCTTCAACTATCTGCTCTAAGGTGTTCTATTATTTTCCAAGCATCTCTTACACTGATACCTCTCAGATACCTATTGATCTCTTTAGACTTTGTCCCACATTACATGCCTTGCTCTTGAAATTTCTTTTCTAACCTCTCTGTTGCATCTTGCATAGTACTTCTACCCTGACTATCCTCTGTGCTTAATCACTTCTTGTATAATAGTTTCTTCTCTTTCATCATTTCCTCACTACCCTTTGGCCCACCAGTCTGGATTCATATAACTCTTATCACTAAGGCAGGGCACCCAATTAAGTAGTGACTGATGGAAGTTATCTGGCTTTAATCAATGTTTTATATAGATGAAGCAAAGCTCCATCCATCTGGAGTTAGTTTTGCAGTAAAACTTTTACCTTTTGAGCAAAAAATTGAAAACCACCATTCTGGGTTTTGCATGCATTCTCCGTCATGCAATCTTTCTCAGTTTTGAGAAAACTATTAAAAAATGCAATGATTCTTTCACACTTTATAGTCTGATCTGCAGCTTGATAATGAAGTGGCTCTCTTTGATATTGCTTATAGTTCCTTTGATATTTCAAAACTAAGAAAGAACTGCAACATATTTCAAGAAGATTGCAGTGAAAAATGTGACCAGTGATCAGTTATGTTTGGTGCATTTTAGGTCACATTTCTGCATAAAAAACGAAAGTTAATATTTCAAAATTGCTTTTAACACACTGGAAGGAGAGCTATATCTCTTTCCAGTCCCAACTAAATAAGTGATATATTTTGATGTTTTGCCACAATAAGCTATGATACACCACAATTCACGCTATGGGCGTGTGCTATGCGCAGTTGCTGCTCATGTTTCTCTTTTGTTTGTGGTTTTTAAGGTCAGTTACACACACATTTTACATTAAAATTGTGTTAAAAGTTATTTTCATTCAAAAACTAGAGAACCCCAGATTAAGTGGCAAGAGTTAGCTATATACTATATTTATAAATTTTTTCTTGTTTGCATTACATTCACAAAACATTCAGTAACACTTTTTGTTCACATACTACATTAATGGCATATGTTCCAGCAAGCAATGAATTTGAAATGGGATTTTGCTACTGATATAACTGAAATATACTGTGTTCTGGATGTCACCAACTTGGAGTCACATTACTGCAAAAGGGTCCAAGTCTGCCACGAACTTGGTTGAAAGGAGGAGAAATGTGTCAGCAATAAGAAATAGAAGCAAAAGCTACTTATTTTGTAATTGAAACTGGTAAATTGCCATGTCAACATTAAGAGAAATGTAGGAGTTTCTCAACAGTTTGTCGTGCAGCTGACGTTCTGCAAATGCTCCACTCATGTGAATTCACATAGGAAACCCACCATAGGCCACACTCAAACACTGATGAAAATTTGCAGGGTGACAGAAGCATCAAGACAAAGGGACACCTATTTTAGCTTCGGTGCAGACACACTATAGTTTCTGAGAAAGTGATAATTTGAGTTTTGATGCTACTTTATGAGTTTTCTCACATGTTTTACAACCAAGTGAGGTGGTGGCATCTTAGTTGGTAGCACAGATTTGCATTTTTGGTCCCCATATTCAAATCCAATCATTTTTTTTTTGTTTACCTTTTGTTGCTGTGGAAGTATGTGACTTGAATACATTTTGTGACATCGTGATGTAGAATGGAATTATTGACAGAATAAACAAGCATTTGAGATCTTATTAAAAATAGATTTTATCACCAGAAATCTTATATAACCCTTTTAAAATTAATTAAAAATGAAAAGATATAAATTCTAATACTTCAGTTTCCTTATACAATGATCATGGAATGAAGGCTTTCATGACCAGATGACATAGCTGCTGGTAAACATTTTGGGAGTGAGGTCATGGTCCAAGGAACTCTTCTGTTCCTGATGTTTTACCAAGGCCTGCACTGGATATCCTCAGACGCGCTCCTCTTGCCAACTGACCAGTCTGATGTCTGAGAGTGAAATAAATACTGTAGGAAAGGGGGGCATGTTCAAAGTAACACATGATGAGCAGAGATAATCCTTGTCAGAGATAAAACTTAACTACTGAATGTCATCTTGTCAAAGATAAAAATGTCTAGCGATTCTGCAGAGCTGCTGTCCATATGTCGTTAGGGTTTCATTGCCTCCTTTTCCTATTAAAATTATCCTGATGCTTATAAATTTCAATGGCTTCTCTACATAGTCGTGGATAATAATTTGATATTGTAGATAAAATTTCTGTTTCAGAAAACTTCACTTTGTGGTTTCCTGACTGAAGAGCATGCTCTGCTATAGCCAATTTCTCAATTTTTCCTAGTTGGCAAAGACTTTTGTGCTCTTTTAGCCATGTATTTACACTCCTCTTGGTAGTTCCAATATCTTTCCTACAGTATTGATGTCTCTCTCAGATGTCAGATCGGTCAGTCGGCAAGACTCAGCAGAGGAGTGCCTCTGAGGATGTCCAGTGCCATCCTAGACGAAACATCAGGAACATAAGAGTTTCTTGGACCACGATCTCAAATCCCAAAAGGTTTACAAGCAGCTTATACACTGCATTGTCTGTCAATAAATCTGAATACCAACATGTTCATGTTCATTAAAATTAATTTCACTAAAGTGTATACCGTTCTGTTAACCCTATGACATGTATGTTTACAGGCAGGTGAAGAATTATGTTCACTGATTACGAAGTGCCCTATTGCCAAAGCACAGCATAGCGCAAGCAAATCACAAATGGCAGTGATAGAATTAAATTACATGCCATAAATGATCATTCACTGAAGGCTCCTACTTTCAAGAAAATGATTCAATATATGTGGTGATTTGGCACAAAATTATTGCCAGATCACAACATGTTTAGCAATGTTAACGAGCTTGCTTTTCCCAAGAAGATACACACTAAACAAATTTACCGCAGCGTATAAGCTTTCGCTCGTTGCATCTGATGCTCCTAATTTTTATTCTTTGAACGTTTTTGTGATAGATATTGTGATGGTGAATGCACAGGTTCTCTAAGTATGAAAGTAAGAATTGAAATACTTGAATTTACATATTTTTCATTTTCATTTACTGCTGTTGATATGAGATTATGTAAGATTTGTGATGATAAAATCCATTGTTAACAAGATTTGAAATGCTTTCTTCTTAATCAATAATTTCACAGTGTCAATATATATAAGAAACTTCGAGCATAATTTTCTCAGAAACTAATGGGTGTTGGCATTTACACCAAAATAACTGTCTCTGTTTTCAGCCTTCTTTCACCTTGTGAAGTTTTGACTGTCAGATAGCAATGTATGGTGGGTGCCCTTTCCAGCCTTCAGTTTTTTAAAAGAGTTTAACATGTATCCAGCTTTCCTTTCATTTTTCTGGGGACTCACTATCATTTGAAGAACTATGTCAGGCATGTCAGAGGCCATATGAGGACATAAGCAGCCTGAATATTTACCAAGTTCAACTCAATAATTCTGGAATGAAACAGCTGATCATCAGTACAAAGTATGGTATCAGCCGAACAGTGTTGGTAGCTTTGTCGGAAAGCATATAAACTCCTGCTATAATGGGATAAACATTTTAAAATTCCAGTCCGTAACCTTGCTTACTGGTTTTACATGCAGACGGATAATTTTTTATCAGCTGATGCATGGGAGTATCACTATAAGAGTGATGAGAGAGTATTTAAAGAAAACTGTTTTAGTAAAGCATTGTTAGCAGACACTCCTCCACTGCTGGAACCTAAACCTTTGCCAAATAAGGACTGTGTTTCCTTCTCACAAAACACATAAATGAAACTATATCCTCAAGGAAAATTAACTGATGAAAGGCATATGCTATACTTAACTATGGATTATCCAGTAGAAGAAAGTCTGTAGAATGTTCTTTTTGTATGTTAGTGGTGAATATCCAGTAGTTGGATGCATCAATAAATTGTGACATGAATAAAATTTATGTGATAGTTCAAGCTACTCATGTGGTTTGTAACTTTATATGGATTTAAGATGGTGTATACTCTATGTTGTCTGTGCAGCACAATGTAAATCACCCTACTAAGAACTCACATCAAAAACCAGAAAACCAACAGTGACCCACAAACTATGCTATGAAACAGAGTAATCCACTTTGTAATTTCTTTCACAGTCAAAGTGGAGTATTGTCTTTTCAGAACTAAGTATGTACACAGCTACATACCAAAAGGATCTGATATAATACTAGATCCAGCAAATCGGTAATCAGATTTACAAGCATGTTTTATAGCCAACCACCTTATGAAATTTTGTGTAGTTGTATATCTTAATTTTATTCCACAAACAAATTAAATGAACTCCAATTACTGCTTTTGTCTATGATGTTTCACTAGCAGTATTTTCTTATGCTTTATTTTTAGCTTCCATGTGCTATATTCAGCACTACTGAGATGGTACATGGCTATTTTTCCACTAGGCCAACAGAAATGAATATTTAACTCAGGATCATCTCTCATTTCCCTGGGTACAGAGACAATTCTACAACGAAATCAGAAAAATTTGTTGACTGTAAGCAGCACAGATGCAATGCACGGCAAAAAGTGATACATAATGCATTCATCTGGCAGCGTTGTGGCATGGCACGACTGAACAGTCACTACAGTTCAGTAGAGACTGCAACTGAATACATTCCAGTGCAGTGTAATTTGCAAGGACATTGCCCCATGCATTGAGTCATGTGATATAATTTGTTGGGTTTGGCATCAAATAGATCATTACACGAGCTAGTGCCGGGAGTGTGCCTGGTTTAGGTGTGGGAAACCATGAGTACTTAGAGGAGTAGGCTTTGTTTTTGAAGGGTAAAATGAGAACTTTAATAGTTTAGGTAAGAGGTTAGAGACGCTTTTCGATTAGACTCAGGTTATGTGGAATATGTGCATATTTGGAACCTAGAGGCTTTAGCAATAAGGTAGGTGGAACCAGTGGTAGCTCAGCACTGATGCTGTACAGTGTTGTTCAAGTGTCACAACAGAATTGAATGATCCAGATTTTCTGTCTTTACACTTTTCATGATTGACCAAAAGCAGCAATATGCTGAGGCACTACATGGATGCAAGGTGATTGACAGATGTGACACCAACTACACTGCTCTCGGTTCGCCAGGATACTGTGCACATAATAGCACTAAATCCACCACTGATGTCTATAAAAATTTGTTACTATGGGAGAATGTGACAGCAGAGTTTTGCGATGCTTTTCAAAGGCAAATTATTGGCAGGAAGGTAGCCCAAAAAATAATAGCTCAGGCTGAGACGTAAAATGTATTATGAGCACAGGAGGGCAACTGAAAAGCAACTGTTACAGGAATTTTGTCTCCTCCTCCACCACCTCTTTTTTCAATAACTGGATATATGCAATGTAAGCATTAAGTGGGAATGCTAGCAAGTTTATGCAAGTAGGATACCTTTCCTGAACCCAATTTCTTTCCCACAATGTGACATTATGTAGCTACTAGTCGATTCAAAATGTGAACTGAGGTGAAGAATGTCCAGATGCAGACAGACACTCAGCTGGAGCCAAGTGCTGGAACAATCAATAAGGAAGAGAGATGTAAACAGTGACAAAGATAAGCTGAACCAGGAATGGAAACATGTTATATACAGTTACCTCAGCAGAAGTAAGACTTTTGTGACACCATTCTGGGCATCAATACCCTGGGCCATCCTTTGAGAAGCCGCTCTGGCTAGACTGACTTCCTCATCATCAAAACGTGCTGCCGATTAAACCAGGCCCCAGCCATTTCCCTGTCCCACATGGTTCCGAGTCACACCAAAATGTCATGCTTTCCACAACTGTCAGCACATGGAAGCAGTATTCAACCACGGCCCTCCCAGGCAGTCAGTGTGCTCAGCCAGCTGTGCAATAAGTGATACCCAGTGTCTGTCTGTGCCATCACTGTAACTCTGCCATCACCAAGCCATGAAGGAGGGACCTCTCCATATTTGCTAGCATGGGCAGCCAACACCACTCCAGCAGCCAACTCCTTGCAATAACTCGTCATTGCCAGAGTCCTCATTTGCAATTGCAAATTTATTTTATGTGTAATCTAGTCAGTTATTTCATATTTTAAAATTCTGAAAAAAATGTTTGTTGTTTTTGCTGAATTCGTCTGCCAGATTCCATAATGTTTCTAAAAATTTTCAGTTAAAGTTAACCCTAAAATTTAACTCTTAGGAGTGTGTCACTTCCGAGATTAATGCCATATTCAATATTTTCACGTTGAGGACCTCACTTACACATCAGTATCTCTTTAAATAGTATGTTGTGAGTAAAAGTCAACAATTAACAAAATTTGCATTTTTTAAAATTTTTTCTGTGTGCATAAAGTAGACCCCTCTTCTCCTATTGGTAGTACATGTTACTGAAAGCGTGTTGATACTGTTAAGAGTGAGCTAAAAGGTATTTTCAGGTTCTGGGCCCTACTTACATATCAATACGTCTTTAAAAACTATAGTGTTGATATAAGTCAACAACAAATAAAGGTTTTTGTAGGATGGGTAATGTGCATTATAGAAAGAGCATCGGAATTGCTGGTGTTAATATCTACTTCCTTACAGCAATAGTTTACAACGAATGTATTTTCACATCTTAAAACACTGGTTTTGATTTACAGTATCTTACTGTCATGCAGCTATGTAACACACATGGCTACTTGCCATGTAACTAATAGAATCTTGATATTCAGATAATTTGTAAAAGGAGTTGTTAATGATGTACATTTTCAATTCTCTTCTGAATTAGTTGGGATTCACGATTTCTTCCTTTGTTAGATGCGAGCTGGTTGAATAGCTTAGGTTCGTTTGAGCAGTTACCAGACAGCGCCAGACATCATCAGGCTGTACTGCGCATATGCAGCTACGATGACGTAGGCAGCCTGTGCTTGGTGCTTGCTCTGCTCATACGCTTTTCTGTGTGGAATTTCGTGTGTGGTGGGGCATCATGTGACCATGTGCAGCCCTGCAGTATGTTGTTGAGAGGACATACAGAGTTGTGCTTAGAGCAATTGTTTTATCATGTCCCATCCAGATAAAGGATGCAAATAAGGAAGCGGCTCTTGGCATAATATCATTTCAAAATTAGACTCCACAGCTCAAATTACCATAACATTTTGCAATGTGGTGACTGACAGTTTTTAATTCGTACTCTGCAATATTATTGTGTAGCATTACCAATCAGGTTCACATCCATACAGCACTGGAACAAGCTAGTAGGATGGAATACAAATTTCTTGGGCAAAAAAGTTTCTTGTGTAGCTTACACCAGAATAAGAGAGAATAAATTTCATGACTATTTCAAAATGTGTAAAAAAATTAACAAGATTGTCTGTGAGGCAAAGAAACTGTACAACTGACAGTTTATATTCTACTCTAGGAATAAATATAAATTCATGTGGGAAGTTAAAACAATAAAAAACGGTATGCTGCCAGTCTACGATTTAGCGTAGAATGGCATTCTATAAATTTAAGATGTAAACACAAACTAAGAAATAACTTCAGGCCTAAAGAAAGTACTAGACAAGTGCCTTGTGATCGAAAAACACTGTTTCACACAAGGCAGATTTCTAAAATTCTGCTACAGCTGTCAATATATTTGAAACAAAGTATTTAGTTTAAAACTACTGACCAAATTTGCCTACTTAGTCAGATTCAAGTCAATGTTTATGTATGTTCATATGTATATAGCATTAAGAGATCTTACAGTGACATAAAAGGAACAGGCCATCAGAGACTACTCCAGCAACATTGGAGTTTCATAAACCATACTAAAATGCTTCATTCCGCTCTAATTGCACATTTATATATCCTCTCCCCCCCCCCCCCCCCCCCCCCCCCCCCCATCTATAACTCAGCTTGCTCTGCGCATGCGCGAATCTGGCAGCTTGGGCGCGCTGGAAAAATTTTTCCGGGTAGCACTCTGGCTACTTGCTGCTACTGCTCATACGGCAAACAGTGATGCTTCAAGTAGCCAGAAGTGGGAGGAAGGCACTGCTCATACGTGAATTCAGCTCTGCGCATGCGCATGGCCCGCTGGCAACTGCTCAAATGAATCTCTTACTACCAGAGTACATGACACTCTTGTGAAACATGAATGAGGATGCAAAGTCCACATGGAAACTATTTGTGTCTCTTGTACTGTGACTGTGTATACCACAGTTCAGCTATAACTGACTTTTACAATCAACAAGGAAAATAAAGAGTTAATCTATTCTGAAGTGAGTGTAAGAATTCCAAGATACTTAAAGACTTGTGCAAAATGTGCATTACATAATATTCTTGCACATGGCGTGCAGTGTGCACTAGACACAAACAGACCTTTCACTGGCACAAGTCTGCAACCTGATGTTTTAAAAGAACAAAACTGGTCACGACACACTAAATATCATTATTGAAAATGTATATTAATACAGCTGTGGTGGTTTTCATCAATCATTAGCACTAGTGATCCATTAAATTTCTTCTAATATTTCACAAATACATCCATTCTGACAAACTTGTATTGCATGCTACTCAGCATTAACTCTAATGCTCAGTTATTTGTAATTATGCCCCAAAAACATGAAAATACACACTAATATTGCCAGTCAAGTTCGGAACTTTACAAGACCAAGATTATTTTCATATCAGTCTTTGTGAGATTGAGACTCAAATTTGTTAGCTGTGAACCACTTGTAAACCTGTTCAGCTGTCATCTGAACATTGTCTGCAAAAGTTGAATTTGGAACCATGGTGAGGTAGCGTATGATGCTGATAACATAATCAAACGTGGGTTTTTATAAAGACCTGATAGATGTTGTAAGTGACATTAAACAATAGAAAGATATATACCTTATGGGAGATTTTAATATGCACAGGCAAAAAATACTAAAAATAGTGAAGTCTTACATAAATATGGGGAGGCAATACAGAACAAAATCGCCCAAAAGTGGTTTGATTTTTGTGGAGCACATTCATTAAGATTGTAGAAGGACTACTTTCCTCACAAAGAAATAAACATATCTG
This sequence comes from Schistocerca serialis cubense, assembly GCF_023864345.2. Lineage (NCBI taxonomy): Eukaryota > Metazoa > Arthropoda > Insecta > Orthoptera > Acrididae > Schistocerca > Schistocerca serialis. The sequence goes on from NC_064644.1 coordinate 521,736,479, forward strand.
GATGCAACCTGCAAGTAATTTAAAATCTGTAATAGATTATACATTACACTTGAAAATTTGTAATCGAACACACAAGAAGTGCAGAATGTGGAATGACTATTTTGTAGTCAAAGCAAAAGGGCTAGTAAACTATAAGAAAATCAACACCTGTGGTAAGAATGAGGAGTACAGTAAAATAGCTGAAGCACAAAGATATAATTTGGAAAGCTTTATACAAGTTTCTGTGAAATTCCTATACAAGACAAGATTGGCCTGCAAATTAAGTAATACTAGGGACATCCATGAATCCATGGCAACAACATCTGCATTGAGATGAGAGTGCACTCGTAGTGCAGTATGAGAGACCTTAGCCCAGAGTTATGTGGCACGCAGCAGGACACAAGGCATGCTTCTGGTTAGCTTGCAACTTCAGACATAAGAGGTCCAGCTCTTGGGCCTTTGCCAAATTCTACTAATGAGTCTACTCAAAGCATATTGAACAACATGGATACAAAGCTACAACATGCACTGTTTCCATAACTGAAAAAAAAAAAAAAAAAAAAAAAAAAAAAAAAAAAAAAAAAAAAAAAAAAAAAAAAAGAGTAAGTCTGTGCAGTTACACATTTCTGTTACTGTCCCTGTTGAATCTCCACTCACTTCGGTTTCCTCTGAAGAAAGGCACTTATACAGAATTATGAACTATGGTGCTGGCTGTGGTCTTCTGGCTGTCCATTATCTTTTCCTTCAACAGCCTTCCTGACACCACTTGTAATAACAAGAATGTTTATGGGCATTGGCTTGAAACACACCCATACACCAACTGTAATATGGGAAATATCTGGTCAGTCATGAGTTGGGTTCTATGCCAAAGATAGCGGATGTAGACAGCAGCCGAGGGTATAATATTTGTTCATTGCCTCTATGGTAATGTATTTTGCTGGAATTTCACAATGAAACTGGTCAGAAGTGGCCATAGAGAGGCATGTGAAGGAAAACAATGTGTCTTTATTATTTCATCTGGTTAGTACAGTCAGTCAAGCATAGTATCTTCTTCACGTAATATTCAGCACTGTAGCTGCCAGCGAGGTAATGCCAGGAGACACAGACAGGTGACCTGCTTACACAGTGGGGTGTTGACATGGTGTGCAGACTCAGGGATGGTCCAGATTTTGCACATGGCCCGGCTGTGGTGCAGAAAAGGCAGCAGGTGGTGTTGGCCAGCATAGCACAAGTTCACAATGTTGTCCAGAATCCAACTCCTAAGTGCTGGCTGGACTCTGGTAATGGCAAGCAATCCCGAGGAGGCAACAGCTGGTGTGGTGTCGGCTGTTCGAGCTGGGCAGATAGACGAAGGTCCCTCTTTTGCAGTCTGAAGGCAGCAGAGGTATGGCGGTGGAACAGATGGCACAGACTGGATGTCACAGCCCAGGTGGCCAAACACACTGACGTGCTGGTGCGGCCGTGGTTAAATACTGCTTCCACGTGCTGACAGTTGTGGAAGGCACAATGTTTCAGTGTCACTTGGAACCATCTGGATTGGGGTGATTGACAGCATCTGGCATAATGAGCACTGCATGCTGATGACGCAGAGATCGGCGAAACCAAAGTGGTTCCTCGAAGGTTGGCTCCAGGGTACTGCCGCCAGTCCAAGGTGCTGACACTAGGAACGGTGTCACACAAGTCCTGATGCTGCCTCTGCTGCTGCTGCTGCTGCTGCTGATCCAGCATGGGCAACAGTCAGTTGTGGCTGATGTCTGTGGCTTGTGGCCTGATTTTGGTGCTTGTGGTCTGATGACACAGGAACTGATCATGTACGAGGGTCGGTCAAAAAGTAATGCCTCCCATTTTTTTTCTACTTAAAGAAATTAAGTTAAGTGAAAAATTTGAATTTGGCGCCATTCCTCAAACCTTCTTCTGCAATCCACTGCAGTAGTAACTTTCTGTGTCAACAGGTGGCAGCACAGCAGAAGTTTGTAAGATGGCCGACATCGATGTTCGTTTGAGACAGCGTTGTGTGATTGAATTCTTGAATGCAGAAGGTGAAACGCCCATACGCATTCATGAAAGACTGAAGAAGGTGTATGGTGTTGTGACAGTGGATGTCAGCACTGTTAGACGATGGGTTCGTCGTTGTAAGGAAGCTGAAGGGCAAACACCGTTGACTGACGAAAAGCGGAGCGGCAGGCTGGTGAGTGCAGTGACTCCACACAACATTCAGCAAGTTGATGACATCATTCGTGGTGACCGTCGGGTGACTGCAGATGAAGTGTGTCGCATTATTTCTCGTAGTAAAGGCAGTGTGATCACGATTATTAAACAATTGGGGTACTCAAAAGTTTGTGCACGGTGGGTTCCAAGAATGTTAACCGATCAGAATAAAGAGGCAAGGAAAACAATAGCCTCCCAACACTTGCAGCGCTTCCGTTTGGAGGGAGATGAGTTTCTGAAAAAAATTGTGACCGGGGACGAAACATGGGTGCATTTTTTTGAACCCGAATCAAAGAGGCAGTCAATGGAGTGGCGTCACACAAGCTCGCCGAGGAAGAAAAAATTCAAAACTGTGCGATCGGCAGGGAAAGTTATGGCAACAGTTTTCTGGGATACAGAGGGTGTGATTCTGGTTGATTTTTTGGAGCAGGGATGCACAATAAATTCTGTTCAATACGTCACAACCCTCAACAAACTTAAAGCACGTCTTCAGCGAGTTCGCCCAACAAAATCAATGGCAGATGTTCTTCTTTTGCATGACAATGCAAGACCACACACCAGTCGTCACACCTCTGACGAGATTGTCAAAATTGGATGGGAAGTTTTGCCTCATCCCCCATACAGCCCTGACCTGGCACCATCAGACTTCCATCTGTTCGGGCCACTAAAAAAAGCTCATTGTGGGATTCATTTTGAAGATGAGGAGGCCGTCAAAACATCCGTGCGTCAATGGCTTAGGAAGCAGAGCTGTGATTTTTACCGTGCTGGGATACATGCCCTTGTTCAAAGATGGACCAAAACTGTAGAGATGGGCGGAGATTACATTGAAAAATGACAAAATGATCCTCAATGTTGTGGTTTTCAACCTATGTAATTGCATTTAAATTTCCTGACAATTAAACGTAGAAAAAAAATTAGGAGGCATTACTTTTTGACTGACCCTCGTAGTTCAGTGACCAGATCTGTTGTCTGGATGTGGCATTGTTGCAGCATGGGCTATGACTTCTGCTCCAAGTTCTATAATTTTATCTGTTACACCTCTATCTCCTTGGCTGAAATATCAGATGAAATAATATGTCCACAGTAGATGTCTGGAAAGTCGTGTGTGTGTGTGTGTGTGTGTGTGTGTGTGTGTGTGTGTGAGAGAGAGAGAGAGAGAGAGAGAGAGAGAGAGAGATGCCACGATTACTTCCTCTCAACTACTTCTAAGAACTTTCTCCTGAGCAGATTCATTTAGAAAAACTCTTCGAGGTGTTAGTTCACCATTGCAACTAATGAGAATGATAACACACCATTTCACTTCTTCAGTCATGACATCAAAAAGAGATGTGTATCTATATATAGGAATCCACAAAGGTATGTTAACAAGTGTTTGGTTACTAGCCTGTGTAGAGCTCAAACTAACAACGTTCTTTAAGATACATCAATTGGGATGTAGTCACTGGTGTGCAGGTCACATCCTATTAGATGCCACTGATCATCAATTAGGTGTGAATACACTGACCAGGGTGATGCATCATTCAAGGAATTCCCCCTGAATTATCGATCCATACAAATGCTGCAGAATGCTGAAAATGCCATATCACAGGACACTGCATTAGTCACACCACCTATCTCGCAACCCACAAGATTTCACACTGTGACTCACTTCTCAAGCACTGCCATGTTTTACTATTGTCAGTGTCTTCAAGAATTGTAAATGAGCACTACACTGTCTTCTTGCTGGACATACAGCAGCCCATCAGTGGCAGTAGCAAACAGCACTACTCACCTTCGAATGATGCAGATGGCTATAACACACGTGATGATCCCCAGTGGATACAGATAGACATTGGTTATGCTTCAATCTAATGATTGTCACTTAAAAATTACTGTTTCAACTTGACTTAAAAGCAACAACAATTATTTTAGCAGTAACATATTAGCAGTTTGGATGTCCCTATCCCCCAACATTTGGAATAGACAAAGGAATCATTTGAACACAGTCAAACAACAGTTTTGATTTAATATAACAAAACAATAAATTTTGACAATATAATGTAATAGGATAGATAAAAAATTGTTCACTAAGCAGCAGCAGAACACACACATAAAATAAAGTTATAATTAGACAAGCTTTTGGAGCCAATGGCTGCTCCTTCAGGCAGAAGGGTTGAAGGGGAAGCAAGAGGGGTGATTGAGGAGGACTGAAGAGGTCTAGGAAAAGCCATAGATTTTGGAGCAGTTACCCGGAACTGCAGATCAGAGGAGACTTATCAGACAGGATGAGAAGGAAAAACTGATTGTTGGGACTGCACCGCATGAGATTTGAAAAACTGATAGCTTAGAGGTGGAAGACAGTAATATGCAACATAGATTGCTGCTAAAACATCTTGTACGATTTGATAAGAGTGAGAAGTTAAGTGCACTGTATGTAACAGAGGTGGGAGGGGGACAGCAGAAAATAAGCAGGTAAGAAAATGAAAGAGATAGAACTAAAATGGAGTGAAGAAAGGAGTAGTTACTGTGAAGAAATGTTGAGATGGAAGAAATTAATGTAAATTAAGGCCTTTTGGGTGGCGAGAACCAAGGACATGTAGCGGTAGTTCCCACCTGCAGAGTTCTGAGAAGCTGGTGTCTGGGGGAAGAACCTAGTTGGCGCCTGTGGGGCAACAAGTCCTATGCTACGCACACTCCTGCTGCCACCTAGACCAGCCTTGTAACTGGCAAAAGATGTACTATCAAAGGGAGAGCCACCTGTGAAACAACACATATCCCAGCTGTTATGTAAACAATGTTTGGCCTTTTTCGTTGGCATGACTACCAACAAATCATCAATTAGGATGAATGGGCACGGGCAGAGGGTGTATACTGGCAACACACAATATGCTGTTGCAAAGCACACTCTACAACATGACAACCGTGACCTCAGTGCTTGTTTCACCTGTCCATTAAGTCTCCCCTGACCTACAGTTCTGTGTGACCTTTCCCATCTCTAACCCTTTTCCTAGACCTCTTCAGTCCTTTTCCTTCATCCCTCCTCCTCCTCCTCCTCCTCCAACATTTCTCCCTGAAGGGGCCAATGGCTCCAAAAGCTTGCCTAATTATAACCTTTTTGGTTTGAAGCACTCAATACTTTTCTGCCGAATACATGTCCGACAGCTGCCACCTCAAGCCAGTGGAAGTCAGTCAAAAGAATATCCCGGATTTATTTGGTCTGTACTCTTAACTGGAACTAAAAGAAATCAACAGGAGTATTTATTGGCTTATCAAAAGCTGTTGACATGGTGGATCATAGGATTCTGCTGTCAAAACTTGGAATACGGTATTTGAAGTTTGTCCAACAGTTCGTTCATTTCCTTCCCGAGCACTCTTAAGCAGGCAGTATCAAGTACATCAATTTCAACCTTAAAATTAATGCTGAACGACTGTCACAGTATAATTAAATATGATGTGTGCCAAAGCTCAGTAATGCAACCATTCTGTTGCTTTTGTACAGTCGCGGTCTAACCTTAACCAAGGATGCTCACAAAAGAATCATATTTGCAGATGACACCAAGTAAAGAAGAATTACAGCACTTAGTAAACACTGTGACAAAACATCTTAGTAACTGTGCACAGCATAATTAGCTCTTAATAAATAGTAAAAAACTATTGCGCTAAAATTTCACAGTGCTCTAAACAATGATACGTACATCCCACTTCCCTCTATCAATGATGAACTGATCACTTACAGAACAAATTCTTATCACAGCTGCAAAGCAAAGTAAAATGGAACAATAATATAAAACATCTTAATGCGTAGTTTAGTAAGACCTGCAACCCCCCTCCCCCCTCCCCCCTTTTGCTCTCTATCAGTTGACATGACATTTGCAGAATGATGACAGTAGTCAAACATATACAAACATTCGCACATTGTCAAATGAAGATCAATGGGAAACATGGAAATGGCAGACTCACTGTCCTTATTCAATTATAGGTGGAACATGTCAACATAAATCAGTAGCGGAAGGAGATAAACTGAAATATTTTGGCACTGGCAGTGGGACAACGTATGGACAGCTCTTATCACCGGAACAGTACTTAATGGGGAACCTGCTATTTGTGTACAAAAGAAGAGGGATGCAAAAGAACTCTGGGACACTTACCAGTGTTTGAACAATCTTCTTTGCAACACTTATACCAGCTGTTCCATCTTTTTTTGAAACAACAAAATATGACATGTCAGCAACAAAACATGTGTTGCTACTTGCAAACATTTTCAATGACTCACAAAAGGAACAGAAAAAGTAATCCAAATGCAACCTTGCCTCTTTAGCAGCTTCATCATCATATTTTCAAAACATAGGTCCTCAATATCAGTTTCATTCATTGACCTGGTTTCATATTTCTGAAGCTGAGCAGATAAAAAAGCTTCTCAATGAGAATTTATGCTTCACTGAGAATTCACCAGCTACACATGGAAACACTCAGGCATGCCAGAACAAAATCAGATAGCAACAGCAAAAACACAAGGACTTCACAACAGAGTGGAATAAGTCAAAGGAGAAAGATACTCTTTCATGTCTATATTGCAAGAACGTTGAACATATTATTGCAAACACGTAACAATAATAGTTCTAGTTCCAGTTTAAAAGTAAAGAGTAGACCAAGTACATTTTTCACCACTGGTTTGCTAGTTCATACTAATTTTGACAACACTGATTCTTGGATTTCTGACTCTCGCACTACACTTTACATTTCACCAAATACATTGCATTTCATTATATTTGAAATGTTTCTGATTCCACTATGTGTACAGAAAACAGGCAACAATGTTCTTTAACACACATGGGATTGGAAGCATTAATACTGAAGTACATATAAACAACAAGCAGATACCTGCTTTCCTAGAGATAATGTAGTAGGTACTTGATACCAGACACCAAATTTTCTGTTTGTCAAGTTGCACAATGTGGACATTAAGTGATTTACCATAAGAAAGATTGCATCATTCAGTGATGTAGTGGAACAGTCACAACAGGAAAACTTTATGGTTCAATAGGCCTATACATTATGAATATGCACGTTTGTAATACAGATTCACAAATAAACATGAAATTAGCAACTCCAAAAGAACAATTACAAGAAAGGCAAGACACACTTGGTCATCAAAACAAACATAAAACACGAGATGTGCTCTCTCATTCCAAAATAGCAGTTTTGTGATGGATATGTTCTTGGCGAACACTGTCGCAACCCAATCAGACCTCATAGAGATAATCCATGAACTGTTAGTGAACTGACTAATGGTTTTCATTACTATGAGATTTTCGACAATGATTATTTTCATTCTGATTAGACATACTTCATGTGAAATAAATCTGAAGTAGCTGACAATTTGTAAACGTTTTTGAAGGAGTATGATAATGCTGGTCATAACGCAAGAGTGTTTCAGTTTGATGGTGGACAAGAGTTCAACTGTAACACAATACCTGCAGTGTCCAGGTACACCCGAGCAAAAGGATGTTGCTGAACAAGCAAATCATCAAGTAGTAGAATTAGCTTTCTCCATATTATCACCTAACAGGTTACCTAAATCATTTTGTGCTCATGCATGTGACACTGCCATTTTTGTACTCAATCACACTGGAAAGTCAACTATTCACGATAAAACACCTTTTGGGTCGTAGACTGGAAAAGCATTCTTGGATCAAAATACTCTGTTTATAAGTTTGATCTTGACTGCACAATAAATACCAATCATACCGGCTGCCAGTGCCAATCAACATGCAATAGATACCTTGTGGAACAAGCAGTGATAATGATCCCTCTGCACAAAAAAAGGTTTGAACAAGATTAGTCATTTCTTCATAGCACGGACAGTATAACTCTGCCAGGAAAGATATCCCTTTGCATTTTCTTATGCTTGCAAGAACCATCCAGAAAATTTGGTTGAATTGTTCAAGAAAGGTTTGACAAGTTGACTTATACACTGAAAAATGTAACTGTTCATGAAAGTGCTGTATGAAAAGTTTTATAAAGGTGTCTCTTCTGTGTGTGGGGCAAGAAAAATTTCTATATCTTCTTACTTCATGGGAAGGGCAACTGATAAAGACACTTTACGATCACATCTTTGTAGATGAAACATAAGCAAGCAGCTGCACAAAGTAACTATCCTACCTGGATGTATTCCACTTTGCCAACCCTGTGATGTTTACTATTACAAGCAGGTTAAAATTTTCACAAAATTAAAAAAAAAATTTCAAAATGCTCCCGACATGGTGAAGACTAACAGAGAAATTACTTTGAGAAAAGACTCCATAAACATACATTCTTTAATTCTGCGTCAATTTCATGCACCTGCTTTCACAGGAATGATCAAATACTTGCGGTTCGCATCAAAGTTGATCAAACAGAGAACAATCTTTTTGAATTTAAATGAACAAAGCTTTCTGTTATCACTTTTGAAAACTATATGCTGCAAGGCAGTAGCTTTCGTTAAATGCGCATGGTGCTCAACAAACTTGTGTTTCAGTTGCTTCTATGACAAATATCATCTGGAATGTTGTTCTAGCAGAGCAAGCAATAGCGAGCAAGACAATTCCGTAATCTATTCTGTAACCAACAGAACATACATTTGTAAAAAGTTTGCTGCAGAGATAGCTTTATTAATGATTTCTGTATCATGAAATTGGGGAAGGGGGTGGAGGGGGGAAGAAGGCATCTGTCAGATTTGTACCCTTACAAGAGCATGACAGCAGTGAACATTTAAGTGCTGTGCTTCACCATGTCGGGAGCATTTTGAAATTTTTTTTTAATTTTGTGAAAATTTTAACCTGGTGCTTGGTTGACACTTGACTAACATTACATTTTTTCCTCAGGAACTAGAAACTGTCTCATGAGAAGCTGCTAACCAGGAACTGAGGACGGGCCCGTCTACAACATATCGAAGACTCATCAAAATCCATGATTAACAGGTCTGATGGTTCCTTCTTAATTTTATATCCGACGAAATAGAAAAGGAAGGTGACTATTACTAATTCTCGATCAAATTCTAAAAAATTAAATTTACTATTAATCAAATTGAGACTAGTAACCAAAAATGTTTGCATGAATTACTAAATTATAATCCAGTTTGTAAAATACACCTGCTAGTGAATTTTATTGGTTACGAACTGGCTTCTCAGGCTCATCCTTCTAAAGAAACATACTTATTAGTTTGCCTGACAGAAGCAATCCATGAATGGCTTGCACCAAATAACATCAATGGAGCTATGGGAAATTGTGATTCCAATAAATGATTTAATCCAATGAAAGAAGAAATGAAGGTATTCAAAGAAAATGATACATGAGGGTTGGTAGAATTTCCTGAAGGGAAACATGTTCTTGATAATAGTTGGATACTTCATGTAAAATATAAACCTGATGGACTGACTGATCCGTACCTCATTTGCTTCGTTGTTTGTGGTATGCCTCAATTTCCAGCACTCTATTATAATGAAACTTTGCATTTACATCTACACTTTGCAAACCACCTTGAGGTGCATGGCACAGGGTACATCCTATTGTACCAGTTATTATGGTTGCTTTCTGTTCCATCTGTGTGTGGTGCACGGGAAGAATGATTGATTGAATGCCTCTGTGCATGCAGCAATTATTCTAATCTTATCCTCACAATCCCTATGTGAGCAATACATTGGGGTCGTCATATATCCCCATAACAACCATTTAAAGCTGGTTCTTGAAACTTTGTTAATAGTTTACACCTATCTTCAGGAGTCTTCCAGTTCAGTTCCTTCACAATCTGTGACATACTCCGATGGATTAAGTAAACCTGTGACCATTCGTGCGGTCATTCTCTGTACACATTCAACATCCCCTGTTAGTGCTACCTAGTACGGCTCCCACAAACTTGAGCAATATTCTAAGTTCAGTCGCACAAATGATTTGAAAGTATTCTCTTTTGTAAACTGCTTGCACTTCCTAAGTTGTTGTTGTTGTTGTCTTCAGTCCTGAGACTGGTTTGATGCAACTCTCCATGCTACTCTATCCTGTGCAAGTTTCTTCATCTCCCAGTACCTACTGCAACTGACATCCTTCTGAATCTGCTTAGTGTATTCATTTCTTCGTCTCCCTCTACGATTTTTACCCTTCACACTGCCCTCCAGTACTAAATTGGTGATCCCTTGATGCCTCAGAACATGACCTACCAACCGATCCCTCCTTCTAGTCACGTTGTGCCACAAACTTCTGTTCTCCCCAAACCTATTCAATACATCCTCATTAGTTATGTGATCAACCCATCTAATCTTCAGAATTCTTCTGTAACATCACATTTCGAAAGCTTCTATTCTCTTCTTGTACAAACTATTTATCGTCCATGTTTCACTTCCATACATGGCTACACTCCATACAAATACGTTCAGAAACGACCTCCTGACACTTAAATCTATACTCAATATTAACAAATTTCTCTTCTTCAGAAATGCTTTCCTTGCCACTGCCAGTCTACATTTTACCTCCTCTCTACTTCAACCATCATCAATTATTTTGCTCCCCAAATAGCAAAACTCCTTTACTACTTTAAGTGTCTCATTTCCTAAACTAATTCCCTCAGCATCACCCAACTTAATTCAACTACATTCCATTATCCTCGTTTTGCTTTTGTTGATGTTCATCTCATATCCTCCTTTCAAGACACTATTCATTCCGTTCAACTGCTCTTCCAAGTCCTTTGCTGTCTCTGACAGAATTACAATGTCATCGGCAAACCTAAAAATTTTTATTTCTCCGCCATGGATTTTAATACCTACTCCAAATTTTTCTTTTGTTTCCTTCAATGCTTGCTCAATATACAGATTGAATAAAGTCGGGGAAAGACTACAACCCTGTCTCACTCCCTTCCCAACCACTTCTTCCGTTTGATGTCCCTCTACTCTTGTAACTGCCATCTGGTTTCTGTACAAATTGTAAATAGCTTTTCGCTCCCTGTATTTTACCCCTGCCACATTCAGAATTTGAAAGAGAGTATTCCAGTCAACATTGTCAAAAGCTTTCTCCAAGTCTACAAATGCTAGAAACGTAGGTTTGCCTTTCCTTAATCTAGCCTCTAAGATAAGTCATAGGGTCAGTATTGCCTCACATGTTCCAATATTTCTACGGAATCCAAACTGATCTTCCCCCGAGGTCGGCTTCTACCAGTTTTTCCATTCATCTGTAAAGAATTTGTGTTAGTATTTTGCAGCCGTGACTTATTAAACTGATAGTTCGGTAATTTTCACATCTGTCAACACCTGCTTTCTTTGGGATTGGAATTATTATATTCTTCTTGAAGTCTGAGGGTATTTCGCTTGTCTCATACATCTTGCTCACCAGATGGTAGAGTTTTATCAGGACTGGCTCTCCCAAGGCTGTCAGTAGTTCTAATGGAATGCTGTCTACTCCCAGGCCCTTGTTTCAACTCAGGTCTTTCAGTGCTCTGTCAAACTCTTCACACAGTATCGTGTCTCCCATTTCATCTACATCCGCTTCAATTTCCATAATACTGTCCTCAAGTACATCGCCCTTGTACAGACCCTCTATATACTCCTTCCACCTTTCTGCTTTCCCTTCTTTGTTAGAACTGGGTTTCCATCTGAGCTCTTGATATTCATACAAGTGGTTCTCTTTTCTCCAAAGGTCTCTCTAATTTTCCTGTAGGCAGTATCTATCTTACCCCTAGTGAGATCAGCCTCTACATCATAACATTTGTCCTCTAGCCATCTCTTCTTACAAGGGAACCTCCCCATTGCACCCCCCTCAGTTTTAGTTACAAGTTGGGACAGTGGATAGGCCTTGAAAAACTGAACACAGATCAACAGAGAAAACAGGAAAAAGTTTTGTGGAACTATGAAAAAAATAAGAAAAATATAAAAACTGAGTAGTCCATGTGTAAGATAGGCAACATTAAAGATAGCATGAGCTCACGAGCGCCATGGTCCCGTGGTTAGTGTGAGCAGCTGCGGAACGAGAGGTCCTTGGTTCAAGTCTTTCCTCAAGCGATAAGTATACATTCTTTATTTTCGCACAGCTGTGATCTGTCCATTCGTACATTGACGTCTCTGTTCTCTGTAATAAGTATAGTGTCTGTGTTTTGCAACCGCACTGCAAAACCATGCGATTAGTAGAAGAAAGGACGTGCCTCTCCAATGGGAAATGAAAACATATGATCGCAAGGTCATGGGTCAACCGATTCCTCCACAGGAAAACAGTGTGATATATTCTATATGACACTGGTGATGGCATGTGCGTCACATGACAGGAATATGTGTGTTTCGACGACTGTTTAGGTGTAGCGTCCCCATACTACGCAGTTACCTCGCATCGGACGGACAGACGGACAGATAATTGTCTGAAAATAATAAAATTATTCTCTTCGCTCGAGGGAAGACTTGAACCCAGGACCTCTCATTCCGCAGCTGCTCAGGCTAACCACAGGACCACGGCGCTGCTGAACTCAGATAATCCTTGATGTTGCCTATCTTGCAAATGGACTACTCAGTTTGTATATGTTTCTTATTTTTTTCATAGTTCCACCAACTTCTTCCTGTTTTCTCGACTGGTCTGTGTTCAGTTTTTCAAGGCCTATCCACTGTGCCAACTTATAACTAAATCTGAGGGGGGTGCGATGAGGAGGTTCCCTTGTTTAGCCATTTTTCACTTCCTGTCGATCTCATTTTTGAGACGTTTGTATTCCTTTTTGCCTTCTTCATTTACTGTATTTTTATATTTTCTCCTTTCATCAATTAAATTCAATATTTCTTCTGTTACCCACAGGTTTCTACTAGCCCTCGTCCTTTAACCTACTTGATCCTCTGCTGCCTTCACTACTTCATCCCTCAAAGCTACCCATTCTTCTTCTACTGTATTTCTTTCCCCCATTCTTGTCAATTGTTCCCTTATGCTCTCCCTGAAACTCTATACAACCTCCGGTTTAGTCAGTTTATCCAGGTCCCATCTCCTTAAATTACCACCTTTTTGTAGTTTCTTCAGTTTTAATCTACAGTTCATAACCAATAAATTGTGGTCAGAGTCCACATCTGCCCCTGGAAATGTCTTACAATTTAAAACCTGGTTCCTAAATCCCTGTCTTGCCATTATATAATCTATCTGAAACCTGTCAGTATCTCCAGGCTTCTTCCATGTATAGAACCTTCTTTTATGATTCTTGAACCAAGTGTTAAGTTGTGCTCTGTGCAAAATTCTACCAGGCGGCTTCCTCTTTCATTTCTTACTCCCAATCCATATTCACCTACTATGTTTCCTTCTCTCCCTTTTCCTACTGACGAATTCCAGTCACCCATTACTATTAAATTTGTGTCTCCCTTCACTATCTGAATAATTTCTTTTATTTCATCATACATTTCTTCAAGTTCTTTGTCTCCAAAGCCAGTTGGCATATAAACTTGTACTACTGTGGTAGGCGTGGGCTTCATGTCTATCTTGGCCACAATAATGCATTCACTATGCTGTTTGTAGTAGCTTACCTGCATTCCTATTTTCCTATTCATTATTAAACCTACTCCTGCATTACCCCTATTTGATTTTGTGTTTATAACCCTGTAGTCACCTGACCAGAAGTCTTGTTCCTCCTGCCACCGAACTTCACTAATTCCCACTATATCTAACTTTAACCAATCCATTTCCCTTTTTAAATTTTCTAACCTACCTGCCCGATTAAGGGATCTGACATTCCATACTCCAATCCGTAGAATGCCAGTTTTCTTTCTTCTGATAATGACATCCTCTTGAGTAGTCTCCACCCAGAGATCCGAATGGGGGACTATTTTACCTCCGGAATATTTTACCAAAGAGGACGCCATCATCATTTAACCATACAGTAAAGCTGCATGCCCTCGGGAAAAATTAACGGCCGTAGTTTCCCCTTGCTTTCAGCCATTCGCAGTACCAGCACATCAAGGCCATTTTGGTTAGTGTTACAAGGCCAGATCAGTCAATCATCCAGACTGTTGCCCCCTGCAACTACTGAAAAGGCTGCTGCCCCTCTTCAGGACCCACACGTTTGTCTGGCCTCTCAACAGATACCCCTCCATTGTGGTTACACCTACGATACGGCAATCTGTATCGCTGAGGCACGCAAGCCTCCCCACCAACGGCAAGGTCCATGGTCCATGGGGGGGGGGGGGGGGGGGGGGGGGGGGGGGGGGGGGGGAACTTCCTAAGTATTCCACAAATAAACCGAAGTCTAGCACCTACAAAGTGTTACACGCAGGTATTTGTACAAGTTGGCTAATTCCAACAGCTGATATTTTAGTCATAGGATACTACATTTTTTCCCATTCCGTGAAATACAAAATTTTACATTTCTGAACATTTACAGCAAGTTGCCAATCTATGCGCCACTTTGAAACCTTATTAAGATATGACTGAATATTTATGCTGTTTCTATCAGATAGTGCTTCATTAAAGACAACTGCATTATCCGGAAAAAAAACCACCTTTATTATTAATATTGTCTGCAGAGTCATTAATACACAACATGACCAGCAAGGGTCCCAACACACTTCCCAGGGCACACACAAAGTTACTTGTACGTCTGATGACAACTCTCCATCCGAGACAACATGCTGTGTTCTTCCTACCCGAAAGTACTCAATCCAGTCACAAATTTTACTTGATACCCGATATGATCATACTTTTGACAATAAGTGTAGGTGTGGTACTGAGTCAAACACTTTTCAGAAATTAAGAAACACTGCATCTACCTGGTTGCCTTGATCCAACGCTTGCGAGTTGGGATTCATATGAACAATGTTTTCGAAATCCATGCTGGGTGGCTCTGAGGTAGTCATACCTCATTATTTTGAGCTTGGAATACGTCCTAAGATTTTGCAACAAATCGATGTCAAAGGTGCTGGTCAGTAGTTTTGTGGATCACTTCTACTACCCTTCTTGTAGGCCGGTGTGACCTGTGCCTTTTTCCAAGAACTGGATAAAGTTTTTTGTTCAAGGGTCTATGATAGATCACAGTTACGAGAGGGGCTAACTCACTTGCAAATTCAGTATTGAATCTGACAAGGATTCCATCAAGGCCTGGAGCTTTGTTCAGTTTTAACAATTTCAGCTATTTCTTAACACCACTAACACTATTACCTATTTCATTCATGTTTTTGGTAGTACAAGGATTAAATTGGGGCAATTCTCCTGAGTTTTCCTTTGTAAAGGAACACTTGAAAATGGAGTTAAGCATTTCAGCTTTTGCTTTGCTACCCTCAATTTCAGTTCCTTTCTCATTCACTTGGGACTGAACACTAGCTGTGGTGCCACTAGCAGCCTTTACACAAGACTAGAATTTCTTTGTATCTTGTGAAATGTCATTTGACAATCTGTTACAGTAGTCATTAAATGCACACACATTACCCTATTGACAGCCAAATGCTTTTCATTCAGCACCTCTCTATCTTAGCCCTACACCTTGTTTTACATCTATTATGCAGTAATTCTGTTTCTTTAGAAGTTTATTGACAGAGACTGTATACCACGGAGATGCCTTCCCATTATGAACTGTTTCACTGTGTACATATATATTCAATGGATGGTCAATTATTCTTTTAAACCTGAGCCATAGTTCATCTACATGCTCTTACCCTGTGCTGAAAGTTTCAAGTTCCTAACTGAGGTACAACATTACTGATTTTTTACCTAGTTTACTGAACATATATATCTTACTGCTTGTTTCAGTTGTCCTTTGCACTTTGGTAGTCATTGTTGCTACAACTGTATCGTGGTCACTGATGCTTTTAATGCAGATATCCTTGAAGATGTCAGGTCTGTTTGTTGCCATTAGATACAATATATTTCTATCATGAGTGGGGTTCCTAACTGTCTGTTCTGGGTAATTTTCAGAAATGGCATTTAGTCAAGTTTCACCAGAAGTCTTATCAGAACCTCCATTAACAAAACTGTAATATTCCCCAATTAACTGTTGGATGATTAAAGTCGCCACCGATGATTACAGTATGACTGGGGAACATATGTACAAGTGAACTGAGGTTTTCTCTAAAGTTTTCGGTTAAATCAGGAACGAGTCTGGTGGCGATAGAAAGATAAAATTATCATTTTATGCCCACACCTGATACTGAGTCTTTCCCAAACAATCTCACATGCAGCTTCTGTCTTGGTGGATTTGAGTTTCTTGTCTACTGTGACAAATACACCACCCCAATTACCCACTTGCCTGTCCTTTCGACACACATTTAAATTTTCCTCAAAAATCTCACTGCTATCAATTTCAGGTTTCAGCCAGCTTTCTGTACCTAGTATTATGTGAGCTTCATAGCTTTTCATGAGTGCTTCAACCTTTGGCACTTTGTTACGAATGCTTTGGCAGTTTACCATTATGATTTTAATACTCTCACCTGTGGGAGGCACTTCTTTCCATCTTACACTAATACTTCTGTTTTTCCTACAGCTATTGTGATAAGGATTGGATGGAGAGTCATCTAACTAAAAAGCCCTTGTGTGCCTACACACACAGTGAGAAGCAGCCTCTGATGTGTAGTGCACACCTGACCTATCTTGGGGAACCCTACATTTCTCAACCCCACACCCAAGTCCAGGAAGTCACGGCATAGCTTGTCACAGAACCTTACAAGTCTCTGGTTCACTCCTTTCACTTCACTCAGAACCAAAGGGCCACAACCAGTTCTGGGGACAATATTGCAAATCGTGAGATTTGTTAAAACTCCACGTGCAAGGCTAGTCTTCTCAACCTTCTCTGCCAGTCACTGGAATGACCCAAGAATGACCTCAGAGCCCAGACGAGAGGCATCATTTGTTCCAATGTGTGCCATAATCTTCAGATGGTGGCATCCTGTTCTTTCAATGGCTGCCAGAGTAGCCTCTTCAACATGTTGAATTAGGCCCCCTAGGCATACACACAGAGTGCACCTAGTGTCCTTTCGTGTCCCTTGCTGTGATTTCCCTAAGTGGACCATTGTTCGCCGTACATTTAAATTGCCGACATTAATAGACCCCTACACTACTGCATTTGCTTGCTCTGACACAGGACAAAACAATTCAGTGAAAGACAGCACCTCAAACTTGTTGGTTAGGGGAACTGAGATAGCATCATGAGTTTTCCCTGGTCCCCATCCACACTGTACGGGACATTTAGATTTACCACTGACATGCCACTTGCAGTCAAGCAGACAGGTAATGATAGATTCTGTACCTTCTGCAGATTAGACAGGATACACGTATCACAGGTACATGACTCTTGGGAGCCCTTCCCACACACCAATTTGTAGCAAAGTGCTTAATTCTCAATAATACCTGAAGCAGATACACAAAACAAGATTTATATTAGGGAGCCCAAAAACCTGTGGTAAAAATTAGTGTATCCTAAAATTTTTTTATGTTGATTATAATTTTTAGCAAACTCAAAAACAGAGTTAATATACAATAAATGCAGATAATATATAGAGCTACTCCTCTTTAAGGGAATACTAGATGTAACACAAAATGTTACTTAGCAAATCTGCTACAGTAACTACATCACAAATGCCAATTACTTACAAATTGCTCTTAGATTATGCAAAGGACAATAGTAGCTTATGAAATTTCTCAAAAACACATCTTTATTTGCGTTTATATACAGGGCTATTACAAATGATTGAAGCGATTTCATAAATTCACTGTAGCTCCATTCATTGACATATGGTCACGACACACTACACATACGTAGAAAAACTCAAAGTCTTGTTCGGCTGTAGCCGCACTTCAGGTTTCTGCCACCAGAGCGCTCGAGAGCGCAGTGAGACAAAATGGCGACAGGAGCCGAGAAAGCGTATGTCGTGCTTGAAATGCACTCACATCAGTGAGTCATAACAGTGCAACGACAATTCAGGACGAAGTTCAACAAAGATCCACCAACTGCTAACTCCATTCGGCGATGGTATGCGCAGTTTAAAGCTTCTGGATGCCTCTGTAAGGGGAAATCAACGAGTTGGCCTGCAGTGAGCGAAGAAACGGTTGAACGCGTGTGGGCAAGTTTCACGCGTAGCCAACGGAAGTCAATGAATAAAGCAAGCAGGGAGCTAAACGTACCACAGGATGGTGCTCCACCGCACTTCCATCATGATGTTCGGCATTTCTTAAACAGGAGATTGGAAAACCGATGGATTGGTCGTGGTGGAGATCATGATCAGCAATTCATGTCATGGCCTCCACGCTCTCCCGACTTAACCCCACGCAATTTCTTTCTGTGGGGTTATGTGAAAGATTCAGTGTTTAAACCTCCTCTACCAAGAAACGTGCCAGAACTGCGAGCTCGCAGCAACGATGCTTTCGAACTCATTGATGGGGACATGCTGCGCCGAGTGTGGGAGGAACTTGATTATCGGCTTGATGTCTGCCGAATCAGTAAAGGGGCACATATCGAACATTTGTGAATGCCTAAAAAAACTTTTTGAGTTTTTGTATGTGTGTGCAAAGCATTGTGAAAATATCTCAAATAATAAAGTTATTGTAGAGCTATGAAATCGCTTCAATCATTTGTAATAACCCTGTACAATAAAATTCAGGGTGTGATGTATACTTTGGCTAAACTGTGAACCATAAATGCTGATTTGCTACGAATATCTGAAACACTCAGAGCTATCTGACAAAAATATAGTTTTGTAAGTGTCCGAAAATACTGAAACTAAAATATTTCTCTCATAATTGCACAATTAAATTAGAGAAAGGTTGTTTTAAATGAGGATAGGCCAACTGTCCTCACAAATTTGAAAAGAGTACAAACTACTTTAAGCATACAATTGACAATAACAGCACTAGTTTATCATGGCACTGGAGAATGTTTGAAATCGCACAATACATCACAATAAAAAAGGGTATTTATACAATTAGTGAAAGATTGCACAGACGAAAAGAAGCCAACAGCAAAATAAGCAAATCTAGAACTTCTGTTGCTCATTATCATGCTATTCGTACCTTAATAGTAATTGCAGCTTAAGGACACTTTAAGCTTGGTCAGTTTAACTTTGGAACCGCATTTCTGCATTGTGATCTTGACACATAAATATATATGATTCAACCAGAAGGTTTTAATAACAGCCAGGTTCTGTCTATTGTAACAAAGAATCATTTTATGGGCTCAAGCAATACCTCATTTCTGGAATAATAAGTTTCAGCAATTCATGAAGAAAACTGGATTTATCTGTTCAACAGCAGATCCTTGAATTTACATCTGCCAGTGCAAAACAGAAAAATTACTTATTGCTATTTATGTCTGTGATGGTGTCATTGCAAGATCAACAAAGTACAGTGAATTCATTTTCAGGTTTGTTAATGACAGAACTCAAAATAAAAGTGGGCTTTCACATGTGCGCGTGCGAGAGAGAGAGAGAGAGAGAGAGAGAGAGAGAGAGAGAGAGAGAGAGAGACTGACTTCAGCTTATTAAGATTTATTTCCTCTGATTATTTATTGTCCTATGTATTCTGAATGTGGTTTCTAAAAGACAAAACAAATTATTCATTTATACACTGATGAGCTGAAAAATAAAGACCGCTGCCCAAAATAAGGTTGTATGCTGCCTGGTGGTAATGAGGGCAAGTGATATGCAAAGAGATGTATATGAGCTGAGCAGATATGAATGGGGAATCATTCTAGCAATGATAAGTGGCGCAAATGCAGAAATCAGCTGACTTAAGCAACTTTGATAAAAGGCAGATTGTTGTGACACAGTGCCTGGAAGTGATCAGCTTGGAAATGGTGAAGCTGGTTGGCTGTTCATGTACTACTGTCTTGAGCATCTACAGAAAGTGGTTAAAGACTGCTGAAACCATGAGTAGCCGACGAAGTTGGGCATCCATACCTAATCATGGAACATATAGATCAGAGACTAAACTGCTCTCTAAAGCAGGATAGGTGATGTTCTGTAGCAGAACTGATGACAGAGTACACTGCTGGTGCAGCCACAAGTATTTTGGAGCACAGCAATCAGTGCACAGTGTTGAACACGGTGTTCTGCAGCAGAGGACCCCAAATCATCATCAATTATGGTTACAGTGGGCACGGGATCATCGAGATGGGACCCTGAATCAAGGTATTGTGTCACCTTGTTGGATGAGTCCTGTTTATTGTTAAACCACATTAATGGTCACGTCCAGATATGCCATAATGCAGGAGAATGGCTGCCTGAAACATGCAGTGTGCCCGAGACTCACGCTGGTGGGACCAATAATATGTTATGGGGAACATTCATCTTGGATTTCATGGGGCATGCAGTAGTAATTTAAGGCACCTTGACAGTTGTGGTCTACATGAACATTACTGGGGACCGCCTGTAACCCCTTATGCTTGATGTCTTCCTCAACATTTTTGTTTTGTTTTAGTGTGCAAAAAACAACTGCAGTAATTTGTGCCCAAGTCAAAACTATAGAACAGAAACACAGAGACACGGGAAACGACAATATGTCAGTCCCAATGGACGGAATAGGAGACAGCTAAACAACGCATGTGGAGAAAGGGCTTACAAAAACACCATGTAAAAATGGATGTCCAAAACTAAAAATTAAATGGCCTTTGCCATATTGCTTCTGCAGATAAAAAGTAAACGCGGTTGACAGCCTGTGCATCATTTGATAAAACAGCTGAGAAATCCAGATGGAAAACCCACGCTAGAATGTAAAAAAGGGCATTCCAGCAGGAAGTGGTGGACAGTTAAAATTTGGGCACAATGCGTACAAAGTGGTGGAGCAGCGCCACTGAGCAAATGACGATGGCTAAAAAGGCAGTGCCCAATATGCAGCTGAGTTAAAATAATCTCCTCCCAGCGGGAGGAGTGAGAGGAGGTCGTCCAAGGCACCGGGAGAGGCTTAATGAGCTGAAGCTTATTCTCGTGAAGGGAGGACCATTGGTGATGCCAAAGAGACACCACCTCCTGACAGACGGCAACGCAGAGATCATCGGAGGGAATAGAGGTACTTGCGGGCTGAGGTACGAGGACTGCAGCCTTGGCAGCAGTGTCGGCAGCCTCGTTTCGTGGCAGACCGACATGACCACGGATCCACAGAAACATGACATTGGCTCCACCAAGGATGAGCAAGTGCAGTTTTACTGGACCTGCTGCACTAAGGGATGAGCAGTGTACAGCGTACAGAGACTTTGGAGGGCGCTGAGTGAGTCTGAGCAGAGGACACAATTGGGAAGGCTGTGTCGCTGGATGTAATCCATGGTGAAAATCTCTGCTGTAAATCTTGAGGAGCGTGCCGGAAGCTGATATCAAACGACATAGGTGCCAATGACGAAGGCACACCTGGACCCACGGTCAGTCCGAGAGCCATCAGTGTATACAAAGGTACTATCACTAAGTTCCATGCAAAGGTCGTGAAACTGAAGGTGATAGATCGAGGCTGGAGTAGTGTCCTTAGGAAGTGAATGAAGGCCAAGGTTGATATGGGCCTCTTCAAGAAGCCAAGGTGATGAAAGGTTCACACCCACTGGGAAAGTTGCAGGTAGCGTGAAGTTAAGCCACCATAGCAAGTGGTGAAAGCAGACTCCAGGAGGTAACAGAGAAGAGGGATGAGCCCCATACTGACCACCTAAGGAATCATCAAAGGAGGCGGCATAGGAGGGGTGGCCACACATGGCAGACAAACAGCATGCAAACCTGCTGAGGAGAAAGTCACAGCGGTAGGACAGTGGCAGTTCAGGAGCTTCAGCATACAGACTCTCAACTGGGCTGGTGTAAAAGGTGCCAGTGGTTAAATGGATGCCATAATGATGGATACTGTTGAGATAGCGTAAGAGGGATGAGAGAGCAGATGCATAAACAAAGAACCCACAGAGTTTCGAGTGGACAAAGGACCAGTACCAAAAGAGGAGGGTGGTTCAATCGGCACCCCAAGGAGTACCATTGAGGACATGTAGGACACAGAGACTGTGAACAATGGGCTGCCAGGTAAGAGACATGGGAGGACTATGAGAGTTTCCTACCGAGCATGAGCCCCAGGGATTTCATAGTGTCAATGAATGGCAGGGCAACAGGCCCAAGATGTAGAGATGGTGGGAGAAACCACCATACCATACGTTCCATCACCTTGCAAATGCAGCTGGTACAAGAGATTGGGCAGTAGCTAGAAGGAAGGTTTTTGTCTCTACCGGGCTTAGGTATGGGTATGATGATGGCTTCATGCCAGGGTCCAGGAAATGTGCCCTTAGCCCAGATGTGGTTGTATGTGTTAAGCAGAAAGTGCTTGTCTGCAAGAGAGAGGTACTGCAACATCTGAATGTGGATAGCATCTGGCCCTGCGGCGGAGGACCGGGATGAACTGAGAGATTGCCCAAGCCTCCTCCACTCGTTTCCGATGGATGAAGGCAGGCTGATAGTGGGAAGAACTCTAAACTTCCGCAAAATAGTGGCCCAAGGTGCTGGAGATTGCAACAGGATCCACGATGACATCAGCACCAACTGTCAGGCCAGAAATGGGGGAATGGACCTTGGTTCCAGAGAGCCATTGGAGGTTGGCCCACACGACAAAGGAAGGTGTAGAACTGTTAAAAGAACTAGTGAATGAAATTCAACTAGCTCTTTTGCTATCCCGAAGAACTTGACAACACTTTGCACCTATCTGTTTATAATGAATGCAGTTTGCCAGCTTAGGGCGGCAGTTAAATACATGGAGGGCACATATCAGTGTACGAATTGTGTCGCAGCATACCTCAGTCCACCAAGGGACTGGGAAATGAGATGGTAAAGAGGAAGTGCGAGGAATGGAACATTCTGCAGCAGTAAGGATAACATTGGTGAGATAGTCCACCTGGTCATCACAACTGAGGAAATCTTGTTCGGCGAAGGCTGCCAGGGAGGGGTAATGCTGCCAGTCAGCCTTAGTAAGCTGCCATTTGGGGGATGGGGTAGAAGTCAGCAGACGGACAGCACACAGGAACGGGCCACTCAAGACGATGGGCAAGCAAAAGGATAGGTCCAAATGGGAATAGGTGAGCGAAGACTCAGAAAGGAAAGCGGTGCTCCAATGTTAAGGCAGAAGAGGTTGAGTTGGTTAAGAAGGTCAGCCAACAGGGCACCTCTCTGGCAAGTCCTGGGAGAACCCCAAAGAGGATGATGTGTATTAAAATCACCGAGTAGCAAAAAGTGGGGGAGGTAGCTGCCCAATAAGCTGAAGGAATTCTGCCCCGGTGACATAGAAGGATGGAGGTACATAATTGGTACAGAGGGAGAAAGTCAGGTGGGGAAGGAAAAGGCGAACAACAACAGCTTGAAGACGGGTAGTCAGGGAGGTGGGTTGACTATGAAGGTCACCCTGTATGAGCAGCATAATGCCCCCATGACATGGGATGCCACCCTCAGGGGCAAGGTCAAAACCAATTGGTAAGTAATGTGAAAGCTCAATGTGGTCTTGAGGGCGAAATTTTGTTTCCTGAAGGCTGAGTACAAGGGGATGCAGTGATGCTAGAAGCAGTCGTAAATCCTCTTGTGCTTGTGTGGTCAGTCTGTGGAGTCAGACGCTGAAAAATGGTTGGCGGTGCGCACCAGTGAGACAGAGGCCAACCGGACTAAGTGACCATGTGGCGACACCGTTGAGCAGGATCTTCGAGTTGGTGAAGGAGACGACCGTTTGTCTTTAGCAGACTTCTTCGAGCTCTTCCGGTTAGAGGAAAACATGGGTGTTGTTTGGTTGGAGGGACGGAGGAAGTCTTCATGCTATCTTGACACCAGGCGACTTCACAACCTCAGAGTCAAATTTGAGGGCGCACGCCTGTGTGGCCATGTCCTTCATGGAGCGAGGGGTAACAAGAACTGAACTATACGTGCAGGATGGAAGAACAAAGGGTTTGCGACTAGCCAGTAACTTGCGAGCTACTGGGTAAGGCACTTTTTCCTTTACCCATATCTCTTGAACAGCCCGCTCATCTAGATACACAGGACAATCCCGGGAGGAGGTGGCATGGCCACCATTGCAGTTGATACAGTGGGGAGAAGGAGGCGGACATTTGCCCTCGTGTGCATCCCTGGCACAGGTTATGCATGTGGCTGCGTGTCAACAAGACGTTCTTGTGTGACTGAACCAATGACACTGGTAGCAACGCATTGGATTCGGAATTTATGGCCAGACTGTGATGATTTCATAGCCTGCTTTAATCATGGATGGCAGCACCACACTACCAAAGGTGAGGAAAAGAGTGCGGGTGGGCACCAAGGAGGAATCTGCCTTTTCATTACACAATGGACAGCAATGTCACCCATCATCAGAGAGAAGATTGTATTTCAGCCTTGGTTAGATGGTCAAGCAGCCTGGTGTAAATTAGACCACGGGAAGAATTCAAAGTTCTATGTGCCTCGACACGAACAGGGTAGCTGTAGACAAGCGAAGTAGAAAGTAGTAGTAGTAGTACTTGAGAATCAGAAGCCGTCTCCAAAAGCAAAGTGCCATTCCGTAAACGAGAGCAGGATTTCACAGGGCCAGCAATGGCATCAACACCTTTCTGAGTAATAAACAGATTGACCTGGTGAAGGACTAACCGTCTTCAGTACATGATACCACACAGAACCGCGGTGCAGCGGGAAGCGTCTTCGAATCAGTAGCCTCATACGTCAACATCGATGGAGAGGATGATTAACTCATTAGGAGGAAATCCCCATTACGGCCAGTGTCTTCAATGGCTTCCAACTGGGGCCCCATTCACAAGGCGGGCACACCCACCTATGGTGACTGTTCACACCTCAGGTCACACTTCCCAAACACCCGACAGAGGGACCAATGGCCTATCTTGGAAGGTTGCAGCTCAGGCAATCACCCCTCCCTGGGCCTGGCCTGTACCAGGGGGTATGTGCGAACCCTACCTGTCGACCCAGGGCTGGGAATTATGCGTTACCCAGTCACCTTCAGAGCCTTCAGGAGCGCACAGGGAGGAAGAAGAAAAAAGAGGATCCTCAAACGCCAAAGTGGAGGAACGAGAGGAGAAGGGAAACAAAGAAAGGAGAAGGGAACCAAAAAGAAAATTAAGACTGTTCGCAGGTCAGCCACAGAATGCAGAACATTCCCAATAATGCCCCAAGACATGTTTCCCAAGGAAGGGGAAGAAGAATAGCAAGATGATACACATACAGCATGAAAGGGAAAAAGTGCTGCAAAGGCTGGGGCCCCATGATAGCCAAGCACAAACCTGCAAAAGAGTGGCAAGACCCCTGGGGGGTTCCTTAACAGTGATAGCATCTTCCATTATGATAACTGTCCATGCCACAAGGCCAGAATCGTGCTGCTATCATTTGATAAACATTATAGTGAACTCACACTGATGTCTTTGGCATCAAATTCAGCTTATCTGAATCCAATGAAACCAAACTGGGATGCTATCAGGCACATCCACAAACCAACCACCCAAAAATTATGGAAAGTGAGTAGGTATCTGGTGCCACAAACCTCTGGAAGCCTATGAAACACTTGTCAAATCCATGGCACACAGACACAGAATCAATGCTGAATTACATTACAGTGGTGGATCAACATACTTTTGAGTAGGTGGTCATAATGTTTTGGCTCATCAGTGTATATCAGAATGTTGTTATATAAGATACACAACTGAACTTAATCTGAAAAATGACCTAAATCCTGCTTTTTTATAAAAGATCATGAACAGGGATACCAGGTCATCCATGTACTTCACCAACAATTTTATGTAATTTACTTGTAGGTACTATACAATAATTTAGTGCAAGTGTAGTTCTTTGTTGTTTCTGAAAGTTTAACTATAGGGACTTAAGGACTGAAGTGTTGGGGGGGGGGGGGGGGGGGAGGAAAGAGAGAGAGAGAGAGAGAGAGAGAGAGATATATATATATATATATATATATATATACCTGTGTGAAGTGGGTGGTGGTGCTGTATTTTGCTGGGAGGAGTCTTGAGCATTGTTGGAGCCTCCTGTTTCAGAAGTAAGACTTGACATGCTTGAAAGGCTGGAAAGAACATCAGAGACAGGTGCCACTCCTAGTGAAGACAACATTTGATCCAGTTCCTTTCGTTGGTCCTTTTCGATTCCTAGGCCTCCAACAGCAGTCCGTAGAGCAGCTTCCTCGACCTGAGAAAAAAAATAAAAATTCACCTTGAATTACTTTAGTGCAATAAAGCAAGCCATCATCTTTAAGGTCGGACAACTGTCTCTGGCTATCAAGGCCAGACACTCTTGTTAACTAGGTCATAAAAGAGAAAACTAAAGAATACAAGGTAATAAGGATATTTTCATATTATGTAGCTTCATTTACTGCTCAAGAGTGTCATCTTCTGACTAGTTTGATGTAGCTCTTTATGAATTCCTGAATTCCTCTCCTGTGCCAACCACTTCATGTCACAGAGGCACCTGAACCCAATGCCCACAATTATTTGTTAGGCATATTCCAATACCTGTCTTCTCCTACTGTTTTTACCCTCTACAGCTCCCTCTAGTACCATGGAAGTTACTCCCCAATGTCTTAACATGTTCTGTCGTTCTGATCCCTCATCTTATCACGTTTCTCTCCTTGCCGATTCTGCAGAGAACCTGGACTGCTAATCAGGCCGCTAAATTTTAAACACCCTTCTACAGCACCACATCCCAAACACTTCTATCCTCTTCTTCTCTGGTTTTCCCAGTGTCCATGATTCCTTCCAAACAATGCTGTGCTCCAAACATACATCCTCACAAATGTTTTCATTATATTAAGGCCGATGGTCTATACTAGGAGGCATCTTTTGGCCAGGAATTCCTTCTTGTCTGTGCTAGTCTGCTTTTTATATCCTCCTTGCACTCTCCATCAAGTGTTAAATTATTTCCTAGGTAGCATCATTTCTTAACTTCATCTACCTCCTGGTCCCCATATTGATGGCAAGTTTCTAAGGTTATTTCTGCTACTCTTCATTACTCTCATCTTTCTTCACTCTCAATCCATATTCCGTGCTCAGTAAACTGTTCATTCCGTTTACTATGTCCTGCAATTCCTCCTTACTTTCATTGAGAACAGTAAGGTCATCAGTGAATCTTAGCATTGATATCTCTTCACCTTGAATTTTAATCCCATTCCTGAATCTTTCTTTTAAATTCATCACTGCTTCTCCGAAGTAGAGATTGAGGAGTAGAGAATAAAGACTGCATCCTTGTTTTGCATCCTTTTTAATGAGAGCTGCTCATTCTTGGTATTCTATTCTTATTTTTCCTTTTTGGTGCTCATATATGTTGTACTGGTATATTACCCATCCTTCCCAATAGCTTACACCATTTTCTGAGAATTTGTTAATACTAATAATGCTGACAGACTGAGTAAAATTTTATGGAATGATTTGTTTCATTTGTAGAGAAAAAATAACAGTAAAGAGAGTATATCTCTCACACTGTTTTGGGCCCCAGAAACAACATAGCGTGTCATGGCTTCAGCACCTAATGTACTGCCCAGACACCCACGACTTCAATGACCATTTTCATTCTGCAAGCTGGGAAACAGACCCCCAATTTACTGCCGCTTGCTACCATACAAAAAAAGTCTGTGTTCCAAGGTCATCTTAGATTTGGGCTGTGGGTCAAGTCACTTGCTCACATTTTATATTTTCATCTCCAAGAAATCATTTTCGGTTGTGTCACAGTCTGGTAGTACTCTTCAGAATGTTCTGTTCACTCAGTCCACTGTCTGAACAAATCTGGAAGCAGGCGGGTGAGGGGAAGAGACATTCAGAATGAGGACAAATCTATGATGAATTATTTTAAAAGGAATTCTCGTGTGAATGAACAAAATTGTGAAGATATCAATTCCAACTCACATACCCTTATTAGAATATTGGACACTGAAAGAAGGCAGCAAGGAGATCGCTAGGTGTTGCATGTGATAGCATAATTTTGCCTGGAGTAACAAACAATGTAGCATCAGAATTCATTGTATTTATGTGCAAAGGATATATGTTTACTGTCATTTATTTATTAAAAACCGTCTTCAGTATAACAACTGTCTTCAGTAGTGTTGTTGTAACTCATCCTCAAATTTGAGATATTTAATGTGATACCAACACAACAGTTCACTTGTAATGGCTTGATCACAATTTATGAGAATTTGCAGAAATTTGTTTTTTTTTTTTTTTTAAAATGTGACATAGTAACATATTGACTATGAACTTTAACAAAGCTTCCTTTCTAACATCACTACCTTCACATATTTATTTTCAGAACTTCGTCATTTACTAAAGGTACATGGTATTTTAAATACAATAATAAGATGTCCTGATTTTTTTAATGACTATACTCCAACATGTCTCAGAATCGTGGTTTAAGAAAAATATAACAGAAAAGGCAAAAAAAGCAAATAATTACATCTTTTTGTTCCTTTTCTCTCCGACGTCGTTCTTTTTCTTCACGTATCAGTCTCAGCTTCTCTTTCTTCCTCTCAAGTTCCGCCTTACGATCTGACATTGTGATCTACAACAAAAAATAATATAGAAGAATAAAATAAATTAGATACTTTCCAAATAGCAGCAATTATTTTTGTATGCTAAAAACACAATAAGTGTACAAACAACAAACATAAATCATAATTATGGGTGAATACAGTGTGGGCGGCTAATTCAAATACTGTGACACTCCAAATTGATCACTAGTGTCAAATACTCGATCACACAGTGATCAAGACAGGATGTGCCTCACTAAATATATTTGGAAAAATTTTGAAAAACAATCGGAAGACTGAAAGACATCTAAGTTTTAACTGTGGCAATTGCCAAGGATATAATGCTGCCAGTTAGTATTACAGACTTCTTAAGACCTATAGAGATCACTACAAGGTGTGGAGTCTGAAGTACACTGAGATGTACAGCTTTATTGCCACCAACAGAATGACATTTCAGGGATAGAGCAAAATGTTTTGAGACAACATTAGCATATGGAACTGTGGCTGAGTTAGCCCCTCTTCTAACTGTAATCTGTTGCAGATCCCTTGAACAAAAAACTGTGCCCAGTTCTCGGAAAAAGGCACACGTCACACCCATCTGTAAGATGGGTAGTGGAAGTGATCCATTGAACTACCATTCTATATCCTTGACATCGATTTGTTATAGAATCTTAGAAAATATTCCGAGCTCAAACATAATGAGCTATCTTGAATGGAATGACCTCCTCAATGCCAACCAGCATGGATTTCAGAAACATCTATCATGTGAAACCCAATTCACACCTTTCTCCCATGACAAACTGAAAGATTTGGATTAGCGCAATCAGGTAGGTGCTGTACTTCTTGTTTTCCGAAAAGCATTTTACTCAGTACCACACCTACACTTACTGTCTGAAGTACGATCACATGGGGTAATAAGTGAAATTTGTGACTAGATTGAGAACTTTTTGGTAGGGAAAGCACAGCATGTTATCTTCAATGGAGATTCATCATCAGATGTAGAAGTAACTTTGGGTGCACCCCGGGGAAGTGTGTTGGGACCCTTGCTGTCCATGTAGTGTATTAATGACTTCGCAGACAATGTTATAGAAACTGCATAAATATTCATTGAGTTCTTCGTAAGAATTCAAAATGATGCAGAGGCTAACAAATTGCTTTCCACGTTCAGAAACGTGAAATTGTGCACTTCACAATACAACAAAATGTAGTATCCTATGACCGCAACATCAATTAGTCACTGCTGGAATCGGCCAACTCATACAAATGCCTTACAGTAACACTTTGTAGGGATATGAAATGGGTTGATCACATTGTCTGAGTCATGGATAAAGCAGATGGTAGACTTCAGATTTTTGGTAGACTATTGGGGAACTGCAATCAATATACTAAGGAGACTGATTACAAATCACTTGTGCCACCGGTTCTAGAATATAGCTCAACTTTATGGGGCCCACACCAGATAGGACTAACAGGGTATATTGAACGTATACAGAGAAGGGCAGCACAAATAGTCACAGGCTTGTTTAATCCATGGGAGAGTGTCACAGAGATACTGCAAGGAACCGAACTGGAAGACTCTTGAGGATAGGCGTAAACTATCCCACAAAAGCCTACGGGGTCATTCCATGCCAAGGAGACCAATATTAAAAAGTATCCCCACTCGACCCTCTCCGAATCAAATGAAATTTGGTGTGAAGGTTCTATATTGTCTTTGATGGTTATATAGCAACTTTCACCCAGTATCTTCAGTGGTTGAATTTTTGGGGGCTTTTAAAGAGAGGCTACTAATCTTCACATCACATACAAAGGTGCAAATGTGCCAAGTTTCCTAAGCTTTTCTAAAAGTTCTAGCAGACATTTGATCATTTGCTTTAATATACATAGACAACTTTTTATGCTGAATCACACCTTGGCAAAAATTAGGGATTTAGCCACACCTAATTTATAGATACAAGTCTCTAAAGTGGCTAAAAAAATTCATCGTGCTATTCCAAGAGCAATGGATGCCTAGATGAAAAGATATGCATCTGCAAAGTTTGTCAAAATTATCTAAGTGCAAATTTTAGGGCATATTTGGGAGGCAATATCTCAACTGTGTCTTGTTCAATCCTTTCTGCTTGCTACAGCTTGAAAGATCATGCTTAAGCATTCCAAGCTATATTGTTTAATTTCTGGATCTTGCATATTCATAAGTAAGAATATCTATCAAAGTAGGGAAAATGAATTATCAATAAATACAAAAATTAACAGTTTGAAGTAGTAAATTTAAAAAAAAAGTGTAATTGTAGTGTCTTTTTATAGTAAGATTTGCCATTGATTTATGGATAGTAACTATGCTAATAAGAAGTGTTTTTACATTATTTTCCAGTATAGAATACAAATATAGTTAAACCTTAGAAAATGCTCTTCAGATTATAAGATCTAGAAGATCATGACGGAAAGCTATCTTGCTTTAGAATGTTTCAATCCTACAAGGCATGATGGTGCATATATACATTGTCAGCCAATTTCCATTTGCATTATAAAGCAGCAATATTTTTGTACAGCTATATTCTTGCAGCAGTGATACATTGCTGAATCACCACTTTCAATTGCTGCTTTCATTATTGGCAGTTTTCGCAGTGTCAGTCTTCTGTGCAGTGTAATTGCTGGTGTTGACATTGTTCACTCTTAGTGCTGTATACTGAGTGTTTGAATAATCAATAATCGTTGTAGCTGAAGGTAGGCTCTAACACAATATGTTTTGATATTTTTTATACAAAGAAATCTGAATCTGCTATGCTTCAAACCAGAATATTCATGAGCTTTCAAAACTGCTTGTTATAGGGTAATCAACTATTGTATAAAATGAACCACGAGACCCTTGCAGTCTGCTACTTTGGTGGATCAGATGGAGTTGATTGTCATAAGTCATCACCATTCTATTGTGGGAAAAGTCAACTACAATCAGTTAAGGAAAAGTCACCAGTGGACAAAGAGCTTCTATAATGTAGGTCTGGAGTTGATTTTACTGAAGTTGCCCAAATTTGTCCCTACCATAATGCCTTATGATGACAAAATTTTAATTCCTACAGAAAACTTGCTGCAACCTGATTGGTAAAGAAAAACGTGTAATCAAGAAGGCTTTAACACCAGTAACCATTGCAATGTCTGACAGGCTGAAGTTACTGACTAATGAAGTTTTTAAACCTGGCCAGAAAATTTGTACCTAATGTAGACATGAAGTGGCCCAAAAAGAATCATCCCACCAGGATAAGCAAGAATCATCATCCACTGAAGATATAGATGTTGTTGATGCTTCATTTACTGCTAATACTTCATTACCATCACTTGTGAGTCACCATTAAAGCTTCAATGGATCAGCAAAAGGGATTCAATGGGATACATAAAGTGCAAAGTTCTGAAAGCCCAAAGCAGCATTACTAAGGTAATGCCACAGCTGTTGGTGTGAGCCAAGTAGATATTGCACAAATACAAACAGAAGAGTGCCAAAACTGTAAAGATATGGACATCTTAATTGAAGAACTTAAGATTAAGCTTCAGACTTCAAATAATTGCAGTACAGTTCAAATTTTGACCCTGGTCCGAAATAGCTGGACTATTGAAGAAACGGCTAAAGAATTTGCTGTTTCAACTAAAATGGTGAAGAAGACTAGGAAACTAAAGAAGGAAGATGGGATTTTGGCAACACCTGCAAACCGAAAAGAAAAAAGCTCAGTGTGGAAGTAAAACAAAATGTCCTCACTTTTTTGAAGATTATGAGTTTTCTCATTTATGTGCCAGCAAAAAGGATTGTGTTGCAGTAAGAATAAATGGGGAAAAGATTCACAAGCAGAAACGCCTGCTCCCTTGTAACCTGAAAGAAATGTTCATTGCTTATTGTAAACAATATGGAAATCAACTAAGATTCTCAAAATATTGTGAGCTCAGGCCGAAATGGTGTACTACAATTGGTGCTTCTGGATCACATTCAGTTGTGTATGAGCAATTCATCAAATTAATCATGGCTTAAGCAACATCTATTCAATTTGACTAACAGGAATTTGATGAAAAAAAAAAGCTGTATGCAGTTTGGAATCAAAAGATTGTATGCTGCAACATTGTCAGGTTGTGAGGAATGTCCAGGAAACATGCAACTAGGGGCTTTTCATGAAGATGCTTTTAAAGACTAATCCTGAAGAATCAGCAGAATACAAGCAATGGGTCCATACTGACAGAGATACATTAGAGACATGTCAGATTACTGTTGAAAATTTCATGGAGGCACTAATTTTGAAAATTATCAGTTCGAGAAGCCATCACTTTGTGTCAAAACACCAAAGTTTACACCGTATGCAGCTAAAAAGAAATCTTGCAAAAAATGAATTAATTATATTGATGGACTTTGATGAGAATTTTACTTGTTGTTCAAGATGCTGTGCAAGCATTTCACTGGGAGAATAGGCAGGCCACATTACATCCATTTGTTGTCTATTTTGGGGACAAAGAATGTCAGAGTATTAGCATTTGTATGGCCAGCAACTGTCTCCATCATGAAACCACTGCTGTTCATGCCTTTCAAATAAAATTAATAGCATACTTAAAGACAAAGATTGAAAAAATTAAGAACATTTATTACTTCAGTGATAGTTCAAACAATGGAAAATCCAGGATGGAATGTAACAATACCAGAGAAGGAAAGTTGCTACTCACCATATAGCGGAGATGCTGAGTTGCGATAGGCACAATAAAAAGATTCACACAATTAAAGCTTTCGGCCATGAAGGCCTTTGTC
Source organism: Schistocerca serialis cubense (assembly GCF_023864345.2). Taxonomy (NCBI): domain Eukaryota; kingdom Metazoa; phylum Arthropoda; class Insecta; order Orthoptera; family Acrididae; genus Schistocerca; species Schistocerca serialis. Next base: position 521,769,831 of record NC_064644.1, read on the forward strand.
AGCAGTAGAAACACGTGGCTGGCCGACCACGAGAATAAAAAGGAAAAGCCAGCAAAACTGTGACACGTTAAAACATCCAGCCTACGATGCATTAAAACATCCAGCCTAAAAGCATTGGAGTGGAGAACACAAAGGGGCAAAAGACATGCACGAAAACTAAACTGAAGACTCCGTCGCAGGGCAGCCAAAGAAGAACAGCTCACCAAGATATGGGCCACTGTCAGCCAGGTGCCGCACTGACACTGAGGTGGGTCATCATGGCGCAGGACGTAGCCGTATGCCACCCAAGCGTGGCCAATGCTGAGCCGACAGATTACCACACAGTCCCTGCGAGAGGCCCGCGTAGAGGTATTCCACACATTCATAGTCTCCTTAATGGCACAAAGTTTGTTGTGCATACTGAGGTTATCCCACTCTGCATCCCAAAGCCGCAAAACCTTGCGGCGTAGTACTGAACACAGATCAGTTGCAGAGAAACCAATCTCCATAAGCGGTTTCCTTGTAGCCTGTCAGCAAGTTTGTAGCCTGGGATTCCAACTTGACCTGGGGTCCAGACAAACACCACTGAATGACTGGACTGTTCCAGGGCATAGATGGACTCCTGGATGGTCGCTACCAAAGAATGACAAGGGTAACACTAGTCGATAGCTTGTTGGCTGCTCAAGGAGTCAGTACATAGAAGAAATGACTCCACCGGGTATGAAAGGATGTGCTCAAGAGCATGAGATATAGCCACCAGCTCGGCAGTTCAACAATGCAGCCATCGGGCAAGGAAAGCTGTTCAATATGTCCTCCATGGACATATGCGAAGCCAACATGATCATCAGCCATCGCGCCATCGGTGTAAACCACTTCACGGCCTCGGTACATGTCAAGAATTGAGAGGCAGTGGCAGCAGAGAGCTGCGGGGTTAACTGAGTCCTTATGGAGATGTGAATGTTCCAGAAGTAGCTGCAGCCTAGGTGTACACTATGGAGGTGTACATGAATGAACCTCAAGTAGAGGTGGTAAAGGCAAGAACTCCAGTTCGGAAAGAAGGGATCGGACACGAACTGCAATTGGAAGCCCTGAACTGGGTGACCGATGCGGGAGATGAACCGCCGTGGGTGGGAAAAGGAGACGGTGATTCGGATGCGCAGAAGAACTACGAACGAGTGCAACAAAACTGACCAGCAGTTATGCACGCCTAACCTGCAATGGAGGGACTCTGGCGCCTCCACCAGGACACTGGTCACCGAACTCATGCTAAAAGCTCCTGTTGCTATGCAAACGCCACAGTGGTGCACTGGGTAGCATAAACACAATGCTGAGGGCACCGACAAACCAGAAACCAGACTCCCATAGTCAAGGCGGGATTGAACAAGGGCTCTGTAGAGCTGCAGCAGTGTAGAGCTCTCTGCACACAAGTTGGTTTGCTCAGGCAGCGTAGGGCATTTAGGTGCTGTTAACACTTCCACTTAAGCTCACGGAGCTGAGGAAGTCAAGTCAATCGTGCATCGAAAACCAGTCCTAAGAATGTATATGTCTCCACTACAGGGAGTGGACCATCATTAAGGTAAAGTTCTGGTTCCGGATGAATGGTAAGACACCGCAGAAGTGCATAACACATGACTTTGCGGCTGAAAACTGGAAACCGTGGGCTAGAGCCCATGACTGCGCCTTGTTGATGGCTCCCTGCAGGTGCTGCTCAGCAACACCAGTACTGGTGGAGCAGTACAACATGCAAAGTCATCTGCATACAGAGAAGGTGAGACAGATGGCCCTACAGCTGCTGCTAGACCATTAATAGCCACTAAAAATAGAGATTCACTCAATACAAAGCCCTCAAGGACCCCATTCCCCTGGATATGTGGGGAACTATGAAAGGTACCAACTTGGACATTGAAAGTATAAAGCAACAGGAAATTTTGGATAAAAATCTGAGGAGTGGGCCTCAAGGACCCCACTCATATAATGTGGCAAAGATATGGTGTCGCCAGGTAGTGTCATACACTTTATGTAAATAAAAAAATACGGCAACCAGGTGTTGGAGTCTGGAAACGACTGTTTAGATGGCAGATTCGGGGGACACAAGATTAACAGTGGTAGAGTGACCCTGGCAGAAGCTGCTCTGACATGGAGCCAGCATGGCACACGACTCCAGGACCCAACCCAACCGCTGACACACCATATGTTCCAGCAGCTTACAAAGAACATTGGCGAGGCTGATGGGCCAATAGCTATCCACATCAAGTGGGTTTTTACTGGATTTGAGCACCAGAATGATGTTGCTCTCCCACCATTGTGATGGAAAGACGCCATCACACCAGATCCGGTTGAAGATGATGAGGAGATGTCGCTTGTAGTCAGATGAGAGACGTTTAATCATCTGACTGTGGATTCAATCTGGCCCAGGAGTAGTGTCGAGGCAATGAATAAGGGCACTGAGGAGCTCCCACTCTCTAAATTATTATAGGATTCACTGTGCCATGAAGTAAACGAGGACTTTTCCTTCCAGCCGCAGTTTGAGAGTGCGAAATGCTGGGGAGTAATTCTCCGATGCAAAGCGCTCGGGGCAAAGCGCTCGGGGCAAAGCGCTCGGGGCAAAGCGCTCGGGGCAAAGCGCTCGGGGCAAAGCGCTCGGGGCAAAGCGCTCGGGGCAAAGCGCTCGGGGCAAAGCGCTCGGGGCAAAGCGCTCGGGGCAAAGCGCTCGGGGCAAAGCGCTCGGGGCAAAGCGCTCGGGGCAAAGCGCTCGGGGCAAAGCGCTCGGGGCAAAGCGCTCGGGGCAAAGCGCTCGGGGCAAAGTGTGTCAGTAGATAACATGCCATTTATGTTAACACCAGGAACATCTGTTGGTCTGGTACGCGAAAACATGTTTGATCCTTGTCCAGACTTGGGAAGGCGATGTATGGTACCCAATGGTCGAGACGTATCTCTACCAACACTCCTGCTTCCGTCATCTGATAAGTTGGCGAATGCAGGCACGGAGTTGTTTAAAGGCTATGAAGTGCTCCAGGGTTGGCACTGTAGAGCTCACCGATGCTCCTTAATTGCTTCAGCGACCACCAAGGGACTGCCTTTCACCGGAGGCACCCGAAAAAACGAGGGATCACATTTTCTGCTGCAGAAAGGATTGTTGTACTCACCTGCTCAACCATAACATCAACATTCCCCTAAGGGGGAGATTCAATGGTGACAGCAGAGGTGAAAGTTTCCCAGTCCACCTTGTTTAAAGCCCATCTGAGCATGCATCTGTGTGGCTGACTCCGGGGAAGTGACAGGAAGATGGGGAAGCGGTCACTACCACACAGGTTGTCATGTGCTCTCCAGTGGATATATGGGAGAAGTCCTGGGCCGCAAATTGATAAATCAATGGCTGAGTAACCACAATGAGCCACACTGAAATGTGTGACGGCCCTAGTATTTAAGAGGCAGAGGTCAAACTGAGGCACTTAAGTTGCAACATCTTTGCCTCGGCCATTAAGCACGGTGCCACCCGACAACAGGTTATGGGCATTAAAATCTCCTAAAAGTAGGGAAGGTTTAGGGAGCTGATCAATCAGTGCAGCTAATACATTCAGGTGTACTGCACCATCTGGAGGAAGATATACATTGCAGACAGTTATTTCTTGCGTCGTCCTTATTCTGACAGCCACTGCTTCAAGAGGGGTTTGAAGGGGCACAGTTTCACTACAGACTGAGTTTAGGGCATTAATGCAAACTCCACCTGACACTCTATTATAGTCGCTATTGTTCCTGTAATATCCCTTATAGCCACGGAGGGCATGGGTCCGCATTGCTGGGAACCAGGTTTCCTAAAGGACAATGCAAAAAGCAGGTGTAAAGCTTAACCAGTTGCCGTAGCTCAGCTAGGCAGTGGAAAAACTGCCGCAATTCCACTGGAGGATGATGTCATCGTGAGACTGGAAACGCATGGAACATTCAATGAGGCAATTTACACTTCAGGGTCACCTGCTGCCACCAACTTATCGCCTGAGCAGTGTATATCCATTGTGTGAGGGTCCGGTGAGACCTAGGTCCTCAGTGGACGCCAGATCTCCACCTCATCCACAGATGCAAAGCTTGTTGGTAGCGGTGGAGTGGGTGCTACCGCAATTCCCTTTGTCTTGGAGATCTTTTTGGATTTCTCTCGCTGCTCCTTGGGTTTCCCTGGCTGGGAGGACTTCAATGATTCAGTCTCCAGGACTGAGGACGAGCATGAAGTTCTATGACCAGCTGCTTTTGGGCTCTTCAGCCATTGGCGGGTGCCATCTTTCCCACTAGCAGAAACACCTGGGAAGGGAGTGACCCAAGAGACCCCTTCCTAGCGAGAGAGACCGAAGAAGACTTACACTTCTCCAGTGCAGAAGTGGGGACTGATATCCCTGATGGTTGAGGGGGGGCGGAGGTTGTTGCCCCCAAAGTAGGTGGTGCCGGAGCAACAAGTAGGGAAGTGCCCCCACCATCAAGAGGGCAGGTGTAGTCTTCTGGCTCTGAGAGGTGACTGGGGTTGACAGAGCTGATGGGGCTGGAACTGTTGTAGCGGCAGCATAAGACGATGTCATTTGCACAGGATGTAGGCATTCAAATTTCTTCTTAGTCCCAGTGTAGGTCAGTTGGTCCAGGGTCTTGTACTCCATGATTTTTCTTTGTTTCTGGAGAATCCTGCAGTCAGGCGAGCAAGGCAAATGGTGCTCTCCACAGTTGGCACAGATGGGAGGCAGGGCACATGGAGTATTGGGATGAGACGGGCATCCGCAATCTCGACTGGCGCACTGGAAGTACAGCAGGAAGATGTCGGTGCTGGAAGTACAGCAGGAAGACTTATGACCGAACTTCGACCATTTAAAGCATTGCATTGGGGGAGAGATACAGGGTTTTACATCACACCGGTAGACCATCACCTTGACCTTCTCGGGTAATGTATCACCCTCTAAGGCCAAGATAAAGGCACCAGTGGCAAACTTATTATCCCTTGGGTCCCAGTAGACATGCTGAATGAAATGTACACCTCACCACTAAATTGGTGCGCAGCTCATCGTCAGACTGCAAAAGAAGGTCCCTGTGAAATATGATACCCTGGACCATATTTAAGCTCTTATGGGGTGTGATGGTTACAGAACCATCCCCCAGCTTGTCACAAGCAAGTAATGCCTGTGACTGGGCAGAGGATGCTGTTTTGATCAAGACAGACCCAGATCTCATTTTGGACAAGCCCTCCACCTCCCCAAACTTGTCCTATAAATGCTGAACAAAAAACTGAGACTTCGTTGTCATGAAAGATTCCCCATCAGTTCTTGAACATACGTGGTACCAGGTCGAATAAGTGCTGCTGCCATCCTTAGCCTGACTTTCCCCTCATGGTGTGACCAGGGATGCGACCGATTTAGGGTCGTACTTCTGTGTGTTGAATTGGGCCCGTGAATGCTTAAGAGACTGCTGGTGTTTGACCACCAACAAGGGTGGATGTACTATGTTTCATCACATGGCATCTGCTCTGATGCCCCCCACTCTGACCAGGAGCCCTCCCCATGGGCGCCACCCAGCTGCAGCAAACGCCACCTGGCAGGATGGCCATTGCCGGGAGTACGAATGCCCCAGGGTGAAGGGCATCTACTCTGCTGCATACATGGGGAGTTAATGGCACAGTCATCAGCAGAGTGATCCGTGTGTGGTCAGGGGCTACAACCAACAGGGTACATGGAGGCCCCACCACAACAGACTGGCTACCACGCTGGGTATCAGGTGCAACCAAGCAAACAAGTCCATTATCATTGTCAGTGTAGAAAACAGTATTGCACAGCTGATGGAAAAATACGCACCGAGGAGGGTGACCTCGCCCAACAGTTGAGAATGAGCAGAAGTACAGATCCACATTGACGAAGGATAGGTCTCAGAGCATGATGGACAAGATACACCATGTAAAACGCCCTTCCCCAACTGGCTCGCTCTTCAAGGAAATTTTGAAGAATGGATGCCAAACACTACAGGGGACCATCACATAAAGGCCGAAATGTGTGAGACTCCTTTTAGTCACCTCTTACGTCAGGCACGAATATCTCGGGCCTATTCCAACCCCCGGACCCACAGGTGGTAGAGAATGGTGGAAGCAGTATATAGAGGGTCTATACATGAGAGATGAACGTGAAGCAATATTATAGAAAGGAAAGAGGATGTAGATGAAGATCAAATGGGAGATGATATACTATGAGAAGAATTTGACAGAACTTTCAGAGTTCTAAGTCAAAGCAAGACCCAAGGAGTAGATGACATTCCATCAGAATTATTGATAGCCTTGAGAGCACCAGCCATGACAAAACTCTTCCATCTGATGTGCAAGATGTATCAAACAGGCGAGTTACCCTCAGTCTTCAAGAAGAATGTAATAATTCCAATTCCAAAAAAGCAATTGCCGACAGGTGTGAAAATTACCGAACTATCAGTTTAGTAAATCATGGTTTCAAAATCCTAACACGAATTCTTTACACAAGAATGGAAAGACTGGTAGATGCCGACCTCGGGGAAGATCAGTTTGGATTCTGGAGAAATGTAGGAACATATGAGGCAATATTGACCCCATGACATATCTTAAGAGATAGGTTAAGGAAAGGCAAATCTACATTTATAGCATTTGTAGACTTAGAGAAACCTTTTGACATTATTGGCTGGAACAGTCTTTCAAATTGTGAAAATAGCAGAGGTAAAATACAAGTTGTGAAAGGCTATTTACAGCTTGTGTAGAAATCAGACATCAGTTATACGAGCCAAGGGGTAAGAAAGGGAAGCAGTGGTTGAGAGGGGAGTGAGACAGGGTTGTAATCTACTGTCGATGTTATTCAATCTGTACACTGAGCAAGCAGTAAAGGAAACCGAAGAAAAATTTGGAGTAGGAATTAAAGTCCAGGGAGAATAATTAAGAACTTCGAGGTTTGCCATTGAGACTGCAATTCCGTTAGAGACGACGAAAGACTTGGAGGAGCAGTTGAATGGAATGGATAGTGTACTGAAATGATAATGGAATGTAGCAGAATTGTATAAGGTGATGCTAAGTGAATTAGATAGGAAACAAGACACTCAAAGCAGTAGGAAAGTTTCACTATTTAGGCAGCAAAATAACTGACAATGGCCAAAGTAGAGAGGATACAAAATGTGGGCAGGCAATGGCAAGAAAGGCACTTCTGAAGAAGAGATATTTTTTAACATCAAATATAGATGAAAGTCTTTTCTGAAGGTATTTGGAGTGTAGCCATGTATGGAAGTAAAACATGGAGGATAAACAGTTTAGACAAAAGGAGAATAGAAGCTTTCAAAATGCGGTGCAACAGCAACAACACATTCTAAGGAGGTTAGATGGAGGTCCCGGCAGAGGCATGTGAGGCACATACCAATTAGTAATCCCATTCGGGGTATTAGAGGGTCAACGACCATTGTATACATAAAGAATGTGAAAAGATCAGGGGCAGGTTCTCAGATGGCACTTTTATGTGAGCACCAGTTGGTATTGTCAGAGCTGAAGAGGGAAGCTTCCATCAGTGATTGGGACCTAGTACATACAGAGCAAAGCAGCACATTTTGCAGTCCAAGAGGTGTGTGCAATGAACAGAGGGCATTAAGCTTCCGTGTGCAGCTACTCTTTAGTTGACTAATGTAAGGCAGACAAGTCAGATTTTTATCAAAAAGGAGGCCCAAACATCAGGACTGGGTAATAAAATCCATGTGCTGGTTACACAAGTAGAATTCCAGATCATTATGGACTGTGTTATGACAACAAATGGATGACCCACATTTTTGCAGGAGACAGTTGGAAACCACAGCAGAGGGCTCAAGCAGAGGTTCTTTGCATGGTGCCTAGGAGTTGCTGTTCAGTCATACCTTGAATCTGGCATTCAGCCAATGCTACAGAGTGGGAGCTATACCAAATGTAAAACTCATTGATATACGGTGCAGGGATGGCTTCAGTGACCTGACAGAGGTCACTAGCCCATCGATGGTGAATAGGAAATGTGGACACTCAGCATGGTGGTCTGCGTAATGCTGAGTGAAGTATCAATGTTAACCTGGAACAATTGGTGGGATAAAAATGACAAAAATTGGTACGGGGCCTCGAAAGCCTGTCATGGAGGTACATAACATGCGATGGTGTCAGGCTGTGTGTTATGCTTTATGTAGGTCACAAAACTACAATGAGGGGTTGGTGCATACAAAACGCCTGTCGGCTTGCCATTTCCAACCTACCTAAATGGTCAGTTGTGGATATTCCTCCCCATCCCCCACCCTCACCCCTGCAAATCACACTAATAGCGGGACGAAAAGCCCCGAAGTTCAAGAACCCAGGATTATCTGCAGACAACCATCTTTTCAAGCAAGTAGCAGAGAACACTGGTGAGGCTAATCAATTATTAGCTGTCAACAGATGTTGGGTTTTTGCCTGGCCTAAGGATTTGGACAATAATAGTATCTCCCCACTGTGAAGGGAAAACACCTTCGAGACAATTACGATTCAAGACCCCGAGTAGATGAAGCCTTTTAGTAACATTCAGATGCTAGATCATCTGATTATGAACTGAATCAGTGCCTTGGGCCATATCCTGAGATGAGGCAAGAGTCACAAGCAGTTACCTGTCAAGGGGGGGGGGGAGTGAAATATAGAGGAGTGCAGTCAACCTGTCGTTTCTGCAAAGGTAGCCGGGTACGAAAAAGATGCTGACACTGTCGGGAAGTGAGATGGCGGGCCACAAGATGCTCAGTAAGAAATGATGCTTTGATACAAGATCACTCAGAAGGATGAGATATGGAACAGTTGTTTATCTTTAGTAGCCCAGAAGACTACAGACTGGCCAACACCTGTCAGAAAGAGGCATACACACTGAGGTGCCAAAATTCATGGAATATCCCCTATTGAGTGTCCAGTGTCCAGTGTAGTGCAGAAACTATGTGGCATGGAATCAGCAAGTTGTTTGAAATCCCCTGTAGAAATACTGAGCCATGCCACTTCCATAGCCACCCATAATTACAGAAGTGTTGCCAGTGCAGGATTCTGTGCACCAAGTGACCTCTCAATTATGTCCCATAAATGTTTGCTGGGATTTGTATTGAGTGATCTGCATGGTCAAATCACTAACTCAAACAGTCCAGAACGTTCTTCTACGCAATCGCAAAAGACGGACATGGAGGACTGTCATTCATAAAAATTCCAATCCATGGTTGATTGGTTTTGGGGTTTGATGGGAGCTTAACATCGAGGTCATCAGTCCCCTGTTCCAAACACACATACTTGTAAAAGGCCTATACAGTAAAAGTGTAACCTCTGCACCCAGAGGGAAGGAACACCAAGGGGTACAGAGCTAAAATGAAAACTGCAATAACACAAAATAGAGGACACTTAAAAGGAGCAGAGCAAATAGTTGACTAGAGTAAAACAGACTACAGTGGTTAATGGATTAGGGAAAAGGTCAACCACTCAACTACAAATGAAGAACCTCCAGGTGGAAAGTGTTGATAGAGGTACCAACACAATTTGTTACCATAAATGACACTATTTTGGTATCCACGTCAAAATTAAAAATCGCTGGAGTGGGTGTAACCTGAGAAATCATGCGAGAGTGCCCACACTAGAGTGGGTGATAAAACCCATCTGCACAGATAAAACGTAACACTGAGTCAGCTATAGAGGCATCATCACCTAGAATTAAAGGAAGTGCAGCTGGTAAATTAAAGGACTGCCGGAAGGGGGCTAAAAGGGGGCAGTCCATCAGAAGATGGACCACTGTCAGCCCTGCATCACAGCGACACTTGGGCGGGTTCTCACAGCGAAGGAGATAGCTGTGGGTCAACTGCGTATGTCCAATTCAGCGACGGCAGAGAACAACTGAGCCCCTACACGTGCTCCTCAAGGATGAGTTCCATACGGCCGTGGACGACTTTACCATACGGAGCTTATTTTGCGTGTTCAAGACAGACCATTCAGAACTCCAGACATCGCGGACCTTGCGATGTAGGGCTGACCAGAGCTCTCTTTCCACGAAACCAAGTTCCAGGGGTGGCGAAGTGGTGGCCTGCTTGGCCAACCGATCGACACATTCGTTTCCTGGAATGCCGATGTGGCCCGGGGTCCACACAAACATCACTGAACATCCACACTCTGCGAGAGCAAAAACAGCATCTTGAATACCGCACACCAAAGAGTCCCGAGAAACACTGGTTGAGTGCTTGCAATCCACTCGGAGTCACTGCATGTGACAAATGACTCCCCAGGACAGGAGGAAAGGTGAGCAAGTGCACAATAAAGAGCATCCAGCTCCGCAGTGAGAACACTGCTCCCACAAGGTAGGGAATGCTGCTCAATGTAATTGTCGTGGATGAAAGAAAACCCAGAGCATCCATCGACCACAGAACCATCGGTGTAGACTACATCTGCATTGCAAAACGAGGCAAAAAGAGCCATGAATTGTTGACAAAGACTGGCAGGTGGAACGGAGGACTTGGAGTCACAGGACAAATCCAAGCAAAGCCGCAAGCAAGGGAGGGACGAAGCAGGGGTAGAAGAAGAGGACCGGAAGGATGGAGGAAGGGGAAAGGACTTAACGACGAGAGAAGGTAATGAATGTGGACCGCAATTGGGAGACCCGACCTAGGCCGCTGTCGTGGGGAGGGGAGTGCAGAAGATGGAAAATGGTTTGGGTGGTCGGGCAAGGCATGGACGTGGGCGATGTATGATGCAAGCAACTGTTGTAGGCGGAATTGTAGGGGAGGGATTCCAGCTTCTACAAGAAGGCTAGTCACGGGACTAGTGCGGAAGGCACCTGTCTGGCAATTCCAGGGTCACCAGAGTAGCCTACTCCCAATTGTTCTCCTCCTCCTCCTCCTCCTGCTCCTTTGCAACTTTTTATGGCCGAAAATAGTGAGGGCATGTCTGCTGTAGGCATGGGTTGGATGAAGATTGGAGCAGCCCTGAAACACAGAGGCTACGGCTCCAAATCCAAATGGCCTTGTGCTGGTTCAATTGATGTGTTTCATGTACGTAATGTCACCCTGACGCCACCAACTCTGACCAAGGGTTCTCTCCACAGGCCCAGGTGACAAGAACGGGATCCAACTGCAGCAAAAGGTCATCTAGCCTGATGACCACAGCCAGGAGTTCTCATGCCCCAGAAAGATGGCCATCTCCTCCTGGTATGTGTTGGGAGATAGCAGCACAGACAAGTGTAATCCCTGTACTGCCAGGGGGTTAAACTTAAAAGGTAAATGAGATCCCAGGACATTAGATTGGCTACCACATTGGATTGTAAATGTATATATGAGTCTACGTAGTTACTGTGCGCTGAGAGTAGTTGACACTGTAGGCACTGGGCACTATTTAATACGTTCTTCCATAGTCAGTCCACACATTACAGCAAAAAATTTGAACATGGATGTGAAAGCCAGAAGTGGACCAAACTTATTTCTCCAAAAAGTGATGCAAGAGAAATGAACAAAGTTGTCAATGAAATAAAGTGGAACCTGTGGAAATAGCCAGTCAATATCAAAAGCTGCCAGCAAGAGAAAGAAATAGAAGTAGGAAGGGTAGTCTGAGATGTGAGCTTGCACTGCAAGGAAGGAAGTAGGTGCTGCAATAGCTTGGGGACCTGTGCTCACTGCAATTGCTTGAGGCTCCGTACTCAGCAGGCACATACAAAAGAATCCTTAGCCCAAATGAGGGATGCAATTTATAGGTAAAGTAAACAAATGAAATTTAAAAAAATGTTGGTTCCATGTGGATCTGAACGACAGATGGTAAAAAAGGAGACGCAGAAGTAATCTTTGTCTGTTACACTGTAGCATTTTACTTTTGGAAAATAACATGAAGTATCACAAATTATGACTTTTCATGGTAAAAAAAAAGAAATAAACACTACAATTACATGCAAACAATGCCCTATCAGTTCACTCTACACACCACTGTCAATAACCTAAAAGCTTTTTGAAAGTTAAAATATTTCCTTTTAGTGCTTGTTTTAGCATCTGAATCACAAACACAAGCAACAAATGACATTGGGAAACAGTATTTACACTGAGAATAAGACTTTTCAGTTTTGAAAATAGAGTAGGACAAAGAAATGTGTGGAAAAAGTGGAAAAGTAGCGAATGCAAAGCCCAAAATCAGAGAACACCGAGTCTGCAATAAATTATAGTAGTAACATACTGCAGTAGTAAAGGCGTTCTTTTAATGAATTTATACATAGATTGTAAAGCAATGCTGCTAGAAAACCAAGCACACAGCTGCACAAGTTACAGTACCCAGTCTTTAAATTACGAAGGTTTGCACAATACACATGTTCCTTACTTTATGGCCTTTGGTTTGAACTTTTACATTCTTTTGCTGCAGTAGTAAATATTACACTCATATGAGGAAGTTGCCTGAAATATCATATACGATAATGTGTGTTGTGTGTTCATATAGGGAAAATCGTTTACAACACATTAGAAGGACTGAGTCAACAAATTTTTATAGTTTAGTATAATATTACAAATGTCAAGACCATTTGTCGAGCTATTTTTTCCAAGTGGAAAGTGATAGACTATGAATCAAAGTCTACGATTCAATCCTCACATAGTCACTTATCTTTTATCACCTCTGACAATGATTTGTACACAGCAAAGATGCCAAGAGGCAATAGGTTTCATAGTTTTCATTAAACTGTGGGTCCCCCTATGACCAGCTGGGTAAGTCAGTTCAAAGGTTGGGGGAGAGCAACGGCATACCACCTCCAACAGGATCATTCCTCGTACAGCACAACAGTGCTTGTACCTATCTTCAGATTCAGGAAAACATTACGTATCTTCAGAAGTAATAAAATGAATACAGTTCTACATGGAATTTAAGAAATTCTGTCCCAGGTGCTTCTTTAAATGATCTTACTGGTTGGAGAGCATTAAGTATTGCTGCTATCCTTCAAAACCTTGTTTTAAGACAGTCAGCATAACCCATGTCAGAGATCGTTTGGAAGGTGACAATCTGGTTGCGAGTTGGTGAAGCCAATAATTGAGAATATGAAATAAATACTGTGATAACCAAATGATAAACAGTGTTATCTGAGATCCAAGTCCATTGTTGGTAACATTTGCTCCATATTTAACAAAATTTTTTAAATAAATAATCATAATAATCATCATCTTGTGGTGTTGCAGTTCTTATTTCCATGCTTGCTAAGAAAACTGGATAAAGTATCTGCCTAACATAAGACACTCTTGAAGTTTTGTTTTACCCAGACACGTTTCCGTAGTTTTTGTGCTTTCTTCTGTGGCTTTCCTTTCTGTAAAATTGTTATTACATATTACAATCTACAACTTGTCATCGTCAAACTGCAAAATGTAATTTTTATATTTGTTTACTACGCATTTCTGAACGAAAATGAATGTGTGTTGTGTTATTTTGCGTGTTTCTTATGGCTTTGATGTTATTGTGTTCCTTGTGTAGCAGGCTTACAGCTATCAACATGAACATTCAGTAGCCAATAGCTTCATGCAAGGTTCAAATGGCTCTGAGCACTATGGGACTTAACTTCTAAGGTCATCAGTCCCCTAGAATTTAGAACTACTTAAACCTAACTAACCTAAGGACATCACACACATCCATGCCCGAGGCAGGATTCGAACCTGCGACCGTAGCGGTCACGCGGTTCCAGACTGTAGCGCCTTTAACTGCTTGGCCATTCCGGCCGGCCTTCATGCAAGGGATGTAAACTAATGCCACTTTTCCCAAATAAGCTATAAAACTAGAACTTTAGAGATTTGTAAAAAACATAAAATGCATCAGCCCAGTGATACATATCTCGAATATGATCTGTAAACAAACCATGTATAATATTTGACAACAGCCACTTCATTCACAAATGTAAATATTCTGTACCAAATGTTTTCGCAAAAAGTTAATATTTAATAAATATTCTACAGAAATTAAATAATGTGACCCCTGAAGACAGCACTAAATGAGCTGAAACATGTCCGGGTAAAGCAAAACTCTAAAGGTGTCTTGCACAAGACAGAATTCCTCATCCAATAACAGTAATTGTTGTGCAAATTCATAAATGCATGTGTTATATAAAACATCATCTCCAATGAGAATTTTAGTATATATTATATAAATACTGCACATGAAAAATATAAGAAGAGAGTGTGTATCACAATTCTTACCCTGACATTCTACACTTAAATGTTGACAGATCTGCAGCATAATGATGATGATCCAAATATCTGCAGAACATATTCAATTTTTCCTTTAATGCTGATAATATTCCAGTCTTAGACAAATGAAAACTGCCATTTCAAATGTTTGTAAGTTTTGAACTAGCTGATTGCTATACTATTATCAAAGTATTGATACTAAATTTGGTGTTACGGGGATAAACAATTACACAGTTAACAAGCAGCTGAGATCCAACAACGTTTACTGCTTACTTGATATATTTACAAGATAGTATATAATTCTGTGGCATTGGGACTCAGGTTTATCAAAGATAAAAAACCTGGTTTAACTGAAATGTTCAACACTGTTTCACCAAATCACAAGCAAACTATCACCCTTCAACTTAACCTAGATCTCGACTTACACTACAGATATGTGTAACCACATCGAAGAGTTTGTATTCACTTTGGCTTTACCATTTTGTAACCACACTGTTACCTAACATAACCTAGACCTCACATTGTACTACAGATCAGTCTCTCACCATAACTGGTACTCTTGAAAGTAATTTTGACACAAAAGAATTACGGTCAGTGTTCTGCTTCTATTTACGCATGTATGATGCCATACAGCACTATACTATACATGCATCTAAGTGAAAATACCTACAGGAAAATGTAAACGTGGAAATAGGTGCAAAATTTACACAAATATACTTAAAGACACTCATGGATTCATCTGTAAAAAGACTGACCTCCATCCGCATACCAAAGTGTAATTCCACAGTTTGTTTATAATTTAATGTTGGAACGGTGTCAAAAATGTAGTCTTATGTAGACAATTACATAGTGGGCATAAAAAAGTAAAATACTATTATTTCATAATGAGATGCCTATAATGCACTACTGAAATTCAGCAGCAAATCTGGGGAGAAATGACAATTTCCAACTGATCAGAAGAAGGTCTTAGCAGGTAACATACAAATTGATGCATACTTACCCAAAATTTTAGAACTCAAATGTACAGTTTAGTTACATATTTGATCATCAACTATGTCCTACCTGCTTAATGATACTGGTATGTAATTACAAAGTACTCAAGTTTCAAATGACATGCGTAAGTGCTCTGTCACGGCATTAGAAAACTAGAGCCAAATCTTAAAATAGGCACATCTCATGCTGTGTTATTTGTTCAGTTGCAATAATGAGTAAGTGCCAAGTGCCCAGTGAGACTAAAAAAAAGTGACTCTATACTCTCAATGGAAAAATAAAGTTCTCTTCTGCTGAAACAAAAGTCACCAACAATATCTGAAATGGATGTTAAGAACGAAGGCCTGCCAAAATCTACAATACAAAAATAATACAAAATACTTTTCAGAGTTGTCAATGACATTAAAAATTTTGAATATAATAGAGGGAAACATTCCACGTGGGAAAAATATATCTAAAAACACAGATGATGTGACTTACCGAACGAAAGTGCTGGCAGGTCGATAGACACACAAACAAACACACAAAATTCAAGCTTTCGCAACAAACTGTTGCCTCATCAGGAAAGAGGGAAAGACGAAAGGATGTGGGTTTTAAGAGAGAGGGTAAGGAGTCATTCCAATCCCGGGAGCGGAGAGACTTACCTTGGGGGGAAAAAAGGACAGGTATACACTCGCGCGCGCACACACACACACACACACACACACATATTCATCCGCACATACACAGACACAAGCAGACTCTTTGCCTTTACAAATGTCTGCTTGTGTCTGTGTATGTGCGGATGGATATGTGTGTGTGTGTGTGTGCGCGCGCGCGCGCGCGCGAGTGTATACCTGTCCTTTTTTCCCCCTAAGGTAAGTCTTTCCGCTCCCGAGATTGGAATGACTCCTTACCCTCTCCCTTAAAACCCACATCCTTTCGTCTTTCCCTCTCCTTCCCTCTTTCCTGATGAGGCAACAGTTTGTTGCGAAAGCTTGAATTTTGTGTGTTTGTGTGTTTGTGTGTCTATTGACCTGCCAGCACTTTCGTTCGGTAAGTCACATCATCTGTGTTTTTAGATACATTAAAAATTTTGATGTACAACATATGTACCCCACATGTTCCAAGACACTCATTGGTGATTTCTCTATTACATAATACCATAATTTTAAATTTAATAATTTTAGTTACATTGATAAATAAACGTGTAAAATATGAAGCCAGTGTAGCTACAATGGATGCTTTTTGATATCAGAAATGACTGAAGCGGTAACAAAATATGCTTCAGATTTCAGCAGAACGACATTAAATTTGAAGCAAATGTTGCTTGCATAGCCTTCTGACTACTCTATGAGTGAATCTGTATCTATATTTCACATCCACATTTGTTGACTGTTTACTCATGACCAGACTGTTACCTCCAAAAGCAACAGACCATGAGCTACACTGCAGCCACAATCAAGATTCTGGGCAGGCAGGAGGGCACTATCACCATAAAATCAAAAACCACATTGATATCACCTACAAAATACTTAAAACAGTTTAGGACTCAAGACCATTTCATTTCTTGGTACAATTAATCTACTTTTTTACGTATGGCACACATATTCCTTAGATCTATAAGTGCAAGCAGGTCACTTGGATGTTGCACGAGCCACTACAGAGAATATAAATTGTAATAAATACAACAATACACAAACATCCATTTTCATTTCATCTTTAGGAAGGTAGATAAGAAGAAAAATCTGAGCTTAACATCCCATCAATGATGAGGTTGGTGGAGACTGGTCAATACCTTGAACACGGGGAGAAAATTAGTTTTGTTCTTATCACAGGGAGAACCATATCACAGAGACAAACATTTATAGCAAATTTTGTTTAATTAAGTCCCTGTAAATAATTTTGCCTACCTTAGAGGTCTGAGAAAAGAAAGCTCATATTTTGACAAAACTGAAAAAGCACTGAAGAGTTTGCATTTTTTCACTGTTATGTGACCTTGAATGATAATTTCCCCATCATATTTTTATTATAATTGCATATACCACTGTATAGATTTGCATGTAATGACAGATTAAAGCTTCCATACATCAGATACGCTAATGGAGGACTAGAAAGTGAATGCGTATGACCCGTTTCAATGGCAACTACAACTGAACTCTGGATTCATTATCCAATTCCTAGGAAAGAGGGAAACCAATGAAGGAAGACACAGATGGATGATAATTACCACATTTGGTCTACAAAACCACTGAACCAATTCACTGATATTCTCTTTAATATTTACTGTAAAATTATCTACTAACTTTTAGTTAATATGGACATGGAAAATAAATAAACATTACATGTGCTGCTCTTGAATGTGAGTTCAGTAGTATCTTAGACACCATATCATATTCCTCCACACACTGCATTTTGTCATAATTTAACATCTTTATCCGATTCTGTTAATGCTTCACTCATGGCCAGTAATACGGTTAGGTCAGTGAGCAATCTCTTCTAATTCCTGAAACTATCATACACACTGTTTCACAAAGAGAAACTACTCTTAGATAACTGTGATTATACACTGACTTATGATATTCTCTATTCTAGCACCAACTCTGTGGTAAAGCTGGGGCTGAAGGGATCCCACTGGATCCACAAATTTTGCTAGTAGGTTCTTCATGACATTACAGACACATTTACTTGAGCAAATGCGTCAATACTTTCATCATTGTAAGCCACAGTATGATTAAGGGCTACTTCATGCATTATTATCTGCAACATATGTACCTGTATATTTCCTCATATCATCCACCCATATCCCATTAGGTAGCGGCCTCAGCCATTTTTCCATTTCATTGACTCAACCAAATACACTTTCTTGGCCCTTCAACAATCCATTATTCATCAACTACATGCCCTGCCCAACTCCACTTTGTTTCATTTCAGCAATAAATATGTCTTCCACTCAAGTCTGTTCAATACTTTTGCTGTTTTCTTGCCTTTCTGAACAATTTGCAAGACACATCTCTTCACTGCGACCCTCAGTTACTAAATACAGTAGTTTTTGCATTACAGATACATGTCTCACTGCCACTAAATAAAAATTGGTAGTACACAATGACTGTAAACTTCCAATTTTGGTAAACTGGAAGCTTGGCTTTGAAAACTACTTAGTTTACCGAAATTCTCCACATCGTTTTCACTCCTCTGATTCTTTTGCTATCAATCCAGTCACTTGGTACTATTTAATTACTTTTCCAACTCCACTGACCTTTCTTAGCCCATTTTCATCTTTTTTTTTTAATTTTTTTTTTTTTCAAAAATTTGATACAGGCCGAAAAGGTTTTGTAAATTTGACTCTTCCCCTCACTCACATTACACAACAACTGTCAAACCTACAATAAATTTCAGCGATGGTAATCAGAAATACAGCACATATAATGACTGACAGTGGATGTGCCCTGAAATATTAGCTCCAGTGACACACTAGGGTGTAGCGTGTTCGAGTTACAGGTTATGTTGTAAAGTGATTATTTGGTTGAGTTGGCAAAGCTAGAGAATGTAAAATGTTATTGGTAACAGACTGATCTGTACCGTAGCCTGGTGTCTAAGTCTGTGCCATATTTAATGTATTTTTCATTATACAAGCTAAAATTGTAATGTAAATTCATAAAACTAATTTACACAACGAGACAGTCCCAAAAGTACTTTTATGGATATTATATACATATATGACTCAAGAACTACTAAAAATAAAATGCAATGAGGGACCACTATGTAACTTTTACCAAATACAACGAGTAGAGTAGAGTCACACACGAACTCCAAGACTGGAACACAAGAAATATTTAACCAAGGAAAAAGTAGTATTTAATTCTTTACCATCAAACTAAGGTGATTGTATTACATTCAGAAGGCTAAATATTAGAAACACTGACGTTCCAATTTTTTTATCGTTTAGTACAAAAAATCTCAATTTGGGAAAAATATGGTTAATAACGTACACGATATATTCTGACAGACCAATGACATCGACATAGAGGTATGAATCACAAGAAATGCCGGATTGAGGGTATCACTAACAAAATGAAAATATTAGCAAAACAGGCGTCTCGCCAAATCACAATCACCTTCCATTCTAATCTCGATCTCAGGCTATGCTACACATCAGTCTGTCACCACAATTGCCATTTTTAAGAAGTATTAACCAGAACAGTAACCTCACCATATCCACTAGACATACATATGTCTTATATAAAAATGGTCTAAACTACCAACAACAATAATTAAAGGACATCCGGAGCACACACACATCTCCTGCAATTTAGTCGTACGGTAAGCATGGTGGCACAGTATTCGTCTGAAGAACAACGAGATATGGTTTTTCTTTATGGACTAGCCAACAATAACGCGCATGAAAATTAATGGATTGCAATCAACATGTCACCAATCACATCAGGGCAATGCCAGGAATCTTTTAACGAATGCGGTAGAACACGATTTGACATTAACAAGGTTGTGTCGTGACAGAGGATTGCCAGTTCAAGCACCTGCTGTAAGTAAACAACGGCGTAGCTACAAAAAAAGGTCCTTTTCGGGACCGACAATTTGTAAAATACTTTCTGTATGCACACTAACAGAAACTAAAATGGATGTACCAGGACCCCGGCGTATTCACTTCCAGGCCCCCAGAGTGGAAGGTTGGCGCACAACCACTGAGCATGCAGGCCGCCTTGGATACACTGCGATCTCCAGCAGGAAAGCATCCACGTTGTCCAGAGCATCCAGCAACAGGGCAATCCCGTGGCCAATCAGACTGCATGGCGCCAAGTTTCCGTAGTTTAAAAATTGTGCATTGTTGACCCACATAGCATTAGTAATTTTGGTTTCTACTGGCATCAACTATCCAGGATAAAAAATTGTGTGACAATTTTTCTCCACCCTTTGTATAAAGAACTTTAGAAAATACTTTCTGCCACTTTGATTTATGTTTAATGTTAATTGAAATCTGTTTTCAGGAACGCAGCTTATAGTCACATGTGTGTTTTATATCCTATTCACTTCAGTCATCATCAATTATTTTGTTGTACAAATAGCTAAACTTATCTATTACCTTTAGTGTTTCATTTTCTAATGTCATCTCTTCAATATCTTCTGATTCAATTCAGGTTTCATTACCTAATTTTAATTTTGTTGATCATCTGGGATATACCATGCAAAGTAGGACACACTTATGATTTTTTATAAGTTTAAAATTAGCTATTTCTTACAAATTGTTGAAAAGGCTAGACTTTTTACTGTATGGCAAAAACAGTTTGTTGCCCATCATTGCTTTCCCTCAATAATTTGTAGCCATTTTTATTATGTTACTTATTTTTCATGTGACTAGAGTCTGAATTAGGCGAGATTCTGGACCTACGTTTCAATTAATTTGCAGGTAAGAATTAGTATATCATTTTTATTATAGTTACATACCCTTATACATAGCATAAAAAGCATAAAACTGAAGTAGGTAAATTATAGTTTATGATAATTAATATAATGCAACAGCATGAACTTTCATGTAACATGATTCACTTTCACATAAATAAGTTTTTATATTAAGAGGAATGTTAGAGCTAACTTTACCTCATTCAGTAATTTATTTCTTTGTGTGAATGTGTAGCTAATTTCAGTATTAAAATTTTTTCAATTTCAACCAATATTGTAAAAACAGAAAATTAAATGTGTAATGTGAGTCATGTAATCTGAGTCACAGTTTTATATATGAAGAAGCACCTGGAAGATGCTAGAAAAGTCAACAGCAGCAGAAACAAAAATTTCCAAAGTTGAGTCAACATAAGCAATGACTTATTAGAAGAAAGAAGAGCTAAGACGAGGGGGGAGTTAGAAAACATATTGAGATGCAAGATCAGCAACCCATTAAAAACTTAGCAAAAATAAACATAGTGCTCTAGGTAAAGCCATGGCTCAAGCCAATCGTTTCTTGCCATCTTCACCGTGACACAAAGTTGTGGTTGTGAGCTGTTCATTGACGTGTGTGGAAATCCATCAGATGGAAAGTCTGAAAGACCCACTCATGGCAGCAGTCCCAAAATCGAGGCCTCAGTTCTGAAACTACAGACTTGGTAACTGGTTTCCACTGTTGTGATGGCATTAGTCACCAGTCACCTGACAGGAAGGACAACAGTGATTAGAGAAAATAATGAGAAAGACAGTTCATATCTGTCACTTATCTCCATCATGGAAACACATGAGGCATTCAAACAGGAACACCCTTAAGTTCAAATTGGAAATTTTAAGTTTGCAGAAGTATGGCCACCAGTAGCAAACTACCCCACAACTTATGTTAGTGTAAATATCACAAACATTACCTATCAGTAGCCTTTATAAGAAAAATAATATTCCAGCCACCCAGTGAGCTTTGTTGGCAGAATGAATGTAACACGTGTCAGAATGGTGGAGTTTCAACACATCCTATAAAACTGACGAGCTGGAATTTGTGTATTTATGGTCTGTTTGGAAGATGGAAGGAAACATCTCTAAAATTATTAAAGCCCAAGAAGAAGGTTCTACAGCTGATATAGTGAAATACATCATTTCCTCAGTTTCTCCTTCATTGCTACAAAAAGAGCTCAGTTTGCACCTTGTTATCAGCAAAAAAGAAATGGTTTTGAGCAAAGATTTTAAAGACTTTGCATTGCTGCATAATGATTTTGCTGAAAATTACACATGTGTTTATCCAGATGAGGTGGAAAGTGCACACTGGGCACAAGCACAAGTTAGTTTTTCACTGTCACTGTGGCATTCAGGTTCTCATCACCCCATTGGATGTTGTTTCAGACAACATAACCCATTCCAAAGATACCATGATTGCATACATTAGCAAGGTACTGTCAACTCTACCTGAAAATGTGAAGGTAGTTTAGATCTGGTCAGATGAACCTGCCTAACAATTTAAAAATGAATACTTTACTGCTGCTGCACATCAACTTCAATCGTTCCACAATACGGAAATCTAATGGAACTTTTTTACTACATGTCAACATCATAAAACACTGATTCGTGAATGTAACTTCAGTCACTATGGAATCTATCTTGTAATCTCCCTTCAAGACCCTATGCATTCCATTCAACAGATGTTCCAAATCCTTTGCCATCACTGACAGAATTATGTCATTGGAAAGCCTTAAAACTTATTTATTCTTCATGAACTTTAATTTCGTTCCCAAATTTTCCTTGGCTCCCTCTACTCCTTCACTGTTTGCTCTGTGCACAATTTGGATAATATGGGGGATAGGCTGCAATATAGTCTCACTACATTCTCAACTACTACCAGATCAACTTAAGTGTTTGACGCTGCTTTGTCAAAACTCTACCAAACTATCGTTTTTCATTGTAACCTAGACCTCAAGTGTATGTTATAGATCAGTATGTTACCAAACCAAGGATTTTGTATTAACATTTTTTCGCATTGTATCTTTTTACTGATATCTGGTTTCTGCTCAGTTTTATAAATTTCTCTCTCTGTGTTTTATCTCTGATAACTTCAAGAATTTCAGTCGGTCTCTGGATTCAATGTATCTAGGTCCCATTTTCTTTGGTTTCCTACCTTTCTGAAATTCATCTTTAATCTCCATTTCATATCCAATAAATCAATCAGAGTCTGCATCGGCATCTTGAAAAGCTACATAAAATGTTACAAACTATATGCTGACAGAAGTTTTACATTCCTAATCTCACAAACAATGAATCTACCATGTTTAGAAATATAAGTATTGTGGAAAATTCGAACAGAATTGCAAAACCTATTTGTACAGTGAGTCAGTGGTCTGCAAACTAATCAATGGTTATCCAAAGTCCCTCTCAATTACATTTTTCTAATGAAAATTAGTTGCTACGTATTTCGCTACTAGTAGCTTTTACAAATTTGAAAATAAAAAAAATTAATGAGAGTTATTTTAATAATAACACAGACCATATAAATTGATGAACCCAGTTCTGCATTTTTTTAAAGGCAAATACATCATAAGGTGTTGATGATGTATACGACAAATAAAATAGAATATTTTTCCTATAAAATACGAAAATTGATTTTCAAGACTGACATAGGCCTTTGTATTAGGGAAGCAGTATTCACTCGAAGCTGTTGGCTATCCTCGAGATACACTTATCCTGAAAGTATCACTCGAAAATAACACAGCTGAATCTACTGGAATGCGAATAAATAAAAAACACCAGGAGGGTTCCCGATGTTCACACCAGTGACACAACAGCTATTATTATGGATGTATCTGTCACAAACAATTTCTCATCACGGTCAGTGCCTGTTAAAGAACCGTAACGAAATTAATATTACCTTTTTAAGTAAGATACCCCTGTCGTCCAGTTCGTTATATTGAAAAACTGCTTCTTGTGTTTCAAATATCTTCTGCAACACACCACGCAAAAACTTGGTGCATATACCTACTTCGCAACCTGTCACGCTCGTAAGTCAATACTCTACGCCCAGGCCTAAAGACATCATTATCTTTGGTAATGGAAACATCTTTGGATTACGCATGCAGTATGTGGTGTCGTATATAGGTATAGACTTGCGGTCTTCCGATTGAGGCAGGTCAAGGAAATTTACATCTACAGCCACAGCTGAAAACCACTGTGACATGCATGGCTGAAGGTTTTTCCCCTTGTCACACATATGAGCGTTTCGCCCTGTACTATTGGCATAAGGTGTGCGGGAAGAATAATTACTTAAGTCTGTGCACTGTGTCAATGGTCTAACATCGTCTTTGCAATCTATGGACGGGATTCTTTGGGGGGGGGGGGGGGGGGGGGGGGGGAAGGAGGCTGTAGTACGTTCCTAGATATGATGCTTAATACTTTTTAAATATATGATAATTTTTAAATATATTTTCACTGACGGCAATCTTCAAGCGTTTTCAGGTTCAAATTTTTCAGTATTTCCTCGACGCTCTCGCATGGATCAAAGGAACCAATGATCAATGAAGCAACCCACAGTATGTTACATTAGTTATATTCCATGGATCCTGGACAAGACTTCTGGGATAAGGAGAAAGTTGTGGGAACATGGAGAGGTCGAAAACTCTCTGACGTCCCAGGGAGAGGAGCCCTGAAAAAAAAAAGCAGAGACAGACGAGCAGCGAAATAATATAGCTTGGAATGTCATTCAATTTGTAAGTAGAAGAATGATATAACATACGGCAAGACTTCGGCAATATGCTTCTTAGGGACAATTAGTCATTTGGTAATCTCCGAAGTTCTTCGATATCCGAATCCGAAGAATCCATTTCAGTACTGGAACTGTCATTTTCTATGTTGATAACGAGGCCACCAACAACAGAATCCATAAAGCCACCCAAGCGCTACATTTTCTGCTCTTGTTTCATTAAGTGCTGTTATTCATCCCTTGAACATTCAGACTTGATGAGTGCGAAGCTTGATGCATTGGTTCAAGTAAGTTTGGCAGCTTAAATGTCTTGTTATTTATCGCGACAATATCTGTAACTTGGATCTAGATCAGTTCTATTGGGTGCAGATTGCAGTGGTACAGTAGCTACTTTAAAAATGCAGTGTTTGTACGGTTTGCTCGATGCTGCGAAAATTATTGTTTTACATGTTTCTACAACGCTTATCACTCTAGATTGTACGAGATCACATCTTTGGTATAAAACAATGGACATAATCCAAACAAAGGATACTTCATTTTTCATTCTTGTTCTAAAAATTTAATTGGTAATCTTTTCTTAGTTTATCTTTAGCAACAATCATTTATAAAATATCGATAACTAGGAACTTATATTTGCAATGAAATCTAGAATTTTGCACGTGATATACAGGGTTAATCGGGTCTAGTTTAGCAGGAGATACAACCCATCGGCTTTGACCAATGACGTCAGAATTGGCCAGAGATCATGTATTACAGAGATGAAAGAGCTGAGAAGAATATTCAGAAACAAAGGAATGCAAGAGAGAAAAACTGTACTTCACATATATAAGAGCCAGTAGTATTTTCCCGTTAACGATATCGCGTTTGTATCTTAGCATTTCTCCGCAAAATACAATGGAAAAAAATGAATGAAATATATTACTAGCAAAGAATACATCACGTTACATGTATGTCAGTTGTATCTAGAAACTCTTTCGAACTGTATTGCTTAAGTGCATTACAGGATACAAGTTCAGCGTACGTCGATTTCTTAGTTTCAACAAGCATTGCTGTCCTGTTGTTCACCTGAACTATGTATCCCCTGCTTCACTAAACCGTAAATGAAACACCGGATACAAATTGAAAGCTCATTCGAAGTGTGTTGCTTAAGTACAGTACGGAATAGGAGTTTGTCGTAAGTCGATTTCTTCGTTTTCACTAGCATTACTGTCCTGTTCTTCACTTGAACGATGTATCCTCCGCTTCAGTAAACCCTAAGTGGAACACGGGATACAAATTGTAGATGTGTTGTTTATTTCGTCTCCGCTATTACTAACAGTCTTTTCTTACGTACATAGCAGGAACTACTGATGACAGAAGGACCTACGTATGTAATATATGTATACCAGACTTCCATTGACCTCTATATATGTACACTGGTAACGAAAAGGTGGAAATAGACGTACGTTACATTTGCAACCTGTACCTCAATTGAACTACACGGAGACAAGAAGACGACACATGTACAATATGTATCCCGTACTTCACTATGGGGTACAGTTTTCTTGTTGCCTTGGACGGTGCTAGTATCCCATTCGTTACTTGAGCTATATAGCTATAAGCAACATTTGTATCTTGCTCGCCAATTGACATATATAGTGTCAGTGTAAAGGTGAAGTGAAGGACGGGATACAAATTTAGGTGTGTCGTCAGTGTAAAGGCGAAGTGAAGGACGAGATACAAGTTGTAGTTGTGTCAGGGGTTTCACCTGTAATATAGCAAGTACACATTCGAAAATGTCGTACTCATACTATTGCTGGGAAACGAAAGAAGATCGACAGCCGAGAAATTTCTGTTACGTACTTCACAACACGAAAATACACATATTGGAGGAAAAAAAAACAGTGAACTATGTCAAAATAGTGAAATACAGTGAAAGAAGCTAACGGGAAAGTGAACTTATCACACGGAAATATCTATTAATAACCGAAGCTCGCCTAGACAGACAGTAACGAAAATTACATACCCACAAACAGACAATCCATTCCTATAAACGAAAATAAGACACTAAAAATTGTTCTACAATAACAAACTAATATTCCGAATTACCTCAATATCATTACGAATAATTATTTTAATGTACGATGATAGCGCTTATCCGGAACACAGAACTGCTTTATTATCTATGCTTCGAAGTGAAGACATTACTATCTATGACTAATGTATGACGTCATTGGTCAAAGCCGACGGGTTGTATCCCCTGCTTCACTAGACCCGGGTTAATCACCTATAACTTGCACTGCAAATATTGCACAAATGGATAGTGTTATTGATGTGCAATTTTCACAGAATAGTTTCGTAATCAGGGACTTGTGTTGTTAGACAATCAACAGATTGTAATAATACTTAGAAAACGTATTTTTTGTGCAAACATACAATTTTTTAATGAAACAATGCCTGTTGACATTACCAGTATAAAAATGGAGTAAATTAGAATGTCAGTGGTGTTTATTGCAGGTTTGTAGCGCGCCGGCCGCTGTGGCAGAGCGGTTCTAGGCATTTCAGTTCGGAACCGCGCTGCTTCTACTGTCACAGGTTCGAATCCTGCCTCGGGCATGGATGTGTGTGTTGTCCTTACATTAGTTAGGTTTAAGTAGTTCTAAGTCTAGGGGCTGATGATCTCAGATGTTAAGTGCCATAGTGCTTAGAGCCATTTGAACCATCTGAATTGGATTGTAGCGCGAGTCGTTTACGAGATAGCGTATTTTGATGTTCTCACACTAAAACTTGTACAATACCTGGTGTAGCACACACCAAAGAACAACACAACTTTAGTTATGAGGCGTCTGGCCAGTAATGACACAAATGACCATCTGACCATCACAGGTTATGTACAAAATGACCAACAACAGCAGCAATTTACGCTTCCAGCCTGGTATGGAAAGACTGCTGCATATTCAGTCGAGAAGTCCGAGCAAACTACAGTAATACATAGTTGCATACCATTGGGTGTAGTAGGTATGTCGTTGTAGACAGCCTCTTTCAGCTTTCACTACAGAAAAAAAGTCTACAGGCGTCAAATGCAAGGAATGAGTTGGCCGAGGTACATGTCCTCTGCGTCCAATCCAACGATTTGGAAACAATTCGTGAAGATATGCTGTAGTACTTCGTGCACTGTGGGCTGGACAGCCAGCACATTGGTACCACAGGTTAGTCCCAGTCTGAAGAGGAACGTCTTCTACTGCCCATGGAAGATGGTCTGTTAGGATGCTGTGATACTTGAACGTGTTTAGTATTCCTCTATAAAAATGGGCCTATGGCTGATAGTTTACAACACCACATGTTGGCATTCCATGGACGCTGACATTCCATCTGACGAAGCCAATGGGGATTTTCAACAGTCCAATAATGTATGTTTCAGCCGTTTACCTGGCCATGATTGGTAAATGTGGCTTGGCTCAAATGGCTCTGAGCACTATGGGACTCAACTGCCGAGGTCATTAGTCCCCTAGGACTTCGAACTAGTTAAACCTAACTAACCTAAGGACATCACAAACATCCATGCCCGAGGCAGGATTCGAACCTGCGACCGTAGCGGTCTTGCGGTTCCAGACTGCAGCACCTTTAACCGCACGGCCACTTCGGCCGGCTAAATGTGGCTTCATTACTAAACAAGATACATCTGGAGTATCTTACCTTAATGCCCATGTACAGAAGTTAACATGATTCTCATAATCGTTTCCATGCAGCTCTAGATGAAAAATGTCGATGGAGAAAGCATAGGACACTTGCCCAACCCATGCCACTTCCTTGTGTCATTGGGCTGGATCTAATGTATGTATCAACTGCAACAGGAGCAAGGATATTAATTTGCTCTTCTTCTGTCGTCACTGGTTCCCTTCTGTCATGTTGTCTAGGTGTTCCACTACCACTTTCAAAGAACTGGTTTTAGAGATTGATAAATAACTGCTGAGATGGTTGACTTCTATTGGGATATCTTGCTGCATCCATCGTACAGGAACAAACTGCATTCTTCCTACACTCTTCACACACCATGAGAATGTCGGCTTTTTCTGTATTGGGAACTCCCACTGTCAACTCATGAACTACTGCCTGGACTGTCATACACTAAGTGACTAGCAAGTTACAATACAATAAACACACAATTACACACAAGTAGACAGTAAGCAAACATAACAACATCATACCTAGCAACTACGCAGGTTGAATGGTAGAAACGAGTGTCAGCATGGAACCTTTTCAAAATACGGTATTTCGTAAATGCCTCACACTAGAATCTTGCATAAAACACCACTGACATTCTAACTTACCCTACTTTGAGTGTGTTATGTCAGTAGGCATCGCTGCATTTCAAAAAAGTATTATTACAATCCGTTTATTGGTTAACATTGCAAGTCCTGACTACCAGCCCAATCTTGAAAACCGCACATCAATAGCGCTTTCCATTTTCGCAATATTTGCGGTGCATCTTTTAGGTGATTCACCCTGTTAAATCAGAAAGAAGAAGATGTGGATTTTTCATTGAATTTATGATTAAATATCTGTTAGGTAGCATATATTCAAGAATTTTTGTTTTTAAGTTATGAAAGTATTCGAACTGAACGAAAAAAACGCGAAAAAATATAGAATCAAACTGGGATTCGATCCAGTGATGTGCAAAATACCCACTTTTTATTCTTCAACACTACTAATTAAGCCAAGTGTATTGTTTCCAATTACATCTTAGCTTTACTTTGCAAACATCATTAGAAAACTTCAGAAGTTATTTTAAGTGTAAATTTGTGAAAAAAAATGGGAACATCCCGCTTCTCGCCATTTTTAACAGTATTCCATGGACTTTTTTACTACAGAGCAGGAAGCAGTGTCAGCTGTTTTCACAGAAAATATTAACACTATGACACTCACTTCACTACTAGCGTTTATAGAGACTACAGCCATACATGATTTTTAAAATGAAAACTACATAGGTAGGAAGTGGCTCTTAGCACATTAGAATATCTTAAAGTTTAACGTGCAGTAACATAGTAGATACCTACTACATTAGTAGGACCTACTTCCAAGAGTGCAGTAACACCAGTGTATGTGTGCTACAGCTGCTACAAATCATCATGTTTGGTCTGTTACAGCAAGTTTATGCTTATGACGAATAAAGTACAGTGGCCGACTGCACCATCGTCGATTAAAAGATATCTGAGGGTCCCGTGATCATTGTTAAGGCTTATTTATGATTAAGTTGTCTCTGCACTGTATCAATGTTAAACACGAGGTAGCAAAATGTGTTCAGCTAAATGTTAATTTACACTGTCCATCACGGCACCATCAACCGTTTGTTTCCAGGGGAATTTTCAATTTTTGTGATGCGTGAAGTGCACATATACAATGCATGAACTTGTATACACAGATTTTGGAGTCCAAATTTGTACAAAAATGACATCTATTCGACTCAGATGGCATGCAGCTTCCAGGAATAGCTTATATAGTATAGAAGGAACATAGAAGTGCAAGACAATGCAAAAAACAGTGTAGGTCTCAAAAACGTCATTATGTGGTACAGCCAGGAAATTTCGCACAATATACAAGGAGCTCGAGGAAGAGTAATCTTCATTTTATAAATATTTTAGGAAGTCGAAGCACCAGTTTTTTTCCTTTGTTAGATTAAATTGCATCCAGAATTACTAAAAGACATAGTGCTATGAGGTGCCATTACATCCCATGAAAATTTGTTTGTTTAAGGTTGAGTTTAGTTGCCAGTCCAGTGCAAATTTTTGTGCAATAGTCATATCTCCCTCAACACTTTTCCTTTCAAGATTTAAATTTTGCTTTGTATCTTGTATTTGACTTTTAATAGTTCAAGTGTCTTAATTGTACTGGGGTTAGCTAGTGAAACCCCATAAATATTGATCCCTGAAAAACTGCTTGAAACACAATCCTAAGAGCTACATAGCAATAAATAAGGCTACCACAACACACATTTAAAAAAACAGCTCTAATATGTTACTTGATGTATACTTCACAACCAAATCATTTTTCCATTGCTGCAGTGTCTTAAGGTTT
Source organism: Schistocerca serialis cubense (assembly GCF_023864345.2). Lineage (NCBI taxonomy): Eukaryota > Metazoa > Arthropoda > Insecta > Orthoptera > Acrididae > Schistocerca > Schistocerca serialis. Next base: position 521,800,171 of record NC_064644.1, read on the forward strand.
CAGTGTATTTTTTTTATGAAACATTACAAAAGCCTGATGACATACAAATAAATTGCACTTGCTAATCAGTCTGAATCTATCCAGACTTCTCTTTTCACTTCAAGTTGCAGCTGTAATGCAGTCAGTTTCATTTTAAAATATTAAATGCAGTATGTACAAAAATCTACTTTATAAATGTAGTAGATGACAAGTAATTTGAACCCTCGCATAGTACAATTCAGACTGCTACCTCACTGCTTCGTTAATCTTTTGTCATTCATTAGAAAACTATATATTTTAACAAAAGAAAGAACGAAATGAAACAATTTGTAACAAATGACAAAAATAATGAACAACAAACAATTGATATCAGGCACGAAAAATATGACATAACAAAATATGGAAATGTCTGTAAGAATATCAGCCCTCAAAACTTTTTCCTGAGGAACCTTTTCATTGCCATGAAGTTTCACAAAACCCAAACAAATTATGGTCACACAAAAATGCTGTTAGTGGCACCAAAGTTCCCAATCCCTAGCGAATAAGACAAAAACTGAAACTGAGAGTAGCAAAGCAAAAGCTGAAATGCTTTACTCCATTTTCAAATTTTCCTTTAGAAAGAAACACTGAGGAGAATTGCCCCAAATTAATCCCTGTACAACTGAAAAGATGAATGAAAAAAGTAATAGTGTCAGTGGTGCTGAGAAACACCTGATCAGTAGCGAGACAAATGAAGCTGAAATCGTTGAAATTGGACATAGCTACAGGGCCCTATTGAATCCCTGTCAGATTCTATAGGGAATTTGTGGCTGAGTTAGACCCTCTTGTAACTGTAATCTATCATAGTTCCCTCAAACAAAAAACTGTGCCCAGTTCTTGGAAATAGGAACAGGTCACATCTGTCTACAAGAAGGGTAGTAGAAGTGATTCACAAAACTACCATCCAATATCCTTGACATTGATTTTTCTTAGAATATTAGAACATATTCCGAGCTTAAAAATAATGAGGGATCTTGAACAGAAGACCTTCTTATTGCCAACTGGCATGGGTGCCAGAAACATCGGTCATGTGGAGCCCTCACTCATACTTTTCTCACACGATGTACTGAGAGCTTTGGCTCAGAGTAGTCAGGCAGATGCAGAATTTCTTGATTTCAGAAAAGCATGTGACTCAGTACCACTCCTATTGTCAAAAGTACAGATATATTAGGTACAAAGCGAAATCAGTGACTGGATTAAGGACTTTTTGGAAGGAAGGTCGTAGCATGTTATCTTGGATGGAGAGTCTTTGTAAACGTAGAAGTAACTTCAGGTGTGCTCTACAAAAGCGCATTAGGACCCTTGCTGTTCATGTTGTATGTTAATGACCTTGTAGACAATATTAATAGTAACCTCAGACATTTTGCAGATGATGTAGTTATTTATAATGAAGTACTCTCTGAAAGAAACCACCTAAACACTACGTCTGATCTAAATAAGATTTCAAAATGGTGCAAAGATTGTCAACTTGCTTCAAATATTCAGAAATGTTAAATTATGTGCTTCACAGAACGAAGAAACTTAGTATTCTGTGACTGTAATATCAATGTCACTGTTGGAATCGGAAAACTCATACAAATATGTGGGAGTAACGCTTCATAGGGATGAGAAAGGGAGTTACCACATTGGCTCAGTTGTGGGTAAAGCAGGTAGTAGTCTTTGGTTTATTGGTAGACTACTCGGAGAAGTACATTCAGTCTACAAAGGAGATTGCTTACAAATCACTCATGTGACAGGTTTTAGAATATTGCTAAGGCGTGTGGACCCATACCAAGCAGGACTAACAGGGAATATTAAATGTATACTGAGAAGGGCAGGACGAATGGTCACAGGTTTGTTTAATGCTTGGGAGAGTGTCACAGACACGCCGAAGATACTGAAGCGCAGACGCATGAAGACAGACGTAAATTATTCTGAGAAAATCTATTCACAAAGTTTCAAGAACTGGCTTTATATGATGACTCTAGGAATATACTACAATCCTCTACATATCGCTTGCATACGGACCATGAAAGTAAGATTAGAATAATTACTGCACGCACAGAGACATTCAGACGTTGTTCTCACACTCCATATGTGAATGGAACAGGAAGAAACCATAATAACTGGCATAGTGGGACATATCATCTGCCATGCATCTCACGGTGCTTTGCAGAGGGTAGCTGTCTGATGTGGATGTGATGTGACATGATGGACGGCTCATTAAACTTTGACAAAACACAGTATATACAGTTCCACACAGTAAATGGAATGACACCATTTATAAATACAGACTTCGATCAGAAATCGGTAGCTACGGTAGAATATTCAAAATTTCTAGGTGTATGCATTGATGAGGGGTTGAACTGGAAAAAACACACTGAGGATCTGCTGAAACGTTTGAGTTCAGCTACTTATGCTATTGGGGTCATTGCAAATTTTGGCGATATACATCTGAGTAAATTAGCTTATGAAAGGTGGCTACACTGAGCCACAGTGCCAGAGATTGCGCCAAAGAGTATTATTCAGCCGCCTCCACTGGCAGTGCTTGTCGAGAACTCGTAGTAGTCAGTGCTTGCTGAGATGTTGTAGTGAAAAGTTCTTGTCGAGAAGTGCTTGTTGAGATGTGGTAGTAGTGAGTCGGTGTTGACATGTTGTAGTAGGGAGTGCTTGTTCTATGTTTTATGCAGTTGTTTGATGGGCTAGACAGCAGATGTTGTTCGAATGGAGATATTGTAATGATCAGAGTGCTTTTCGTCAATATATATGAAGGTAAAATATTCCCTTTTTTTTCATTATTTCCATGTCTTAAATAATGCGTCATTACAGGTTCAGTCAACAAAGTATCTAGCTTGTGTTCTTGTATTAGAGTGTAATTCTGGTTTCCTTACGCAATTATAGTATTTATATATTTTTTAATTACTTCAGTATAAATTATATTTCAAATTTCTTGTCTTATTGAAGAAGAACTGTGCCAGATGTGTACATTGAATCACACTCCCACACACAGAACAATTACACTTGTGTTTTGGTTTCGTAGGTTTTATAGTTGCTGGGGACTTAATTAATTAATTGTGTTAACGAAAATTTTCTTTCATTCTTTGTTGTTATTCTATGCAGTCAGATTGCATACTAAAACTAGTCAGGGCCAACCGTTTACGAGACTTCGTAACGGGACAGTCAGCTACTAAAAATTAAAAAAGAATTTGCATTCATAATAAATAATTATGCCCCCATGCACTTACCATTCCTATTTTCATTCTCTGCTTTCCTATGGCATCATATTCTGGGGTAACTCATCATTGAGTAAAAGAGTGTTCATTGCACAAAAGCGAGTAATCAGAATAATTGCTGGAGCTCATCCAAGATCATCCTGCAGACACTTATTTAAAGAGCTAGAGATCTTCACTGTAGCCTCACAATATATATATACTCACTTATGAAATTTGTTATTTACAATCCAAACTAATTCAAAAGTAATAGCAGTGTACATGGCTACAACACTAGGAAAAAGGATGATCTTCACTACTCAAGGTTAAATCTAACTTTGGCTCAGAAGGGGGTAAATTATGCTGTCACAAAAGCCTTTGGTCACATACCTAATAGCATCAAAAGTCTGACAGATAGCCATATAGCATTTAAAAGTAAATTAAAAGAATTTCTTAATGGCAACTCCTTCTACTTATTAGGTGAATTTTTGGATATAATAAGTGGATAATTTCGCCAACCCCCACAAAAAAAAGAAAAAATTAAAAATATTAAGTGTCATGTAATATTTTGTGTAATGTAATATCTTGTATAGACACCTTTTATTAGCCTGACACATTCCACATCATTACGAAGTGTCATATTCATGATCTATGGAACAAGTACTAATCTAATCTAATCTAATTGTGAATGCCGCCATTTTAAATGCACTGCAGAATGTTTTAATGCGAGATTACGTTGTGAATGCCGCCATTTGAAATGCACTGCAGAATGTTTTAATGCGAGATTAGGTTGTGTGATGTGATGGCCATTGTGAATCGGCCTTAACTTGGAATTTGACCTTGATTAACTCCTTGCATTACCAAGAAAAGCGTCTGTTATACATGCAAAGATGATGATAATTACTGCCTGTGGTATTTACGTGTGCTTTTCAGTTTGTTATCATAACAAGGGTATAGTTATTGCGCTATGAATAACATTTCTCAAAATTCGAAACTTAAATGATTTTATAGCTGGTTGGCAGTAACGCGAAAATTTTAGAATGCAAAAAAAGGAAAGTGGACTGGTGCAGTGTTAAGGAGATTCAAGACTCTCATTGATGGCATGAACTGCAAATAGTGATGTACAACGGTCTGAGAGATATATATAGCAGTAGAAGTTATTCATTAGCTTAATTGAATATTCATCCTGTTATCAGTTTTAAACTGAATGTAGCTGAACTATGTGTAGTGTCTAATGTCACTTTATACATGCATAATACCTATATTTCCATTGTTGTATTGACTATCATCGCTCTGAAGTAACATACTTTATCACATAGATTTCAAGATCGAGTTTCGATTCGTAATTTCATTTGAATGGAAGAGGAGATTTTTTCGAAACAGCCCATCATCAATGAAAAAGATGTTTCCTGGCAAGATTCAAACACGAGGCGGTCCATAAAACCAAGAGATAGGTACTATATAGATATTTTACACGAAGCTCCACATTAACAAAAACTTCCAGTGTGTAACTTGTGCTTACTTTTTGACAAAGACTGACTGTTACATTAAGATTTCTGCCCACAGTGGTAAGATTCGAGACGCTGGCCTTTGCAACAAGAATTACATCAGATGCATTATTTACAATAATGTACATCGACTAGTCCATGTAATACCACTATTACATTAAGAAGAAAGACTCAGAATTTTTAGGAAACTGCGGACAAAAAAAAAAAAATTGGGTGGAGGTGGACATAAACCTGCTACTTACCACGTCACAGCTCATGATGCTATCAATTTTTTTCACGTATTTCATATGTTATTTGGCACTGATCTATTGATGGTTACTTGATTAAAATGCTCATATTTCTTTATTACCAAAGTGGTCAAATTCGAGTTACCTCAAAAACCATGAGAAAAAGCTAGTCTTGAAGAGTGAATGAACTTTATTCGTTGTTAGGCTACAGCTTCAACAGGGCAGACATCTCTCCAAATCGCTATACACTGTGTAAAGGCCGTATCTGGAAATGTTATTGTTTGATATTTAAGTTCGAAAAATTGTATCAAAACCACACACTTTTGATAGAATGATTGCGCAGTAACATTGAAATTCTCTGTGCCAATGACTTTAGGAAATCCACCCAATACTCTGAAACTACCTATCACAGAGGAAATTTAATGTGTTGTGGCGATATTGTTGCTATGACCACCGATACTGCACCGATTATTCTTTGCACAGTTCTACTTTGTACATTAGTACTGGCAACAATAACTACGAGTATATTTAATGCACCAGTTGCATATGCCCTTAATTTCATAAGAAGTCTGTTCATGGGCAAGGCAGGATTATTTCGATAAGTAAGAAATTCCAACCTCTCGTTGACTCGACCTAATAGCCACCAAACATTTCTTTTGGAAGACGAAATGTCTCTTCAAATTTCCTGTCCCTGTAACCTTCGAAAGGATGTACCCTTTCCACAAGTACACTAATATGGTTGTGGTGACGATTTATGTGGTCAAGATAAAATATTTATCATCTTCTGTGCCATCTGCCATAATAATACGACACGTATTTGCTTTTGCAGCAGTGCTTAACGCTACGGCGAGCTTGATGCAGTGCCAGTGACAAGGGTACAAAATCAGAACATTAACAGAAAAAGACGATAAAACCCAGAATAACATCAAATATAAAATAGAGATGACAAACTTCCCAGGTGAAGTCATTTGTTACAGGTGATTGTTCAGTCGACACACCAGCCTCCCTCCATTTATTTAAAACCTAGATCCCCTGGAATGTCAGGAAAATGGTGTTTTACCACTCGACATTGGTACTTCTGGTGGCTGTGGCTGTCATTCACTGCTTGGGCTGGTGCTACTGTTGTTGGTAGTCGGCCATGTGCGGACTGGCAGAAAGATTTGAGCGCAATGAAAATGTTTACTAGTAGTGGTGTTTGTCTCGTCCATTTGCAGGAGCACCGATTTAAGACACTCAATGGAGACCATCACCTCCTGGTCATTGCGCTGTACCCTGAACGTGAGGAGGCGACGTTGTACAACTGGAAATGGACCTGTATAAGGCGATGTAAGTGGAGGATGGACTGAGTCATCGTGAAACCACAAATAGGAGGAGCTGAGCAACTCATTATGCACAAAAATGGGTCACCCCCATGAGGCTCAGAGCGATCGTTTCATGTACATGGCGCCCACACTCTGAAATTGCCGGTGTGGCGGAAAGATCTATCAGTTGGTCAGATAGCAGCTCTGCTATCACCATAGACTAACTGAGCAGAAGTGTGTCCTGAGTCTTCGTTGACTGATTATCTCAATCCTACCAGGACCAGTGGTAGATTGTCCACCCACGTATCCTGACTGCACATCAATGCCACCTTCAGAGCACAATGGTATCTCGCCACCGTTCTGTATGAATGTGGTTGCACCCTCAGAGCTGAAGGAATTCTTAGAATAATGCCGCCTCAGACTGTTTGCCTCTGTCAACTGTAATAGTGTGCAGCGCTCCAAATCTTGCTATTCATTCACTGAGTACTGTCTTGACCACTGTTGCAGCAGTGATATCTGCAACCAGAAGTACTTTCGGTCATCTCGTAAACTGATCCATTCCTGTAACTAAATAGCAGTAGCTGTATGAGTAAGGTACTGGCACTACCAAATCCACATGAATGTGACCAAGTTTTGCCGAGGCATGATGATGTTTCCTGTGGGGTCAGCAATGTGTCTTTTCATCTTGTAATTTTGACGTCTCTCACGTGTTGTGCCCACTTGTGGCTGTCTTTATTCCATCCAGGCCACACCATCTTCCTCGTCAGCAGTTGCATTGTAGCTCTCACTCCTGGGTGTAAAAAGCCACAGAACACCACGAAAACTGATCAGCGTAAATTTCTGGGAATTAACACGTCATATTGTGTGTGGCATCACACCATAATATTAAATCTTCTACTAACTTGTTTACACACTTGAGTGTCAGACTCGAGCGTCCATTTTCCCACTATTCATTTAATTCTGGGTCAAGAGTCTGTGTGTGGGCAATGTGGTTCCAATTTACCACTTTTGCATGTGCACATCATCATGATAAGCAATGGGCCATAATGTTCTTCCTATCACTAATGTGATGGACATCCATAGCGACATGTGAAAGAAAATCTGCATGTCTGAGGAATTTCGGCTTTTTGGAGTTTCCTTGCAGAGGGTCGATGTTATTAGTGCATGGTTTATGTAAACGGCTTCTGTATGAGTGTGAGCAACAGGGAAAATAAAGACGAGAGAGGCTGTCAAGTGCAATCGAAAAGTGGCTGAATGCCACATGCCAATCTCTCTGGCTGGCGTCTATCATAGTGGCTAGTGGCGCATTAATCTGATAGCATACATGCAGTACTGTCTTCGTAGCATACTTGTTTACTCTGTCGAATGCCAATACCAGCTCATCGCTCCAAGGAACCTTTATTGCACCAGCTGTATGTTTGGCCTTGAGTAATTCTATTAACGGTTCCAATAACATCGCTGCCTAGGGAACGCGCAGGCAACGGCCTTGTCGTAGTGGATACACCGGTTCCCGTGAGATCACCGAAGTTAAGCGCTGTCGGGCGTGGTCGGCACTTGGATGGGTGACCATCTAGGCTGCCTTGCGCTGTTGCCATTTTTCGGGGTTCACTCAGCTTCGTGATGCCAATTGAGGAGCTACTCGACCGAATAGTAGCGGCTTCGGTCAAGAATACCATCATAACGACCGGGAGAGCGGTATGCTGACCCCACGCCCCTCCTATCCGCATCCTCCGCTGAGGATGACACGGCGGTCGGATGGTCCCCGTAGGTCACTCGTGGCCTGAAGACGGAGTGCTTGGAAAGGCGCCGGTGATAATAACTAAGCATTCTAAGAAACTGCCTTCAGTCTTTGAATGTTGTAGGGAATAGAACCTGTTGTATGGCTGAGATATGATCTGTCAGTAGACTTAACATGTTTACTGATATCTCAAAAACTGAGGAACTTTACTTTGTTCTGACAAAAAACACACTTGTCTCAATTGTCCACCATGCCAGCATCTTGGAGTTGTGAGAAACTTTGTGAGGGACATTTATTCCTCCTTCCGAGACTCTGGAAAAATAAGGATGGCATCCATGTAGCAAAAATAAAATTCTAGCCATGGAGCACCTGATGACTAAACCGCCACCATGTTTGTGCAGTGTTTGTCAGCCCAAAGAACATGTAACAATACTCAAACAAAACAGAAGTTGTGGTGACCACCATTTTGTCAGTGTCCAATGGGTTCAGAGGAACCTGTGAATACACCTGTGTGCAATCGATAATACTGAAAAAATGCACGCCTGCCATTGAATTGTTCACATCCATGAAATGTGGAGTAGGGTATCTATCCTGGACAGTTCCGGAATTTAAAAGTCGATAGTTTCTGCACAAGCTCCATGTGCTGTCTCGTTTCTTGACCATATATAGAGGCGACGCCCATTGACTATCTGACGTCCCTGTCACACCCTCGTGCATGTGCCACTCCACATCTTGCTTAACTGCCACTGATTTTCCATGTGTGAGACGTCGTGGTTTGTCCGCTACTTGCTGCCCCTGTGTGGTGAAAATGAAAGGTTGTGTATTGAGTCATACATATGTCCCTGCCTTTGCTCTTGATAGGATGCCTCGAAATTTTTGTAATATGCTGTGCCATTCATCGCATTCGTCCACTGCGATGACTTTTGCTTTCTGCAGTAATCCTCTCTTAATGTCTCCTGCAAGGTCAAAGTTGTGCAAAAAAGCAGCGACTAGAACTGCCTCGATTATATCAACAAGTTCCATGTCATGTGCTCTTGAAAGCCAAGATTTAACACTAACGATTTGCTTCCATACCCTTTGATTACTGAGTTATTTGCTGCTGTTAAATGTCCAGTTGGAACAATGCTTTAGCTAAGACATTGACATCTGATCCCATATCTACCAAAAACTTATTTTTAGAGCAACTATCTATTACGAACAGCTACTTTACCTGGTCCGTCAAGGTTGTGAATCCTACCCTCAGATCATAATAGTGTCCATAAAAGAAGAGCTCCTCAAAGCTGACGTTTTCATAAGCTAGTGTTGCTGTGATGTGGTGGGACCTTGTGCATATTACTTTTATACCAGCTACTGAGTCGAAGATGCCTAGCTCCTCGTCTGTTGCTTCAAGTATGTGCAACATATGCTGAAGTGACAGAAGTCATAGGATAGTGATACACACACATACAGATGGCGGTAGTCTCACATACAAAAGGTACAATAAGGCAATATGTTGCCAGAGATATCATTTTTACTCAGATGATTCATGTGAAAAAGTTTCTGATGTGCTTATGGCTGCATGGCGGGAATTAACTGACATTGAACACAGAATGGTAATCAGACCTAGATGCATCGGACATTCTATCTCGGAAATCGTTAGGGAATCCAATATTCCAAGATCCAAAGTGTCAAGAGCGTGCCAAGACTACTAAATTTCAGACATTACTTCTTATGAGAGACAGCACAGTGGCTGACAGCCTTCACATAACGACCAAGATCAGCGGAATTTGCGTATAAGTGTCATTGCTAATAGATAGACAACACTGAGTGAAATAACTGCAGATATCAGTGTAGGATGTACAGCGAACATATCCATTAAGACATCGTGGCACAATTGGCGTTAATGTGCTATGGCAGCAGACGACTGATTCAAGTGCCATTGCTGACAGCACAACATCGCTTGCAGCGCCTTTCCTGGGCTTATGACCATGTCAGTTGGACCCTAGATGACTGAAACTGTTGCCTAGTCAGATGGGTCCAAATTTCAGTTGGTAAGGACTGACGGTAGGTTTCGAGTGTGGTACAGATTCCACGAAGCCATGACCCAAGTTGTCAACAAGGCAATGTGCAAGCTGGTGGTTGCTCCATAATGGTGTATGGGTTGTTTTCACATGCAATGGACTGGGTCCTCTGGTCCAACTGAACCCATCATTCACTGGAAATGGTTATGTTTGGTTACATGTTTCCAAATGACGATAGAATTTTTATGGATGACAATGTGTCATGTCACTGGGCCTCAATCGTTTAAATTGGTTTGAAGAACATTCTGGACAATTTGTGCAAATGATTTGGCCACCCAGTTCACCTGACATGAATACCATTGTACATTTATGGGACCTAATTGAGAAGTCAGTTTGTGCACAAAGTCCTGCAGTGGCAATTCTTTCGTAAATATGTATGACTATAGAGACAGCATGGCTCAATATTTCTGCTGGGGACATCCAGTGACTTGTTGAGTCCATGCCACGTCAAGTTGCTGTACTACACTGGGTAAAAGGAGGTCCGACACGGTATTGGGAGGTCAGCTCAGCATAATATCCCATTCAGAAATTATGTTTGCCACATGTACGCTTGACGGACGCTGAGATGACGACATTAACGTAACATCTTTTTGTGTTGCATGCTTGGATGTACTCCATGGACATAACCGTTTGAACACATATCCTGTAAACGTAGCGCAGAAGACGCAGTAAGAAAACAAATGACTTACTTCTGTGGGCGACTTAATGTTTGTAAGTGAGGTCCTGGAGCATCCTTCAGAGGTCGTAGAATGTGTTTGGGTACTGACATGGTGTGGAGCATTTGCTAGCTTTATCGCCGAATTTTCCTTAAACCAAGACCATGAGCGTCTGTTTGTTTGCAATGGTTTGTCATATTACATGTAACCTCCATGACATCCGTTGCTGGCCCTAGATTCTCCTCCATGCTGTTTGTTATGCAGTGATACCACCTGCGCAGCTGAACTGTGAACTGTTTCTGCTAGCTATCCTGTTGTAATAGCTTGCACCTCGCTCATGACGCTTGATATGGGGCGACTGCACTCACTTACTTCCGACTTGCTTAGTCCAGGGCCCCTAGCCAAAATAATGCCATCTGTAGCGTTGCTTGCATTGACTGCCATGCATGCCGCCATTGCTTTTGCTCTTTTTGCCAGCACGTGCAAAGGTACATTTTTGTCTGCAGCCACAACAATTCTCATATTTTCAGGAAATCTTTTAAGCTGTAGCATACTCTGGCATTAACTCTTGCCCTGATAGTGGGCGAAGTTCACATAGTAGTTGACATGATAACATGTTGTGTAAACAGTTGTCTGCCATCGACGTCTTCAACCTGAGCTTAAGAGAGGGGATGAAGTTTCTTATGAGACAGTTTTTTGATTCCCTGTAGCTGCGGGAAGGAAAAACCACTTCAGCAATAATTGTTTGCTATTCATTTAGGTGTGATATGACAATTATCGATTTTCTGCATGTAAGAACTAAAGTTCTGGTCTGGACGTCCAGCACGCAGGTAATTTCATGGGTTGTGCTATCCTACCTTGCGCTGTTGGCTATAATAGATTCTTTTGCTGCTGTTGTTGTGGGGCATCGGTACGTGTACTGGTGTTGGGGTGTGGAGGCAGCCCGTTGGCGTCATCCTCTCGTTTTATCCTTCAATTGTCCAGTAGCGTCAACATTTATTGTTCTGATCAGGATCAGCACTGTATGATTGCTTAATGCAATGGCGTGCTTGATGAAAACACCCTGGATAGCAGTGTACACTTTTATTACAAGCACAGTTACAAGAGCACAAAACCGGAATGTTAGCGGGAAAAGGCGCTAAGACCCAGAGGGACGTTAAAGATCAAAAGTATAAAAGAGATGACACATTTTCCAGTTGAAGTCATTTGTTAGAGTCAATTATACGGTCACCATACTATATTTTAGCCATGATCAGTTCAAGATAATTGAGCCTGTGACCTTGGTCAAGATTAAGCATGACCAACTTCCGCGCTTAACTTTAACTGACGTTCGTGCAATCTAATTTGGCTTTGACCAGGGTTAAAAGCTGACTCAACCGCAGTTAACTTTTAATCTACGTTGGTGCAGTCCGCCCTAGAGTACGTTCTTGACTTTATAAGGGTATAGAAGCTCTGTAAATTCGCTCTACGTAGTAAACAATTCATGTATAACCATGTCGTACATCATTCAGTAGTGGTTCCACTACATCTTAGTATCCTACTTTCACAAAGCCAAAGATGACCTACATTTAATTTTAGTGCAACACAATTAAATGACTTTAAGAAGGGCTGTTGTATTACATTGCCAATCCTAATTATGAAATAAACTAAATCACTAAATTTGATAGTTTCTATGAAGACACTGTTTCATGGAATAGAAGAAGTTATCCAACAGAAAGTCGTGTAACTGAGCCTTAATCTCCACCACATTATCTATGTGGCATTTAAAGTGTTATGGTAGATTACTGAATATGTGGGTACCCATGTGTACAGCTCCTTTTTGTACCAATGTTAACTTCTTGAAGCCTTCATGTAGGTTGTGTTTGGTCTTAGCGTTGTATTTCTACTTTTCATTGTTTCTCGAGAAAAGAGAAATGTTGGTAATGAGATAGGACATGAAAGAATATAGGTATATTGTGAACTAGTTGTCAAAGTAAGAGGTATTTCTCCAGGACGTCCTAGTATTAACATCAGATATAATTCCTACAACATGCTTCTGTATTCTGAAAATACCGTCTCTGTAAGGCGAGTTTCTCCAAAAATTGATTCCATACCTCATTAGTGAACGTAAATACACAGAACAATGTAACTTATTCATTTGTAAAACACCTGAGAGTACTAAAAACATTGTTGAACTAAGTGTTTTCCAGTGGGGTTGTAGATAGTTTGGTACTGATTCACCAGAGAGTACTCACATTTTATACAAGGTCTACAAAATCCTGATAGTATGAGAATTATATATCGATGATCTTACTAATAATAAGAAAGATTATCTGACACCAATAATCTGTGTATGTGAAAATAGTCAATACGTTTACGAATTTTGAACAATACTGACAACATATTACTCAAACTATTCTATGCAACATCAGTAGCCAGTCAATTTATATTTTACTCTTGGCCATCTCAAATGCATATATCTGCTGCTTTCAACAACGACACCACTGTCTATCTTTTTTGTGCTTGAAAACTGTGCACAGGAGGTTGGCTGCTTGCAGACAATGACACTTCTAATTAAATCAGTCTATTATGAAATACATCGAACGCTTGATGCAGCTTGTTGTATGATAATATCATATGATTCAGGTCAGCTTTGTTACTATCGATTCACGTGTGTCTTATTAAGTTTCTTACTCTTATTCTGTGTAAATGATCCAGATAACCCTGTGCGGTGTGGCGGCGCGTCTACGGCTAACGGGATGCTTTTGCCTAGCACTTTCATCTTCAGTGGCCTTTTTCAGTGGCGAGATCACAGCTTTGGACGCACCTATTACTGTGGCCACAGGAGTGACACTGCGACCAGCTCCGAGCAGTGCAACTGCTCGTCCGCGATCGTAAACACATGAATGATGTTTGGCATACATGTCATGCCACACGAAATGTCGCACTAGTTGGTTCCACAACAATCTTCGTCAGATACTGTGCTAAATGAACCGACGAGTGCACTGGCTTCGCTGTCCCATACTGCACACTTCCTTTTACTATCATTCGTCGGGTGCCGGCCGCGGTGGCCGTGCGGTTCTGGCGCTGCAGTCCGGAACCGCGGGACTGCTACGTTCGCAGGTTCGAATCCTGCCTCGGGCATGGGTGTGTGTGATGTCCTTAGGTTGGTTAGGTTTAAGTAGTTCTAAGTTCTAGGGGACTTATGACCTAAGATGTTGAGTCCCATAGTGCTCAGTGCCATTTGAACCATTTGAGCCATTCGTCGGGTGTTCCGTAGCAATTGTCGACTGTTCTGCAACAGGTGGCAATTGTTGCTTAGCAAGTGTCAGTTGTTCTTTAGCAATTGTCAAGCAGTGTACTTACTTTAAATATCACAATCAGTTTGAAGTGACGTGGGACTCGAGGTCATCTGTCTCAGGCGCACGAGTGGCTACGTGCAAGAGCGAGACGGTATGGGGTCAAGCTGAGATTGTTCAGATATCGGTGGTTGAAGAGAGAGCACAAATGGACTCGTATGACTGGCTAAGGAGACAGATATTGTGGTAATACGGAATCCGACTCTGTGTTGCTTTTTGGTCTGCTTTTGATGGCGTGCAGTGAAAGTATGTTAGAGCTAAGGAATTTAGTGTATGTTGTCGTCCCTGATGCGTAAATCGTTTCACATTGAATGTGTAGACCTCATCAACAGTCAAGATACGTTGTAAAATGCTCAAAAATTCGATTAGATGACGAAATCTCAGAAGGCGCTAAAGCAGAAAAACATAACCAAATTTTATGCGCTCGCCGACAAGATTACATTGATTTAGTTGCGTTAGTGAGTAACATTACTAAAATAGTGAATAACTTACCAGTCATGACAAACAAACAAAACGAAAAGTAGATACTTTAACTGTTATAAACTATAGGTCTCAAATGTTGTTACCACAAACTGAAGAAGCGTCTCAACCTCCGAGAAACGTGGAAAGACAATGTATAGAAGTTGTTGACAATAATGTGGCGTGTATTACGACCGACATTGAACACGCAAATATCGCTAATCTGAGGCAAAATCCAAATGCAAGGCTGGAGTGCATCAGATAAGCAGCACCTATCACTATCACCAATCAAAACAGTTGTAGACAGCCTGCGAAACCATCAAGAGGTAATTTTCTAACGAAAACTAACGTTGGTGAAGAACCAAATATTGATGCATTGACATCCATCTCAAGTATAAACAACGAGTGCCTCAGTGAAACAAAAGCCATCATTGAAAACAAACCAAATACAGGCGTATACAAGCTGATAGACGTAAACTCTACAGAATGCATAAATAGAGACTAGAGATGGGCAAACTCGTTCATCCTTGGGAACTAGTTCACTGGTGATCGCTCTTTTTTGGGAACCGTTCATTTTTACTCGTTCACCGTTCATTGTGGTTGATATATGGTTCTTATGAAAAATTGAAAATTAGTGGCGTAGGTGACTGAAGATGGAAGGGGCAGAGTGGTTATGCTCCCCCCTGAAGTACAGAGTTTTTATTCATAACAGAATTCTCACACACTTGTAATTTTCGTGATTCTGCAAAACATCTCGTTTAACCAACTGTAGCGTTATGTGGCTGATCGCAGTGAAATAATATAAGGTGGCGCACGAAACACCGGCCCCGAGTACAGACTGCTCGCCAATTACGCACGATTTGTTGACCGCTACGAGCAGAATAGATAAACATGTAATAATTAGGCAGTGAAGAAATAACAAATAAGGTAATGCAAACAACTTCGAAACAATAGATGACGATTGGTAAGCGACAATGAGCAGTCTAGTACTCCAGGCCGATTTTTCGTGTGCCACCCTGTACCACTGAAATAATATTGTAGGAGTTAACATATTATCTTTACAAAATGTGACATCATGCACTCGATTATGAAGCGCGGGCTGCATTCGGTTGTAAGTCGTCGGCCTTCCATAACAAGGAACATGATCTTTTACCCTGGCTCAAAAAAAAGACGGAAAATGGTCACTCGTATGTACCATGCCGACGTCCTTTGCATGTGTAATAACAAAAAATATTGCCTTTTTACAAGTATTTTTTCTGCTGTTTATCGAAACAGTGAAGTAAGCCGATACGCCGTTTTGTTACCTGAAAAGATGTATGTATTACATACCACGTAATTTTTATGTAATTTACGTAACTATAAAATACATTTTAATTACCGGTCGTGGATGCTGAATAGAATACGAAAAGAACCAGAAGTTCAGAGTGTAAAAAAGGTTTGAAACAGATCTAGAATGGGCGTACGAAGCGAACTAAGCGACAAACAACTCGATACTGAACTATGAGCAGTCGGCAGTGGAACTGCGACGAGTGGCCACGCGAAGAAGGACGAGTCCGGCCGAGCGAGACCGAGACCGAGACAGACGGGAACGGGACCGAGGCTGGAACGAGATCGGCCGACGTGCCGTTGCGGGAACGAGACCGACCGTTTACCGTTCCCGGGAACTATGAACCGCGACCGAAGTGAACTATGAAAGACCGTTCCTTAGAATTCGTTCCTTGCTCGTCCCATTGGGTCCGTTAGTTCGCGAACAACCCATCTCTAATAGAGACGAAGGAAGTGAACAACAAGCGGCGAGGCAGAAAAATTAAAACTGTAGCGAAACAAAAAACGAACTGACTAAAACCACTGCAGACACAGTAAAAGAAAATAAACTGTTGTAAAAGACGGTGCTACAAAATGGAAAAGTTGGAGCAAAGTAAAAGGTGGGATTACAACTGAAACTGTAATAACTGCTTACAAAAAAACAACATATTTACAGTGAAAAACCGGAAACGAAGGGCTTAAATAACAGCATGAAAATTGATGTTAATTTCGAGTTAACAGATGAAATAATGGATAAAAATATGTGACCTAAGGACATTGTGATAAGACGTTTTTTATTCCGATGATGCCCGGAGTTCCATTGCGATAAAACTCCCAAGGTCAAGAATACTCCAGAAGAAAAAGGAATGTCTCCTCTGAAAAAAATGTAATTTTAGTCACAGCCAACGCAAATGTGCCATATCTTAGGACATTATTTGACGTGGAAATGAGACCTGATGTCCACTGAGGTGACAAAAATCGTGGAATACTTCTCAATATCGTGTTGGAGCTCTTCTTGCCCTGCGTTGTGCAGCAACTCGACATAGCACGGACTCAACAAGTCGTTGGAAGTCCACCGCAGAAATATTGAGCCATGCTATCTCTCTGGTCATCCATAATTGCGAAAGTGTTGCCGGAGTAGGATTTTGTGCACGAATTGACTCCTCGATTGTGTCCCGTAATTGTTCGATGGGATTCATGTCGGGCGATGTGGATGGCCAAATAATTCGCTCCATGTGTCCAGAATGTTCTTCAAACCAATCGCGAACATTTGTGAGCTCGCGTCATGGTGCGTTGTCTTCTATAAATCTTTCATCGTTGTTTAAGAACAAGCAGTCAAACATAACCATTTCTAGTTAATGATCGGTTCAGCTGGATCAGAGGACACAGTCCATTCCATGTAAACACAGTCCACAATATGGTCACGAGCCCAGGAGAGGCACTGCATGCAATCAATATGGTGCTGTTAACAAAGGCACTCCCATCGGTCGTCTGCTGCCATAGCCTATTAACGCCCAATTTCGTCGCACTTTCCTAACGGATACGTTTGTCGTAGGTTATAGCGTCCCCAGCGAAATAATAAGAAAAGACTTAAAAGACACTATTTATAATGAAGAGACATTCAAAAATTGAATAATATACATTTTTCTCATGTATCCGTATTATAATAATTTCTCTGTGTAAGTTTCGAGGGCAAAGAAATATAACAAAATTATCTAAAGGGACGACAAGATACGCTCTTTTGTTAATTTTTTAGTCGTCTTTACTTCTTCTCTTGTCTTGGTTGCGTGTAGACGGACATCTTGCGAGTGCTGGCCAATGTAAGCGTATTTGTACTAATTAAGCAGATAATATATTGATTTAATATCATTGTTCACTTTTAATTTGTAAGAGGTGACCCCGATTTCATGTCCGCCTTCCTTTGAATTAACCTGCATTCGAGTAATTTACAGTTTAACAATCGCAGCGGCCGATGCAGCCAACGACGCCATTACGTGGTGTGATTAACTTATAAAAAATTAGTGGAAGCGAAAAACTCGCCCGCTATTAACATAATATACATTTTTATCCACAGCCGCCCGACGTTGCAGAAAATACGTAGCTTTAAGATTCTTATTTTCAGTACCACAGCCGAGAGCCAGAGCTACTCCGACTACAATGCCCCGACTACAATGCAATGGTGCAGGCTAGGCGCAAATTGAGACGCGTATAGCGCGTGTGGGGCGATGCAGCGCAGCGCGCGTTTTTGTAACATCTCAGGTTCAAATGGGGCCGCGCAAATTGCGACGCGACGCGACTGGGACGCGACACGCGCCTGCGCCAGGTCGCGCGGCGTTGTGGTTGAGGCACAGTTTCTCGCGTCGCGCGTGCTCGCTAGCACCGTGGGAATTTGAGGCGGGGAGCGGAAAAGTAGCCTGGCCATATGCTCACATCGGAACGGCGCATATGAGCAGTGGTAGTATTGCCCATACGATAAATTTTGCCTCACTGTGTACTAAATTTTATTGCCTTTGGGTAGTGTTTCGTTTTTCGCCATTTAAATACTCCGGCTTTCTTCGTTAGTACGTTATACCTTTCTGTTATTTATATCTGTGTAGTTTTGTTTTGTTTTGTTTTTCTCCTGTCAAGAAAAATGCATACTTCAGTAACCGATGAGCCATTGCCCGCTGGAATTGTATCATATGCCTCCGCGATGTTTTTAGATTGCAAGACGGGACAGAGGGTACTGAATAAGGAAGCAAGGAATATTATAAAATCATGTGATTAAGAAGCAAGACTGAAAAGTGAAACAAGGTTATCCTCTCGCTGCTTAATATGCTGGCGTTTCTGTACGATCTGTTACAAAAATATAGAAAGGGATGATCTCCACAAGTGTGATCCCTTTGTGCTCCTGGTAAAAAACGTCCAAGATCTGAGGTATAGAAATCTCACTGTGGTTACTCTGATATGGATGTAATAAAGTAATACGACACACTGTACTTCATGCATGTGAACATCCCATTTCCACTGCAAGCTAGGAACAGTGGGAAAGCAGTCACAAATAACATTGTTTTAATTGGTTCGCCGCGATGAGAAAAAGCATTTCAATTGTTGTATGCACATTATCAGCATTAATAAACTAATTATACAACAGGCTATACAAATGAAGAAAATGGTCGGTATTATTATGAAAGTAGGAATATCTTAAAAAATGTTATGATTAGATATATTTAATTTGTTGAAATGTACTGCTGACAAAGCCAGACCTACTTTCATGACAATGTTTTTCGAACTCCAACTCACAAGGCCACACATGTCTAGTTTGTGCATTCCTGTCGCGAGCATTATCCTCCGCTGCTGATAATACACTGACCATTGTGTTGTGCGACAGATCAATTGTTTATTTTTCTCAATAACAACTATTTTATACGCGATCACTCATTGGCAGTTTGGCAAGCAGTAGTTGAGTAACCAGTATATGGCATGTGCCTATCATTTCGCCTGAAGGAACGCTCGTCATTATTTTAATACTGCTCAGATCAAGAGAAGGAATAAAATCCTTTGGTAAGTTTCCATTCTAGGCGTTCAGTGGGTTACGGGGATTCCATCAAAATTCCAACAGAATTGGCAATCTATTTTTGTGAGAGTTGTTAACCTTTTCTCATTCAAAGAAGCATCACCGTTTGTGAGGTACGACCGTATTTCTCTTGGTGACTGGTTTAATTGTACTTCCTTTGTCACAGTGTAATTTGCCAAACTCATCTCACAGCAGCTATTGAGACAGAATTCCGAAACGGGTGCCTCATTAAACAAGTAATTGGCAATCACAGAGCTCAATAGCTTAAGAGAAACCTCATAGTGCCGGTTTTCAGTAACATAAAAGAATGTTTGTTTTCATACTAGGAAGCTCTTGTTTCACTAGCTGTCGATAACTCTTAAAAAATGAAGTCACCGGCGTGAAATAAATGAAAAGGGAGGTATAAGTACTGATACATCGCCATAGATAAGAAAGTTTCGTGTGTTTAAGAGTTGGCTAAACACTCTCCTCCTTGTGTGCTATCATTCGCGTGAGATCGGAAGTGAGCGCGCTACATGGGATCCATTTTCTCGAGATCGGAGGCAGATAGAGACCTCTTCCCAAGTGTAAACAAAAATTCAGAATGTTAGCTAAATTTCATACGCAGCAACATATGGTGTAATACGCACCAAACGCAAAATGATAGCAACCCCTAATTTTCGTTGCAAACTTTTTGAGTTTTGCGAAGTGTCTTACTAAAATGAGTACATCACAGTAAGAATGGTCATTTGGGAGGCGATGGACACTTCGCCACAAAGCTGACATAGAACGCTACAAGTAAGGCAAAAATCATATATTTTCAGTAAATAGTTTCTGTAAAATCGTTTGTGAAAGATAACAGGTTGCTGGCGCTTCGGTTCAGTCAGCGCAGAGCATCGCCAGTCGGCGCGTGCGAAGTATGGTGTACGCGTCGCAATATGCGCTGCACCCGCGCGACTCGTGCGGCACGTGCGTGTCACGCTGTAGTGTCGTGTCACGTCGCACGTGCTATACGCGTCTCAATTTGCGCCTAGCCGAAGGAGGTAACAAGAAATGCTCTTGCGCGTGTGTGGGCCGCAATTGTAATTAATAACTAAAGATTTTTTGCCTTAAAGTGAGCTGACTAGCCGTGGAAATTAATATGAAAAGTTTATTCCATTGTTCAACTAATATACTCATGTTTTAAGATTCAGCGAGTCTAATTCCACTGAAGATCAATATTGTTAAAAAAAAGAGAATTTCACAAAAGTGTTTAATTGTATATCAAAATTAAAAAGAAGTATCATTTTGATTAAGGTCCTCCACGTAAGTCGGCAACAATCAACGTTACTAATAAATTATATATTAAATTACGACGGCCGACGGACGCGAGAACGTCCCACATGATTTCTGCGATTATTTCACGCATTGTTGCTTACTTGTTAGCTCTGACAATTCTACGCAAAGGCCGCTGCTGTCGGTCATTAAGTGAAGGCCGTCGACCGCTGTGTTGTCCATGGTGAGAGGTAATATCTGGAATCTGGTATTCTCGGCACACTCTTGACACTGTGGATCTTAGAATATTGAATTCCATAACGATTTTCGAAACGGAATGTCCCATGCGGCAAGCTCCAAATAATTTCGTGTACAAAGTCTGTTAATTCCCGGCTCACGCCCACAATCATGTCTTAACCTTTTCATATGAATCATCTGAGTACAATGACAGCTTCGCAAATGTACTGCCCTTTTATACTTTTTGTACTTGATACTACCGCCATCTATGTATGTGAATATCACTAGCCCATAACTTTTGTCAGCTCAGTGTATTATGTATATGTGATTGAATGCGTGGTGCAGAGAAAGTACTATCTATGGTGATGTATCTGTGTACGCATGTAGTAAGCACAGTGCCAATAAGATTGAGGTAAATAATTTGATGCCAATTTAATTGTTATTTCTGTGTACCGTTCCCGAGCCGGCCGCTGTGGCCGTGCTGTTCAAGGCGCTTCAGTCTGGAACCGCGTGACCGCTACAGTCGCAGGTTCGAATCCTGCCTCGGGCATGGACGTGCGTGATGTCCTTAGGTTAGTTAGGTTTAAGTAGTTCTAAGTTCTAGGGGACTGATATTGACATTAAGTACAATTATGCTGCAATTGTTTACAGGCCAAAAGGATTTAGTGAAAAGAAGCAGAGAAAGCAAAGAAGGAAAGATGTGCTACAATGCTGCATTTATTGAAGAAACTCACAATCACTGCAAGGCATTATGGGATCTGGTTAACGAACGCGTGCAAAAGTCCACATCATGCCCTAATTCTTGCAGTCTGGGTGAATTTGGCTCTGGCTCTCAGCACTATGCGACTCAACTTCTGTGGTCATCAGTCGCCTAGAACTTAGAACTAATTGAACCTAACCAACCTAAGGACGTCACACACATCCATGCCCGAGGCAGGATTCGAACCTGCGACCGTAGCGGTCGCTCGGTTCCAGACTGTAGCGCCCAGAACTGCACGGCCACTCCGGCCGGCCTGGGTGAATTTAACGCATATTTTATAAACGTAGTGAAAAGTGCAGTAGGTAAAATTACCTACTTTGGAACAAACACTGCACTGCATAGATCGGTTACTTCAAGGACAGCTCCGAGTCAGACGCCTACAGCGTGCATTACACGCACCTCAAACCATCGCCATTTGCGACTTCAGTGGTGTCAAGCGAGAGCTCGTTGGAGGGCAGGGGGGAGGACTGGTGTGTTTGCTGGTGAAAGCTAGCTCTCCCTCGGTGCCAGTGACGGTCGGGTGTCGGGTAGAAGGAGGCAACTTGAGCGCCTGCAGGCAACGTGTCTACGTGCTGGACACAGCAAGTTATGTACGTGTCAGGATAGGTTATGGAGCTCGAGTGGGTACCCAGGACTTATCCTGTGAGACCTTAACTTTTCCCGGCGAATTGAATGTTCAAATAACTTACAAGTTTGCTGCCGAATGACGTCGTCGACCACCGCCGATATTTCGACAGGGGCACACTTTGTCATTCTTAAGGCACGACTGCAAGGAGGAAGCAAAGTGCAAGGGAATTTAATACCTCGGTTCACAGAGGAGAAACAAGGAAGATGCCACACACAGAACAAGTAACCGATGAGTCAACACACAACCAAAGACAACCAACATCAGAAATATCGATAGTGACTAATTAATCAACAGGTGAGGTAGCACTAATTCTGTCCCTCTGTTTTTAGATGAGAGACAGAGCCGGATTCCAAGCAGCATTTAAACAAAATCCACCATCTCTGTTCATAAAGTTGCTTGATAGTTTGATTTCAACAGCTTCCTTAATAACACTATCCCAATAGCTGCACGTGCAAGCCATAATCTCCGTGTTGTTGTATTCCATAGGATGACCGGTGTCAGGGCAATGTTCTGCAATAGCGGCTTTCCTCGGCTGTTGTAAGCGTGTGTGACGCATATGTTCTATACACCGGTCTTCCACAGTCCTGATTGTCTCACCAATATACGACGTACCACAACTACAAGGAATACGATAGACACCAGCCTTACGCAAACCAAGATCATCTTTTACGGACTCCAACAGGGCTTTAATCTTAGAAGGTGGTCGAAAAACACATTTCACATCATATTTCCGCAAAAGAGGGCCTGTTGTAAATGCTTCCTGCGTAAGGCAAAAATGACGTAGACTTAGGTGCCACTGTGTTGCTATGATCACTCGCCCGTTGCACAGAAGACTGATAGCGCAACGCACGTTTCATCTGCCTCTCACTATAACCATTCTGACGAAAGGTGACTTCGAGATGTAATAGCTCAGCTGCTAAACTTTCAGGGTCTGAGATAACGTGGGCCCTGTGAACCAAGGTACGCTCAGCTGGATGGTGACAACTATCAGCTCGCAGATACAAGTCAGTGTGAGTAGGCTTCCTATAAACAGAATGTCCCAACGTACCATCAGTCTTCCTTCTGACCAACACATCAAGGAAGGGAAGGCATCCATTCTTTTCCACCTCCATAGTGAACTGAATATTTGGGTGGATTGAATTCAGGTGTTCCAAAAACCGGTTTAAATTCTCACTACCATGAGGCCAAACAACAAAAGTATCGTCTACATATCTGAAAAAACACTCAGGTTTCAAGGTCGCTGACTCCAATGCACGTTCCTCAAAGTCCTCCATTAACAAATTGGCCACAATAGGTGACAGCGGGCTTCCCATTGCAACTCCATCAGTCTGTTCGTAGTACTGACCACTGAATAAAAAGTAAGTGGAAGTCAGCATATGCCGGAACAAATTTGTTACTCGACGCCAAACTTAACCTCAATTAGCTGCAACGGATCAGAGAGAGGAACGCGAGTGAAAAGATCTGGTTCCTCTTTTCACTCGCGGAAATATGATGTTAAATGTGTTTGTCGACCACCTTCTAAGATTAAAGCCCTGTTGGAGTCCGTAAAAGACGATCTTGGTTTGCGTAAGGCTGGTGTCTATCGTATTCCTTGCAGTTGTGGTACGTCATATATTGGTCAGACAATCAAGACTGTAGAAGACCGGTGTATTGAACATAAGCGTCACACACGTTTACAACAGCCGAGCAAAGCCGCTATTGCAGAACATTGCCTTGACAGCAGTCATCCTATGGAATACAACAACATGGAGATTCTGGCTTGCACGTGCAGCTATTGGGATAATGTTATTAAGGAAGCTGTTGAAATCAAACTATCAAGCAACTTTATGAACAGAGATGGTGGATTTTGTTTAAATGCTGCTTGGAATCCGGCTCTGTCTCTCATCTAAAAACAGAGGGACAGAATTAGTGCTACCTCACCTGTTGATTAATTAGTCACTATCGATATTTGTGATGTTGGTTGTCTTTGGTTGTGTGTTGACTCATCGGTTACTTGTCCTTGTCCTGTGCGTGGTACCTCTGTGAACCGAGGTATTAAATTCCCAGGCACACTGTGTTCCCCTTGCAGTTGTGCCTTGAGGATGACAGGGTGTGCTCCTGTCGAAATATCGGCGGTGGTCGACGACGTGAGCCGGCAGCAAACCCGTAAGTTATTTGAACAGGACTGATCCTGTTCAGTTAAGCATTTGGAATGAAAAAGAGAGATCCCAAAAAATGAAGATTTATCCTCCTTCTCCTATTCTACGGGGTACATCTGATCTATCGTCTGTTACGATCGCAGAGAGAACCGCGCGTGGTGGTGGAGAGGATTCCGCCCTCGATAGGAGCAGCAGGCGGAGACGTCCGTAGGGTAGGAGGTCTGGTAGACAAGAGAGCGATCCGCTGGTGCGGCCGCTGTGTGGCCGGCCAACCTGCACACGCCACGCGACCCATCTCTGCTCTGCCATCGGTTGGCTTTGAACCTTCTGAAAGCGTTACTTGCTCAGCAGCTCCGTGGACAGGTCCCTAGCTCAGCGGAACCGACCGTGGGATCCATCCCCAATGCTGCAGAGCCGCGTAAGTAACACAGCGCCACTGAGACGCAATGGCAGTCACAAGAAAAATATCGCAAAACTTGAAAAAGAAAATAATTCTCTTTCTTACCCTTAAGCGGACCACATCGTGGTTCAGGTCGAAAAAAATCGATTTTCGATTTTCATCATATTTCGTTGGATCAAGGTTTTATTTAAGTACTCTGAAAAGGATTTTGCTGAAAATTTTTTTTTCGAACATTTAAAGAGCATTTTCCTACCACGTATGTTTATGTGCCACGCCCACTTTTCTGTCACCCACTTTTCTGCATATATTTTAGACCTTTACATCCCCTACATTGCACATTAGGGATTTTGTTTTTACTCCCGAGTGTGTTGCCTATCCTTGGAACTCAACGGTCGGTATTCTTTCGTTTCTGCTGTTTGTAAACAACACGCTTTCTAACACACAGTTAGTTTTGTTCAAGTGTGATTGCCAGTAGTTGTTACAGAAAACTTGCAGGTATACTACGGGCAGGCAATTAGAAGAAATAAAGAAAATCTGGAGGCAATGAAGAGAGATGTTTGGGCCATATTCTTCCATAAGTCCTCTACTGATGATAAGCCATGCCATGGATTGTGTCCATCAGGAGAAAATTCGTGGTGCAAATACAGTAGGGCTCAGGCAAGTGGAGAATCTTATTCTCACCAGCATTCTCTTCTTGCTGCTGTTATTACAGCAATTAAACCTATTTTCTGAGACTTGGCTCATCTGACCTTCTAACGAAATGCTTGCATGGGCAGAAACAGAACCCAAATGAATGTTTAAACAGCACAATTTGGAACCGCCTTCCTAAAACTGTATTTGTAGGCATGCATACAATGAAACTAGGAGTTCATGATGCTGTTATTACGTTCAGTTGTGGTAATATTGGTAAGTGTTGGGTATTGAAAAAGCTGGGAATTAATCCTGGTGAAAATATGATCACCGGGCTGCATCACTGCGGTAAAATGGGGATAGCCGATGCAGTCAGGTCTGCATTTGAAACTTCCTGGCAGATTAAAACTGTGTGCCGGACCGAGACTCGAACTCGGGACTTTTGCCTTTCGCGGGCAAGTGTTCTACTATCTTCTTTTTTTTTTCGATATAGTTCGTTGCGTTTGGTCTGGGCGGATGTCACAAGACATCCGTTCAAGTTGATCGTTGAAGACTTGACTCAGTTTTTTTTTTATTACAGAGAGCACGCAGCCCTCTGACCGAATACGCTGAGCTACCGTGCCGGATACCATCTGAGCTACCCAAGCACGTCTCATGCCCCGTCCTCACAGATTTACTTCTGCCAGTACCTCGTCTCCTACCTTCCAAACTTAAACGAGACGAGGCAGAAGTAATGGTGTGAGGAGGGGGCGTGAGTCGTGCTTGGGTAGCTCAGATGGTAGAGCACTTGCCCGCGAAAGGCAAAGGTCCCGAGTTCGAGGCTCGGTCCGGCACACAGTTTTAAACTCCCAGGAAGTTTCACATCAGCGCACACTCCGCTGCAGAGTGAAAATCTCATTTAGTTCTGCATCTAATATGGCCAAGAAAGCAAGACAAACATCCAGGAAGTTGAAAAAGAAGATGGAAGACCTGATAGAGGCCAAAGAAGGGCCATCATATGCAGCAGGACAGTTTTAATTAACTGTAAGTAACAAATTTAAAAAGTTTTTCTTTAAAGTCAATTTATCGCAAACTAAAATTTTCACTATATATGCCTCATTATATCAGAAACTATCATAGATAAATGAATGAAATTTTCGGAGACTGCATAACATAAAAAGCCACCTCTGGTACTACATTCATTAATATTCCCCCATTAGGAAGTTCACAAAAAATATTTTCTGCATAAAAACTTCATATTTTTTGTTAATAAATTTAAAAAAGGATTTCTCAAAAACTATAAAATCTATAAAGTAGATTTTAGTACAGTTGACTCTATTAGCATCATGTAATATACAGTACAAATATTAAAGTCCTGCATCAAATAGTTTTCTCAGAAATCGGTCAAATACTGACCTAAATTAACATGGGTTAGATAGGCAGGGTGTGGTCCCCTTAACATCACTTTGGGCTGCACAATTACCTCCCCCCTTCCGTGAGAGTCATGTACGGATTGTTAATTGATTTACATCAACTTTGATGATCAAGAAATGTATAACTGTTGATGTGGCTCCATGGAAGTTGGTCAACATTTAATGTTTTAAGAAAAGGGGACTTACCCTAATGGACTGTGTAAATCAAATGTTAAAAACATATTAGGGGAAGCCGTACAGAGTTTCAGTACTGCAATAAATCATGTTCACAAGCGTTACTTCTTGAAGCGTCTTCCTTAACAATTTTGTTTAAAATGCTACTTCCCAAATGTGCGACGTTGTCAGAGTTAGCGCATTGGCCGGTTGTCACCCAGGCGTGGGTGTGAGCGTGGTAGCGGCAGTCAACCGGGCTCTAGCTGAGTCGGTGCGCAGTGATGAGGCCCCGGTGTAATGGCTTTAGTGCAGCAAGTGTGTCGCTAACCGGTGTCTGCAGTGTCTGCAAAACTCACGGACGGGAGTCGCATCAGTCGGGGTTCAAGCAGTTTACATTTTATAGAACGGGGGCAGAAGAGTAATAATGACTATCATCGGAAGTACAACAGTTTGCCATTAAGGGCGTGGTTAAAAAAAGAAATGGATTAACTCATGTTAGTTAGTAAACACTTGATATTTAAAGTTAACAAATAGATGTATGTTTTCACTTGACAAATCTGGTCTGATTAGACCTGCAGCAGAATTGAATTACTAGAAACATAATTCGTATCTCAACCTAAAGGATAGCCATGCCTATGAAGAGACATTTTTAACCCCGATATTCATCAGCATTGCTGGCTCACGCGATTTACGGTAGC
The DNA here is from genome assembly GCF_023864345.2 of Schistocerca serialis cubense. Classification (NCBI taxonomy): domain Eukaryota; kingdom Metazoa; phylum Arthropoda; class Insecta; order Orthoptera; family Acrididae; genus Schistocerca; species Schistocerca serialis. The sequence goes on from NC_064644.1 coordinate 521,827,814, forward strand.
CGAATTTCAATAAGATTCATAAAATAAAGCCAATGACAAGTAGAGCTGAAGGCACAGACGTAAAGTTCGGAATGACCATTCAGTTGGAATAATTTTGAGTGTGCCATTCGGCAAGGTGTGTGGTAATACGATCAAGAGAAATTTGTCCCTGCTGTTTGGCTAGGAGTGTATTGATGGATTCTAAGAGGCAACACCAAGACGCGTTCCGAAACGTCAGAAAATTATGTAGTTGTGACAAGGATGGCGCTTCAGGTAGGTACAAAAGGGAAGGCCTAAGGCTAACGTTATGCCTATAAACTAAATGTGCTGAGAGCTTAATAGCAGGGGCGATAATATCGCACGAAGTTGAACAAAAGACCACTCTCCACTAAAGCGACCTATAATGTCTGGGACGTGACAATGGGTTGATAACAAATCAAAAACACTGTAGTGGGCTGGTGAACGGAATACAGCAAGCTGATAGGGACGAACCAAGGTTCGTACACTGTCGGAACAATACGAGAGTAAGGAGGATTAAGAGTTTTCTCTAGGAATAGTGCAAGTTTGCAGTTCCTCACCCCAGTGGTGAGTGATAATGTAGGACACATGTAGTAACTGTTATGTATACAGAATTGTAATTCATTAAATGCATGGTGTCGTGCGTTTGACGATCTTTGACGAGTATTAGAACGTCACAAGTTTGCCAGAGTACGTATTTCTGGTCGGCTGCTGTGGCCGAGCGGTTCTAGGCGCTTCAGTCTGGAACCGCGCGACCGCTACGTCGCAGGTTCGAATCCACCCTCGGGCATGGATGTGTGTGATGTCCTTAGGTTGGTTAGGTGTAAGTAGTTCTAAGTTCTAGGGGACTGATGACCTCAGATGTTAAGACCCATAGTACTCAGAGCCATTTGAACCATTTGAACGTATTTCTGAGTTGTAGGCACAGCAACTAGGAGCGCATGTAACTGGTAACACTCAAATTCGCAGTGGTACAAGTAACTGGTAATATCTGTGCATGCAGCATGGCAGTGGAACGCGACAAATGTAATTATGACCCGTGGTAAAAATTGCTGGTTTGAAGAGCGCGCTGCAGCGCGTTGTGTGAAGCAGTCGCCCTCCGTTTCTGGCGGTGACGCCGTTGTGGCAGTCGCAGCTTTGGTGTCTCCCTCTGGTGAGAAAGGGGAAAGGTTGCCTGTTCACGTGTATTTAAGGGGCGCTATCAGCTCGTGAGTTGGTCAGTCTGGGTGAGTCTGGTGTCAGTCTGGGGTCAGTCTCTCATCCCCAGCTTGCTAGTCTGTATCTCGTCCGAATTTGTGGCGCTGTGAGAGGACTCAAAGAGTGGTCGCTCGGTCGGGGGCTTATTTCCTGCATCTGAGTCTGCGCGTTAGGACGCCAGTCTGCTCGAGTTGCTCAGGCAACGGTCATTGGCGGTTGGATCGATCGGTTGGTCGGTCGCGCACTGAGACACGAGATGACTTGTCCGCCTTGAGCGTCGGCGCATGTGAGGTCGCCAAGTGAGTCCAGTGGGCCGCGCCGTATAGCGAGGGGTAGTGGGTTCGCGGCCGACACGAGAGCAACGGGAGTCAACCCACGACATCGGTCTGGCCGGTGCGAGCTGCGACGCCGTGAGACGGGAGACCGGCGCGCCTCCCTGCGTCCGTTGAAGCGGCTGGCAGCGGACGGTTCGGGAGAGCATTTTGGGAGTGCTGCGCCAGGTCTTCGCCAGAAATCGCAGTTTATTAGAAGTTAAGTGGTTGGTGATATCTTGTTTGATTTACTTGTTAAATTCTACTTGTTTTCTTGGTGAGGTCACCAGCCGCTTGGTTTTGGGGTCGTCCCACCATTCTTCTCCGTTTGCCCACCCGCGGGAAGGTGGTTATTTATGAATTGGGTGGTCCGTTTTTCCCTTGTGGAGTAGGAGCGGGTTAGATCAACCTGCGGTTCGGGTTCGGTAATCTCCCTGTCAATCTGCCGTACGTTAATAGTTGCCTCTGTCATGTTTGTCGGATTCGGTATGTTAACGAATTTATTACTTGGAATGTAACGGCCTAATTCCTGAAATATGTTTTTATCTCGCCTATCATCTTGAGAGGAGCATGTTTGGCCAACCTTGTATAATTTTATGTAAGATTGCATTTCGTGGGCTTTTATTTAAATGGTCATTTTAGTACATATAGTTGGCACCCACCATAAGACTTTTCTTGGAAGTTAAAATCAAGTTGCACCTTCGGTGGCAAGTTAATCTTTTAATTTTAGTGTTGTGTACCATTTCCATCCCTCCTACGGGGTGCAATGTTTGTGTGCTTATGTGAATTGTTAAAACTTTAAGGTAATCTGGTATGTTGCAGATTGGCACCTGTGTAGTCTTTCAGAGGTTGTTGTGAGCGGTCGTGACTACGGCCGTGTTAAAAGGGAGCGGCAAGGTTCTCAGCCCAAAAGCTCATACACTCAAAAATTTGTTTCTTTCTACCTCTGAATAAATTGTAACTTGATATTTAGAGGGTGCTTTCTACTTATAATTTTAAATCTGTTTGTAAAGAAAAGGCTTTTAGGAATAAAATACCCATTTGTTAAAAGCAATTTCATTTTGATTTCATCAGTTACTCCCTGGCAACTGCTTCCACGCACACATAGTGTGATTAAATGTGTTAATGTTCTTGATGAATCGCTAGTAAATAAAGTAGATTCTTAAGAAAAGGTTTTGAAAGTAAATTCACGCTTCAGATTAACTAAATAATAGTGAGATAAAGTGAATTCCCAAATGAGATAAATCATTTGTATGGATGGTATCAAGTGGAAATAGATATTAATAAGAGTACGCAAAAACATCTTTGCTGGTAGTAAGTTAGGACTGAGTTTTGTTGTAGGCCTAACTGAATAATGGTATGTAGAGTACTGATATCAGCTGAAGCGGATGTGTATTGTATATTAAGGTTTGCAGAGTTCTGGTCATTTCAACAAAGGATGTTATTGTCATTAAGTCTTGGTGTACAGTGACTAAGTCATACTGTATTTTTATTCATTGCTGTCACTCATCTGTCAGCTGTGAAGCACATTATGAGAATAGAAATAATCAGTCGTCAGCTGCACAAATTTTTACTAAATTAACTTCTTGATTAGTTGCCACAAATTAATTTGCCATCTTCAGAAAGCAATCGTTAGGCAAACTCTGGACAATAGAGTCCTACAAAAAAATTGGTATAGAATAAGAACTTAGTTGTTTCTGTTGTGTTTGGAGCCTATGGGTTCTCAACGGCGAGGTTATCAGCGTCCTTACACACATTTAAGAAAACTAATGTGGATAAAATAGCGAAAATGTTAACATATGCGCCAAGACAACGAAGAAATACTAAAATGAGCTATATGGGAGATGAAAAGACGAGCAGAACGACAAAGGCTAAATGATGGGCACAGGGAAATGTGACTGGCCGATCACTTACAAAAAACATGGGCGAGGTTGTCACCGTGTGAACACATTAAAACCATTCCCCTTAAATCTTGCGAGGAATATTCGACAGTTCACAAAACTTTAAAACTCGAACCACATTAGTTTGAACGTTACCTAAAATAGAGGGCAGATCCGGCGGCAAATCCGCCGCGACTCGCTAGACGGAAAATAAAACACAGTCCAATAAAAAGTGACCCACTGTCACCTGTACGCCACTAGCATCACACATTCGACGGTCCTTTGGCTGAAGCAAGATGCCTTGCGTTATAGTGCTCTGGCCTTCGCTTAATCGAATAAGGAGGACCTCGTCCAGTCGATGTGGCTGGAAGTGGATTTTACAAGACGGAGCTTATTTTCTATCACTTCCAGCGACTCGTCTTCCCATCGATGCATGATTTGGTACCTCAACAGCGAGGTGATAGCATGCAGGGGGGATGGCACACTGAAATAGCTGAGTATCACGACCCACCTCCCTGATAGCTAGATCCACTTTTTCATTCCCCACAATACCCATGTGCCCTGGTACCCAGCTGAAAGACGCCTCCTTCCCCAGTCGTTGTAGTTGGAGGAGGACATCCTGAATATTCTGGACTACTTTATCCGCTGAATACAAACGTTGTAGAGAGTGGTGGTCACTCAGACAATCGGAACGGATAAGAGATTTAGCACCGGAAGAACGTCTCATCTGCTCCAGAGCCCGCAAAGCAGCATATAAATCTGCGTCAAGGCAGCCGGACCTTGAGGACACGATCTGGGAAAACAACAGAGCAACCCACAGAGTCCCCTTGTTTCGACCCATCAGTACAGACAGATGCATAGTTGTGGTGCTCAGATAAAATGTCAGAATCATACGGAAAAAAGAAGCAGGAGTGCAATGTCTGCTGTACTGCACAAAATCTAAAATTATTCTGGGCCTCTCCAACAAGCAGGGTGGCAGGCGATTAAAACTCTGGATTTGGGGTCGTACTTGCGCCACACCGAGTGACTCCAGCACAGGCTGCACACGGATCGCAAAAAGGCTTTACGGCTCGTGGACAGTTGGAGAAAAGGTGTTCCAGAGGCAGATGATAACCAGTATGGTACGCGGGTGAAGTTGGAGCTGTGAGGGGACTTACATGCCTGACGCACCATGAGCAGCTGCCGCCGTACGGCGAGTGGCGGTTCCCCAGCCTCAGCACAGAGACTGGCTATAGGACTGATCTTCATCCATGGTCAGCCGAATCCCTTCATAGTGGACAGCGTCAGTTATTTTCAAATAAGATGGCCGCACCGATCCATACGCCGTGCACCCATAGTCAACCTGCGAACCCACGAAAGCCCTATACAACCTGAGCAGACGCGCCCTGTCCAATCCCCAAGACCTGTGGATAAGGCGCTTTATGATGTTTAGTTTTCTGACTTTCAGGTCTCTCAGGTGTGGGAACCACGACAATGTTGAGGCAAAAATGAGGCCCAGGAACCTCACCGAGTCACTAAAATGTAGAAAGGTGTCCTTCATAAGCAAGGCAGGTAAATTAAAAATACGACGAGGACGATTAAAATGAACACATACTCACTTACCTGCAGAAATCTGAAGACCCATCTGTGTGGCCCACTCCTCTAACCTTCGTAATTAAGTTGCATATGGCGGCTGGTTGTTGCAACGCTGGAGGAGGAACAGAAAACAGCAAAATCGTCCACAAATAAGGAGGACTGTAAAGGACTCCTTACCGTAGGCGTAATACCCTTTATGGTTGTGGCAAAGAGGATAATACTAAAAACACTGCACATAGGGACACCATTCTTCTGTTCAAAACGATGGAACAGCGTGTCAACAACTCGGGTTCTAAAAGACTGCTGAGATAGGAAAGAGAGTATGAAGATGAGGAGGTGGCCACGGAAGCCCCACTGATGCAGTTGTGCAAGAATACTATGTGTCCAAGTAGCATTGTAAGCTTTACTGATATCGAACAATATGCTGATACAATGATGTTTATGTAGAAAAACCCTGCTGAACAGTCGCCTCTAGCAGGGTCAGAATGTCGACAGTGGACCAAAGTCTCCAGGATCCACACCAAGAACGGCTAAGGAGTTGCCTGGTCTCTAACAGCCAGACCAGACTACTGTTAACTATTTGCTCCAGTGCCTTTGCTACACAGCTCGTTAAGACGTCGGATAACTACTGGGACATGTGCAGTCCTTTCCTGGTTTGAGGAGAGGTATCAAAATTGCCTCTGGGAAAGTGACGGGCCTGCTATATAAGATTAAAACGGTTGAGAAGGGCTTTTTTCCACACTGCTAGCAAATGTCAAAGCATGTGTACCGGATTCGGTCGTGACTAGTTGCAGTGTCACGAGTCTTAGACTGGGCAGATTCCAGCTCCCACACAGAAAAAGGGAAGTTGTAGGCCTCAGAACTGTTGGATCTGCAGTCCAACTTGCCCCTCTTTACAGCAACAGTAAAGTCGAAACGCCAGATCCTGGCTGGAATAGGCAATCGTATTTGAAAAATGCTCTGCCAGCGTCTGAGCGTTGTCTCTGGGCGTTGTCTGGAGACACCACTGTTTCTGCACTGCTGTATTGGTAAACGACTGTGTTTACTGGAAATCCTTCAGATGGTTTCCCATACTTTCGTAGAACAAGTGGAACAGTTGACAGAGTCCAGGAGCGGTTGCCATGACCTTTTCTTGCTCACCTTAATTACATATCGAGCCTTGGCCCTCGCGACTCGAAAGGCTATGAGGTTGTCTGCTGCAGGGTGCCATTTAAATCGTCGAAGAGCCACGCACCAGTCCCAGATTGCTGAATGGCACTCTTATGTCCACCAAGCTACAGGTAGCCTTCTAAGATGACCCAAAGAATTTAGGACTGATAAGTCAGTGGCATGATGGATCACTATAATGATGTGGTCCACCCATTTCTGGACGCTGTTGCGATGTTCAAACACAGGCAGCTGGCTGAACAGTGTCCAATTAGCCCTATTGACCATCATGTTGGTGGCTTCTTTTCAGGTAACGCTCCAATAGGTCAGTGCGGATTGGGAAGTAGTCACTGGAATGAAGGTCATCAATGAAGTGCCATTGAATAGAGTCTGTGAGGGCTAGAGACCAGAAAGAGAGGTCGATGGCCGAAAATGGTTCAAATGGCTCTGAGCACTATGGGACTTAACATCTGAGGTCATCAGCAGCTAGAACTTAGAACTACTTAAACCTAACTAACCTAAGGACATAACACACATCCATTCCCGAGGCAGGATTCGAACCTGCGACTGCAGCGGTCGCGCGGTTCCAGACTGAAGCTCCTGGAACCATTCGGCCACAGCGGCCGGCTCGATGGCCGAGAATACCCCTGTAGCAGTATAGAAATGAGTTTGAATACCTGGGTTGAGGATGCACAGTCCGTGAGACGGCATCAGACTCTCCAAAACCTACCCTGAGAACAATTAAAGGTCAAGCCCCACTAAACATGATGGGAATTGAAGTCTCCCAGCAGGAGAAATGGTAGTGGGAGTTGTTCCACAAGATCTATGAGAGCCTCAGAAGCTAGTGCATCTCGCAGAGGTAGATATATCGAGCAAGCAGTGGACCTCCGACGTCCGTGAATTTCGACAGCAACTGCTTGCAGGTCGGTAGCCAGTGGGAGAGCAGTGAAGTGATGTACATTACTGACAAACACAGCAGCACCTCCCTTGGGTCTGTCCCCAGTCAGGTCATCCTTTCATTGAAGGGTATAGCCACATAGCACAGGAATATCAGTAGCTTAATATGTATTTCTTGTAAACAGAGGCACAGGGGCGTTCCTGCACTAGCTGTTTCAGGTCGTCCACATGTGTCCTGAACCCATTAACATTCTTCTGTAATATGGGAGCCATCTATCACGAGGGTTGCGGTTTCACCCTGTCTTTCTGCTGGGGAGGGGAGCTCGTAATGGGTTGGGGCTCAGTCTTGGGGCGAGATAATTGCTTCAGTCCGACATCAAGGTCCATTAGTTCTACTGAAGAGTCAAGGAAGACGTCAGAGAGTATGACATCGTCAGACTGTTTTCTTCCCCGTCAGTGTTGGACGCTTAGATTTTTTGCTCTGGTCGGGCTTGGGAGTTAAAACTACAGCAGTGCTGGATGGTAGACCACTTTGAACCTTTGGAGGAGCAGGGAGTTCCACATCATTAGTGACAACAGACTTCTCTGATGTCTTGGGAGGAAAAGTAGGCTTTGAAGGAATTGCAGCAGGACAAGTGCACTGGTAAACGCAGGTGCTAGTGTTGAAACTAGCATCCTCCATTTGAGTAGCAGCCTCGGTCTTCTGATCTGGTTGTTTAAGAGAAGACACAAATGAGGCAGTAAACTTTGGGGGCTGCATGGCCTCTCCATACGACATGCATTTAGTTACTTTCATTTCCTGTGTCTTCCTTTCTTCAAGAAAGACACTGCAGTCTCTACTCCAGACACGGTGATTGCCAGAGCAGTTTACACACTTTGGAGATGAACAACCAACACCTTCACTGGTGGTCTTACCATACTTGCCACAAGTGGCTGCTCCCCTTCCAACTTAAGGTGGTGTGCCCAAAGAGCTGGCATGTAAACAGTGCATTGGGTTAGGAAAATAATGCCACATGCAGACACGAAGGAAAACAGCCTTGACATGCTTTGGAAGTTTTGAGCTGTCGAAAGTCTGTATAAATGAGTCAGATTTCACGAGATCGTCATCCATCTATTTCATTACGTTCTGTACATCAACGATACCTTCCTGGGATCACTCAGCTATCAGTCCTTTTTGAGGAATGTCAACCAGATCCCTGCAAGTCACAATACCTGTGCTGTAGTTTAAGGTGTTGTACAGTTCACTTTGAATTGCGAATTCCCCGAGGTACTGAGCTTTCAGGATGTTCTTCACTTGTTGGGAATTGGATGTTTCTATCAACAGGGCAACATTCCGCAACTGTTTGACAGATTTTAAACTTCCAGAGATTCTCCCTAGACCTTTCCGTATACAGAAAGGTGAAACTTTTTCAAAACTCTCCTCTTTCTGTTTAATTATAAGAAACACATTCTGATCACCAGAATGCTTTCTGTTAGTCGGTACTGACAGAGTCTGTGTAATGATCAAGTCTGGCTACATGAGCCCCCTTGTTTGATTGGATGTTGGTACCTATAAGCGTCCCACCCTTTCCGCTGGGAGGAAGAAGAGAAGAATTTGAAGGATCTATGCTGGTCCCACTTAGACAGAGCCCTGCGTGCCTAGGTATCGTTCCACCTCAACAGCCGTGCATCTCATCAGCGAGCAGCACACCTTGAGATCGCGGGATTTTTTATAGAGGCTTTTACTATCCCCGCCATCTGGGCTGTCTATTGATGCACTGAAAGGTGGTCGCTCAAGCATGCCCAGAGCTTACAGTGACAGGGGACTAGCGGCGCTTACCAGTCCCTAAATCAGGAACTCGCAGCTCGCCAAGGCCGTACTCAGCAAACGAATGCTGAGCTCCTCAGGGGAAAAATTTTGTGATTACCAGGTTAGAACACAATTAACAGCAGATTAGTAACAATAACTGTACAATAATAAACAGAATATAAACGTTAAAATTTTAAATAGTATTGTCACGCAGTTAAAAAGTAACGTAAAAATGCGAAGGAATGGTGACTAAAATAGCTTTCGCATCACAAGTAGCATATTAAAAACCCACGATACATATGATGACTAGCACCAACAGATTGATAGTTTGACTACAAAAGATTTCACTTACATAAGAAGCAGCTAGCGCTAGTGTGCCTAAAGGCTCACAAAGACTAAGCAGAATGATGGCGCTCGTGTCTATAACAGATGTCAAAAGAAACTGTACATCAGTCTTCAAGAAGTGAAACACCATTAATACCTTATATCTCGTGCTAATCAAGCATATAAATTTTTACACAAAAATGACCTAGGTTGTAATCAGGGTTGAGGAATGGATACAATGACCAGGTTTATTTAATAATCAGCAGATGTTATCGCCATGGAGAAGCGGCGCTGCATTGAACTTTCCACTATAGTGAAGTAGAGGTCGGTCGCTGGATACAAGTTTTCAACAACATAAGTAAGTGGACATATAACACGTCAGCCTCAGTTGCAAATAGAAACCATTCTTTACCTAGGTTTCAGTCAAAATAATTTGGCCTTCTTGAAGCTATTGACACTAAACTATTGCATGCCAAAGTTCGGCCACGTGAAGCCGTGAAGGTTTAGGTCTTCGTTCAATTTCCGCTCTATTTTTTCAAAATATTTGGTTTGATAAGCTATTGCCACATCGTCCGCGTATATAAATTTATGGGACGTTGTTTCTGGCGTATCTGCAGTGTACAAGTTAAACAATAAGGGGTCCAGTACTGAGTCCTGTGGGAGTCCTTTGTTGAGCGCTACACATCTGGTAGTTTTGCCATTAAGAGCTACTGTAATTTTTCTTCCAGTTAGAGTGTTCTTCATAAGTTTATAGGTCAGGCTGCTCTGAATTTTTTATAGCAGTTTATAAAGTAGGCCATCCCTCCACACTGTATCATAAGCTGAAGTTAGATTCAACAGGACAACGGCAGTTTTCTTCTTATCCTGATAGCCCTTTTCGATCAAGGTTGTGAGGGCAAGGACTTGATCACAACAATTTCTTTTAGGCCTAAAACCTACTTGCTCCATTGGCAGGAAGGGTTCTATTTATGGGGAGAGTCTGGTCATCAGAATTCTCTCAAATAATTTATACACAACACATGAAATAGAAATTGGTCTAAAATGTTTGGGGTTTTCCCCAGTCTTGCCTGGTTTCAGGAGAGCGACTACCTTGACTTCTTTCCATATAGGAGGTATTTTGTTCTGCTTGATGCACTCAGAGAAGAGTTTTGCTTGCCAGTTTCTTCCTGCTGGTCCTAGATTTTTAAGGAATTCTGGTAGGATTCCATCTACTCCTCCTGCTTTTCCAGCCTTCACTCCTGTCAGTACGTTATTGATCTCTTGAAACTCTACACCTTTTATCAGATCTGTATTCTCCTGTTTGTTTCCCGTTACCTCTTTTATCATACAATCGAAGTCTTTCTTTTCAGATGTTGTTAGATGGATTTTCGAGGTCTGTTTTATGTGCAACGCTATCTGGGTGGGTGTCATTCTCGTCTGTGGTCTGTGTAGGGTTGTAGCTCCTTCTAACCTTCTTAGCAGCTCTTGCGGCTAGAATGGGTGAAATCCATGCTCTCCATCGTTTCCATCCATCTACACCTGCGTCCTTCGTTCACTGTTTGAACCAGTTGTTCCGCAACCTCATAGTTTTCCATCTCCCGGTATTCTTCCAATAATGATTCACACTCTCTCGTCCAGCACGGAGTATATTCTTTCCTCGCACCGCGTGGGATAATTGCAGTGCAGATTTATATATCAGAATAGAGAACCGCTCATAGTTCTCTGGTAGTGGAGGAATACGGTTCACTGTTCTCTCTGTGAGAGTCCGAAATGTCTCCCAGTCAGCCTGTTTTAGATTCCGTCTTGGGATTGGAGGGCTTTGTACGACAGGAATTGACTGTCCCACTACGACGATCACAGGTCGGTGTTGGCTTCTAAGGAACTTTGGTAGTACCCTTCTTTGCGCTTTGAGCACGTCTACTGTTGCTCCCGCTGTAACGAAGGTCAAGTCAGGTGTTGTTTGTGATCCCCATGCAACAACACTAGGACTCGACCATGACCTTGCTGAGAGCTGAATTATTCCTGCAGCCAGCTGCTGCTGAATAGTACCTTCAACAACAGACTGTAGGTGGAATGACATTCGATATCCTTTCTGCGCGATTGATCTTGCGTCTCCTGTGGGAATTTCGTACTGTATAAAGTCAGTAGCTGGCAAGTACTGCGTTTCCTCAAACAACCACGTATACGCCTCTAAAACTGCGTATAAAAGATTTCGCTGTGCCATTGGCAAATGTGCCAACCTCTTCTTTAACTGATCCCTTAACGAAAGTGCTATAGCGCAACCTTCGTTACTGATAATTGCTTGTTTTTCTTTCTTTTAACCTGTTTTGGCCTTGCTACTTTACTCTCTACAACCTCCTCACTAATGGCCACAATTGTACCATATGGTATTTCTATACCCCTTGAACGAAATTGTCAACGCACGCCGCTATTTGTAACCTGTTCCCCTTAATCTCGTGTTTACTCAAATCTCTTTTGAATGTGCTTACTCGCGCTTAAATTAACCTCTGATCTTGCTATGTAAACACTTAAATATGTTACCTTGACAAATGTTTTCGCAAAGTTTCATTGTTCCTCGTTAATTATTTTTTTGGTCTTACGATTTTTTTCTTGCCAATATATTTCGTAAATCAAGGTGATTTTATCACAGCATTCCATGTCTAAAGTTAAAAGAACTCCTTTAATCTGTCTGCATGCACTGTTACGAACTTCTTATTCATTAATTTGAGCACTACATTCGATTCTTGAGTCTTTACAAGGAGAAAGACCCTATCTCGCACGTTGTCATGTAATAATACATTGTCTCCTGCTTTAAATTCCTTAGGGTTATGCTTGCAGTCATAGTAACCGAAATTCTTTTCCTTACATAATCATCATAGTTATAAAGTACTTTGACTGGATATCACTGTAGAAGCCCAATAACATTACATACACTCCCGAAATATGATTCTAATAGTTTGAAACCAGTCTATGAATGCAGTGTGTTAGTTTTCTTGTTTCGTTTCGAAAGAATGACATTGCTATTCTGTTGGAGATCGGTGTGTTCTTTTGTGTGCTCTCTTCGTCTGGGGATGGTACGTGCAATCTTCAGTAAATGAAAAGTTCTCTTTAGGACGTCACTTAAGAAATTTTCCTTGATCGCACAATAATACTGATAGTACTCCATAATTGCACATTATTTTCTGTACTAAGACCTGCGCTATAGCGCCAGCGTCGTGTTGTGCTATAGGCTCTACTACAGCGAATTTCGTGACGTCATCATGAAACGTTAAGATTTAGCTATTACCTTTCTCTGATACCTGAGGTGGACTGAGCACATCGGTATCACGAAGAGCGGATAGCTGGTTAGGTATTTCGGTCAGCACTAAGGGCATCTTGACCTTATTCTGTGTAATTTTGTTCTTCTGACAACTCCCACAATTTTGAATGTATTCTACGTCTTTCTTCATACCTCTCCATGATCTACACCTTTGAAGTCGGTCATATGTGCGGCTGATCCCTTGATGTCCACCTAATGGTAAATCACAAATTGTTTCAAAATCAGTCATTTCTCCTATTCACTAATCACTGTGTGTTGATAATCCTGCTCTTCCTCGTTGGCCTCTTCCACGTTCCTAGAGACTACAGCTGTGCGTTCTGGTACGTGTCAATCCATATGTTACCGTGTTTTGAGATCCTCTTTTGTATATTGTGAAATGTGTTCTAATCCGTGAAAGTTAACCGGTGCTGCATGACATTTGTCGTAGCCGCTGTCCTCTACCAAATCGATCCGTAATGGAGCTACAACAGAACCATGTGGTCGAGCACTTAACATACACCGCATTAAATGGAATTAGGTATGAGAGACGTGTGATACAGACGCCTGCACTCCGAATACGGGGGAGAAAAGATAAATGTTATTCACCCTCTCGCACATGCAATAGACAACAGAGAATCGGGTCCTACTTGAGACTAAATTTCAATTCACAAGGGAAACGTGCCTCCATTTGTACCAGCCTGGAGTTTATTCAAGTAAGGGAAAATCATCTACGGTTTCACCAGGGATAGAGGGACTGATCTACTCAATGGATAGGGGTTAAATTTTCTGAACTGAAAAGGGAGAGAAATGAGCATCACCACAAATTTATTATTCATATACTAGAACAAGAAAAAATGATCGAAGAGCGGCTAAGAAATCGATGTTTGGCGAATGTAGTCCTCTTTTACACATAGCTGCACGAGATACCGAAAGATGGCGGACATACCGGCGGTAACTGAATTCGAGGAAATCGAACTTGAGGGAGCCTTGTCCTCTGTGCATGCATTACCGATAAGAAAATAGCTCGGAGATCTGTAAGACTGTACCACACACCACCTGCGGAAGGCAGAGATGCGAACAAGAGGGACACACGTGGGATAATCGGTTTACACAACTGTAACCTGTTGCTATAATGATTCACTCGAATACATTTGGAATAGAAATGAAATTCATGTAACCGATAAATTGAAAGCTAGGAAGGAGCTGCAGCTGCGCTCTGAAACCTGCCATTAGCACGTGGGGGGGTGGGCAGGATGACCTAACGAACGAGCCCTCGGCTTATAAAATGCATTGTTGGAATCCTCATCAAAAATTCACATGCAAAATTAGCATAACACGTTTCACTAGAAAAAAAGGGGCAGGTAATAACGATGATGACACCATCAACAAACGATGCTGACGCCATCAACACTGATTCCATACGGAAACCGCATCGCAAATGGTCTAAACTAGTGGTGCTCTTAGTTCATGATAATCTCCACCGACGACCGGAACAACAGTGTCTTTAAAGTGGCCACATCTCTGGCATTCTTCCTCCGATGCTGCATGGAGAGGCAGTTGAGAACTAATCAGTTACAGCGCACGAGACTAAAAATTGAATTTTTACCAGAAGTGCGAGCTCAACACGGCATGTGATTCACTATTTGTGTTCGAACAAGCGACCTAACGGCAGTAGTCAGCAAAAGGAAAAAAATCCAGTTTTGAAATGCTACATAGAAGAGCAAGGAATAGGTCAAAGCCAATAAAATAATTATATGTAAGAAGGGATTACAACACCCTCATATCACTCCTGGGCTAAAGCAGAATAGTATGGTATGGGCTTGCCTTTAATATTGAGACAAGAACAGACAGAACTCTATAAATGTCAACTACGCAAAATTTGAGTGCTTAAGGGAAAGAAAGGTGGGGCAGTTCTTAATTTTCCATTAAAAAAAAGCACTCCGTCTTCAGGCCACGAGTGGCCTACCGGGACGATCTGACCGCCGTGTCATCCTCAGAGGAGGATGCGGATAGGAGGGGCGTGGGGTCAGCACACCACTCTCCCAGTCGTTATGATGGTATTCTTGACCGAAGTCGCTACTATTCGGTCGAGTAGCTCCTCAATTGGCATCATGAGGCTGAGTGCACCCCGGAAAATGGCAACAGCGCATGGCGGGTGGACGGTCACCCATCCAAGTGTCGGCCATGGCCAACGGCGCTTAACTTCGGTGATCTGACGGGAACCGGTGTATCCACTGCGGCAAGGCCGTTGCCTTAATTTTCTATTAGAGGAAGTTATATTCCATTTTACACACAATATTCACACACACACACACACACACACACACACACACACACACACACACACACACACACACACACACATCTCAGAGCACTGTTCAAGTGTAAATTACTGAGTGGTTGTAAAGATAGAAATAGTAGCAGGAGCCTAATGACTTTAAACAAAACATGAGAGTGACTGCCAGACAAATCTCAAACTGAGTGGAAAGCACACGAAAAGTTATAGCTTGATGATAAGAACAGTAAAAATCACAAAAATAGCAAATAGGAACTCACTATCATCAGGGCAGTATGCTCGTGAATAGCTATGTTGTGTGGATATTGTGCAACAAACATAAAAATACAAAACGACTATAACAAACATTCAGATGATAAATACTGATGTCAACTACTGGGCATTTAGAAATGCTCGGTCAAGTGACTGATTTGGATACAATGACATAAAAAATACCTGAGATGGACAAACACAAAATAATATTGAAAAACTTCAAACCAAAAATATATAAGACACACAAATGAGTTCACAGATAAGCAAAGCAAGAAGTATGGAATAAGTGGTCAAGGTATTGTCTCCACAGCTACTCATAAGGGTTAAGATAAGGGGCTACATAAGAATAAATTGACATGATAAACATAGCACTTAGAAACTAAAGTAGTGATGGACCTGGGCATGCTGCTCCTTAAAAGACACATGCAAAGTCTAGATACTCAGTTACACACATAACCTCATCACAATTATTCTGTAGCACATTACTTCAGTTACTGATGTGACAAAAGGGTAGTTGAAGCAGGTCTCGTAGCTGGGGAAGAGCATGATAGTACATAAGTGGGGTTCGTGTAGTACAGTCCATTCTTAAGTTGGACTTGAAATTTTAAATTACGCCTTACATGCTACCTTGTATAGTTCGCCCATAGCACACCTCAACAGCATATCCACCAAGCCTCATCAAATTCCCACAAGTTCTCTGTCCAGAACCCACAATATCCCTTTCCTCAAGATGGTGTCACTCATATGTATTATCATCGCGCTTACTGCTGTCCATAGTGTGACACATCTGTACTAATAGTAAAGATCAGAATCACCAATTGTTTCCGACAGCATGCCTTACTGGCAAGTATAAGAGTCCTAATGTCAATGCTGCTGTGAAGTTAACTCTACTTCTACAAGGCAAAAATATTGTTGCTCTGCGAGGAAGCAGCAAAAGGCGTCGAGGCTGACCTATTTGTTCTCGTATATCAAACATAAACTTGAATCAAAGTGACCTAATGGCTGGGAGAAGGTACCTTAACATTGATTCAGAGAAGCCTCTTAGAACTGTTCAAAAGAGAAAAGTCACAAAATGTCTTTAGCTGTGTCGGTGAATACCAGACACAAACCTGTTTATTTGAGTCAGTTCGGGGAGACACACAGTTGCATGACAAGTTAAATACACTATTGGCCATTAAAATTACACACTACGAAGATGACGTGCTACAGACCCGAAATTTTAACCGACAAGAAGAAGATGCTGTGATAAGCAAATGATTAGCTTTTCAGAGCATTCACACAAGGTTGGCGCCGGTGGCGACACCAATAACGTGCTGACATGAGGAAAGTTTCCAACCGATTTCTCATACACAAACAAAACGTTGTTGTGATGCTACCATCACGTTTCCGACTTTGATAAAGATCGGACTGTAGCCTATCGCGATTGCGGTTTATCGTATCGCGACATTGCTGCTCGCGTTGGTCGGGACCCAATGATTGTTAGCAGAATATGGAATCGGTGGGTTCAGCAGGGTAATACGGAACGCCGTGCTGGATCCCAACGGCCTAGTATCACTAGCAGTCGAGATGACAGGCATCTTATCCACATGGTTGTAACGGATCGTGCAACCACGTCTCGATCCTTGAGTCAAGAGATGGGGACGTTTGCAAGACAACAACCATCTGCACGAACAGTTCGACGACGTTTACTGCAGCATGGACCATCAGCTCGGAGACAATGGCTGTGGTTACCCTTGACGCTGGATCACAGACAGGAGCGCCTGCGATGGTGTACTCAACGACGAACCTGGGTGCACGAATGGCAAAACGTCATTTTTTCGGATGAATCCAGGTTCTGTTGACAGCATCATGATGGTTGCATCCGTGTTTGGCGACATCGCGGTGAACGCACATTGGAAGCATGTATTCGTCATCGCCATACTGGCGTATCACCCGGCGTGATGGTATGGGGTGCCATTGGTTACACGTCTCGGTCACCTCTTGTTCACATTGACAGCACTTTGAACAATGGACCTTACATTTCAGATGTGTCATGACCCGTGGCTCTACCCTTCATTCGATCCCTGCGAAACCCTACATTTCGGCAGGATAATACACGACCGCATGTTGCAGGTCCTTTACGGGCCTTTCTAGATACAGAAAGTGTTCGACTGCATCCCTGGCCAGCACATTCTCCACATCTCTCTCTCTTTTTTCTTTTCTTTTTTTTTCTTTTTTTTTTTTTTTTTTTTTTTGTCATCAGCCTACTGACTGGTTTGATGCGGCCCGCCACGGATTCCTTTCCTGTGCTAACCTCTTCATCTCAGAGTAGCACTTGCAACCTACGTCCTCAATTACACTCCTGGAAATGGAAAAAAGAACACATTGACACCGGTGTGTCAGACCCACCATACTTGCTCCGGACACTGCGAGAGGGCTGTACAAGGAATGATCACACGCACGGCACAGCGGACACACCAGGAACCGCGGTGTTGGCCGTCGAATGACGCTAGCTGCGCAGCATTTGTGCACTGCCGCCGTCAGTGTCAGCCAGTTTGCCGTGGCATACGGAGCTCCATCGTAGTCTTTAACACTGGTAGCATGCCGCGACAGCGTGGACGTGAACCGTATGTGCAGTTGACGGACTTTGAGCGAGGGCGTATAGTGGGCATGCGGGAGGCCGGGTGGACGTACCGCCGAATTGCTCAACACGTGGGGCGTGAGGTCTCCACAGTACATCGATGTTGTCGCCAGTGGTCGGCGGAAGGTGCACGTGCCCGTCGACCTGGGACCGGACCGCAGCGACGCACGGATGCACGCCAAGACTGTAGGATCCTACGCAGTGCCGTAGGGGACCGCACCGCCACTTCCCAGCAAATTAGGGACACTGTTGCTCCTGGGGTATCGGCGAGGACCATTCGCAACCGTCTCCATGAAGCTGGGCTACGGTCCCGCACACCGTTAGGCCGTCTTCCGCTCACGCCCCAACATCGTGCAGCCCGCCTCCAGTGGTGTCGCGACAGGCGTGAATGGAGGGACGAATGGAGACGTGTTGTCTTCAGCGATGAGAGTCGCTTCTGCCTTGGTGCCAATGATGGTCGTATGCGTGTTTGGCGCCGTGCAGGTGAGCGCCACAATCAGGACTGCATACGACCGAGGCACACAGGGCCAACACCCGGCATCATGGTGTGGGGAGCGATCTCCTACACTGGCCGTACACCACTGGTGATCGTCGAGGGGACACTGAATAGTGCACGGTACATCCAAACCGTCATCGAACCCATCGTTCTACCATTCCTAGACCGGCAAGGGAACTTGCTGTTCCAACAGGACAATGCACGTCCGCATGTATCCCGTGCCACCCAACGTGCTCTAGAAGGTGTAAGTCAACTACCCTGGCCAGCAAGATCTCCGGATCTGTCCCCCATTGAGCATGTTTGGGACTGGATGAAGCGTCGTCTCCCGCGGTCTGCACGTCCAGCACGAACTCTGGTCCAACTGAGGCGCCAGGTGGAAATGGCATGGCAAGCCGTTCCACAGGACTACATCCAGCATCTCTACGATCGTGTCCATGGGAGAATAGCAGCCTGCATTGCTGCGAAAGGTGGATATACACTGTACTAGTGCCGACATTGTGCATGCTCTGTTGCCTGTGTCTATGTGCCTGTGGGTCTGTCAGTGTGATCATGTGATGTATCTGACCCCAGGAATGTGTCAATAAAGTTTCCCCTTCCTGGGACAATGAATTCATGGTGTTCTTATTTCAATTTCCAGGAGTGTATTTGCTTTACGTATTCCAATCTCTGTCTTCCTCTACAGTTTTTGCCCTCTACAGCTCCCTCTAGTACCATGGAAATCAATCCCTCATGTCTTAGCAGATGTCCTATCATCCTGTCCCTTCTCCTTATCAGTGTTTTCCACATATTCCTTTCCTCTCCGATTCTGCGTAGAACCTCCTCATTCCTTACCTTATCAGTCCACCTAATTTTCAACATTCGTGTATAGCACCACATCTCAAATGCTTCGATTCTCTTCTGTTCCGGTTTTCCCACAGTCCATGTTTCACTACCATACAATGCTGTACTCCAGACGTACATCCTCAGAAATTTCTTCCTCAAATTAAGGCCGGTATTTGATATTAGTAGACTTCTCTTGGCCAGAAATGCCTTTTTTGCCATAGCGAGTCTGCTTTTGATGTCCTCCTTGCTCCGTCCGTCATTGGTTATTTTACTGCCTAGGTAGCAGAATTCCTTAACTTCATTGACTTCGTGACCATCAATCCTGATGTTAAGTTTCTCGCTGTTCTCATTTCTACTACTTCTCATTACCTTCGTCTTTCTCCGATTTACTCTCAAACCATACTGTGTACTCATTAGACTGTTCATTCCGTTCAGCAGATCGTTTAATTCTTCTTCACTTTCACTCAGGATAGCAATGTCATCAGCGAATCGTATCATTGATATCCTTTCACCTTGTATTTTAATTCCACTCCTGAACCTTTCTTTTATTTCCATCATTGCTTCCTCGATATACAGATTGAAGAGTAGGGGCGAAAGGCTACAGCTTTGTCTTACACCCTTCTTAATACGAGCACTTCGTTCTTGATCGTCCACTCTTATTATTCCCTCTTGGTTGTTGTACATATTCCCTCCCTATAGCTTATCCCTACTTTTCAGAATCTCGAACAGCTTGCACCATTTTATATTGTCGAACGCTTTTTCCAGGTCGACAAATCCTATGAAAGTGTCTTGATTTTTCTTTAGCCTTGCTTCCATTATTAGCCGTAACGTCAGAATTGCCCCTCCCGTCCCTTTACTTTTCCTAAAGCCAAACTGATCGTCATCTAGCGCATTCTCAATTTTCTTTTCCATTCTTCTGTATATTATTCTTGTAAGCAGCTTCGATGCATGAGCTGTTAAGCTGATTGTGCGATAATTCTCGCACTTGTCAGCTCTTGCCGTCTTTGGAATTGTGTGGATGATTCTTTTCCGAAAGTCAGATGGTATGTCGCCAGACTCATATATTCTACACACCAACGTGAATAGTCGTTTTGTTGCCACTTCCCCCAATGATTTTAGAAATTCTGATGGAATGTTATCTATCCCTTCTGCCTTATTTGACCGTAAGTCCTCCAAAGCTCTTTTAAATTCCGATTCTAATACTGGATCCCCTATCTCTTCTAAATCGACTCCTGTTTCTTCTTCTATCACATCAGACAAATCTTCACCCTCATAGAGGCTTCCAATGTATTCTTTCCACCTATCTGCTCTCTCCTCTGCATTTAACAGTGGGATTCCCGTTGCACTCTTAATGTCACCACCGTTGCTTTTAATGTTTTGACTTTCCTGTATGCTGAGTCTGTCCTTCCGACAATCATATCTTTTTCGATGTCTTCACATTTTTCCTGCAGCCATTTCGTCTTAGCTTCCCTGCACTTCCTATTTATTTCATTCCTCAGCGACTTGTATTTCTGTATTCCTGATTTTCCCGGAACATGTTTGTACTTCCTCCTTTCATCAATCAACTGAAGTATTTCTTCTGTTACCCATGGTTTCTTCGCAGCTACCTTCTTTGTACCTATGTTTTCCTTCCCAACTTCTGTGATGGCATTTTTTAGAGATGTCCATGCCTCTTAAACTGTACTGCCTACTTCGCTATTCCTTATTGCTGTATCTATAGCGTTAGAGAACTTCAAACGTATCTCGTCATTCCTTAGTACTTCCGTATCCCACTTCTTTGCGTATTGATTCTTCCTGACTAATGTCTTGAACTTCAGCCTACTCTTCATCACTACTATATTGTGATCTGAGTCTATATCTGCTCCTGGGTACGCCTTACAATCCAGTATCTGATTTCGGAATCTCTATCTGACCATGATGTAATCTAATTGAAATCTTCGCGTATCTCCCGGCCTTTTAAAAGTATACCTCCTCCTCTTGTGATTCTTGAACAGGGTATTCGCTATTACTAGCTGAAACCTGTTACAGAACTCAATTAGTCTTTCTCCTCTTTCATTCCTTGTCCCAAGCCCATACTCTCCTGTAACCTTTTCTTCTACTCCTTCCCCTGCAACTGCATTCCAGTCGTCCATGACTATTAGATTTTCGTCCCCCCTTTACATACTGCATTACCCTTTCAATATTCTTATACACTTTCTCTATCTGTTCATCTTCAGCTTGCGACGTTGGCATGTATATCTGAACTATCGTTGTCGGTGTTGGTCTGCTCTCGATTCTGATTAGAACAACCCGGTCACTGAACTGTTCACAGTTAACACGCCCTCTGCCCTACCTTCCTATTCATAACGAATCCTACACCTGTTATACCATTTTCTGCTGCTGTTGATATTACCCGATACTCATCTGACCAGAAATCTTTGTCTTCCTTCCACTTCACTTCACTGACCCCTACTATATCTAGATTGAGCCTTTGCATTTCCCTTTTAAGATTTTCTAGTTTCCCTACCACGTTCAAGCTTCTGACATTCCAAGCCCCGACTCGTAGAACGTTATCCTTTCGTTGATTATTCAATCTTTTTCTCATGGTAACGTCCCCCTTGGCAGTCCCCTCTCGGAGATCCGAATGGGGGACTATTCCGGAATCTTTTGCCAATGGAGAGATCGTCATGACACTTCTTCAATTACAGGCCACATGTCCTGTGGATACACGTTACGTGTGTTTAATGCAGTGGTTTCCATTGCCTTCTGCATCCTCATGTCGTTGATCATTGCTGATTCTTCCGCCTTTAGGGGCAATCTCCCACCCCTAGGAAAAGAGAGTGCCCTGAACCTATATCCGCTCCTCCGCCCACTTTGACAAGGCCGTTGGCAGAATGAGGCTGACTTCTTATGCCGGAAGTCTTCGGCCGCCAATGCTCATTATTTATCAAAATTTAGGCAGTGGCGGAGATCGAACCCGGGACCGAAGACGTTTTGATTATGAATCAAAGACGCTACCCCTAGATCTACATCTCTCACCAATTGAAAACGTCTGGCCAATGGTGGGCAACAGCTGGCTCGTCACAATACTCCAGTCACTACTCTCGATGAGCTGTGGTATCGTGTTGAAGCTGCATGGGCAGCTGTACCTGTACACGCCGTCCAAGCTCTGTTTGACTCAATGCCCCGGCGTATCAAGACCGTTATTACGGCCAGATGGTACTGATTTATCAGAATCTATGCACCCAAATTTCGTGAAAATGTAATCACATGTCAGTTCTAGTATAATATATTTGTCCAATGAATACCCGTTTATCATCTGCATTTCTTCTTGGTGTAGCAATTTTAATGGCCAGTAGAGTATGTAGACGGGCTGCTTGGGACTGGTAAGTGTCGATGGCACGTGCTGTAAACGGGTGATTGAAGGGCTTAGTTCTGGTCGTGTATAGAAACACTGAATGCCCAACAGGTATCGGGGGCAGTCGGCGAACGTGCTCCGAGACAACTTCCCCTTCATTCGGCTAACAGCTGGCCTGGTGGCAGGCGATGTTGACAGATGTTAGGCCATTAATAAGTAAATCCGGCCCATCCCGAGGGACGGACCAGGCGCTGCAGCAGTTAGTAGTAGCACAGGTAGGGCAGGCAGACGCCATCTGTCTCTGTCAGAAGCCACCACCCCAACACCAACAGTGCCATTTGTAACTTGGCCATTTTCTCTGAAACTGTCCACTGACATATTTCAGAGCATGATATACAAATTCCCTTTATCAAGTAGTCGATCAGTAAGACTGTTCTGTAATTACAAATGTGGGTCAGCATTGCTGGGGGCTGCTTTCTTTTGTGTGGTATCACATGTAGATGTCACTCTACAGGTGTCGAACTTGGAACGGATTTGCAAGTTTCCATCAAACACCAATAGCGGTCAGGCAGAATTCGACGGACCCTACGTGCCCTCTGGCCACACCTCTAGTGGCTCTGTACTACGAGTGCCCTTTGCCGCCACAATAAAGGACAGTCAGCGGCAGACATAAAGCCCTTTTGTACTTGGAGCCTCTTTGATACGCGATGCTATGCAGACGTCGCCGAATCATGGCTCCAAAACAGTCATTCGTACTTTTGTTCAGAGGGCCTCTTCCTTGTTAACATTTAAAGCTGGGCTCAGTTTCTTGCTGCATTTTTTGTAATGAGTCTTTGTACAGCTGGAGAAATGCAAGTTAAGTAAATCTTTACTGCATTATCTTGTTCTCTAATCATTTCTGCTCCTGTCCTGCTTTCCTAGGATGATAGTGACCACACCGCTCTGTGGCCCACCTCCACTTACTATCGTGAATGATGTCGCACGTAAGGTTTTATTGTTTGTTCTTCTAATAAAAAATCTCCGCCTAAACAGGCCACGAAGACCCAACGGTAACGACCGGCAACCGTGTTATCCTCAGCCCACAGGCATCAGTCGATGCGGATATGGAGGGGCACGTGGTCAGCACACCGCTCTCCCGGCCGTATGTCAGTTTACGAGACCGTGTTTGTAATTCTGCCTTTATTATGTAGTTGGTGAAGATTTTGAAGACTCGAAATCCCACAATTTGTATGCGTGATATAAGAATACTTTTAAGAGGAAAATGTCACTGTAAAACTGTTGCACTCTGGGCAACTACCTGGTCGCAGGTAGTGTGGCTGACCTTTTCTTTTCCCCAGGTCACTATCCAAGACAAGTAGCGAAAACACAGTCCTATATCGAAGGAAACATGGAATTCATTGCAAAAGCCTTTCAGTCAGATAAGAGACCTCTAGGCAGATGTTACTTCCGTTACGGTGTCTGAGTATTCGTGACGATCACTTAGAGCAGGGCTTCCCAGCGTGTGGTCCGCGGACCCCTTAGGGGTCCGCCGGCTCTTTCTATGGGGTCCGCGGCCACCTTTCACCAAATCGTGTAAAATAATGAGTAAAATTACTGAATAAAAATGTGAAAATCAAATTCATCACTATTTTTTTTTCGTGTGATCCCCAAGCAGCCTTTGCGGTTCCTAAGTGAGAACGTATACACAGTTTCGTGCCGGAGAATGCGGCTTCTCTGATTGATTGTTTCGCAACAATACGAGGGTCGTTTGTGCGCCGGCTCACAGCGCTATATGCGCTGAAACCCTTTACGCATGCGCGGAGCGAGCTTTGTCGACCAATCACATCGCTCGCTGGCATGTATGCGGTCCCAGGCATCGTTAAATGTTAAAC
Organism: Schistocerca serialis cubense; assembly: GCF_023864345.2. Classification (NCBI taxonomy): domain Eukaryota; kingdom Metazoa; phylum Arthropoda; class Insecta; order Orthoptera; family Acrididae; genus Schistocerca; species Schistocerca serialis. The sequence goes on from NC_064644.1 coordinate 521,851,901, forward strand.
TTGCTTTGTCAGTGCACTACCTATTTCAGAAGTCGCTGACCAGTGTATTACTTCTAACATGGATCAGTGGCTGAAGTCAGGATCATTGAAGAAGGGTGCAGTTTCTCCATCGCCTTCACAACAAGGGAAGTTTCCAGTTCAAATGAATGAGGAGGGAGGACGAACAAAGGGAGAACAATCACAAAAGCTCCACAGCCGGATTTATTATGTGAAAACGCTGCAAGTACTCCACTGGTTGCAATATCCTGTGGAAGTGGAATAACCAAAAAGCGCAAGTACAACGAAAGCTATTTAAAGCGTAAGTACAGCGAAAGCTGGGCTGTATGGAGACAAAGAAGGGTAAAGCTCGTCATTCCAAACAGTTCAATGGTTCCAGTTAAATTGCGCCGTCATTTTGAAGGTACTCAGCCGGATTTCCATGCTAAAGACATTGATTTTTTCAAAAGGAAGAGTGCTGAAGTAGATGCTTCTCAACATTGCATGAAAACTCATACAAAACAATTAATGAAAATTCATTAAAAGTTTCTTTCTTGGTTAGTTATCGATTGGAAAAAACAGGCAAAGCTCATACCATTGCAGAAAATCTCATAAAGCCGTGTGTTAATGATCTTGTTTCTTGCATGCTAGACGAAAAGGTAGTAAAACTTGTATCTTCGGTGCCATTATCAAACAATACCGTCAAGAGACGCTTAGTTGACATGCCAAAAGATGTGAAAGACACTCTTGTTTCTCGTATCCAACACAAGTCATTTTCTCTGCAGGTAGATGTTGCAGAATTAGCGATTTTATTGGCTTTTGTCCGTTATGAACATTCTGGATGTTTTGAGGAGGACCTCTTATTGTGCAGACCACTACCTGCCAATACAACAGGTGCTGAAATATTCTGTCTATTGGATGATTTTTTAAGGACTAACGAAGTTTCGTCGTCTAATTGCATAGATGTGTGCACAGATGGTGCAAAAGCTATGACAGGTGCTATAGTCGGAGCAATAACGAAAATAAAAGAAAACGCCAAGAATTGCAGCAGTAGTCATTGTGCTCTCCACAGATACACTTTAGCTACGAAACAAGTGCCTGTTTCGTTCAAGAAAGTTTTAGACGAATCCATTCAAAACATTAACTACATAAAATCAAGGCCGTTGAAGTCAAGACTTTTCACAATACTGTGTGAACTTATGGGAAACCTCCCTCGTTCCCTGCTTCTCCACACAGAAGTCAGGTGGCCCTCATGTGGGAATGCACTCTCTCGGTTGTACGATTTCAGATTGGAAGTCTTAGCTTTCCTTTTGGAGCATAACACCAAATTAGCAGACCTTATTAAAGACGAAAATTGGCAACGTATACTCGCCTATACGTCAGATATTTTCTCCAAAATGAACGAAATGAATATTTCACTCCAAGGACAAAGTGAAACAAAGGTCACTGCTATTGACAAAGTTCGAGCATTGAAGAGGAAAATCGTATTTTGGGCAGAGTGTCGAGGAGGGGGAGGTCGAGTGTTTTCCTCTTCTCAAAGAGTTTTTGAAAAACAAAACATTGGCGCTTGGGAAGAATTTGTTTCATCAAATCCTGGAACTTCTCCGAAGCTTGATGTGATTGTTCAAGCATTATTTCCCAACATCTGAAGATGAGTAGCTGCAGAAATACGAATGGGAAGTCAACCCATTCACTGTATCCAAAAGGCCGAACATTCTATCATCAAATGAATATGAGTTGTTGATAGAAATTGCCACAGACCCTACCTTGAAATCAAGTTTTGACATTGACGGTTACTCACACTTTTGGATCCGTTTGGATAACAAGAAATACTAAATCCTTGTTGAAAAGGCAAAACGTGTACTTCATCCGTTTGCCACAACATACATGTGAAATCTGTATTCTCGATCTATGCTGCCCACAAAACTAAGTACCGAAGCTATCTAGATGCGGAACCAGACATCTGTCTCCAGTTGTCAAGAACTGAATCCAACTTTTCATAATTGTGTCACCAGAAGCACCCTCAACCATCACATTAGGATTCCATTATTATTCCTACAGACTCAACTATAGTAAAGAAGAAATCATTTTTCTTTGTAGATGCTCAGTGAACGTACCTGAACGATAACTCTGTAGGAATTTTGTTTCTGTCTTCTATCATTCACAAAATAATTATTAATTGAATTCTGTTGGCATTGATTTATTTGTTACAAAATCCCTTTATCAAGTAGTCGATCAGTAAGACTGTTCTGTAATTACAAATGTGGGTCAGCATTGCTGGGGGCTGCTTTCTTTTGTGTGGTATCACATGTAGATGTCACTCTACAGGTGTCGAACTTGGAACGGATTTGCAAGTTTCCATCAAACACCAATAGCGGTCAGGCAGAATTCGACGGACCCTACGTGCCCTCTGGCCACACCTCTAGTGGCTCTGTACTACGAGTGCCCTTTGCCGCCACAATAAAGGACAGTCAGCGGCAGACATAAAGCCCTTTTGTACTTGGAGCCTCTTTGATACGCGATGCTACGCAGACGTCGCCGAATCATGGCTCCAAAACAGTCATTCGTACTTTTGTTCAGAGGGCCTCTTCCTTGTTAACATTTAAAGCTGGGCTCAGTTTCTTGCTGCATTTTTTGTAATGAGTCTTTGTACAGCTGGAGAAATGCAAGTTAAGTAAATCTTTACTGCATTATCTTGTTCTCTAATCATTTCTGCTCCTGTCCTGCTTTCCTAGGATGATAGTGACCACACCGCTCTGTGGCCCACCTCCACTTACTATCGTGAATGATGTCGCACGTAACGGTTTTATTGTTTGTTCTTCTAATAAAAAATCTCCGCCTAAACAGGCCACGAAGACCCAACGGTAACGACCGGCAACCGTGTTATCCTCAGCCCACAGGCATCAGTCGATGCGGATATGGAGGGGCACGTGGTCAGCACACCGCTCTCCCGGCCGTATGTCAGTTTACGAGACCGTGTTTGTAATTCTGCCTTTATTATGTAGTTGGTGAAGATTTTGAAGACTCGAAATCCCACAATTTGTATGCGTGATATAAGAATACTTTTAAGAGGAAAATGTCACTGTAAAACTGTTGCACTCTGGGCAACTACCTGGTCGCAGGTAGTGTGGCTGACCTTTTCTTTTCCCCAGGTCACTATCCAAGACAAGTAGCGAACACACAGTCCTATATCGAAGGAAACATGGAATTCATTGCAAAAGCCTTTCAGTCAGATAAGAGACCTCTAGGCAGATGTTACTTCCGTTACGGTGTCTGAGTATTCGTGACGATCACTTAGAGCAGGGCTTCCCAGCGTGTGGTCCGCGGACCCCTTAGGGGTCCGCCGGCTCTTTCTATGGGGTCCGCGGCCACCTTTCACCAAATCGTGTAAAATAATGAGTAAAATTACTGAATAAAAATGTGAAAATCAAATTCATCACTATTTTTTTTTCGTGTGATCCCCAAGCAGCCTTTGCGGTTCCTAAGTGAGAACGTATACACAGTTTCGTGCCGGAGAATGCGGCTTCTCTGATTGATTGTTTCGCAACAATACGAGGGTCGTTTGTGCGCCGGCTCACAGCGCTATATGCGCTGAAACCCTTTACGCATGCGCGGAGCGAGCTTTGTCGACCAATCACATCGCTCGCTGGCATGTATGCGGTCCCAGGCATCGTTAAATGTTAAACTTGCTTTGTCAGTGCACTACCTATTTCAGAAGTCGCTGACCAGTGTATTACTTCTAACATGGATCAGTGGCTGAAGTCAGGATCATTGAAGAAGGGTGCAGTTTCTCCATCGCCTTCACAACAAGGGAAGTTTCCAGTTCAAATGAATGAGGAGGGAGGACGAACAAAGGGAGAACAATCACAAAAGCTCCACAGCCGGATTTATTATGTGAAAACGCTGGAAGTACTCCACTGGTTGCAATATCCTGTGGAAGTGGAATAACCAAAAAGCGCAAGTACAACGAAAGCTATTTAAAGCGTAAGTACAGCGAAAGCTGGGCTGTATGGAGACAAAGAAGGGTAAAGCTCGTCATTCCGAACAGTTCAATGGTTCCAGTTAAATTGCGCCGTCATTTTGAAGGTACTCAGCCGGATTTCCATGCTAAAGACATTGATTTTTTCAAAAGGAAGAGTGCTGAAGTAGATGCTTCTCAACATTGCATGAAAACTCATACAAAACAATTAATGAAAATTCATTAAAAGTTTCTTTCTTGGTTAGTTATCGATTGGAAAAAACAGGCAAAGCTCATACCATTGCAGAAAATCTCATAAAGCCGTGTGTTAATGATCTTGTTTCTTGCATGCTAGACGAAAAGGTAGTAAAACTTGTATCTTCGGTGCCATTATCAAACAATACCGTCAAGAGACGCTTAGTTGACATGCCAAAAGATGTGAAAGACACTCTTGTTTCTCGTATCCAACACAAGTCATTTTCTCTGCAGGTAGATGTTGCAGAATTAGCGATTTTATTGGCTTTTGTCCGTTATGAACATTCTGGATGTTTTGAGGAGGACCTCTTATTGTGCAGACCACTACCTGCCAATACAACAGGTGCTGAAATATTCTGTCTATAGGATGATTTTTTAAGGACTAACGAAGTTTCGTCGTCTAATTGCATAGATGTGTGCACAGATGGTGCAAAAGCTATGACAGGTGCTATAGTCGGAGCAATAACGAAAATAAAAGAAAACGCCAAGAATTGCAGCAGTAGTCATTGTGCTCTCCACAGATACACTTTAGCTACGAAACAAGTGCCTGTTTCGTTCAAGAAAGTTTTAGACGAATCCATTCAAAACATTAACTACATAAAATCAAGGCCGTTGAAGTCAAGACTTTTCACAATACTGTGTGAACTTATGGGAAACCTCCCTCGTTCCCTGCTTCTCCACACAGAAGTCAGGTGGCCCTCATGTGGGAATGCACTCTCTCGGTTGTACGAATTCAGATTGGAAGTCTTAGCTTTCCTTTTGGAGCATAACACCAAATTAGCAGACCTTATTAAAGACGAAAATTGGCAACGTATACTCGCCTATACGTCAGATATTTTCTCCAAAATGAACGAAATGAATATTTCACTCCAAGGACAAAGTGAAACAAAGGTCACTGCTATTGACAAAGTTCGAGCATTGAAGAGGAAAATCGTATTTTGGGCAGAGTGTCGAGGAGGGGGAGGTCGAGTGTTTTCCTCTTCTCAAAGAGTTTTTGAAAAACAAAACATTGGCGCTTGGGAAGAATTTGTTTCATCAAATCCTGGAACTTCTCCGAAGCTTGATGTGATTGTTCAAGCATTATTTCCCAACATCTGAAGATGAGTAGCTGCAGAAATACGAATGGGAAGTCAACCCATTCACTGTATCCAAAAGGCCGAACATTCTATCATCAAATGAATATGAGTTGTTGATAGAAATTGCCACAGACCCTACCTTGAAATCAAGTTTTGACATTGACGGTTACTCACACTTTTGGATCCGTTTGGATAACAAGAAATACTAAATCCTTGTTGAAAAGGCAAAACGTGTACTTCATCCGTTTGCCACAACATACATGTGAAATCTGTATTCTCGATCTATGCTGCCCACAAAACTAAGTACCGAAGCTATCTAGATGCGGAACCAGACATCTGTCTCCAGTTGTCAAGAACTGAATCCAACTTTTCATAATTGTGTCACCAGAAGCACCCTCAACCATCACATTAGGATTCCATTATTATTCCTACAGACTCAACTATAGTAAAGAAGAAATCATTTTTCTTTGTAGATGCTCAGTGAACATACCTGAACTATAACTCTGTAGGAATTTTGTTTCTGTCTTCTATCATTCACAAAATAATTATTAATTGAATTCTGTTGGCATTGATTTATTTGTTACAAAATCCCTTTATCAAGTAGTCGATCAGTAAGACTGTTCTGTAATTACAAATGTGGGTCAGCATTGCTGGGGGCTGCTTTCTTTTGTGTGGTATCACATGTAGATGTCACTCTACAGGTGTCGAACTTGGAACGGATTTGCAAGTTTCCATCAAACACCAATAGCGGTCAGGCAGAATTCGACGGACCCTACGTGCCCTCTGGCCACACCTCTAGTGGCTCTGTACTACGAGTGCCCTTTGCCGCCACAATAAAGGACAGTCAGCGGCAGACATAAAGCCCTTTTGTACTTGGAGCCTCTTTGATACGCGATGCTACGCAGACGTCGCCGAATCATGGCTCCAAAACAGTCATTCGTACTTTTGTTCAGAGGGCCTCTTCCTTGTTAACATTTAAAGCTGGGCTCAGTTTCTTGCTGCATTTTTTGTAATGAGTCTTTGTACAGCTGGAGAAATGCAAGTTAAGTAAATCTTTACTGCATTATCTTGTTCTCTAATCATTTCTGCTCCTGTCCTGCTTTCCTAGGATGATAGTGACCACACCGCTCTGTGGCCCACCTCCACTTACTATCGTGAATGATGTCGCACGTAACGGTTTTATTGTTTGTTCTTCTAATAAAAAATCTCCGCCTAAACAGGCCACGAAGACCCAACGGTAACGACCGGCAACCGTGTTATCCTCAGCCCACAGGCATCAGTCGATGCGGATATGGAGGGGCACGTGGTCAGCACACCGCTCTCCCGGCCGTATGTCAGTTTACGAGACCGTGTTTGTAATTCTGCCTTTATTATGTAGTTGGTGAAGATTTTGAAGACTCGAAATCCCACAATTTGTATGCGTGATATAAGAATACTTTTAAGAGGAAAATGTCACTGTAAAACTGTTGCACTCTGGGCAACTACCTGGTCGCAGGTAGTGTGGCTGACCTTTTCTTTTCCCCAGGTCACTATCCAAGACAAGTAGCGAACACACAGTCCTATATCGAAGGAAACATGGAATTCATTGCAAAAGCCTTTCAGTCAGATAAGAGACCTCTAGGCAGATGTTACTTCCGTTACGGTGTCTGAGTATTCGTGACGATCACTTAGAGCAGGGCTTCCCAGCGTGTGGTCTGCGGACCCCTTAGGGGTCCGCCGGCTCTTTCTATGGGGTCCGCGGCCACCTTTCACCAAATCGTGTAAAATAATGAGTAAAATTACTGAATAAAAATGTGAAAATCAAATTCATCACTATTTTTTTTCGTGTGATCCCCAAGCAGCCTTTGCGGTTCCTAAGTGAGAATGTATACACAGTTTCTTGCCGGAGAATGCGGCTTCTCTGATTGATTGTTTCGCAACAATACGGGGGTCGTTTGTGCGCCGGCTCACGGCGCTAGATGCGCTGAAACCCTTTACGCATGCGCAGAGCGAGCTTTGTCGACCAATCACAGCGCTCGCTGGCACGTATGCGGTCCCAGGCATTGTTAAATGTTAAACTTGCTTTGTCAGTGCACTACCTATTTCAGAAGTCGCTGACCAGTATATTACTTCTAACATGGATCAGTGGCTGAAGTCAGGATCATTGAAGAAGGGTGCAGTTTCTCCATCGCCTTCACAACAAGGGAAGTTTCCAGTTCAAATGAATGAGGAGGGAGGACGAACAAAGGGAGAACAATAACAAAAGCTCCACAGCCGGATTTATTATGTGAAAACGCTGCAAGTACTCCACTGGTTGCAATATCCTGTGGAAGTGGAATAATCAAAAAGCGCAAGTACAACGAAAGCTATTTAAAGCGTAAGTACAGCGAAAGCTGGGCTGTATGGAGACAAAGAAGGGTAAAGCTCGTCATTCCGAACAGTTCAATGGTTCCAGTTAAATTGCGCCGTCATTTTGAAGGTACTCAGCCGGATTTCCATGCTAAAGACATTGATTTTTTCAAAAGGAAGAGTGCTGAAGTAGATGCTTCTCAACATTGCATGAAAACTCATACAAAACAATTAATGAAAATTCATTAAAAGTTTCTTTCTTGGTTAGTTATCGATTGGAAAAAACAGGCAAAGCTCATACCATTGCAGAAAATCTCATAAAGCCGTGTGTTAATGATCTTGTTTCTTGCATGCTAGACGAAAAGGTAGTAAAACTTGTATCTTCGGTGCCATTATCAAACAATACCGTCAAGAGACGCTTAGTTGACATGCCAAAAGATGTGAAAGACTCTTGTTTCTCGTATCCAACACAAGTCATTTTCTCTGCAGGTAGATGTTGCAGAATTAGCGATTTTATTGGCTTTTGTCCGTTATGAACATTCTGGATGTTTTGAGGAGGACCTCTTATTGTGCAGACCACTACCTGCCAATACAACAGGTGCTGAAATATTCTGTCTATTGGATGATTTTTTAAGGACTAACGAAGTTTCGTCGTCTAATTGCATAGATGTGTGCACAGATGGTGCAAAAGCTATGACAGGTGCTATAGTCGGAGCAATAACGAAAATAAAAGAAAACGCCAAGAATTGCAGCAGTAGTCATTGTGCTCTCCACAGATACACTTTAGCTACGAAACAAGTGCCTGTTTCGTTCAAGAAAGTTTTAGATGAATCCATTCAAAACATTAACTACATAAAATCAAGGCCGTTGAAGTCAAGACGTTTCACAATACTGTGTGAACTTATGGGAAACCTCCCTCGTTCCCTGCTTCTCCACACAGAAGTCAGGTGGCCCTCATGTGGGAATGCACTCTCTCGGTTGTACGAATTCAGATTGGAAGTCTTAGCTTTCCTTTTGGAGCATAACACCAAATTAGCAGACCTTATTAAAGACGAAAATTGGCAACGTATACTCGCCTATACGTCAGATATTTTCTCCAAAATGAACGAAATGAATATTTCACTCCAAGGACAAAGTGAAACAAAGGTCACTGCTATTGACAAAGTTCGAGCATTGAAGAGGAAAATCGTATTTTGGGCAGAGTGTCGAGGAGGGGGAGGTCGAGTGTTTTCCTCTTCTCAAAGAGTTTTTGAAAAACAAAACATTGGCGCTTGGGAAGAATTTGTTTCATCAAATCCTGGAACTTCTCCGAAGCTTGATGTGATTGTTCGAGCATTATTTCCCAACATCTGAAGATGAGTAGCTGCAGAAATACGAATGGGTAGTCAACCCATTCACTGTATCCAAAAGGCCGAACATTCTATCATCAAATGAATATGAGTTGTTGATAGAAATTGCCACAGACCCTACCTTGAAATCAAGTTTTGACATTGACGGTTACTCACACTTTTGGATCCGTTTGGATAACAAGAAATACTAAATCCTTGTTGAAAAGGCAAAACGTGTACTTCATCCGTTTGCCACAACATACATGTGAAATCTGTATTCTCGATCTATGCTGCCCACAAAACTAAGTACCGAAGCTATCTAGATGCGGAACCAGACATCTGTCTCCAGTTGTCAAGAACTGAATCCAACTTTTCATAATTGTGTCACCAGAAGCACCCTCAACCATCACATTAGGATTCCATTATTATTCCTACAGACTCAACTATAGTAAAGAAGAAATCATTTTTCTTTGTAGATGCTCAGTGAACATACCTGAACTATAACTCTGTAGGAATTTTGTTTCTGTCTTCTATCATTCACAAAATAATTATTAATTGAATTCTGTTGGCATTGATTTATTTGTTACAAAATCCCTTTATCAAGTAGTCGATCAGTAAGACTGTTCTGTAATTACAAATGTGGGTCAGCATTGCTGGGGGCTGCTTTCTTTTGTGTGGTATCACATGTAGATGTCACTCTACAGGTGTCGAACTTGGAACGGATTTGCAAGTTTCCATCAAACACCAATAGCGGTCAGGCAGAATTCGACGGACCCTACGTGCCCTCTGGCCACACCTCTAGTGGCTCTGTACTACGAGTGCCCTTTGCCGCCACAATAAAGGACAGTCAGCGGCAGACATAAAGCCCTTTTGTACTTGGAGCCTCTTTGATACGCGATGCTATGCAGACGTCGCCGAATCATGGCTCCAAAACAGTCATTCGTACTTTTGTTCAGAGGGCCTCTTCCTTGTTAACATTTAAAGCTGGGCTCAGTTTCTTGCTGCATTTTTTGTAATGAGTCTTTGTACAGCTGGAGAAATGCAAGTTAAGTAAATCTTTACTGCATTATCTTGTTCTCTAATCATTTCTGCTCCTGTCCTGCTTTCCTAGGATGATAGTGACCACATCGCTCTGTGGCCCACCTCCACTTACTATCGTGAATGATGTCGCACGTAACGGTTTTATTGTTTGTTCTTCTAATAAAAAATCTCCGCCTAAACAGGCCACGAAGACCCAACGGTAACGACCGGCAACCGTGTTATCCTCAGCCCACAGGCATCAGTCGATGCGGATATGGAGGGGCACGTGGTCAGCACACCGCTCTCCCGGCCGTATGTCAGTTTACGAGACCGTGTTTGTAATTCTGCCTTTATTATGTAGTTGGTGAAGATTTTGAAGACTCGAAATCCCACAATTTGTATGCGTGATATAAGAATACTTTTAAGAGGAAAATGTCACTGTAAAACTGTTGCACTCTGGGCAACTACCTGGTCGCAGGTAGTGTGGCTGACCTTTTCTTTTCCCCAGGTCACTATCCAAGACAAGTAGCGAACACACAGTCCTATATCGAAGGAAACATGGAATTCATTGCAAAAGCCTTTCAGTCAGATAAGAGACCTCTAGGCAGATGTTACTTCCGTTACGGTGTCTGAGTATTCGTGACGATCACTTAGAGCAGGGCTTCCCAGCGTGTGGTCTGCGGACCCCTTAGGGGTCCGCCGGCTCTTTCTATGGGGTCCGCGGCCACCTTTCACCAAATCGTGTAAAATAATGAGTAAAATTACTGAATAAAAATGTGAAAATCAAATTCATCACTATTTTTTTTTCGTGTGATCCCCAAGCAGCCTTTGCGGTTCCTAAGTGAGAACGTATACACAGTTTCGTGCCGGAGAATGCGGCTTCTCTGATTGATTGTTTCGCAACAATACGAGTGTCGTTTGTGCGCCGGCTCACGGCGCTATATGCGCTGAAACCCTTTACGCATGCGCGGAGCGAGCTTTGTCGACCAATCACATCGCTCGCTGGCACGTATGCGGTCCCAGGCATCGTTAAATGTTAAACTTGCTTTGTCAGTGCACTACCTATTTCAGAAGTCGCTGACCAGTGTATTACTTCTAACATGGATCAGTGGCTGAAGTCAGGATCATTGAAGAAGGGTGCAGTTTCTCCATCGCCTTCACAACAAGGGAAGTTTCCAGTTCAAATGAATGAGGAGGGAGGACGAACAAAGGGAGAACAATCACAAAAGCTCCACAGCCGGATTTATTATGTGAAAACGCTGCAAGTACTCCACTGGTTGCAATATCCTGTGGAAGTGGAATAACCAAAAAGCGCAAGTACAACGAAAGCTATTTAAAGCGTAAGTACAGCGAAAGCTGGGCTGTATGGAGACAAAGAAGGGTAAAGCTCGTCCTTCCGAACAGTTCAATGGTTCCAGTTAAATTGCGCCGTCATTTTGAAGGTACTCAGCCGGATTTCCATGCTAAAGACATTGATTTTTTCAAAAGGAAGAGTGCTGAAGTAGATGCTTCTCAACATTGCATGAAAACTCATACAAAAACAATTAATGAAAATTCATTAAAAGTTGCTTTCTTGGTTAGTTATCGATTGGAAAAAACAGGCAAAGCTCATACCATTGCAGAAAATCTCATAAAGCCGTGTGTTAATGATCTTGTTTCTTGCATGCTAGACGAAATGGTAGTAAAACTTGTATCTTCGGTGCCATTATCAAACAATACCGTCAAGAGACGCTTAGTTGACATGCCAAAAGATGTCAAAGACACTCTTGTTTCTCGTATCCAACACAAGTCATTTTCTCTGCAGGTAGATGTTGCAGAATTAGCGATTTTATTGGCTTTTGTCCGTTATGAACATTCTGGATGTTTTGAGGAGGACCTCTTATTGTGCAGACCCCTACCTGCCAATACAACAGGTGCTGAAATATTCTGTCTATTGGATGATTTTTTAAGGACTAACGAAGTTTCGTCGTCTAATTGCATAGATGTGTGCACAGATGGTGCAAAAGCTATGACAGATGCTATAGTCGGAGCAATAACGAAAATAAAAGAAAACGCCAAGAATTGCAGCAGTAGTCATTGTGCTCTCCACAGATACACTTTAGCTACGAAACAAGTGCCTGTTTCGTTCAAGAAAGTTTTAGACGAATCCATTCAAAACATTAACTGCATAAAATCAAGGCCGTTGAAGTCAAGACTTTTCACAATACTGTGTGAACTTATGGGAAACCTCCCTCGTTCCCTGCTTCTCCACACAGAAGTCAGGTGGCCCTCACGTGGGAATGCACTCTCTCGGTTGTACGAATTCAGATTGGAAGTCTTAGCTTTCCTTTTGGAGCATAACACCAAATTAGGAGACCTTATTAAAGACGAAAATTGGCAACGTATACTCGCCTATTCGTCAGATATTTTCTCCAAAATGAACGAAATGAATATTTCACTCCAAGGACAAAGTGAAACAAAGGTCACTGCTATTGACAAAGTTCGAGCATTCAAGAGGAAAATCAAGTTTTGGGCAGAGAGTGTCGAGGAGGGGGAGGTCGAGTGTTTTCCTCTTCTCAAAGAGTTTTTGAAAAACAAAACATTGGCGCTTGGGAAGAATTTGTTTCATCAAATCCTGGAACTTCTCCGAAGCTTGATGTGATTGTTCGAGCATTATTTCCCAACATCTGAAGATGAGTAGCTGCAGAAATACGAATGGGTAGTCAACCCATTCACTGTATCCTAAAAGCCGAACATTCTATCATCAAATGAATTTGAGTTGTTGATAGAAATTGCCACAGACCCTACCTTGAAATCAAGTTTTGACATTGACGGTTACTCACACTTTTGGATCCGTTTGGATAACAAGAAATACTAAATCCTTGTTGAAAAGGCAAAACGTGTACTTCATCCGTTTGCCACAACATACATGTGAAATCTGTATTCTCGATCTATGCTGCCCACAAAACTAAGTACCGAAGCTATCTAGATGCGGAACCAGACATCTGTCTCCAGTTGTCAAGAACTGAATCCAACTTTTCATAATTGTGTCACCAGAAGCACCCTCAACCATCACATTAGGATTCCATTATTATTCCTACAGACTCAACTATAGTAAAGAAGAAATCATTTTTCTTTGTAGATGCTCAGTGAACGTACCTGAACTATAACTCTGTAGGAATTTAGTTTCTGTCTTCTATCATTCACAAAATAATTATTAATTGAATTCTGCTGGCATTGATTTATTTGTTACGAAAATTAAAATGATCTCTAAAGCTAATTTCTTTTCTTTATAATATATTACGTCCTCTCAGTTAAAAATATGGCCTGCCTGTACTTGAATTACAATTACTTGCTATTACTCTGACACTATATTGTGCAACTGCTGCGAGCGTAAACAAATGAGGACTTTTCACGTGCCACCTTGTAAAAGGTAAACCTTCTCTGCCAGAAATGTTTCCTTTGAGAAAAAAAGTCTTACGTCCTGTGAAATGCTTTGCCTCCTTTTCCTAATTTGTTTACAGTTGAGGCTGAGTGTCACAATATAGTGTGCAAGTAGTAGTTGAAGTTGTCAGCTATGGCTAAAGTGTTGCCACGCCGCCCGCCAGTTGCCAGCTACCAACTGACAGTACACTGTTGCAACGCCGCGTGCTAGCTGCTGGCTATGGACCGACAGCTGCCGTTCAGTAGATACGCAAAGACGTAAAAATAACTAGACTTTCCGAGCTGTTTACGTGGGCACGAAAATCGATTGTGGAACTGCAAAACGGCTTTATAAAAGCAATTTCCAGAATCGATTATTAAGTGTTTACCTGACCAACCAAAAGAGGAACTGGGACATCGGCTTACGAAATCCGGTTTTGGAAACGCATGTAAACTGGATGAATGTATTCCCACACATTGCACAATAGATATCACAATAGGCCTTCAAAGGCAATTCCTTGGCCTCTTTTCTTTCGTGATGTGTTTGTATCCCGAATGATGGGTCTGCCTCTTTTCTTCACAGCTGCGCGAAATGGCCGAGCAGTCTAAGGCGCCATGTCGTCGTGGATTGCGTGGCCGCTCACGTCTTAGGTTCGAGTCCTCCCTCGGGCATGTGTGTGTGTGTGTGTGTGTGTGTGTGTGTGTGTGTGTGTGTGTGTTTTGTCCTTAGCGGAAGTTAAACTTAAGTTAGTAAAGTGTAAGAGTAGGGACTGATGAGCTCATGAGTTAAGTCCCATAGACCTGACATACATTTGAGCTTTTCTTCGGATTTCACGAAAAACCACACACACACACACACACACACACACACACACACACACACACACACACACGACTGTTACGAAATATGCATGCTCCTTACTTACACAACAGTAGCCAAACAGTAGAAGTGAACAGTAGGAGCTTGTCAACAGCGAACAGTTTGGACGTAACTTTAATTGCTCTTGGAGGAAGGCAGCTCCAACGTGTGAAATATCAATTACCAAGTAATTTTAATCAGGCTATAGTGTATTGAACAAAGGGAGTAAATCCACTAGTAAGTGTCTGGATACAGTGGGAATTCAAATCGGATCGTTAATTTCAAGTTGTTTTCATCCATCTGTAAAGCAATGACTATTGATACTTCGGAGGGGGGGGGGGGGGGAGGGGGTCATTGGGAACATGGCAATTGCGTTAACAAGCTTTCAGTTCCCAAGGGTTTCGCTGTGAAATCTAAAGTTACTGTGCTCTTGACTGACTAGGGGTCCACCATGGATTTTCGACTGAAGAAGGGGTCCGCCAGCTGAAAAGGTTGGGAAGCCCTGACTTAGAGTAAGGTCTAGTTCAAATTTTCAGAATACTGCCTTTTCATTGGGTAATTTTTATTTTTCGGGAGAGCCCTCAGTTTCGCGCTCTACCTATAGGCAGAGTTTTTCATTTGTCTAGTTCAGAATCATGTATGGAGTGAGAGAAATCTCATGGATCTGGCTGCCCACCTCTGAGCGTTTGACTGACGTATAAAGAGACAGAAAGAAGTAGGAGACTGTTTAACGCAGTTACGTGTTTTTCACGTTGGAATTCGGAATCTCTGTGCTCATTGGCAGCGATTTCAAGTTGTAATAGCAGGACAGTCGAGTTTCAGATGGCTTTTGGAGAAGACACTTCTTTTGATGCTGTTGTGAACACTTCGGTTTAGATCATGGAAGAGTAAACACATCGTTTCACTCCCTGGCAAAGTACACCGCTACGGTCGCAGGTTCGAATCCTGCCTCGCGCATGGATGTGTGTGATGTCCTTAGGTTAGTTAGGTTTAACTAGTTCTAAGTTCTAGGGGACTGATGATCTCAGATGTTGTCCCATAGTGCTCAGAGCCATTGAGCCCAAAGTCATGCATCTGGCATGTTGCTCTCAATAAGCGTTTTCGGCAATCTCATGTGCTTCTCTCCTATCTGTCTGTGTACTTTCTGCATCTAATTAACAATTTACCCTGTCACTGGCAACGCCCACGAATTATTACCGTAACCGAATTTCATCCTGCATACTCATCTGTGCGAAGCTGAGTTGTATTCCCTTGTTAGATTGTTAATGGTTCTTTTTAAGATGTCGATGAGTATCCTTCATGTTAAAAGGCGATAAATCTATTTGTTGTAGTGTCCATTTGTTCCCATTCTTAGCTAGAAGATTCGTCCTCCCATTGATACGTCTACAAGAATGTTGTGGCACCCATTTGATTCATACTTAATTCGGCCACTCGTATTAATATTTCTTTAAACAAGACGTTTTACGTTGCACGGTATAATCTTCGTTGTCAGTTAATATGCATGTTCGTTTAGGGTGGTCACTTATTCCGTTGTGCAGCAGAATTTGGTTTCGTGTATCCTACAACACCCCACCCCCTCCCCCATTGACCCGCCCATGTCACGATCCACACTCCCCCAGCGAGGTACACATGCAACAGTTATTTACAAACATGACAAAATTGCAGTGGAGACCATTCTCGCTCACAGACATATGACATGCTTAATAACAAAACCGAGGAAGTTTCTTTAATTTGCGCTGTTGTTGGTTCAATTGGCCCCTAACACAAAAATAGTAACGTAAATGAAAATATGTTACCGGAATCTTCTGTTGGTAGAACAACACTATGATAAATGATAAGTGCTAGTTTGTTTTTGTTCTACAATATTACTTTTATTGTGTTAACTGGTTTCGGCTTACAAGACCGTCTTCAGACATTTACCATTGTCGGCAAAGAAGTTACAATGTTTCTAAACGGCAATGGAAAAGACGTTACACATCTAGATTGAAGCAGAAGCGTATAGTGAATAACGTCTTTGACAGTGTGGTGGTAATGCATGGTTAAAAGAAAAATGTTGAACAGTAAATAAATATAAAGTGTGTAAACAGAAAAAAGTTTAACAAAAAAGTGGAACAAGAAGGCTGAAAAATAGTTCACATTAATAAACAAAACCAATAAAACAAAATAAAATGAGTAGTTGAAACGGCTACTTCAAAAGGTACAAAACATGGAGAGTGATACACAAACCAGTTGAAAGAAAGAATTATAAATGTAACTACACAGTATATGAGGAACTTAAACAATATCGATCACATAAACAGAAATGAATAAATGCAGGAAAATGGTGGACTGTGAGCGAAGATGTGGTCAATCAGGACTGGATTGTAGCCATTGATTGAGGCAATAAAAAAGTAAGTTCTTGCCTCAAAAAATGACTACAATCCAGTTATGACTGATCACATCTTGCCTAGGAAACAAAAACTGAAAATTATACCCCTCCTCCATGCTCCATCTGCTGACCCTTTCACTGTCTGCAAGAAGTGGTGTATCTAGGGGAGGTATCGCAGATTGTTGCAAAAACTCAGAAATCCTCCAAGTATAGGGTTTCCTACTATGTCAAGAACACCACAGTCCAGTGTATTTTCAATAGCAAAAATTAGACCCAGTTATTAGCCAACAATGGGATGTACAAAATTACCGGTTCTGATTGTGACACATTTCACAGTGGTCAGTCAGGCAGAGACATAACAACTAGGCTGGCTGAACATGAACGCAGATGGAGGTTGCAGAACTTTGACTCTACATTTGCTGAGCATGTACTGCGTGAGGGTCACAACTGCCAACCAGAATCCCACGTTCTTCAATTAGCAAACAAAGGCCAAAAACGCAATCTGCTGGAAGCACTGGAAGTTAACAAACGTCTTGCTCACAGTCCATATGTAATATATCTAATCTTAAATAATCAGACACATCATTATACTTCCCCTTTCCTGAACTTGACATAATCCTGTTTCTACACGTTCTGCCATTTTCCTGTATTCGTTGAGTTCTATATTTGATCGAAATTGTCTATGTAATCCATAAAGACTGTACTCGTATTTGTTAAGTTTTCCTTTCACTTATTTTATTACTTTCCATGTTTAATACCTACTGAAGTTGTCTCATCCAGTACAGTTTTTAGTTTGCTTGTTTCATTTATTTAATGCAATCTGTTACATACGTGTAATTTAGAGTATAGTGCTAATGTTTTTCCTGTTTGCTTCATTTATATTTGTATATTGTTCAACTTTTTGCTGTTTAAAATGGACTACCACCTTACTATCAAAGAAGGCATTTACTGTATGTTCCCTCACATTCCTCCATTTTCCTACATTTATTCATTTCTGTTTATCTTATTGATATTGCATATGTTCCTAATACTGATACATCGATAATTCTTTCTTTTAATTGGTTTGTGCATCAGTCACCATGTTTTATACCTCCTGATGTAGCCTTGTCAAATAGTAATTTTATTTTACTTTATTAGTTTTGTTTATTAATATAAACTGTTACGTAGGCTTTCTGTTCCAGTTTCGTGTTAAAGTTTTTCCTGTTTAGGCCGGCCGGAGTGGCCATGCGGTTCTAGGCGCTGCAGTCTGGAGCTGACCGACCGCTACGGTCACAGGTTCGAATCCTGCCTCGGGCATGGATGTGTGTGATGTCCTTAGGTTAGTTAGGTTTAATTAGTTCTAAGTTCTAGGCGACTGATGACCCCAGAAGTTAAGTCGCATAGTGCTCAGAGCCATTTTTTTTCCTGTTTACTGCCTTTATATTTATTTACTGTTCAACTTTTTACTTTTTGCATTGGATTATCACCACACTGTCAAACACTTTATTTATTGTACGCTTCTGCCTCAATCTAGATGTATAACATCTTTTCCATAAGCCGAAAACCAGTTAATATAATAAAAGTAATTCTGTAGAACTAAAGCAAAGTACCCATTTTCATTCATTAAATGAAAACAGTTACTTAAAGGTCTTATCGCTAGCATAAGGAGAGTACGAACAAGGAAATTATTGTTGAGCGATGTACTCTAGAAAAACAGTTCGATAAAATGAATGAAATTACTTTAGTAGCTCACTAATAACACAAGGTAAGTGCAAATAATCAGTTTACTGTTCCATTATTGATATGATAAAAATGTAATCATGACTGGACAAGATCTTCAGTTAAAAGAAAGGAATGTGCCCACGTACACGAACACGAAATATACAAGGTATTACCTCTGCGTTGTTAAGCACGTTATTTAAATATTACAAATGCTCAGTTATCAATAAATAACTACGAAAGACACACAAGCAAGTAAAATCATAACAATTTCGCTTGTTGTCTTAAGGTAAGCAGAGGGGTTGAGGAAAGGATTTTGATGGAAGTCCCTCTACCGTTTTTGACATCCGCATGCACATTTGGACATACATCGCTTCCATTGTTAGTAACTAAGCAAATCATGATGTAGTGACTGAGGACACAGCCTCCATTACCTGTTTCACCCCCTACCATACTAGAGTCACATATTCCATGCCTTTGCTACAAATGTACCTTACCAGGTGCACTCCTCAACTACAGGCATGTGTCAAACCTGCAGTTTTACCACTTGGTGTTGGTGGTCTTCCTACATGGCCTTCAATTATTTATGTCACCCTGCACGTTCCGTTAAGGCAAGTGGATCTATTTTGATTTTCTGAAGGAGAGCATGATTCGCGTTTTCGTGATATTCAAGCAATTCCTTACATTCGTGGGTAATCATCTGAACCACAATAGACATCAGCAAAAAGACAAAAGAACCAAAAAACTAACAAATTAGTGAATCTAAGCTAGGAAAAGGCTGTGGGAGTACTGATACAAATTACCACGGTTTAAGTACTATACCTTTCTCTAATTTCATGCTAGTTCATTTACAATCTTTGTTATTGGCTCATCAAGTTAGACGTAGACAGCGGTCTTACTCGAGAGAGGACATTAGGACATTAAGGTCATGCCACTCATCCTTCCAAGATAGTTTAATATCTTCGTGTAGTCATCATTAACACCTTAAAAACTTGAAACTCTCAAGAAGCAGTCTTTCAATAATATTCCTCGATGCAGCCCAACATGTCTCCATGACATGCGGCACAAAAAATGGACAGCACAACCCCCCTTGCAGTTAGCTTAAACTCTTTCAGACACATCATCTTCAGATTGCCTACTAATTACTCGTTTTTCCTTTCCATAACTCACGACGACTCAACTTCCACAGTGAACTTTTTGCAGTTGGAATGACTGGGCAACCTATCACGGCCATACGCAGGAGCACACGAACAGAATTACAGATACGAATGACGCAAGGAGTGAAATACTTAGCCTGTACGAAAGAAACATTGAATTAACGTTAACCACGACTTGATTTCTACGCCATTTACGTTCAGCCAACATTTAATGTTTCTCTGACGACCTTCGGATTAGTGGTATTATGATTACCCATTGTCTTCTTGGTTTGCAGAGTGCGTAATTCTGCTATAATATCATATCCTTCCCGCCACACGCTAAGTGGCCCTCTAATTAAATTTAAAAAGTTGCTGCAAAGGTACTTGACAGCCTAAAGTTCCGAACTAGTACATTTTGACTGACGTGCAGTGTTATTTTTTGCATTGGTCCGCTCTATCTCGCCCTATGCTCTTGTTAATGTGTCCCAGGACTGCCTTAACCACAACCACCTGTCTAGTTTTGCGAACGGCTGGGAACCTTACTAATACTTTAATCCTGTCTGTAGAATCTTTATTCTTTAATGTTTACACGGGAGCTTCACCTGTAGACTCTTGTGGCAAGTTATTCATGATTCACTGAAATTCTTTTGGGCGTATGTCCCACGGGTGGTGCTGGCAATTGCAACAAAGTAGACTTGGTTTCACTATTTCTTTAATAACAAACTCATTCGGATTAGAAGTAGTGTGATATGAAAACAGAAGTTATCTTCTTTCTAAGCAATATATTTTGCCAAAGTGACGATCTGAATTGGGTCCTATTACTGGATATCATTTTCTCCACCCTTACGACTTCAACCACAAAATCCTGTTTTTGTATGTCCATCCTTGTGATCGGAGGTCTGGGGGACTTCAGCCGTTCACTATTTTAAGAAAATGAAAAACCAACAGGCGTCCTTATGATGTCATTTATTGCACTGCTACCACTTTTGGAGGTTCAAAGGACCATCTTCAGACCTTAGGTGATGCTAAAGGGGTTAATACCATCCGTTTACACGACGTTCAGTGGTTAACACAATTGGTTTACGCAGATTACCTGTAACTGTGATGTCTCTCCTACCATCAACTAAGAACTCATTAACTCTTAGCTCAGTTGATAGTTGATAGTTGGAGAGACAACTTCATAGTCACAGGTAGTCTGCATAAACCAGTTATGTTGATCACTGATACATCACATGTACGAATGGTGTTAACCCCTTTAGCATCACCTATGGTCTGAAGATGGTGCACTGAAGAACCGAAACCGGTAGCCACACTATAAACGACATCATAAAGACGGCTGTAAGTGTTTTATTTTCTTACAAAATCCTGTTGTGGTGACTTGTTTCAAGTTTTTGGGTTCAATAGACAACACTGGACTCCTATATGTCACCACTGACGACTTTGCCCTTTGACAAGCAAGCCGGAAAGACTGCCCACAATCGATACACTTCTCCATATTGGGAAAGTACTCCTCCTGTCTCGACTTTGGATAGCATTTGTAGAGTCCAAAGTGGGCGCTGATGAGACGCTTATACCAAATTAACGTGCGCATAAATTCTTCTGGAATACACACTACCTAGCCGCCGTCCCTCACACATCACTTTCGAAAGAGTATTCTGTCATGGACAATATAGAACCTATGGATGTATATGCCTCCACTTCGCTTTCACGTTCTTCCATATCGGGTCTTGATCCTGACCATGACTAAGGTTGATGAGAACCGAGGCTATAAAGTTTTTAAAGGGTACCTGCTGTAAATACATAACATTAAAATGATTTTCATTGACTTATTATTATCACACTGTATCAGACGCACAGGTTTGCATGATAACGCATCACAATAATATTCTCCTTGCTGGGCAGGCAGTGGATAGAAAACTGGAATTCCTGCAGGAAAAATGACCAGCAAGCTAGCCTCCTGTGAGAAAATTTCACTGTCATAAAAGAATGAAGTGCCTTGTGGTTGGAATACCCTTTGGTCTTGCCTATAGAAGCACATTCAAGGTCGCTGAATAATTCTTTTCAAATTTTGTTCAGGACCAGGCTCGTGAAGACTGACGTGTTACCTCATAAATCCCTCCTCCTCTGTCTCTTGAAACAAAAGAAGATCGATGCCCATGCGTGACTTATCAGACGGATGACGAAATATTTACTCTAAATCAGGAAGCATCAAGACAGTGAGCGCGTCCTTAAGGGTGGTAAAATCCTGCTGTGCTTGTGCACCCCATTCGCAAGGTTTGGTTTTTCCCATCAATTTGCGCATTGGGGAACTTTTACACTGCGATCAATGAATTTTCTTTAGAAGGTCACGAGACATAGAAATCTCTTAACTTTCTCGATGCCGGTGTCATGTACTTATGAACTGTCACAGGTTGTCCACATCTGGAGAAATGTCTGTGGCTGACACTCTCATGACCCAGGAATTTTATCTCACTGCACCTAAATCAGATTTCTTGACATTCGTAGTAACACCATGTTCTCCGAATGCTTGCAGCACGAGGTCTGATTGTGATCCTCACAAGACTTCTCTGCACTAGCTAATTGTCGATGTAGGAAATCACACGGATGCGTATCCTGGTGCTTTGTTTTTCCGTCCTCCTCTACAACTGCATCTAGCTGCAGTTGAATAGAGGTAACAAGTTTCCGGACGAATCTGTTATTCTGTGTCAACTCTTCCCATGCATCATGAACTATTTTGGGCAGCGCTGTCTCGGTTGTTGGTGCTGGTCTGCTACACCTTATGAGTATCGAGTGCCTCCATGGGACTGAGGACAGCACCTTTGGGAGGCAAGTCCAACAGCTCAACGTCTCCGTTCATTTGAAACCACTGTTTTAAACAGTTCACAGCTATGGTCAGAAGAACAGTCACGATCGAACCTTATAGCGCTTCAGAGGAGTACCACTGGGGCTTCTTCCTGTGCTCACTTAACCGCACAAAGTTTGTTGAAGAAGTCTGTTGTTTTGCATCCTCTGGACATGTCCTGTCCATATAAGTTGGGACTAATATCGGTGTCTTCTGTACTGTACATCTTTGTCTTCTCAAGAACAGTAGCGTTTGTTACATAGTCATTCCATTTGATGTTCATAATGTTCTAGTTTCCGAAGTACACGGCAATATAGCGTCCAGGTTTCGCAACCATAGAAGCAACACCACCAGTTTGGTTCATAGGATTCGCATCTTTATTCACGAAGACCCGCTGTGGGAGACGTCTAGAAGCAACATGTGTAGCATGAATATTGTTCTCCACGTTCTTTTGCGATGAACAGTTAGTTGGTCATATAGTTCCTAGATAGAGGCAGTGATCTACTAGTTCCAAAGGTGCGCTGGAAATAGAGATATTGGAATCTGGGAAGGCTGCTCCGGGAGCTGGCTGTGCGAGTATCCTTGTTTGTTGGATGTTGGTGGTGAGGCCAATCCGTTTGTATGCGGTACTGAAACAGTTTACGGGCAGCTGAAGCTCTGCGGGTGTGTGAGCTGAAGAAGAATTGTCGTCAGGGTACCACAATTCCTAAGTGAGACTTGTGAACCTTTTAGAAAGCATTCTGGACTGATTAAATGACCCTCCGACAAATCTGTATGTGAGTACTGTTCCTGCATTGTTTACAGAGATGTCTCATAAATCATAGTTGCAAGATGCAGAGCGAACAACGCTGGCGCGAGAACATATCCTTGTTTGGGCCCATCAGTAGTAGGAAATTCGTCAGATCTTTCATTCTGGTATAGTACTTGCCAGGACATGTCATCATGGACGTGTCAGTCGAACATAGTGTTCAGGGCAACCAAAACCTTTCAAGACTTTCCACATAGCTTGTCGGGGCACTGTTTCAAAACCCTTTTCTAGGTCATAGAACACAAACAGTAAAGGAATGTGTTGCGCCCTGCACTTCTCCTGCAGTTGTCGTACACGGAAGATCATATCAATCGTTCTCCTGGAGGGGCGAAATCCGCACTGAGATTCAAGAAGTACAGTCTCGGAAAGAGTCTGGTGGCGATTCAGCAGCATTCTAGCTAGAATTTTACCAGCCACGGAGAGCAGGAATATGCCACGCTAATTACCACATATGCCTCGGTCGCCTTTTTAAAAGATGATGACAGCTGCGGAGTTCTTCATGCCAGCTGGCACCTTGCAGATTTCCCACATTAGAAGAAACAGGAAGAAGAGTCTGGTTTTTAGAGGCAACCCACCAATCTGAATGATCTTGAGGGGGATGTTATCAGATCTCGGTGCCTTTCTAGGTTTCATACTACCTAGAGCCTTGCTGAATTAATGAAATATCAGTCAGAGAGCTAAAGTGCTTTCCCGCTGATTCAAGACGTCCTGACCGTCAGTGAGCCTGGTCGTTCTATCGGCGACTGTTAGGGTTCTTAATCAGGAATGAACATGTCCATTTATTTCTTTCATTCCAACGTAAACACTCCAGGAGTACCGACCGAGCGAGGTGGTGCAGTGGTTAGACACTGGACTCGGACGACGGTTCAATCCCGCGTCCGGCCATCCTGATTTAGGTTTTCCGTGATTTCCCTAAATCGCTCCAGGCAAATGCCGGGATGGTTCCTTTGAAAGGGCACGGCCGACTTCCTTCCCCGTCCTTCCCTAACCCAATGAGACCGATGACCTCGCTGTCTGGTCTCCTTCCCCAAACAACCCAACCAACCAACTCCACGAGTACCTGGCATCTGACAGACTGGAGTTCCTTACTTTTGGTTGCCATCAGTTGTTCCTGATTATTCTTATTTGTTTGACATTTTTGCTTTATCCCTTGAAAGCGTGTTTCTCTTCTTTGGAGTCTGGACCTCGAGCAAGGTTAGGCATCCCTCTTAACACTTATGAGATTCTTAATCATTTCATTATTGTCATCAAACCAGTCATTAGTTTTCTTTAAGTCGAAACCAGTGAGCTCTTCAGCAGTATTTTTGATGTTGTTTTTTTAAAATGGTCGGTTCCTGTTTAACATCTGTTGCGTCAACTCGATCTAAAAGTATGTATTTCAAGAGGGAGCGAACAGCTTCATTCTGCAGGCTGTTGAAGTTGAATTTTCTGCTGGTAGGGTTTGAGGAGCAGGATCGTGGTTTACGATGGATAAGGATCCTCATATGGCTAAACAGCAGTCTGTGACCAGTCTAGCAACCGTAAATATTTCGAGCCGGTTTTGTGATGAGGACTTGTCACGCTGCAGTGTGATGAAATAGCCAATGAGATGCCTGGGTTTGGAGCGCAGATGCATCCATGTAGCCTTATAACGATTATGTAAGCGAAATTGTGTGTTGCTGATACACTGAGAAGACATAGGATACGCCGGCCAAAGTGGCCGTGCGGTTAAAGGCGCTGCAGTCTGGAACCGTAAGACCGCTACGGTCGCAGGTTCGAATCCTGCCTCGGGCATGGATGTTTGTGATGTCCTTAGGTTAGTTAGGTTTAAGTAGTTCTAAGTTCTAGGGGACTAATGACCTCAGCAGTTGAGTCCCATAGTGCTCAGAGCCATTTGAACCATTTTTTGAAGACATAGGATATCGATACGCTCATATACAAATGGCGGTAGTATCGCGTACACAAAGTATGAAAGGACAGTGCATTGGCAGAGCTGTCATATGCACTCCGGTGCTTCATGTGAAAAGCTTCCGGCCGTGATTGTGGCCTCACCACGGGACTTAACAGACACTGGACGCAGAATGGTAGTTGGAGATAAACACATGGGACATTCCGTTTTGGAAATCGTTAGGGATGAGCCGTGCCGGCTCGTATCGATTGATCGATCGGGTCGGCATTGTGTGGTCTTTGGGTTCGGCCGTCTTACGTGGCTTTTGCCGCTACGGGCGTGTGGCGCTAGAGAGGGTCAGCCGGGGAGCCGCGCGGCGCTGGGGAATCAGGGGGAGCGTGGTTGAGCGGGCCGGGGCAAGACGCAGAGGTTGCGGTGTGTCTGACACGTCTGCAAGACCGAACCTGGCCTGTAGTGGGGAACTGGACTCGGCCACACTCATAAAATATTTGGTGAGAATTGAGCCATAGTTTTGGTGCGCATTTTATACTGATCCTTGCTTCCTAAGTATCGGCACCATGACTGGAAACTGTTGTCTTGCCAACCAAAAGGTCCCCTCTATTTAGTGCTGTTTAAGTAAACACGTGTTATTGTGTTAGGTTAAAGGTTTATCTGGATTTTGTGATTTGATACAGTCCGAGTAAGCGAGGTGTATTAATTGGTGCTATTGCTGTTCGGAGTGACGGACGGCATAAGCCAGTATGGTGAAACTGTAATATTTTTCCTGATACACTGAGCTACGTATACGTTGTTATAGTTGGTTCAAAGCACAGGCTTAACATTGAATCTGTACGTTCTGTGTTATCTAATTGCATTACTTGTTCACTCGTAAACAGTGAAATGGTAGTCTTACTCTACTGTTTAAGTTTATCAGTATCCTGTTAAGCGGTAATTTAAATGAGCTCCCCAGTTTCAGTGAGCATATGTTAACCTACTAGCGCAGTTTAAATTTCTAAGCTGACTTGGTAACCTTTAAGGTTACGTCAAGGGCATTAGTTATTGATTCACTCTTGACTATTTTATTTCAATGTTCGTGAAATAGGCTATTATTTTATACATCGTAGTTATTATACGTTTGAGGAATTAATGTTTGCCGTTTCTCCCCCCCCCCCCCCCCCCCCCACCATTTCTCTGAAACTGTGTAGTACCACGGGCTCTAAGACCTTTTTTCCAGTGTGTTATAGTGTACTGCGTGCGGTACCCTGTCCAGCTCGCCCGCTTGCTGTGGGTTCTGGGTCTGACCGCCTCTGGTGTGTGTCCAGTGCCCCCCCCCCCTCCCCCCACGTTTCTGCTACTTGAATTAGCCCGTGCCTATGTGACGTCACCTGTTTTGAAAATCTGTCACGAAGGGGTGTATCTGTCAGTATTTTATTTAAAAAAAATTTGTGATATCCATGATTGGTTAAACTTTATCTCATTATTGTAGTCTCCTTTTGCGAACTTTACTGTGTACAGAATTTAACTTGCGAATCACTTAATGCCTGTTTAAAGATTAATGTTGTTGTTTGAATAGGGCGCTTGCCCGTGCTTGGTAGGATTCTTTGCTAACTTACACTATCATAAAAATTTTAAAGATAAAATTTTATTTCCTAAAGAAAACTTTAATAAAAGTGTTGTTGTTATAAACTGTGAATGTTGCTTGTGTGGCTCGGCCTTCCCGCTCAACAGCAGTTGCCTGATTAGGGTGGACTGACCACCACAAGGGAATTCACATTCTCAAGAGTATACCGAGAATACCAAATTTGAGGCATTACCTCTCACCACAGACAACGGCCGACGGCATTCACTCAACGAACGAGAGAAGCGGCGTTTGCATAGAGTTGTCAGTGCCAACAGAGAAGCAACATTGCGCGAAATAACTCAGAAATCGATGTGGGACGTAAGACGAACGCGTCTGTTACGACAGTGCGACGAAATTTGGCAGACGACCGACGAGAGTGCCTTTGCTAACAGCACGATATCGCCTGCAGCGCCTCTCCTGGGCTCGTGTCCATATCGGTTGGACCCTAGACGACTGGAAAACCGTGACTTGGTCAGATGAATCCCGATTTCAGTTGGTAAGAACTGGTGGTAGCGTTCGAGTGTGGCGCAGGCCCCACAAAGACATGGATACGGGTTGTCAACATGGCACTGTCCAAGCTAGTGGTGGCTCCATAATGATGTGGGCTGCGTTTACATGGAATGAGCTGGATCCTCTGGTCCATGTTCGGTTACTTGGAGACCATTTGCAGACATTCATGGAATTCGTTCCCAAACAACGATTGAATTATGATGGATGGCAATGCTCCGTCTCATTGGGCCAAAATTGTTAGCGATTGGTTTGAAGAACTTTCTCGACAATTCGAGCGAATGATTTCGTCACACACATCGCCCCACATGAATCGCGTGCAACATTTATGGGATATAATCGAGAGGTCAGTTCGTGGACAAAATCCTGCACCGGCATCACTTTCCCAGTTATGGCGGGTAGCAGAGGAAGTACGACTCAATACTTGTTGAGGGGACTTCCAGCGGCTTGGTGAGTCCGCACCACGTCGAGTTGTTGCACTAGGGCGGAAAAAAGGAGATCCGACACGATATTAGGTGTCCCATGACTTTTGTCATCTCAGCGTAAAAAGCTCATGCTCAGCACAGAGACCCAGATGCAGCAGACCATTGCAGTGCAATTTTCAACATCTTGATTATTAATAATGTTTCACCAAAAACGATTATCTTTTCCCACTATGCCACTGAAATCGCCAAGTAACAACAATTATCTTCAGTAAGTATCATGACGAGAACATCAAAAAAATGGTTCAAATGGCTCTGAGCACTATGGGACTTAACATCTGTGGTCATCAGTCCCCTAGAACTTAGAACTACTTAAACCTAACTAACCTAAGGACATCACACACATCCATGCCAGAGGCAGGATTCGAACCTGCGACCGTAGCGGTCACGCGGTTCCACGAGAACATCACTCAGTTGATGGTAGAACTCATTATTATGCTCGCTGTCTAAAGTGGGAGCATAGGCACAGACGAGGGTGACGAAGCTATCTCCAGCGAGGGGGATTGGAAGAATTATAAATCTTTCATTGTCAGCAATAGGCGTTAATCGGTGTTGTTTCACTATTTTTGTTTTTGCTGCAAATCCTGCACCAAGGGTGAGTGGTTCTCCTGCATCCTATCCTTTCTTGAAATAGGTGTACCCAAACTAGCCTCACTGATGTGTTCTTCACCCCATAGTCTGGTTTCGCTTAAGTCAGCAACGCCTATATCAAATCCAGCTAGTTCGTGTGCGACGAGAGCTGTTCTTCTTTCTGGGCAGTTACCATTCAAGTCACGAAGAATCCTGATATTCTACTGTCTAATATCACAGTGTGTTGTTCTTTCTTTGTTTTCGACCACAAATTAAGAGTGACCTCCTCGGTGCGTAATCCCAGACAGATATAAGTGCGACTACCCACTTTTTCTAAGGCCTTCCACAATCAGGGTTGACGATGCTTCCTCAATAGACCTGCCCAGTCGCAGGCGCAGGACAATATGTCAGAATAGTCACACACATTCTCAGGAAGGCGGCCGTCTCATACCTGCCACCAGCGTGCAAGTCCACAGTAGTAGTTTGCAGCCTCACTCAAGCGTGCTACCGCCGTCCTTTTCCCAACGCCGCCAGACTTTCAGGAAAATGGCAGGAGAAATTGGCATTGTTTATGGTGGATATCAACCTGCGAGCAAATAGCAAAGTCACTACGATTCTGTAACCATTCATTACAGCACACGGGTATGAGTCATGTGATCTCAGACGCCAGAACTGCAACAAACAGTCGCGAGCTCAAGGACAGTAGAGCAGCGCCCTCACACATAGTTTGTCTGGTATGCGACAGTCGGGAATCTCAGGTGTGAAACAGTTCTATCTCCTCCGCTTCGCCGTTGGGTCCTAGGGTGTCAGGGAAAAGGACTATGGAAAGAGATGAGACAAGAGATGTGGCATTGTGGGACGTACTTCGTCTGGCTCATCTGCTGAGACCTGCCCGTCTTGGCAGACTCCCTCAGCAGCTACGCTACACCCGGCATAGAACACACAAACCTCTTCGCCCGCATGGACACTGCTATGGTAAGGCAGTATCTATTTTGCATTCGTCGATTTTATTTTTCTATATTTGCTGGATCACTCATCCTCTCTTTCTTTACGTAGTTTCTCCCTATAAGCGTATACACTCTTCCACTGAGTTGTTCCTCTGTTTTCACCACGTTACACATCTCATCGGTTCAGGTGATTTTCTCGGAGTGCGGATCAGTTCGATACGTGCCGTTTCTAGAACATTAGAAGATATTAGTTAACATTCGAGAAAATTCGTACAGTCTCAAATACTTTATAGAAGAATTATATTCATGCGAAAGAGATAGAAGATATTCGGGTGGCCATCACCATTTCAAACACCCATATCTTCACAGTCACAACAGCTTCCACCACACAACCACTGTAGTGCACAACGAGGGACCAAGGGTGGTAGAACCAGACACAAAAGCCAGTCACTGGAGGCGGTCGTTTTTAAGTCGTATATCTGGAGAAAAAAGAGGAAGTAATTACTATTTCAGATTTTGTCATTCTGCAACGGAAAACGTATTAGCACTAATTCAGCTGTCATAGAATGCACTTGTAAATGTTGGGTTACCACCAGGTAACCATTTTTCATCTCGCATATTTCTCTCCAGCTGACCGTTTTAATGTTATTTATGCGTTACAGCGAGTGCTGTGCATTGCGTGATTTACGAGTCATGTAACTGCTCTCTAGGGACCACTGCGTTAACTCTGGCCGCAGTTTATCATTTACATTGCACTCACAACAAGGACCAGTGTTTCTTTTCTCAGCCGTCCTGGTCTGAAGAGGGTGGCGTCTGAGACGCGTTGTGGCGTCGACATGCAGCTTCCCTTCTTCGTCTCCACAGACATTCAACTCAGTAAAATTCCACGTCGTCTTCTGACAACAGCAGCGACTGATCCCTTAATTTCACGGGCCTTTCAGATATAAAGTGGTGCTTGCTTATACGGAGTGTTGTAACCTTAACTTCAAATGAATCTCTGACAATGCAATAAATTATGAAACTGATTAGCTAACAAGGGCCGCCCAAGTCATTTCAGGTGGTATCTAATCTACATGCGAAATTGTCCACATGTATGGTTAGATTCCCCGTTAGAAAACGAGACACATCTGTCAATACCTTAGGACAAGTTGAAACTAAGGAAGTAACTACTTACAACTGCTTAAGCGTCAGAAAGATTAAGGTCATAAACACATCGATATATTTACGCGCTGAGAGAAAGAAATCATATCATCTGCTGCAGCATGGCAGCAACATTCCTAATTAGTTAATAGAAACAGTAATTATTACTAAAATCTTTCAAAAGATGCAGTAAGTTCTTGTGTTAAATAAAGACACACACAGACATGAAATCTCGGAACTTTGCTGAGAATGACGAAGGAAAATTAAACAACTCATCTCACTGGCACAAAATTTGTTCACTGTCCTTAGCTTCAAAAATATTTATACTTGCTCTCGCATCGTCATTTAATTATAGAAGACGTAAGTCGAATATTAAACTGCCTAACTTCTGACCGAAGTCCTTCGTGGTTCCAAGCCATGTGCTACCGTCTGTTAATTTTTTTTTACTGCATGTGGACGGAAAGAAAATGAGATAAATGCAAAATTAAACAGAGAATTCAAGTTCTGCAGGTATACCAGGCAGACGTCTTAGTAACTACTATGTCGTCCATCTATGTATCACATGAACAGACATGCTGTGTTGGTTGCCAGGAAATATAGTGCTTGAAATATAGTGTGGAGCCAACTACGTCAAATGGAAAAAGCGTCTATGAAATATACGTTAATCAGACGAAATTCCCGAGAAATCTCATCTGAAATTAACCATCACAATTTACGGCTTGACACGAAATACTAATGTGCAGATACACTGTAACAATCCGTGGTATTTAGAATATTTATTAAATAACAATTATAAAACTTTTTAATTGTAATTCTGAATTTACTTAAGTTCCTATCTGCTGAGAGAGCACTAACATGATCACTAGATACTTTTTTCCTGAAAGTTGCATTTTGACAAGTAGGGCCTGCCATTTGATAAAGCTTACTCAGGTCGCAGTGTTGCACACAGTCCTCTCTGCTGGTACTCACGGCCCTCAACATGCAAGAAACTTGTGCCACTCGTTTGAGACCACAGGCACTGTCACCCGCTTGGACGTGGGGCTGTGTGGAATTCTTTTGTCCACTCCATTACTGTTTGTTTTACCGGAAATCTGTGTACTCATATATACACGAAATTAGAAGTAGCGAATTGCAAACGTGTCTTAAACTTTAAGAAGATAGCAAAAAGAAGATAGGGAAGATCAGAAATAGTTGTCCCTACCACTACATCACCCGCGTAAGAGGGCTTGCTGTTGTACTTCAAGCCCGGCATCGATAAGTGGTCATACCCTAGTTACTAATACCCAAATGAGCATTTCCCTTCGGTAAAACTCGAGGGTGTATGACAGGGATATAGTCTTTCTCCCCTACTGGTCAGCGTATACGTCGAAGCAGTGATACAAGTAAAAGAAGAGTTCAGGAGTGGAATTAAAATTCAAAGTGAAAGGACGTCAATGATAAGATCTACTGATGAAATTGCTATCCTGAATGAAAATGGAGAAGAATTACAAGATCTACTGAATGGAATGGTCTACTGAGTACAGGATATGGATCGAGAGTAAATCGAAGAAAGACGGAAGTGATGAGAAGCAGCGGAAGTGAGAACAGTGAGAAACTTAACATTAGGATTGACGCTCACAAGGATGTGAAGTAAAGTGTAAAAGAACCCACGATGGACGGAACAAGGTGGACATCAAAAGCAGACTAGCACTGGCGAAAAGGGCATCCTTGGTCAAGAGAAGTCTTCTAGTATCAAACACAGGCCCTAATTTGTGGAAGAAATTTCTAAGACTGTACGTTTGGTGCACAGCATTGTATGGCGTTGAAACATGGACTCTGGGAAAACCGGAACAGAAGAGAATCGAAGCATTTGAGATGTGGTGCTACAGACAAGTGTTGAAAATTAGATGCACTGATAAGGAATGAGGAGTTTCTGTATAGAACAGGAGAGGAAAGAAAGGAATATATGTAAATCACTGACAAAAAGAAGGTACAGAGTGGTAGGACATCTGTTAAGATAGCAGGGAATAACTTACATGGTATTAGAGAGAGCTGTAAAGGGTAAAAAAAACTGTAGAGGAAGGCAGAGATTGGAACACATCCAGCAAATCATTGAGGAAATAGGCTGCAAGTACTACTCTGAGATGAAATGGTTGTTACAGGAGAGGAATTCGTGGCTGGTCGCATCACACGAGTCAGAAGAGGGTTGGGTTGTTTGGGGGAAAAGACCAAACTGCAGGGTCGTCGGTCTCATCGGGTTAGGGGAGGACGAGGAAGGAAGTCGGCCGTACCCTTTCAAACGAACCATCCCGGCATTTGCCTGGAGCGCTTTAGGGAAATCACGGAAAACCTAAATCAAGATGTCCGGACGCGGAATTGAACCGTCGTCGTCCTACCGAAACGAGTCAGAAGACTGATGAAAAATAAGTAAATATATTCGAGTAAATCGCCAGTTAGGTTCTATTCCTGTAATGTTAACAAATGTTATATACACGGGAGTGCCAAAGAAACTGGTATAGGCATGCGTATTCAAATACAGAGATATGTAAACAGGCAGAATACGGCGCTGCGGTCGGTAACGCCAGTATAAGAGAACAAGTGTCTGGCGCAGTTGTTAGATCGGTTGCTGCTCCTACAATGCAAGTTATCAAGATTTAAGTGAGTTTGAACGTGGTGTTATAGTCGGCGCACGAACGATGGGACACGGCATCTCCGAGGCAGCGATGAAGTGGGGATTTTCCCGTACGACCATTTCACGAGCGTACCGTGAATATCAAGAATCCGGTAAAACATCAAATCTCCGACATCGCTCCTGCAAGAATGGGACCAACAACGATTGAAGAAAATCGTTCAGCGGGACGGAAGTGCAACACTTCCGCAAACTGGTGCAGATTTCAATGTAGGGCCATCAGAAAGTGACAGCGTGTGAACCACTCAACGAAACGTCATCGACATGGGCTTTCGGAGTCGAAGGCCCACTGTTGTATCCGTGATGACTGCACGGCACAAAGCTTTACCCCTAGAGCCGGCCGAAGCGGCCGTGCGGTTAAAGGCGCTGCAGTCTGGAACCGCAAGACCGCTACGGTCGCAGGTTCGAATCCTGCCTCTGGCATGGATGTTTGTGATGTCCTTAGGTTAGTTAGGTTTAACTAGTTCTAAGTTCTAGGGGACTAATGACCTCAGCAGTTGAATCCCATAGTGCTCAGAGCCATTTGAACCATTTTGAACCCTCGCCTAGGCCCGTCAACACTGACAGTGGACTGTTGATGACTGGGAACAAGTTGCCTGGTCGGACGACTTTCGTTTCAAATTGTATCGAGCGGATGGAAATGTACGGATATGGAGACAACCTCACAGATCCATGTACCCACCTTGTGAAGACTGTTCAAGCTGGTGGGGACTCTGTAATGATGTGGGGCGTGTGTAGTTAGGTTGCTATGGGTCCCGTGATACGTCTAGGTACGACTGTGACGGGTGACACGTACGTAAGCATCCTGTCTGATGACATACATCCATTCATATCCATTGTGCATTCCGACGGACTTGGGCAATTCCAGCAGGACAGTGCGACACCCCACGCGTCCAGTGTTGCTACAGAGTGGCTCTAGGAACACCTGAGTTCAAACACTTCCGCTGGTCAACAAACACCGCAGACGCGAACATTATTGAGCATATCTTGGATGCCTTGCAACGTGCTGTTCCGAAGAGATCTGCACCAACTCGTACTCTCACGGATTTATGGACAGCTGTACGGGATTCATGGTGTCAATTCCCTCCAGCACTACTTCAGACATTAGTGGAGTTCATGCCACGTCGTGTTGCGGCACTTCTGCATGCTCGCGGGGGCACTAGACGATATTAGACAGGTGTACCTGTTTCTTTGGCTCTTCGGTGTATATCAGTTCATATTAGGTTACGAAACAAAGGTTGCATTTATGCTGCCACCTCTGTGCTCTTTGGCAAGGCCTGACGATGAAGAAACAAACCTGTACCATCGCTGCTCTCAGCATTTCTCGCTACGATCCTCGCCAGACGATGATATCAACTTGATTTGTGTTTCGCCCTGCGCTTATCTCTGTGTGTCCTGAAACCTAGGGCCGTGATTGGCTGCTTCGAGGTCACTCCAGCAGTGTCGTATTTGCCTGCTATCTACGCGAGCAGCTGCACCGTAATTACTGCTCACGGCAAACAGCGAGCAACGAGTCTTCGGCACAAATGCAACAACGCTACCGGTTAGCAGCGAGATGCGATGTACCAGCAGCGAAGTTGCATCGTAGACGTAGCCTTAGTGGCACAGTCGTCTGTCCCTGCCTGACAGAGTTCCAGCCCAGGGCGAGAGCGAGGCTGTGCGTCCTTGTAGTAGCTGTAAAACTCAGTATTGACTCCAAGAGTGCACGGTGGTACATTCTTACGCGTGCAGAATCGAACTTCACGAGCTTATAAAGTACTTTTGTTCGCGATCAGTCATACGTGTTCATTGAAGCTATTTCGTTCATCAATGTGTACCTCACTGTTTTGCGTTACTACTCGTTTTATTTTTGTGTTGTCAATCTTAACCGCTGGGTATATTTGTAGCGTACCTGTGAGCAATGTGTGTGCCAAATTTTGTTCTGCAATAGGGAATTTGGTCGGGTTGCACTAGTGTTCTAATTGTGTTTAGCATCCCACTGGTCTTGTTCTCCAACATTGTTGTTGTGTGGGCACACATCACCACTAACTAACAGGTCGTCGGCGTACACGACGATCCACTATAGACGGTTCGTCTCCATCAGTTAAATACCAGAGAGGATTGATTGTGATATCTCAGAAGATCGGTCCGGAGATGGAGCTTTGTGGATATCCCTTGGTAATCTTTTTGATTTCTTTGCAATTATTCTTTTGCCATTCTATCAGTCTGTTCCTACAATAGTCTCAGATACTACTGTACAGGAATTCAGGTACGTGTAGTTCTCGAAGTCGTGTACACATTGCTGGTCACCAATGATTGTCAAAGGTGGTAGCAATGGCCTACGAGAATCATAACTGTATTCTTCTATGTTGTTTATTCTACTATTTGGAAAGCCTGAGGTATACTGTCATTAATACATTTTGACAGTCTAATCTCGAATTGGTGTTGATTAAGCCATAAATTTCTTTGTGAACCTGAAGATGGTTACAGAGAGTGTCTTCTCATGGACTTTAGCCAATGTGTGCAGTAAGCAGCTTTGTCTGTGTGGTTTTGGTTCTGGAGGATCCCTACCTGCAGCTTCTTTAATCATTACTGTGTCAGGTGTTCTTGAAACCACGTGTACCCTTGTACCCCAGCCTACCTCCGACGTCGATGACGGCCAGCATCTCGGCTTTCGGCAGTTTTTTGATGAGAGACATATCGTGCGAGATAGAGCGAATGCCTCGAAAGTGAACCGCAGTCAGAAAGTAATGTGATAAATTGCATTATACTGTTGAAAAGATATGAACTTACAGTAGCAAGTAAACGCAGGAGAGCTTCTGTAAAGTTTGGAAGGTAGGAGACGAGGTACTGGCAGAAGTAAAGCTGTGAGGTCGGGGCGTGAGTCGTGCTTGGGTAGCTCAGATGGTAGAGCACTTGCCCGCGAAAGGCAAAGGTCCCGAGTTCGAGTCTTGGTCCGGCACACAGTTTTAATCTGCCAGGAAGTTTCAAACACCAACGTGTCGGTCACCGTAGACACGTTGATGCTCAGGAATTGATAGGGAGACATATTTGCTGCTATCAGATGGAACTCCCTAATTCTAGCTGAATCGGATAGAATTGTAATCCGACAAATGTAACTTTTTTTACTTCTTTATACTATACAATCATCAGACGTAAGTTGCCTCAGTTTAGAAAAGACGTATAGAACTGTGATACGCCAAGTGGTTCAATTTGTTTGTCACTTGACACGATATAAGTGATTTTAAAACGCTAGTTTTGATGTCAGTGTAAAGACCTTAACGCCATCCTATCCTCAGTCAAGTTGTGACGGCACTAACCACGTAAAACTCACGTGAATAAGAGTCCAACACTTATTCAAATGGTTCTAAGCACTATGGGACAACATCTGACGTCATCAGTCCCCTAGACGTAGAACCACTTAAACCTAACTAACCTAAGGACATCACACATCCATGCCCGAGGCAGGATTCGAACCTTCGACGTAGCAGCAGCGCGGTTCCGCACTGAAGCGCATAGAACCGCTTGGCCACAGCGGCCGGCCAACACTTATTCATTCAAATAACTACTGTTCAGTAAAATCCATAACAGTGAAGGAATTATTCCAATGATCTGAATATTAAACTAATTTTAACACATACCGGGTGATCAAAAAGTCAGTGTAAATTTGAAAACTGAGTAAATCACGGAATAATGTAGATAGAGAGGTACAAATTGACACACATGCTTGGAATGACATGGGGTTTTATTAGAACCAAAAAAATACAAAATTTCAAAAAATGTCCGACAGATGGCGCTTCATCTGATCAGAATAGCAATAATTAGCATAACAAAGTAAGACAAAGCAAAGATGATGTTCTTTACAGGAAATGCTCAATATGTCCACCATCATTCCTCAACAGTAGCTGTAGTCGAGGAATAATGTTGTGAACAGCACTGTAAAGCATGTCCAGAGTTATGATGAGGCATTGGCGTCGGATGTTGTCTTTCAGCATCGCTAGAGATGTCGGTCGATCACAATACACTTGCGACTTCAGGTAACCCCAAAGCCAATAATCGCACGGACTGAGGTCTGGGGACCTGGGAGGCCAAGCATGACGAAAGTAGCGGCTGAGCACACGATCATCACCAAATGACGCGTGCAAGAGATCTTTCACGCGTCTAGCAATATGAGGTGTTTTATTTTTGGTTCTAATAAAACCCCATGTCATTCCAAGCATGTGTCTCAATTTTTACCTCTCTATCTACATTATTCCGCGGTTTATTAAGTTTTCAAATTTATACTGATTTTTTGATCACCCGGTATATCCTGAACACTGCCTTTCATTTCAGTGGGTACTGACGATACGATTTGCTTCGGAACACAGATTTAACATATCTATCACAACAACTAATTTTGTATTACTTTAACTGCATTTACAGCACAGCAGTTGAGATATATGTTCGTTAAGTCTGATTATTCAATCTGACGCTAACTTCAAGACATATCCTTTGAAGTGCACTTTGTGTAGTGTTTTGCTAACAGTGGTAATATACTTGTATATAATTCGTCTACATTTACGTTATACTCCGCAAGCCTCCTAATGGTGTGTGGCGGAGGGTACTTTCGGTACCAATATCTGATCCCTCCAGCCTTGTTCCACTCGCGAAAAGTGCGTGGGAAGAATAATTGTCGGTAAGTCTCTGTATTGGCTCTAATTTCTCAAATTTTCTCCTCATGGTCAATACGCGAGATATATGTGCGGGGAAGTGATACGTTGTCCGACTCCTCCTGAAAAAGTGCTGTCCCGAAATTTCAATAGTAAATCTCTCCGTGATGCACAACGCCTCTCTTGTAATGTCTGCCAGTGGTGTTTGTTTAGCATCTCCGTAACGCTCTCTCTCCAGCTAAACGATCCCTTGCCGAAACGCACCGCTCTTCGTTGGATCTTCTCTATATCAGTCCTATCTGGTAGGGATCCCAGATAGATGAACAATACTCAAGAATCGGGGGAACAAGTGCCTTATAAGCCACTTCTTTTGTGTATGAGTTGCATTTCCTTAAGATTCTTCCGATGAATCTGAGTCTGGTGTCTGCTTTTCCCACTATCTGCTTTATATGGTCATTCCACTTAAGTTCGCTCTGGATAGTTACGCCTGGATATTTTATGTTAGACACTGCCTCCAGCTGTTTATCATCAATAGTGTAGCTGTACAGTAGTGAATTTCTTTTCCCATGTATGCGCAATATGTTACACGTATTTCCGTTCAGGGTCAACTGCCAGAGCCTGCACCATTCATCAATTCTCTGCAGGTCGATCTGCAAATTCTTACTGTCTTCTGGAGTTGCTACTTTCGTGTAGACAACTGCATCATCTGCGAACAGCCTTAAAGAGGATCCGGCGCTTTCTACTAGATCATTTATATATACTATAAACAGCAACGGCCGTACCACACTTCCCTGTGTTACTCCGGGTATTACCTTTAGATCTGTTGATTTAGTTCCGTTAAGAACGACGTGTTGAGTTCTATCTGCAAGAAAGTCTTGAATACAATCGCAAGTCTGTTCTGATGCTCTGAGTCTCGTTTTTTTTTTCATTAAACGGCAATGCGGGACGGTGTCAAATGCCTTACTGAAATCAAGGAACACGGCATCAACCTGAGCGCCGTTGTCCACTGCATTGTGGATCTCATGGAGGAACAAAGCGAGATGAGTTTCGCAGGATCTCTGTTTGCGGAATCCATGTTGATTCTACAACAGATTTGCGTCAACGATATAGGTGTATAATTGTGTGGATCTGCCTTACAGCCTCTCTTAGAAACGGGAATGACCTCCACTTTTTTCCAGTCGTTAGGTACCTTTCGTTGCTCAAGCGATCTACGATAAATTACTGCTAGATGGGGAGCAAGTTCGTTCGCATAATTTTTATAGAATCTTATAGGTATCACATCTGGTCGTGAAGCCTTTCCACCAGTAAGTGATTGTAACTGCTTTTCAATTCCGCCATCGGTTATATCAATATCTGCCACATCGACCTTCGCACGACGATTGAAAGGAGGGACAGTGTTATGATCTTCCGCGGTGAAGCCACTTCAGAAGACCGAATTCAGTACTTCGGCCTTCTCTCTGTTATCTTCCGTTTCGGTGCCGGTATGGTCGCTGAGAGAATGAATAGATGATTTGACCCTCTTACTGATTTTACATACGATCAAAATCTCTTAGGGTTTTTACTCATGTCGGTTGACAACGTCTTACTTTCAAATTCGTTGAACGCTTCTCTCACTGCTCTCCTTACGCTCATTTTCGCTTCGTTCAGCTTTCGTTTGTCGGATAGATTTTTACTTCTTTTGAATCTGAGATGAAATGCTTTTTGTTTACGTAGCGCTTTTCTAACACGGCTATTAAACCACGGTGGATCTTTCCCATCCCGTAAAACGTTACTCGGAACAAATTTGTCTAGGTCATTTTGAACGATGCCTTTGAATTTTTTCCATTTGTTCTGCACATCTTCGTCCTCATCGCCGAATATTTGATGCTGACTGCTGAGATATTCTGAGGAAATATATCTTCCTACCTTTCTTGACATTCCTTGTAGGACCCATCATCATAGATGCTGTCACAGCCTTATGATCACGATACCTTCCTCTACGTTAACTGATTCGGTAAGTTCAAGTCTGTTTGTTGGCAGGAGGTCTAAGACGTTACCCTCACGAATTGGTTCTCTAACTACCTGCGCAAGGTAATTTTCGGATAAGACATCCAGGACAATGCCACGCGAATCCCTGTATCTGGCGCCAATTTTGATGGCATAGCACTCCCAATCTATACCTGGAAGGTTGAAGTCACCCCCTATTACAATGGCATGACAAGGAAAATGATATTCTGCAAGTTCTGTCTGAAGCGCTCTACAACTACAGATCCTGACCCAGGTGGTCTATAAAAGCATCCGATCACCATTTTTTACCGTTCTTTGACACTCAGTTTCACCCAGAATAATTGACATTCGGAATTCGTGATAACCTCGCTAGATTTTATCGAATTCTACATCTACATCTACATTGATACTCCGCAAGCCACCCAACGGTGTGTGGCGGAGGGCACTTTACGTGCCACTGTCATTACCTCCCTTTCCTGTTCCAGTCGCGTATGGTTCGCGGGAAGAACGACTGTCTGAAAGCCTCCGTGCGCGCTCTAATCTCTCTAATTTTACATTCGTGATCTCCTCGGGAGGTATAAGTAGGGGGAAGCAATATATTCGATACCTCATCCAGAAACGCACCCTCTCGAAACCTGGCGAGCAAGCTACACCGCGATGCAGAGCGCCTCTCTTGCAGAGTCTGCCACTTGAGTTTATTAAACATCTCCGTAACGCTATCACGGTTACCAAATAACCCGGTGACGAAACGCGCCGCTCTTCTTTGGATCTTCTCTATCTCCTCCGTCAACCCGACCTGGTACGGATCCCACACTGATGAGCAATACTCAAGTATAGGTCGAACGAGTGTTTTGTAAGCCACCTCCTTTGTTGATGGACTACATTTTCTAAGCACTCTCCCAATGAATCTCAACCTGGTACCCGCCTTACCAACAATTAATTTTATATGATCATTCCACTTCAAATCGTTCCGCACGCATACTCCCAGATATTTTACAGACGTAACTGCTACCAGTGTTTGTTCCGCTATCATATAATCATACAATAAAGGATCCTTTTTTCTATGTATTCGCAATACATTACATTTGTCTATGTTAAGGGTCAGCTGCCACTCCCTGCACCAAGTGCCTATCCGCTGCAGATCTTCCTGCATTTCGCTACAATTTTCTAATGCTGCAACTTCTCTGTATACTACAGCATCATCCGCGAAAAGCCGCATGGAACTTCCGACACTATCTACTAAGTCATTTATATATATTGTGAAAAGTAATGGTCCCATAACACTCCCCTGTGGCACGCCAGAGGTTACTTTAACGTCTGTAGACGTCTCTCCATTGATAACAACATGCTGTGTTCTGTTTGCTAAAAACTCTTCAATCCAGCCACACAGCTGGTCTGATATTCCGTAGGCTCTTACTTTGTTTATCAGGCAACAGTGCGGAACTGTATCGAACGCCTTCCGGAAGTCAAGAAAAATAGCATCTACCTGGGAGCCTGTATCTAATATTTTCTGGGTCTCATGAACAAATAAGGCGAGTTGGGTCTCACACGATCGCTGTTTCCGGAATCCATGTTGATTCCTACATAGTAGATTCTGGGTTTCCAGAAATGACATGATACGCGAGCAAAAAACATGTTCTAAAATTCTACAAGAGATCGACGTAAGAGATATAGGTCTGTAGTTTTGCGCATCTGCTCGACGACCCTTCTTGAAGACTGGGACAATCTGCGCTCTTTTCCAATGATTTGGAACCCTCCGTTCCTCTAGAGACTTGCGGTACACGGCTGTTAGAAGGGGGGCAAGTTCTTTCGCGTACTCTGTGTAGAATCGAATTGGTATCCCGTCAGGTCCAGTGGACTTTCCTCTATTGAGTGATTCCAGTTGCTTTTCTATTCCTTGGACACTTATTTCGATGTCAGCCATTTTTTCGTTTGTGCGAGGATTTAGAGAAGGAACTGCAGTGCGGTCTTCCTCTGTGAAACAGCTTTGGAAAAAGGTGTTTAGTATTTCAGCTTTACGCGTGTCATCCTCTGTTTCAATGCCATCATCATCCCGTAGTGTCTGGATATGCTGTTTCGAGCCACTTACTGATTTAACGTAAGACCAGAACTTCCTAGGATTTTCTGTCAAGTCGGTACATAGAATTTTACTTTCGAATTCAATGAACGCTTCACGCATAGCCCTCCTTACGCTAACTTTGACATCGTTTAGCTTCTGTTTGTCTGAGAGGTTTTGGCTGCGTTTAAACTTGGAGTGGAGCTCTCTGCTTTCGCAGTAGTTTCCTAACTTTGTTGTTGTACCACGGTGGGTTTTCCCCGTCCCACACAGTTTTACTCGGCACGTACCTGTCTAAAACGCATTTTACGATTGCCTTGAACTTTTTCCATAA
Organism: Schistocerca serialis cubense; assembly: GCF_023864345.2. Taxonomy (NCBI): domain Eukaryota; kingdom Metazoa; phylum Arthropoda; class Insecta; order Orthoptera; family Acrididae; genus Schistocerca; species Schistocerca serialis. Next base: position 521,893,761 of record NC_064644.1, read on the forward strand.
ACACTCAACATTGTCAGTGTCGGAACAGAAATTTTCGTTTTGATCTGTTAGATAGTTTGATATCTGCCTTCTATTACTCTTGCTAAACAGATAAACCTTTCTCCCTTTTTTTATATTCCTATTAACTTCCATATTCAGGGATGCTGCAACGGCCTTATGATCACTGATTCCCTGTTCTGTACATACAGAGTCGAAAAGTTCGGGTCTGTTTGTTATCAGTAGGTCCAAGATGTTATCTCCACGAGTCGGTTCTCTGTTTAATTGCTCGAGGTAATTTTCGGGTAGTGCACTCAGTATAATGTCACTCGATGCTCTGTCCCTACCACCCGTCCTAAACATCTGAGTGTCCCAGTCTATATCTGGTAAATTGAAATCTCCACCTAAGACTATAACATGCTGAGAAAATTTATGTGAAATGTATTCCAAATTTTCTCTCAGTTGTTCTGCCACTAATGCTGCTGAGTCGGGAGGTCGGTAAAAGGAGCCAATTATTAACCTAGTTCGGTTGTTTAGTGTAACCTCCACCCATAATAATTCACAGCAACTATCCACTTCTACTTCACTACAGGATAAACTACTACTAACAGCGACGAACACTCCACCACCGGTTGCATGCAATCTATCCTTTCTAAACACCGTCTGTACCTTTGTAAGAATTTCGGCAGAATTTATCTCTGGCTTAAGCCAGCTTTCTGTACCTATAACGATTTCAGCTTCGGTGCTTTCTATCAGCGCTTGAAGTTCCGGTACTTTACCAACGCAGCTTCGACAGTTGACAATTACAATACCGATTGCTGCTTGGTCTCCGCATGTCCTGACTTTGCCCCGCACCCGTTGAGTCTGTTGCCCTTTCTGTACTTGCCCAAGGCCATCTAACCTAAAAAACCGCCCAGCCCACGCCACACAACCCCTGCTACCCGTGTAGCCGCTTGTTGCGTGTAGTGGAGTCCTGACCTATCCAGCGGAACCCGAAACCCCACCACCCTATGGCGCAAGTCGAGGAATCTGCAGCCCACACGGTCGCAGAACCGTCTCAGCCTCTGATTCAGACCCTCCACTCGGCTCTGTACCAAAGGTCCGCAGTCAGTCCTGTCGACGATGCTGCAGATGGTGAGCTCTGCTTTCATCCTGCTAGCGAGACTGGCAGTCTTCACCAAATCAGATAGCCGCCGGAAGCCAGAGAGGATTTCCTACGATCCATAGCGACACACATCATTGGTGCCGACATGAGCGACCACCTGCAGATGGGTGCACCCTGTACCCTTCATGGCATCCGGAAGGACCCTTTCCACATCTGGAATGACTCCCCCCGGTATGCACACGGAGTGCACATTGGTTTTCTTCCCCTCTCTTGCTGCCATTTCCCTAAGGGGCCCCATTACGCGCCTGACGTTGGAGCTCCCAACTACCAGTAAGCCCACCCTCTGCAACTGCCCGGATCTTGCAGACTGAGGGGCAACCTCTGGAACAGGACAAGCAGCCATGTCAGGCCGAAGATCAGTATCAGCCTGAGACAGAGCTTGAAACCGGTTCGTCAGACAAACTGGAGAGGCTTTCCGTTCAGCCCTCCGGAATGTCTTTCGCCCCCTGCCACACCTTGAAACGACCTGCCACTCTACCACAGGTGAGGGATCAGCCTCAATGCGGGCAGTATCCCGGGCAACCACAGTCGTAGTCCGATCAGGGGATGCGTGGGACGAGCTGGCCGTCCCCGACAAACCCCCATCCGGACCCCCACAGTGATGCCCATTGGCAACAGCCTCAAGCTGTGTGACCGAAGCCAACACTGCCTGAAGCTGGGAGCGAAGGGATGCCAACTCAGCCTGCATCCGAACACAGCAGTTGCAGTCCCTATCCATGCTAAAAACTGTTTTGCAAAGAACGGCTGAACTAATCTACAGAGAGCGCAAACAAATCGACAAAATTTAAACGGTTATTAAAATACAAGATTGCCTAGTAAATGCAGTAATGCTGCTACTTGCGCACTGCTGACACTGCTCGGCGGCGGAAGGAGACTAAGCGAAATTACACTATTAAGGTACTAAAACGCGATGCTACACTCTCAAATACTATAATACGCCCGAAATTTATGAATTAAACAATGCAAGTACAAAAAACACGCAAAGAAATTAAGAATTAAACTATGTAACAAATGAGTGAGCTAGGAGTATACGACTTGCTGCTCAGCTGCTTATCCAACGGCGGCAGGGAGCACACTGACTGTGACCAACCGACACTGGCCGTTCAAAACAAAAACAGTAGACAAACGACTACGCGAATTTACACTATTCAGGTACTAAAACGCGATGCTACAACTCTCAAATACTATAATACGCCCGAAATTTATGAATTAAACAATGCAAGTACCAAAAACACGCAAAGAAATTAAGAATTAAACTATGTAACAAACGAGTGAGCTAGGAGTATACGACTTGCTGCTCAGCTGCTGACAACCAACCTATCCTTATGATAAAAATTCCAATCTCAACTTAAGATTTCGTTGTCATTGACTTCCGGTTTCAACCAGCTCTCTGTTCCAGATATTATCCGTGCATTATAAGCTTCAGTAAGCAATACTAATTCTGGGACCTTTCCTTGGATGCTCCTGCACTAAAATCATATTAATCTTTTCTATATCTGATCTGCGAGGACCAAGATTCTCTGGAGTCACTATGCCTGATTTAACAGGAAAACCGTCTTTGATCCCAAGGGAGGGTTCTATAACCTAACAAAGCCCCATGTGCATGCCCACGTACTCCGCTACTCTAGTAGCCGCTTCCTGCGTGTAGTGCAGGGCTGACCTATTAAAAGGAACCCTACAATTCTGTACCCGGTAGCGGAGGTCGAGAAATTCGCATCCGATACAGTCGCAGAGTCGTCCGAGCCTCTGGTTTAGACCTTCCACTCTGCTCTAAACCAGAGGACCACGATCAACTCTGGTTACGATGCTACAGATAGACAGCTTTGCTTGCACCCTGCGTGCGTTGCTAGTTGCCTTCACCAAATCAGCCAGCCGCCGTAAGGAGGCGAGGATGGCCTCAGAACCCAAACGGCAGACGCCATTCGTGCTGACAAGTGCCACTACATGCAGCATGTTGCACCCAGTGCTCTCGATAGCGGCCCCCCCCCGCCCCCCCCCCCCCCCCCCCCCCGCAGGGCCTCCTCCACATCACGGACGAGACCTTCCGGCAAACATACCGAATGCACACTGGAATTCTTTCCCGCCTTGCCTGCTATCTCCTTGAGGGTCTCCATCATCCACCTAACACCTCCCAACGACAAACGTACCCACCCTCTGTACTTGTCCGGACTGGGCAGGAAAATCGACCGCTAGCCCAACAGGAGAGCCGTCCCGTGTTGGCTCAGAGTTATCATCAACACTGGAAGTACCTCGTACCTGTTGCTAAGACGTAGGGAGCCAGCCGCACGGCCTGCTCCCTTTGTCACCTTCCGCCCAGTGACACGCGAACCCACCACTGTCTGCCACCCACTCTGGAGTGAGGACGGACCGGTCAGATGTTGCGTATCGGAGGCCGCAGCGACGTCCGGGTCACCAGGGGATCCAGTGGCATCAAAGGTGTCGCAGGTCTCGTCACTGCCACCCCGACGTCACCGCAACTTTGGGCATCAGCCAGTAGCTTGTCGACGGCAGCCAACGCAGGTTCCAGCTGTTGATGGACAGCAGCCAACTCCCCTTGCATCCGCTCACAACAAGCACAGTCCCTAGCCAATCGTACTAAGTATAAAACAGATATAACGTCTCAAAAGGAGCTATTAAGTTTGAAATGTATACAAAATATACCAAAGGAGAATAAAGTAACACTAAAAGTTGCTGTGCAGATTTCTCACTGTTCTCTGAGACCTCAAGCTATTAAGCAGAAATAAATTTCTCTACTGAAGGTGATGTATTTACAAATACCTGTTATTAGAAACCCTGTTTACCGAAAAGTTACTGCACGAGTAAATGTTCAAACTAGAATGTACTGAACTAACCTGTATGCTGTCTACTAGCACAAAACTAAAACTTGGTGGCGTGACGGAGTTTCTGGCGACGGGATAATTTACATTAGAAAGCCGCCCTACACAAGGATATTCACAAGACTTAAGCAAAAACAAAAATTTCGATTAATTTTTCAACCACTAGTCTACACAGTAAAATACAGACGTATAGTTCACTTCTTTGCAGAAGCACGTGAAAAAAAAGAAGAATAAATTAAATTATTGTTCCCAGAATGCGATTTTCACTCTGCAGTGGAGTGTGCGATGATATGAAATTTCCTGGCAGATTAAAACTGTGTGTCCGACCGAGACTCGAACTCGCGACCTTTGCCTTTCGCGGGCAAGTGCTCTATCATCTGAGCTACCGAAGCACGACTCAGGCCCGGTACTCACAGCTTTACTTCTGCCAGTATCTCGCCTCCTACCTTCCAAACTTTACAGAAGCTCTCCTGCGAAACTTGCAGAACTAGCACTCCTGAAAGAAAGGATATAGCGGAGACATGGCTTAGCCACAGCTTGGGGGATGTTTCCAGAATGAGATTTTCACTCTGCAGCGGAGTGTGCGCTGATATGAAACTTCCTGGACGATTAAAACTGTGTGCCCGACCGAGACTCGAACTCGGGACCTTTGCCTTTCGCGGGCAAGTGCTCTACCATCTGAGCTACCGAAGCACGACTCACGCCCGGTACTCACAGCTCGCAGGAGAGCTTCTGTAAAGTTTGGAAGGTAGGAGGCGAGATACTGGCAGAAGTAAAGCTGTGAGTACCGGGCGTGAGTCGTGCTTCGGTGGCTCAGATGGTAGAGCACTTGCCCGCGAAAGGAAAAGGTCCCGAATTCGAGTCTCGCTCTGGCACACAGTTTTAATCTGCCAGGAAGTTTCATATCAGCGCACACTCCGCTGCAGAGTGAAAATCTCATTCTGGAAACATCCCCCAGGCTGTGGCTAAGCCATGTCACCGATATATCCTTTCTTTCAGGAGTGCTAGTTCTGCAAGTTTCGCAGGAGAGCTTCTGTAAAGTTTGGAAGGTAGGAGGCGAGATACTGGCAGAAGTAAAGCTGTGAGTACCGGGCGTCAGTCGTGCTTCGGTAGCTCAGATGGTAGAGCACTTGCCGCGAAAGGCAAAGGTCCCGAGTTCGAGTCTCGGTCGGGCACACGGTTTTAATCTGCCAGGAAGTTTTAAATTATTGTTTATTAGACAAGTGCTGCTGCTACTGCTGTTGCGCGTCCTCTCGGCTCGGCTGCTGCCGCTAATTGTGCAGAATTATTATATATGACGCAAAGTGAGTAAACAAATCATTGCTTATTTGAAGAACCATAATCGTGAGGCAAAGGCTGTCTGTACGCAGATTGTGTTGAGTTGTTTGATTTACAGTACTTACCTATTTCAAACCTAACAGCAGCTAACATGCATCTCCGGTAAAAACTGTGGAAGTTTGGCAACAGTTGTGGATAGCATCAGGATAATCTTCACTCACTGCAGCAGAGGGACCGCAAACACCAGGACATGGTCGACGATCGTGACCGCGAGGTCAAGCTTTCAAAGTGAGTCTTCAAAAAAGGATAAGAAACTGCGAGGACATTACCTGGCAAGTCTGTTTCCTGCTCTGGTTTTGCTCTGTTTGTGCACTAACAGTTTCTCTATTAAAAACGAATGGACCACTAACATCTGGAGGGAGTGAATGTACTCAAGAGCTACACTGAAGGCATTGGTAGGCCTCTATAATAGTACATTTGTAATGGGTTTGCACAAGACGAACTCTTCAAGGATTGAGTTTAAGCAATTTTGTTTATTTACCAGTGACAAGCCTACTTTAGAACATCCCTTCACCAAAGCTAAAACGGAGAATATATACGTACAACAGAACATTAATCTGAGTTCAGGATCACAATTTATGAGAAATCCAAGATGAAATTGGGGAAGGGGGAGTAGTGGGAACGTATAGTAAGGTTTATTGTCCCTATAACTCGGTGTCAGTCTGCTGTGGAAGATATTACAGGTAAATTGTTTACAGAAAGATGAAAGGTTACGGTATACTGCTGTGATTAAAAAGCACAAGCATCAGTTGCGACATAAAGTCGTGCAGGGACCCTGCTGCATAAAGTGTAAACTGAGCACGTGGTTTTATGAGAAAATTATCTGTTTCGGGCATAGCACACCATCAGAATCCCGTCTAAAAGAACTGCATACATAGTTTCACGTCACATGATTTCAGTCATAGCATTGGTGGTGCTTAGGTAAGATGAAATCGCATGACACGACACTGTATTGTGAATAAAACCGTGTAGATCGCTTAATTAACGCCTTCATCGATTATGTTGTTTCAGCTATTGTCATCGTCAGCTCAAGAACTTTGTAGTACGTTCTATTTTATGATGTTGTGATGATGTGCTGTGCCCAAAACGCATAAACAAATGTTCAACAGTAAGTAGATAGTTATTATTTCTACCGAAAAACAGTGAAAACAGACGTGCACGGTACTAGCTACTATAAGGTGTGTCTGTGTTGTGTGTGGGGTAGAAGTCTGTTGACGCTGCTTACACTCTGTTCAGAAAGTTACCATGTGATCGACAAGGAACAATCTTAATGAATCGTGGTAGTTTAACTGGGAGACCAACGTTTTACCTGAAACGTCACTAACCTACAACCTGAATGTGTCGAATAATTTGTGTTGAAACAAGAACCGAGAAAACTATTTTCTGACGCGATTTCTTCGATAGCACCAACCGCATACACAGCCCAAGTGTCCGATCTTCCTCCGCTGCCATCACTCCTATATTAAATAGAAAGTGAAATAAAATGTCACAAATGTTAAACGTTTTTTTAACACTTCATTTTTAACCCATAAGCAACGGTTCTCACAACTTTCAAATATGTAACATTCAAGATGTTATTGCAAGAACAATACTACAAATGAAAATTACGATTCATAAAAACATTTATAGCAACGAGCGTACCAGCACGCCAAAAAAAAAAAAAAAAAAAAAAAAAAAAAAAAAAAAAAAAAAAACCCGAAGTTATGCACCAACCCACTCTTTTTGGGTAAATCGTAGATCACATGCTTATTATCCCCACGTCACATGCTGCGTGAATACTACACTGAAGAGCAAAAGAAACTGCTACACCTTTCTAATATCGTGTAACGCCCCCGCGGGAAGGCAGAAGTGCCGCACCACAACGTGGCATGGACTCGACTAATGTCTGAAGTAGTGCTGGAGGGAACTTACACCGTGAATCTTGCAGGTCTGTTCATAAATCCGCAAGAGTATGAGTGCGCGGGGATGTCTTCCGAACAGCGCGTCGCAAGGCATTGCAGATACGCTCAATAATGTTCATGTCTGGTTAGTTTGGTGGCCAGCGGAAGTGTTTAAACTCAGAAGAGTATTCCTGGAGCCACTCTGTGGTAATTCTGGACATGTGGGGTGTTGCATTGTCCTGATGGAATTTCCCAAGTCCGTCGGAATGATTAATGCACATGAATAGATGTAGGTCATCAGGCAGGATGCTTACGTACGTGCCACCTGTCAGAGTCGTATCTAGACGCATCGGGGGTTCCATATCACTCTAGTTGCACCACACCATTACAGAGCTTCCACCAGGTTAAACAGTCCCCTGCTGACATGCAGGATGCATGGATCTGTGAGGTTGTCTCCATACCCGTACACGTCCACCCGCTCGATACAATCTGAACCGAGGCTCGTCCGACCAGGCAAGATGCTTCCAGTCATCAACAGTCCAGTGTCGGTGTTGACGGGCCTAGGCGAGGCGTAAATCTTTGTGTCGTGCAGTCATCACGGGTACAACAGTGGACCTTCGGCTCTGAAAGCCCATGTCGATGATGTTCGTTGAATGGTTCACACGCTTACACCTGCTGGTGGCCTAGCATTGAAATCTGCAGCAATTTGCGGAAGGGTTGCATTTCTGTGACGTTGAACGATTCTCTTCCGTCGTTGTTGGTCCCGTTCCTGCAAGTCTATTTCCGGCCGCAGCGATGTCGGAGATTTGATGTTTTATCGGATTCTTGATATTCACGGTACACTCGTGAAATGGTCGTACGGGAAAATCCCCACTTCATCGCTACCTCGGAGATGCTGTGTCCCATCGCTCGTGCGCCGACTATAACACCACGTTCAAATTCACTTGAATCTTGATAACCTGCCGTTGTAGCAGCAGTAACCGATCTAACAACTGCGGCAGACACTTGCTGTATTATATAGGCGTTGCCGACCGCAGCGCCGTATTATGCTGTTTACATACCTCTGTATTTGAAAACGTATGCCTATACCAGTTTTTCTGGCGCTTCAGTGTTTTCAGCGTTCTTGTTACTGCATGCTGTACGCTCGATTTATTCGAGTCAAAACCAAATTATGGTGTTACATAATCATGTTTTCGCCAACGTAACTGAAGAATCGTGCACTGTGGATCATAGGCTCAAGGCTCGACGCGTCGCCATCCCCTGGGCTGACACCGGCTTTCGCCAGGCGGCCATAGGCCAGAGGAGCAGAAATCGTTGCGCGCGGGATGGGCCACCACGAGCTCTTCCACGGAAATGTTTTTCCAAGGTTTTGCTATTCCTGGCGGGTTAGAAAATAAATTAAATTATCTCTGAGCTGTTAAAAGAGTGATATCTCTGACTGATACTGTTAAAAGAAAGAGAAGTTGTGGTTTAAAAAGTTACCGAAGAAGTGGGTTAAGTAACTCAGCTTTTGTTCTGCACTGTGTGGCAATTACCATGAGTAGCTTACGTGGTAGCCAACACTTCCTGTGGAATCTTCCGTATTTTGCAGAGTTGACAGTTTGTGTATGTGGCTGTTATGTGATTTTATTTCAGTGCTTACAAAATCAAGTCAAATGTGCGCTCTGGGCAGGTGAGACAGCTGGTTAACGACGATTCGATCGAACAAGGAAATGAGTGTATTGAGCAGTTTGTAATCCGTTTCATGGAGTCAGGAAGGCAGAATTCTCACCCATTTAATAATTGACGGTTGCAAAATACTAACACGAATCCTTTACAGAAGAATGGAAAAACTGGTAGAAGCCGACGTCTGAGAAGATCTGTTTGCATTCCGGAGAAATGTAGGAACACGCGAGGCAGTTCTGACCCTACGATTTCTCATAGAAGATAGCTTAAGTAAAGATAAACCTAGGTTTATAGCATTTGTAGACTTAGAGAAAGCTTTTGACAATGTTGACTGGAATACTCTCTTTCAGATTCTAAATGTGACAGGGGTAAAGTACAGGGAGCGAAGTGCTATTTACTTACAATTTGTACAGAAACCATATGGCAGTTATAAGAGTCGAGGGGCATGAAAGGGAAGCAGTAGTTGACAAGGGAGTGAGACAAGGTTGTAGCCTTCCCCGATGTTATTCGATTTATATGTTGAGCAAGCAGTAAAGGATACAAAAGAAAAAAATTTGGAGTAGAAATTAAAGTACAGAGAGAAGAAATAAATACTTTGAGGTTTGCCGATGACATTGTAATTCTGTTAGAGACAGCTAAGTACTTGGATCAGCAGTTGAATGGAATGGACAGGGTCTTGAGAGGAGGATATAAAACGAACATCAACAAAAAGAAAACTAAGATAATGGAATGTAGTCGAATTAAATCAGGTGATGCTGAGGAAATTAGATTAGGAATGAGACAATTATAGTAATAAATGAGTTTTGCTATTTGGCAAGCAAAATGTTGGTTGAAGCATGGAGTGTATAAAATGTAGGCTGAAAGTATTTGTGTGGACAAAAGAGAAATCGATGGTACAACCTGACTAGAAGAAGCGATCAGCTGGAAGACGCACACGTGAAGGGAGCACCAATTTAGTACTGCAGGAAAGCGTAGGGGGTTAAAATCGTAGAGGGTGACCAAGAGACGAATACCGTAAGGAGATTCAGAAGGATGTATGTTGCAGTAGTTACTCGGAGATGAAGTGGCTTGAACAGGATAGAATAACGTGGAGAGGTGCATCAAACCAGTCTCAGGACTGCAGACAACAAGGACAAGAACAACAACAACAACAGTGGCGCATCTGCGATGAATCAGAGTAATTTCAGGGACGCTTATGAAGCTCGATGGTCAAGTGGACTGATGCTACCTTGGTAGACACAAGGTAACGGTTCGATAGCCACTGCTGACGAAGGTTTTTTAATTGTCACAAACAAATGTACACCTCTCGTTACGCCAAGTGAAGAGCGTACAATTGCTCCATGGTTCCAGACTCACATTAAAGATAATATCCTTTCGCTACCGTCTTGAGGTTAGGTTGCATTGTTGACACAATTTCAGTACAACTGGACACAATATTGCATTTGCAACGCCAGAACTTTACGGTGAATCTACAAGCAATTCAGACGTTTTGCCCACAAAAATCGTACTGTCCCGCGTACTTCAAATTTGAAGGGGTTAGTGTAGTTTGTGTTCTGGAGAAATCGTATGTCTTATTGTCGGCGGATTCCAGAACTATCCTGGCGGTCCCGTGTAACATAGCAGCAAAGTAATGCTACTGTTATGTGAGAGTAGCTAAATTCAGTATCGCGAAATTGTGCTGTCAGTTGGAATTAGTTTCAGTCACGCAAACTTCCAGAATTCTTATGAGTGCTGTTGTCCATCTTGCATAAATGCTGTGAATTCTGTGGACTAGCGTAACAGGAGATAAGGCCTCGATAATACAGTTGGTTTTACCAGACAAGCTTGTTCTTTACTTATTGGTGTAACGACGCCTTTCGAAGTGTGATTGTAGTGATTCAAGGTCCAGTCAGCTCATAAATGGGAGTGCAGAGCATTTGCAACTGTAATGTAGGCGAGGGGTTTAACAGGTCGAGATTGTGCGGCGGCACTTCACAGACACCGTATTGGAAGGTAGGTCTGTGTCGAAATTAAGTCCGGTATCCCCGGTTATATCGCCGCTTACCGTCACATGCAGGTTGTTCGATATTATGTTGCAGAACTGTGTACTGAGTTGGTTCTTCCTCATGCTGTAAAGCGATGTACTTGGTGTTAGAAAAAATATTTTGGGAGAATTTTCTTATTTTTTTTTTTAAGAATAGGTCAGCCATGTATCAAGCGGAGAGAAGAATCCTCACCTGCCAATCTTCTGTCTGCTGACCATGGAGGTGTCACATCTATAACTTGATGAAAGTTTTTGAGCTGCCAGAAGTACTAACCTAATGGATAAAGGGGCAGAAATGAACATTTTTAAAAAATCAATGTTTTTAAAAATTTTTGCGTCCTATTTCGGGGGTGGGGGTGGGGGTGGGGGTGGAGGGCGGGGGTGCGCCATTACCATGTATTTGCCCGGTTCTGAAACTTCGTAGATCCGGCGCTGAGTAATACTATCGTTGAAGTTAAGATTACGTATGCAGTATGCATCTTTGACTGAAAACAAGATTTTTCTCTAATGAAACTCTCTACTTTTGTGTGGGGCTAGATTAGACTGGACAACTGCAGAGGCTTCGCCACATCTTTATGCGTCTCAGAAAAATCTTACAATTGTACGATACGTTAAGACTAGTGTCGCTCTGCATAGAAAGACCGCCGTCACACCTCAGGCATTCAGTAGCGTTACGACCTTAATTCCGTAGCGTATAGAGAAATTATGACGTGTTCCTAGTGTTTAGAACTATTTCTGTAATCAAATTAACTTTTATTATGAATACGTGGTTATTAGCGGTCTATACGGTGGTACCGGATTTAATACGATATTAATACACCCAGATCAGAGCACGACTGACAAATGCCTTATAAAGATACTTTGAGTGCATTACAAAGTGAAGCATCGTATTAAATCTATGTCTGTAAACAACTGGATTGAACCAAATGTTGTGACGCAGAGACTGAAAGAATTGGTTTGGTTTCTGGAGGAATGGTGTCAAATCTCCCCCAGCCAGAGGTTTTAAGTTTCCTGAGCATTACCGAAGGAAAATCGACTTATGAGAAGGGCACGGCTGATTTCCTCCCCACTCAAGTTAACAAGTAATCACCTTTTAAGGACTTGGCTTCAGTGGGAAGTTGAGATTTATTCTTCAGTGTCTAAATTGGTATAGGGTTCCACTGGAATGGCGTCCAAGGTCTACGGATTTAAATCAACAGGGCGAACTTTAATTGTGTCACTTTGAGAAGTGTGACAGAGTAGATGAATATTCATTATAAAGGAAATTATACAGAGAAATTCACAGGAATTTCTTCGAGTTGGAGTATGTTTGACAGTAATAGTGAACATTTGCCTACAAGAAGGAGAGAAAAAATTCATGCAATTATAAATTACGTTTATTTTATCCCTATGAGTATTGTTATGTTAGTTACGATTATGTATATATTTAGGCTCTCTGTTGTGTAGAAAGACAGTCGTTTTTTAATGTATTGCATGTTTGATGTTGAATCGTTTCGAAAAGGAGGCAACACGAAATAAGTGATTGTAAATGCTCAACAGCGCGTTTATTAGCGTACTTACTAGAAAATTTCAAGATAAATGTGGTGAAGTGTTCTCAAACTTAAAAACTGATGGTATAAAATCTTTCCCTCTAGTCAGGATCTGGAGTCCACGCGTGTTAATCCTCTCCCGGGCAAGAACGAACATTGATAATACGTTATTTGTTTTTAAATGTACTTTTAAAATAAAAGTACATTACCAGAAGAGCAGAAAAAACTAGAAGAATAAGTCAGTATACTGTGCTGTTACAGGCAATTCAGCATGGGTAATAACTCCTGTTGCATCCATTGATGATCGATGACGTTTCTACAACACAATATTGCACAAGAAACTTGCGTCGAGCAGTTTCCATAGACGAATACGAATCTACCACTTGGCGCAAAGGGAATTAATTTCCATGAGCAGCAGTTGCATTCTTCAAATTATCAGAGTTACCATAAAGAAGTAAACGCTGAAACGTGGAAGGTACGTATACAAGGACTACAGTATGGAAACGAACTTGAAGGCAATATTATGGTTCAAATGGCTCTGAGCTCTATGGGACTTAACATCTGAGGTCATCAGTCCCTTAGAACGTAGAACTACTTAAATCTAACTAACCTATGGACATCATACACATCCATGCCCGAGGCAGGATTCGAACTTGCGACCGTAGCGGTCGCGCTGTTCCAGACTGAAGCGCCTAGAACCGCTCAGCCACACCGGCCGGCGCAATATTATGGAAAGGGAAGAACTAGATGTAGATGAGGTGGGAGGTATGATATTGCGAGAAGAATCTGATAGAGCCCGGAAAGACTTCATTAAAAATAAATACTCTTGAGCTAATGAAAATAATTCAGAATTTCTGAAATCCTTGAGAGAACAAATCATGACAAGCTATGCCACCTGGTATGCAACATGTATGAGACAGGCGAAATGCGCCCAGTCTTCTTCAAGAAGAATCTTATAATTATAATTCCAAAGTAGGTAGATGCCGACATGTGTGAATATTACAGGATCAGACTAACACATGATGGCTGCAAAATACTACTACGGATGAATTACAGAAGAGTGTTTAAATTGATACAATCCAATCTCGAGGAAGTTCGGTTGTGGTTCTGGATAAATTTGGGAATATGTGAGGCAATAGTGGTATCACGACGTTACTTAGAAGATACACCAAAGAAAGGCTACATTTATAGAATTATAGATTTAAAGAAAGCTTTTGTCAGTATTTCAAACTGTGGAGGTACCATCGATAAAATATAGGAAGTGTAAGTTTATTTACATCTTGTAAAGAAACCAGACAGCAGTCTGTCTTAATCCACTTTATTATACGTCAAACGGTAATTAAAATGAAAGGGGGCAAGCCCTCATGACTTCCCACCTTTCATGGCTGACAATGTAAAACGCGAATTATGTTGCTTTTATTCGTTTTGTATTATTCACCCATAAACTGATGAGAATTTAGCAATTTAATAAGTTTATGAAAAGCTAGTTTTTCACCGATCTCATTGTTTGTGATGTGATATCTCTTGAAGTAGGAGGGCGTGCTGAAAAGTAACGCCTCCGAACATCTTGCTTTTATTCTCTTACAACATTTTAAATAAAACGAACATTACATTTTTATTCTTTATGTTTACATATTTATTTCTCATCATGGTCACTCTGGCGATGAACAAATTACTCCCAATGAGAGCAATTTATTGACACTGTCACCGTAGAGTGTTTGAGTTTGTTGACAGAGCGACTATCTTACCTCTGAATGCGCCGCTTTATCGGTATCAAAGTGATATCCTCAAGATGTTTTTTATGTTCTGGAAACGAATGAAAATCTGATGGACTGAGTCTGGACTATATGGAGAGTGACTGGATTTTTAAAGAAGTCGCAGCGCTCGTGTGAAGCCTGGCATTTTCATGCTGAGCGAGAGGATGCTCCATGTGTGAACGGACTCTTCAAATTTGAAACACGATTATGGCACTCTCTTTTTCAAGTACCGACACAATTACGTTACATGCAGTTCGGAGTTCTCCAGTGGCAGAACGCTTCAAATATGTAGATATGAAGAATAAATATGTAGATTGTTAACAACGTTTGTTTCATTTAAAAAGCTATTAGAGCATTCGCATAAAAAATTCGGAGGCATTACTTTTTATCACGCCCTCGAATGTGTCGTACAATGGCATAATTTTGCAGGTTAGAATTAAACTTCCGCTACTTCAGCGAGTGTAGACGAACAAGTATTTTACCCCATCTGTACCCAACTTAACAGGAATTGCGTTCAAAATGTGCGCTGCAATATTTGCGTTGTTAGTGGTGCTAGTGTCATGACTTGTCGCTAGGTGTCGGTACTGCTACGGCGACGTGGGGTCGAAGCACAAACATGAAGTGCTTTACAGCTTCAGGCAGTCAACATGCAGGCCGGCCGAGTAGCCGAGAGGTTCTAGGGGCTACAGTCTGAAACCGCGCGACCACTACGGTCACAGGTTCGAATCCAGCCTCGGGCATGGATGTGTGTGATGTCCTTAGGTTAGTTAGGTTTAAGTAGTTCTAAGTTCTAGGGGACTGATGACCTCAGATGTTAAGTCCCATAGTGCTCAGAGCCATTTTTTTGAGTCAACATGGACCTGGACAAGGTGAGCAGGGCTATACTCGTACAGTCGTTTCGTGAAAACAACAGCAGTAGTGCTGTTGCTTTTTCGAGTATCGATGCATTAAATGAATGTTGAGAGGTTCTCTTTCCGCTCCAGGATTGGAGAACATGATTCGGAAGTTCGAATTAACTAGCGATTTGGAAATTACTACTGGGAGAGGCTGTCACCCAACTGCGCCACAAACTGTTCGAAGAAGTTATTGTTGCCATGGATGAGAATGCTGGACACGATGTGCAATGTTCAACCAGTGCACGAGCTATGCCACGACAATTGAAAGTTCCATGGTCTGCTGTTGCCTCGGACAACAGTGGATGAATCTCTGGTGTGTTTCCAGAGTATCGTGGGTGTAGATGGTCTTCACACTGAGCAACAATTGTGACCTGGAACGTCAGCATGGCACACAGTTAAAAAATGTTACATTCTCATTTGGAAATTAAAATGTGTTTCTTTCGATGATTTATTCGTTATTTCTCTCCCGCATGTCATTTCAAATGTTACCACAAAGTCTCATTGTTCTACGATCACTCGTTTGTCTTGGGGACGCTCTCAAGTAGCGATAGTTTAGTTCTAGCCGACCTGTACATTCAGTGGTTTATGCTGTTGCCGTCTGTAAAATGTGTTGCGCATTGAGATAGTAGTAATGAGGTTGTGCCGGATGCCGAAGTTCTACTACTACATGGACACGTAAACATAGTAAGCGATAAAATGTATTTTTCATTATTTTATAAGGAAAGTCACTGAAGAAAAGTTACGAAAAGGTTTGAAATTATGTGTGAAGTTAGTTGCAAGTCGCTAAGTCATCTTATCTCAAATAGTAGATGAATATAATCTAGGTAATTTGCGCGCCGTAATTTGCGCTGCCTCAAAATGTAAATAAAGTTTCTAACTGTAATTACTATGTTAACATAATGCTGTGCGTCTCTATGAGTAGATTATAACATGATGATAATTTTTTAATTCGGTCAATAATTATAAAAACATAGAAAATTATGTTTTTATTGTCCATGAATGCCATTGGACAGGCAACCTGCAAGTGGGTTTGTACCTCGAGTTAATGTTATTTATAATCCGTGTTGATTGCAAATCAATCAACCATAAATAACATTATACAATCACTGATTGCTGCTATCCCATCAGACATTATATCTGTTTTTGCCCCAAGTTAATGGTTCAATAATTTACACTGATGAGCCAAAACATTATGACCACTAGCGTTATAGCTCGTTTGCCCGTCTTTGGAACGAAATTCATCACTGATTCTGCATATCAAGGATGTGACAGTTTTTTGTAGGTTTGTGAAGGTATGTGGCATTAGATGTCTACGCAAAGGTCATGTTATTCGCGTAAATAATCGGTCACTGATTTGTGCTCTCGGTGACAGCGCACAATAGCGACCCAGATGGGTTCCGTAGGACTTAAATCAGCTGAATTTGGTTACCATCAACATGAGTTTACTAAACTGTTCCTCAAATCACTGTAGCACGGTTATGTCCCCGAGACATGGACAATTATGCCGGCCGCGGTGGTCTAGCGGTTCTAGGCGCGCAGTCCGGAACCGCGCGGCTGCCACGGTCGCAGGCTCGAATCCTGCCTCGGGCATGGATGTGTGTGATGTCCTTAGGTTAGTTAGGTTTAAGTAGTTCTAAGTTCTAGGGGACTGATGACCACAGATGTTGAGTCCCATAGTGCTCAGAGCCAGCCATGGACAATTATACTGTTGAAAGATGACATCGTCGTCGCGGAAGATATCAAGCATGTATTGATGCAGGTGGTCCGCTGCTGTCAGAGTGTCTTCGATTACTACCACAGGTCCCATGTAAGGGCAGGAGAATGTCTCCCATAGCATAATACTGCTCCAACCAGCATGCATCTGTTACGTGCTGCACCTAAATGACGGCGTTTGTGGAGATGACCACAATGGTGATTCACCCGAAGAGCCAACAAAATGGTTCAAATGGCTCTGAGCACTATGGGACTTAACATCTGTGGTCATGAGTCCCCTAGAACTTAGAACTACTTAAACCTAACTAACCTAAGGACATCACACACATCCATGCCCGAGGCAGGATTCGAACCTGCGACCGTAGTAGTCGCGCGGTTCCGGACTGAGCGCCTGAACCGCTAGACCACGAAGAGCCAATACGTTTCCATTGATCGACGCTCGAATCCCAATGGCTACGCGCCCCTTGTGATCACAACTGAAGATGTCATTGAGTCAACATGTGAACGCGTGGGGGTGGTCTGCTGCGGAGCTCCGTGTTCAGCGATGTATGATGAACGGTGTGCTCAGAAATACTTGTGTGTGCATCAGCATTGATGTATTTCGGCAGAGATGCCACAGATTACTGTCTGTCCTACTCCTCACGTCCTGTAAAGAGTCGTGGACATTCAACCATTTAGTCCCTAGTGGTAGTTTCATTGTCCTTCTACCTTATTCTGCAGATGCTCACGACAGTAGCACGTGAACATTCGACCACCTTTGCCGTTTTTGAGATACTCGTTCACAGGATCTGCGTGGTAGTAATCTGCCCCTTGCCGAAGTTGCTTATCTCAATGGATTTCGCCGATTTCAGCCCATACTTTCGCTAGGGTGCTCTCCTGTCAGTGTCTGCTCCTCTTACATACTTTTGTTACCGCCACCAAAGTGCATCCAACGTCGCGGAGCGCAGAGGTCATAATGTTTTGGCTGATTAGTGTAGACGTGCCATATAGATGAAATTGGCAGAAGACAAAGCCTTTTTTTCGGACTAAGAGGTGAAGAAGGTCAGAGAGGGGCCAGCTGCTATCGCTACAACACGGCACTCAGCGACGGCAGAAGCGGTTTGTGCAGGCGTAGGACTATTCGGTTAATATGAATCGCGCCTGTGCCCGCTGAGCGAGCGTGGGTTTGCTAATAGTAGGAGCATCAGAGGTGCAGACTAGAACATCTGCATCTCACCGGAAGTGGTAACTGCCACTGGGACTGTTGGCAGACAGAGTCGCCATCGCATACTTACCAAGCCTGATCCACACAAGTAAACTCAACTTTATGTTACACAACTTGCACATATTTTATTCTGAAATGGCTGTCAGAAACGTATACAGAAAATGTCTAAAAAAGTGTTACGTAGTGCTACAGGAGGTAGTACTAACCAAAACTAGAAAAGAAAAAAATTATTCTATAATGATATGCCTGGAAACCAATGTCTGTTGAGATGTGGGTCAATCTGTCTTTTCATCCCCACCTGTCTGTTACGTAGAGACAGACACTGTAGGCAGTGTTGAATGTGGTTCTCACACATCCTTCCGCCCTTCATCACACTCTTTTAAATACTCCTGGCTCTTTTAGGATTGCATCAAATGTGCAGGTCACACGCCGGTGCAACGTCTGCACATTGTCGATGGATTGGGCATACACCAGTGCCTTCAAACGTTCCCACTGCCAGAATTCCAACGGATTCAGGTTCGATGAACTGAGAGGCCGCATCAGCAGACCTCCTCGACCAGACCATTGCCCACGAAACGTTGCGGTCAGGTACCGTAGCACGATCCGTAGAAAATGGCGAGATACTCCGTGCGTAAACCACAGTCGTCTTTGTGTCAGGGCAGTCCTGTAACAGCGCTGGTAATTCATCGCGCAGAAATGGTTGATACACAACACCTACTAATTGTGGTATCAACGTTCGATACCACACTTATTAGAGGTTGCAGTTATCGACCGCAGACAGTACTAGTATCGCTGGACCCGTGAGTCGAGACTAGCGCCGCTCCTCGGCTTGCAACAAGTCTCTAGCGTGCGCTCGGCCACTCTTGCTCGGGACGTCAAGAAGGAAGGTAATACAGCCTTCAGTTGATAGGAAGTAACTTTTAACAAGGCGCTTAGTTAGTGGTCTATATGATGCCTCTATAGCTCTCTGTTTGTAATTATATTCCTCCTGACTGTGAAGGCTCCTGTACCACCAGTTAAGTACAATACATTATTTTTTACCAACGACTTCTAATTATTTTAGTCGTTGTAGACCCAGACCATGCAGGCAGCTCCTTATCGACTTCACTGACAAACCTGCTGTATATGCAAAGAAGAGATTTGTATGATTCTGTTTAGCATTGGCCACCAGTCATTCACATTGGCGACGATTCATTCGTCGTCATCATAACACTAATCTATTCGGTAAAATGTATGGGCCTTTGAATCTATCATGGACAATCATTGCTCATATGTAGAAGCTGAAGTGACCCTGATGCCTTACCATCATGATTTTTGGAGGATTTTCAGCTGCCCACATGAGCGTATTGTGGTAACTTACTAGGTCATCTCTTGTGAATCCAACCACATCCTAAATAAAATGCGGATTATGGATTGTGGATCTTCAGCAATCTGTTGTAGAAGCCACTGCCAGAACTGTAATCGTGCATGTTGCTCTGCTGACCTAAGAGCTCGCACGCGTTGTATGCTGTGATACGGATAAGACAACAGCCCGTGCAGGACTGGCCACGTAAGAGTATGGTCGATAACTACAACAACTCCAGTTATTCTCGCACTTGTTTCAGGATCATCTTCTGCACGTAGCAATACCTGGTTCTCCACCTTTCCCGGCGTGAGAACTGTGTGAGGCTTACAACGGTCTGTTGTGCTTGCTGAGAGCAATCCAGTGTCTGCAAATGCTGCAACAGCCTGCTGAACGTTCTCGCAGATGGGATGGCATGTTGTCGATGTCATTCGGCATGAAGTTCACGAGTCTGGCGATTAGTGCCAGTGGCACAGTTGTTTGTAATTTCCTTCGTGGAACAGTAGCCCTGCAGTGCACTGCTTACAGTACTGTTTGGTCACACCAGACAGAGTCGCTAGCCTTGTTCTGCTGACGTGACGCACGAGCACCACAGCCTCAGCTGCCTGATGCAGCAGGTCGTTGCACTGCTGTGACTCATATCAGCACCACCATCAGTGTGCTGCAAATTACAGCCGTTCAGATATCCACAGTGAACTGCAGCAGTAAGACAGACCACCGAATACTACACATTACTCGTCACAAATAAAGCAGCTCATATCTGAGTAGGTGATAGTTTCTGGTCGTATAATTATAGGAAATTTTCTTCTAGTTTTGACCAATACTACCTCCTATAGGAATATGTGACACTTTTTTTTAAACTTCCTGTTTTACAATAAGACGCTTGATGCTTTTTCTTTGTACGGGGCTGCAAAACAGCAACTGTTAAAGTTTTAACGGTCATTAATCTAATCTTTGAAATGGTACCGAGAACTTTCAGCAACGATTGGACGAAAGCTGCACGGTCCGGTGACTCATTTCCCAACAGCAGGTGAGCGAACGAGATGATTGTTGTAGCGGTCAGGCACCCGACTAAGACTCGGGAGGATAGCGGTTCAAAGCCCCTCTCTGGACTTCGAAATCTTAACCCTAATTTAATTCCCTGCCGAGAGAGAATAGAGACACCTAAAAAAAAGTGGCTGAGAAATGATAAAACAGGAATGGGTTGAGGAAAAATGCAAAGTTGTAGAACCATGTATAACTATGGGAAAAATAGACACTGCGTACAGGAAAATCAACGAAACCTTTGGAGAACATTTTTTCACTTCCCAGTTTTCCATTACGGCACATACACATAAACAATGAATGATCGGATGGTGGTCAATCAGAAAAGGTACAGTGTTGACATACTTTAAAATTACCGTGTATTAACGTTAACATTGAATGGTCTTTCAGCCAAATTTACGGGCATTGCTACAAATAAAATGACTTCAAATAAATTCAGCTATTATTGATTAATTCAGTTACTCAGGTCGTACATGATCTATTGTCTTACAGGTATACACGCTAGATGGCACAGTCAACTCTAATGTCGTAATTATTTTTTAAGCATTCTTATTTCCATCCCATAGATATCGTAGATAACTCCTTTTTTACTCTCGATATCGCTATGGATCCGATAAATTCTTGAAGAACGTGTTTAATACAAACTACGAAGTTCTGGTCTCACAGCAAAAATAATTCCGTCACACAATATTGTAGTATACCTGCCAAGTTATTATATCTGCACACATAGCAACCAGTAAAGAAAATGAAGGATCAAATGGGAAATGGAACTGAAGACTGGGCAGAAGAAACAAAAACTTAAGGGCTTTTTGGCAAACGAATGAAATGGACAGTATCATAACAAGAAGCTACAAGATAAACATCAACAGCAGTAAAACTAAGCTAATGGAACATAGTCGAATTAAAAATCAGACGATGCGAGGAGAGGACATGAGAAATTCTTGGGAGTAGAGCTATTTCTCTTTATAAGCAGAAAAATGACAGCAGATGGCAGAAGAATAAAAAAATACTGTTGGAAATAGTAAGAACTACTTTTCTGAACGAGAGATGTGGCAATTTGTGGGAGTGAAACGCAGGTAATAAACAACGCTGGTGACGAGAGAATACAAGCTTTTTAAATGTGCTACAATGAAGGATGTTGAAGATTACAGGTGTAACGTGAGTAACTAATGAGGAGGTACTGAATCAAATTGCTGAGACAAAATATTTGTGGCACACTTTACATGTAAAAAAAAAAAAGATTAGATTGATGCGACACATCTTGACGCATTAACAGTCAGTTTACTAATGGAAGGGAGTGTGCAGAGTAAAACTTGTATATAGAGACCAAAGCTTCAGTACTGTAAGCAGGTTCAAGTTTTTGAAGGGTGCGGCAGGTACGCAGATATGAAGAGCACAACGACTTTTGACCTCTTTCAAGGTCATTGTACTTTATAAATCTGAAGACGCTGTATACGAAAATATAAAGCTCAGCTCTAAAGATGGTTTACTAACCACTGAATGCTTGATCACAACAGTTAAGCCTTTCTCACAAAATGCAATTTATACTTGAAAATTAAAGCTGAAATATTCGAGATCTATCCAGTCATCATACTTTACAATCGGCCATGGCATCCATTCGCTGAAATATTTAAGATTGCTGTTTGTTAGGAGTAAATGGAAGAACTCAATTCTTATATGTAGATAACTGTGCACTGAGGCAAACTGTGGTGATCAGCAGAGAAAACTGTCTCAGCAAATTTGCCTCCTGTTATGAAGAAACAGGGTAATCTTTCATTGAACCATAATAACAAGCAATATTTTGCGCTTTATTCGCTCTGATTTTCCAGGGATTGCAAGTATAAACAATGGGAAAAATATGAAAGAAACAATGTAACAATGTAGGAGTACACGGACCGTTTATGTTTTAAGGTTTATTTATGTTGCTGCAGGGAGAGTTAGAAGCACCGTCTGCAAAATTACTAGAATCGAAAGGATGATACTGGTAATTATCGGTATTTTATTCTTTTATCGATATATTAAAACAAAAATTTTAATTGAAGTATTAAAGAAACAGTACACTCTATTACATATTACGTTTCATCTTTTTCTTCACATACATGTGTATATTTATTAGAAATCGGCTTAAGTAAGTAGACTTTTTAAACATCTACATCTACATTTACATTTGTACTCCGCAAGCCACCCAACGGTGTATGGCGGAGGGCACTTTACGTGCCACTGTCATTACCTCCCTTTCCTGTTCCAGTCGCGTATGGTTCGCGGGAAGAATGACTGTCTGAAAGCCTCCGTGCGCGCTCTAATCTCTCTAATTTTACATTCGTGATCTCCTCGGGAGGTATAAGTAGGGGGAAGCAATATATTCGATACCTCATCCAGAAACGCACCCTCTCGAAACCTGGCGAGCAAGCTACACCGCGATGCAGAGCGCCTCTCTTGCAGAGTCTGCCACTTGAGTTTATTAAACATCTCCGTAACGCTATGACGGTTACCAAATAAGCCTGTGACGAAACGCGCCGCTCTTCTTTGGATCTTCTCTATCTCCTCCGTCAGACCGATCTGGTACGGATCCCACACTGATGAGCAATACTCAAGTATAGGTCGAACGAGTGTTTTGTAAGCCACCTCCTTTGTTGATGGACTACATTTTCTAAGGACTCTCCCAATGAATCTCAACCTGGTACCCGCCTTACCAACAATTAATTTTATATGATCATTCCACTTCAAATCGTTCCGCACGCATACTCCCAGATATTTTACACAAGTAACTGCTACCAGTGTTTGTTCCGCTATCATATAGTCATACAATAAAGGATCCTTCTTTCTATGTATTCGCAGTACATTACATTTGTCTATGTTAAGGGTCAGTTGCCACTCCCTGCACCAAGTGCCTATACGCTGCAGATCTTCCTGCATTTCGCTACAATTTTCTAATGCTGCAACTTCTCTGTATACTACAGCATCATCCGCGAAAAGCCGCATGGAACTTCCGACACTATCTACTAGGTCATTTATATATATTGTGAAAAGCAATGGTCCCATAACACTCCCCTGTGGCACGCCAGAGGTTACTTTAACGTCTGTAGACGTCTCTCCATTGATAACAACATGCTGTGTTCTGTTTGCTAAAAACTGTTCAATCCAGCCACACAGCTGGTCTGATATTCCGTAGGCTCTTACTTTGTTTATCAGGCGACAGTGCGGAACTGTATCGAACGCCTTCCGGAAGTCAAGAAAAATAGCATCTACCTGGGAGCCTGTATCTAATATTTTCTGGGTCTCATGAACAAATAAAGCGAGTTGGGTCTCACACGATCGCTGTTTCCGGAATCCATGTTGATTCCTACATAGTAGATTCTGGGTTTCCAAAAACGACATGTTACTCGAGCAAAAAACATGTTCTAAAATTCTACAACAGATCGACGTCAGAGATATAGGTCTATAGTTTTGCGCATCTGCTCGACGACCCTTCTTGAAGACTGGGACTATCTTTGCTCTTTTCCAATCATTTGGAACCCTCCGTTCTTCTAGAGACTTGCGGTACACGGCTGTTAGAAGGGAGGCAAGTTCTTTCGCGTACTCTGTGTAGAATCGAATTGGTATCCTGTCAGGTCCAGTGGACTTTCCTCTATTGAGTGATTTCAGTTGCTTTTCTATTCCTTGGACACTTATTTCGATGTCAGCCATTTTTTCGTTTGTGCGAGGATTTAGAGAAGGAACTGCAGTGCGGTCTTCCTCTGTGAAACAGCTTTGTGAAAAAGGTGTTTAGTATTTCAGCTTTACGCGTGTCATCCTCTGTTTCAATGCCACCATCATCCCGTAGTGTCTGGATATGCTGTTTCGAGCCATTTACTGATTTAACGTAAGACCAGAACTTCCTAGGATTTTCTGTCAAGTCGGTACATAGAATTTTACTTTCGAATTCACTGAACGCTTCACGCATAGCCCTCCTTACGCTAACTTTGACATCGTTTAGCTTCTGTTTGTCTGAGAGGTTTTGGCTGCGTTTAAACTTAGAGTGAAGCTTTCTTTGCTTTCGCAGTAGTTTCCTAACTTTGTTGTTGTACCACGGTGGGTTTTTCCCGTCCCTCACAGTTTTACTCGGCACGTACCTGTCTAAAACGCATTTTACGATTGCCTTGAACTTTTTCCATAAACACTCAACATTGTCAGTGTCGGAACAGAAATTTTCGTTTTGATCTGTTAGGTAGTCTGAAATCTGCCTTCTATTACTCTTGCTAAACAGATAAATCTTCCTCCCTTTTTTTATATTCCTATTAACTTCCATATTCCGGGGATGCTGTAACGGCCTTATGATCACTGATTCCCTGTTCTGTACATACAGAGTCGAGAAGTTCGGGTCTGTTTGTTATCAGTAGGTCTAAGATGTTATCTCCACGAGTCGGTTCTCTGTTTAATTGCTCGAGGTAATTTTCGGATAGTGCATTCAGTATAATGTCACTCGATGCTCTGTCCCTACCACCCGTCCTAAACATCTGAGTGTCCCAGTCTATATATGGTAAATTGAAATCTCCACCTAAGACTATAACATGCTGATAAAATTTATGTGAAATGTATTCCAAATTTTCTCTCAGTTGTTCTGCCACTAATGCTGCTGAGTCGGGAGGTCGGTAAAAGGAGCCAATTATTAACCTAGTTCGGTTGTTGAGTGTAAACTCCACCCATAATAATTCACAGGAACTATCCACTTCTACTTCACTACAGGATAAACTACTACTAACAGCGACGAACACTCCACCACCGGTTGCATGCAATCTATCCTATCTAAACACCGTCTGTACCTTTGTAAAAATTTCGGCAGAATTTATCTCTGGCTTAAGCCAGCTTTCTGTACCTATAACGATTTCAGCTTCGGTGCTTTCTATCAGCGCTTGAAGTTCTGGTACTTTACCAACGCAGCTTCGACAGTTGACAATTACAATACCGATTATCAGTAAACTCTTCCGGGCTAAGTTGCCGTGGTCGATCTGTAGAACTTCTTCTCCCTGACGTTTCGTTCTCAACTACGGAGAACATCTTCCGAGGTGAGTCGACGACTGGCTGCTAGGAGCTGGGGCCGCCGCTTATATAGAGATCGTAGGGGGCGCCACCACACGTCACATGGCGTCGATGTGCAGCTATCTCTGGCTATCGTCTGTTCTCTCGATTGCAGGCAATCGATTGTCACGTGATTGATGCAACGTCGACCGCCATATCTTATCCAATTTTAATCCTTCTTCTTTACGATTAAAATTGTATTGATGTTTGTGGATTTCAATTGCCTCTCTGTACATACGTGTATAATAGTGCGACGTCCTCGCTAGCACGCTTGTTTCACCAAATTTTATGTCGTGATCTCCATCCTTAAAAACATGTTCCGCTACTGCCGATTTGTCGATATGTCCCAAGCGACAGTTTCTTTGGTGCTCCGTCAACCGTGTATTGATGCTTCTTTTTGGATGTATCAGTTATCAAACGGGCGGATGGGACCTTAGGCCATAAGGTCTACAGGAAAGGTACACATACCGATCGCTACCTCCATAAGAACTCAAACCACCACCCTAGGCAAAAGAGGGGGGTCATAAAGACACTAGTGGATAGGGCCAATAATATTTGTGAACCAGGCTACTTACAAGAAGAACTAAATCATTTTCGAATGGCCTTTGCGAAAAATGGTTATACAAAAAACGAGATTAATCGAGCACTTCACCCAAATAGAAAAATGCCTAAAAATAGGAGACAGCAACAACCATCAGCTGGAAAAGTATTTCTTCCGTTCATCCATAATATCACGGATCGCATTGGAAAAGTACTAGCCAAGTTTCAGGTAGAGACCATTTTTAGACCTACTAAGAAAATTAGTGAATGCCTAAGATCAACAAAAGATGCTCGTCACCCCCTAGCCACCCCAGGGGTATATAAAATTCCGTGTAGTTGCGGCAGGGTTTACATAGGAACTACAAAAAGAAGCATCAATACACGGTTGACGGAGCACAAAAGAAACTGTCACTTGGGACATATCGACAAATCGGCAGTAGCGGAACATGTTTTTAAGGATGGAGATCACGACATAAAATTTGGTGAAACAAGCGTGCTAGCGAGGACGTCGCACTATTATACACGTATGTACAGAGAGGCAATTGAAATCCACAAACATCAACACAATTTTAATCGTAAAGAAGAAGGATTAAAATTGGATAAGATATGGCGGTCGACGTTGCATCAATCACGTGACAATCGATTGCCTGCAATCGAGAGAACAGACGATAGCCAGAGATAGCTGCACATCGACGCCATGTGACGTGTGGTGGCGCCCCCTACGATCTCTATATAAGCGGCGGCCCCAGCTCCTAGCAGCCAGTCGTCGACTCACCTCGGAAGATGTTCTCCGTAGTTGAGAACGAAACGTCAGGGAGAAGAAGTTCTACAGATCGACCACGGCAACTTAGCCCGGAAGAGTTTACTGATAAAGACGCCGGCCGTGAAAGCCTACATGGAATGACAATACCGATTGCTGCTTGGTCCCCGCATGTCCTGACTTTGCCCCGCACCCGTACAAAACTGCAAGAGAATTTCAAAGACACTTTTAACAGCATAAAGAAAAATTTGAGTATGTTTTTAACTTTGCCGAAACGTTGCGAATGAATGTGGTGTAGTGCCTACTTTAGTATTTGAAATTATTCCAGAAAGAAGTATGAAAAATTGGTAGCGCAATATTGTACATATTTATCATATTTAACTGTTTGGAATCCTAAAATCATAACAAACAAACAGAGAGCATAAGAAATAGATGGTTTTGCGAAAATATTAGAGTAAGCTGTTGCCGCATGCGTGTACGGATCATAACCCTGGGTAAAATAATGGAGCAAATAGGGCAGAAATGAAGGATGTCACCAATTAAAACCGAGAAGAAGTTTGTGAAGAAGAACTGAATAGTGACTGCCGGGGCAGCTTCGATCATTGGGGACGGTAATTCATTTGGAGTAGTGCAACAGAACACGTGGGTTACGCAAGAGTAGCAACAGTTCCGAACCATATACGTTTCACAGTCCTCTGGATGGTGGCGTACGGTGATGCGGAAGGCAGAGGGCAGACGCGAAGAGAACTGCGGACGCAGGGCCGCTGCCCGCGTCGGGACATCCTAAAGAGAACAGCAGGGATCCGACTCTCAGACATCAGAATGCAATATCGCCGCACTAGGGGGACGGGAGACGAACTTCAGGCAGCCCGAAAGCGAATGTGGACGCGGCAGCCGCTACTCGCCCATCTTTCCCTCTCATTCCGCTTCTGTATTCCAGCCAAACGTTGCGACTTTATTCTGTATAACTTTCGAGTGGTGTATTCTTTTGTGTGCAACAGGAGAAGAAGCTGTAAAAGTATTAAGCTCTCGTGGGAGCAAAGAAAAATTTCTAACACCAATGGCGGTGACACAAATAGGTCATTGGAGTTCCATACTGCTGCAGCTGCAATCATTTGAAAAATGACGAATGTATTGTGACGCGACCCCTAAGTGCATTCTCTGATCAGAACTATCTGGATACGACTATGTAATGCAGAACTGACCATTAGACGTCATAAGAGGTGTAACCGTCCGAATAAAAGGAAAAGGGGGATACTGTTTTGTCAGTAGAGAGACCTGCCACCTGAGTAACGAATTCATAAGAGACGCTCCAACCCTTCTAGCGCTTTCCCAGACAACTGTTGGCGATCTGATTTTGAAGTGGAATGGCAAAGGAACAAGACCAAACAGACGTCATGTAGTGCAGTACAGAGACCACCGAACATTGTGGAGGGTGGTTCCCAAAAATCGTATGAAATTAGCGGAAGGGGTCACTCGCGGTTCCAAAGTGCTGCCAGCAGTCCAGCTTGGACAATGGCTGTGTGTAGGGAGATGAACGGGGGAGAATGGTCCGGAAGCTCCTCGTGTGCTGCGCCTTTCTGTAATCGAAGCTGAGCAGTACGTAAGGTGCTGTAAGGGGCGACGCCTCTGGATAGTGGATGACTGTAAACGACTTGGAATGATGAACCACACTGCACCCTGAGGCAGTCCGACAGAAGAGTCTGAGACTGGCGAATGTCCGGATAACATTACTTGGCACGATATAGAGTGCCAACAGCGAGTATGGAGGAGGCAGTGTTACAGTAAGCGGGTGTTTCATGTTGTTGCACTTAGGAAATTCAGAAGGACATGAAGACGCTTTACAGCACAGTGTTCTGCGTGCGGTAGAGGAACTGTTTGAAGACGGTAGCGGTATCTGCATGACAGTACTCCATGTCATCAGGCAGTACCTGCAAGTCAGTGGTTTGTGAACGACCACATTGCTGAAATTGACTCGCCTGCCCAGAGGACAGACCTGAACCTAGTGGGGTGAGTCAGAAAGTGTGCTTCGCTCCAGGCCCCAGTTTCCAACATCACTCCCTTCTCTGGTTGCGGCTCTTGAGGAAGAATGGGCTGCCATTACTCCATACGCACACTGCCAGTTCATTGAAGGTATCCATAGCGAAGTTCAAGCCGTCATAAATGTGAATGGTGGACATATGGCAAATTAATCTCCACTAGGGTGTTTGTATACTTTTGATGAGACAGTTTATAACTGCTTCAAAATATCAAATCAGTTTAGGGGTGTAGAATTTCAAAAAGAATTTTTGTTCTTATATTTAAGGTCAGCACCGGTGTCCGAAGAGAGGGGGTGAGGGGCGGATGGTGGCGTGATGGCTCTTGTTTACAAACTGTACATTGCATCCAGATTAAATAACAAACTAATTATGAGGATTTCATAGACAAAGAGCCTGTGGCACTGCTGATAGCGATCCGTCAATGGAACAATACCTCTAAGCACCGCATATTACTCTAAAGATTTTTACGTTTCACCCCAATCTCTTCATTTTGCACTCACATCACAGGCACTAGTGTAACACAGATCAATAGAAACACTTGTCACAGCCATTCACATGGTTTATCCGGGTTAAGCAGCTCGATAGACCACACAAAATACAAATGGAATGAATAACTGCACTGAAGTGTCAAAGAAACTGGTACAACAGCCTAATATCGAGTAGGCCCACGTGAGCATGCAGAAGTGCCGCAGCACGACGTGGCATGGACTCGACTAAAGTCTAAAGTAGAGCTGGAGGGAATAGACACCATGTATCCTGCAAGACTGTCCATAAATCAGTAAGAGTACGAGCGGTTGGAGGTCTCTTCCGAACAGCCGTCGCAAGGCATCACAGATATGCTCAGTAATGTTCATATCTGGTGAGTCTCGTGGGCAGCAGAAGTTTTTAAACTCTGAAAAATGTTCCTGGAGACACTCTGTATCAATTCTGGACGTGTGCGATATCGCATTGCCCTGCTGGAATTACCTGTCGGAATGCACAATGGACATGAATGGATGCAGGTGATCAGACAGGATGCTTACGTATGTGTCACATATTAGAGACATATCTAGACGTATAAGGGGTCCCATATCACTCCAACTTCCAACTACACACGTCCTCTACCAGGTTGAATAGTCCACTACTGACATGCAGGGTCCATGGATTCATGAGGTTAGTATTGGGGCAAGAGGGGGGGTGTGTTGCCCCAAAGTACCAAGATGGCGGCGATGACGTCATCAACTGACGTCAGTTGATGACGTCATCCAAGATGGCGTCTTTGACGTCATACAAGATTGCGGCCATGATGTGATTCAAGACGGCGGATTTTGGTGGGAAGATAGGTCAACTTCTTCTTCTTGTTTAGTGCACAATGTGCAGCACTCATAACTCGCTTGAAATTCATCACTCCTAAACCCAACTTAATTTTTCCTCGCATAGTTTTATCAACTGCAAATGGTGCGATGCATTGACCTACACCAGTATCCTTTTTCTCTGTATCGCCTTAGCCTTATCAGCTAAAATCCTATCTGCAATGTGACGACTTGACACATTTTTTTTGCAGCGTATGCAATGTCGTGTTCCATACACGTTTCGTCGAGCAGATTAACCCACCTATCACCTCGAGCCAAGCGTTTCTGAAGCTTTGTCCCAGGTCCATAGTAGTTATACCCAGGGATGTGTAATTCCACTGGCAGTTTGTCTAGAACCTCCTCTAATGCGACATCTAACATGTGACAGGATTAAAGGCTCCTATTGGCTCCTGCCACGTTCCCCTACAATCTTGGATTACGTCATGGAACGGACGACAGTGCCCTCTGTTGGTGTTACTACGTACTATACCTTGTGGCGAACACACTGTTTCCCCCCATATTGGATAAAGGTACTCGCATGATCAGCTGACATCATGGCAGCCATCTTGGATGACAGCGACCTCTGCTGGTGGTACTGTGTACTAAGTCAGTTGGTGACCGGACCTCATGGTGAACACACTGGATGGCTGTACTGCTTCAAATTGTTTAAATAAGGACTTATGTCCATCATTGGTCGAGTCCTTTTCCTGCAAATCCCTAGGAAGAAGTGGCGGTCGGGTGACTTAGGTTAGGGGAGCTGGTCCAACTGGCCTTTCTTTCCCGCCATTTTCTTAGGTTAGTAGAGAGACAGCCCAAGTGACCTTTCTTCCCTCCAAAATTCAAACTTCGCACCAATCCCTAGGAAGTGGTGGCAGTCGGATGACTTGGGTTATTGGAGGTAGCCCAACTGCCCTTTCTTTTCTGCCATTTTCTTAGGTTAGTAGAGGTATATTGCATTATCATGATGGAATTTGAACTTCCCGTCATTTTAGGTTAGTGGAGGTAGCCCAATTGACCTATCTTTCCACGAATATTCAAACTTCCTGCCAAAATCCTCCATCTTGAATGACGTCACAGCCGCCATCTTAGATGACATCATGGCCGCCATCTTGGATGACGTAACGGACGCCATCTTGGATGATGTCATCAACTGACATCAGTTGATGATGTCATCACCGCCATATTGGATAACGGTACTTTGGGGTCATACCCCCTTGCCCCAATACTGAGGTTGCCTCCATACCCATACATGTCCATCTGCTCAATACAATTTGAAATGAGGGATATTCGACCAGGTTACATGTTTCCAGTCATCACTCCAATGTCGGTGCTGAGGGCCCAGGCGAGATGTAAAGCTTAGTGTCGAGGAGTCATCAAGGGCACACGAGTGGGCCTTCGGCTCTGAAAGCCCATATCGATAATGTTTCGCTGAATGGTTCGCATGCTCACACCTGTTGATGGCCCAGCATTGAAATCTGCAGCAATCTGCGGAAATGTAGCACTTCTGTCACGGACTATACTCTTTAGTCGTCGCTGGTCCCGTTCTTGCAGGATCTTTTTCCGGCCACAGCAATGTCGGAGATTTGATTTTTTACGAGATTCCTGATATTCACGGTACACTCGTGAAATGGTCATACGGGAAAATCCCCACTTCATCGCTACCTCGGAGATCGCTCGGCCACCGACTATAACACCACATTCAAACTCACTTAAATCTTGATAACGTAGCAGCAGTAACCGATCTAACAGCTGCACCAGACACTTGTTGTCTTATATAGGCATTGCCGACCGCAGCGCCGTAATCCGCCAGTTTACGTATCTCTGTATTAGAATACTCACAACTGTACCAGTTTCTTTGGCGCTAGCGTAAGTTAATTTAAGTTAGATTAAGTAGTGTGTAAGCTTAGGGACCGATGACCTCAGCAGTTTGGTCCCATAAGATCTTACCACCAGTTCAAATTTTCCAGATCCCAAGATAATCTGCTGGTGGACATTGTTTACGCCGGCGCACAACCATCCGCCGCCAATTGACTCCTAGCTAGGACTCCAGTTTAGAGGTCCAGGCCATGCAGACACCAACGTCTCCACCGCCAGCCAGCTGCCACAACTGCGGCCTATGTACTAGACAACAGCAACGCCGCTGGTAGACCTGTCTTTGTGGTTGTGGATGTCGTAAAACTTGGCGCAAATTATTCTTGTGGTACGTTGACTGTGGACTGTTTCAAGGAAACTTTAACACTGTTCTAGATCGAAAACGTAAAGCTTTTTGTGGAACTGTAACTCCGTCCGTGCCTTCTAGGCAGAACCGAACATGTAGCTGAACTGCTTCAAAATAGTCTCAATGAGACCTAGCTTTCGCATTCTCTGTGACCAACTTGTTTGTTTTTAAACTAGCGCCTTCAGCCAGTGACTTTCATCAGACAGTTTGTATTATTATTCGCCGGAGTAGACAAACAGTGTTTCTTGTTTTTGTTAATAAACTTTTAGAAGAATAACAATAATTTTTAGCTTCTTCAAATGGCAATAATTTTGTAAAACCTGCCTTGAGAGGTCTTCGACGTTATTACCATTCACACCGTAATGTTATTACAGTGTATGGAAAAACTGTAGGTGATCACATCGTCGATCTACTGGCACCACGCTGAACTAAGGGTGTTACCATTATTGCTGTAATTATTCCTTTTGAGCTTACATGGTTTCACTCAGGCTTTTTCTGCAGCCTGGATGGTTACCCAGAAGGCATGTGTAGGGCCTAATGATAACTACATCTCCGCATCGTTGAAAAAATTTTACATTTTTTATTCTCATTTTTAATTTACTACTGAGTACAGCGTTATTCCTTTGGACGTAACCATAGTTTACACCACTACATAAATGACATGACAGAAACCCAGATGACCCAAATGACATTGTGAAGCCCTACTGATAATTACGTTTCGCACTTCGTAGTAAAATTTTTGCTGTGTTAACATTTGACTACATTGACATTAATTTCGATGTAATACAGTTTACACCGCTACTTTAATGGCATTGTAGAAGCCCAAGATCGTAATTTTTACCCCTGCTTTTTTAAGATTTGTAATTTTTTAAAGTTTTTTAAAAATAGTATGGTAGCTTTCTATGTGTGTCTGTGGATTTTGTAAACTGTTAAATCCTGTGTTAAGTAATGTATTGTTTATCAGTTTGCGGTAACTGATCCAAATATAGGGACAGCTTTTGCATAGGTACTTTGTGTAATTCACCCTATAATATTAATTTTCTAGTGTGTGCCTTAATTAGTTATTACCAATGATTTTGCAAACACGTGGTTAGATTTATTTTTGTCCTTGTTTTATCTAGCACACTGGAATGTAATCACATAAATTATTGTAAGAATGAATGTACTTGTTACACTATCGACACTTATCGGTCCAGCCGTCAGCGTCTATCCTTTACTTATCACCACCTACCAATCTAGTTCCCTGGCTACAATGACGTGCTGTGTTGTGTGTGACATAAGATAGATGTGTGTGGTGAATAACTGTGTATATAGTTATTTTAATTCTGACACGCTGATGCATGAGTCTTCTAGTCCGTTACTGCTATTTTAAGAAATATGCAGTAACCTGTCTGTCGAGGTATGTTGTATTTCTGTTTCCTTCTTTTACATTTTTACAATTGTTCTGCATATGGTCACACTGTGTATATGTTTTCCAGATCTAAGATGGTAATACAGATTACAAAAAACGGTTATCGAGAGTAAAGCGCATTATTAACTATCTTGGAAAAGAAGTTTATCTTCTGTAGTATATTAGCACAGATCGCCCCTTACGGCTCAGAATAATTGAACTAAAAGAAGTCTGTCACTTGCTGCACAAAAACGTTACTGGACTACAACTGGTCTAATGGAAAGTGAAACGGTGACCAGAGACGAATTGCCCCCAGGCATAGCATATATAAAAAATTGGTGTTCCCAACCACCGCAAACAGTATCTCCCTGACGATCCACATTGATGACGTGCCACTCAGACTGAAAAAAAAGACACTCTACAACCGTCATTGGCTGCCAGTCTTACCAGCGCATGGGTGTCCCAGCTCTCCAACCCATAGAATTTTAGATGAGAACTTACAGCAATGGCATCGTGCGTTTGTCGGGACAAATCACTGCAAAGGTCCAACATGGCACCCACAACATCAGCGCCTACATTCTTATATTGAACAGTCCAGGAGCAGTGAACCTATTAAGAATGGGCGTCGTCAGTGCATTGCGACTGGAGATATATGACTCTGCACTTACCATTCACTCCCTCAGCGTTCCCAAATGCATTGACACGTTACTTGCAAAATTTAACTCAGTGATTTTCCAATCAGGATTTGCTGGTGTCACGGAATCTGAAGAGCATATCATCATATTCCCATCCACTGTCCCCGAATTCTTTAAAACTCGTAATGTGCCTTTTGCCTTACGAGGTAACCTGCAGCTTGAATTACAACGACTACAGGATGAGGGAATCCTTATCCGCTCTCAGATAGTCGGTGGGTCACTCCTATAGTCGTAGCAGAAAAGCCCAATGGCACCCTACGCCTATATGGTAATTTTAAAAACACGATAAATTACCAGTCCGTGGTGCACTCATACGCAGTTCTAAAGTTCAGGACATCTTGCCTGGTTTGGTACGTGGGAGAATTTTTGTTAAAATTGACTCAAAGGTTCAGACCGTCAGCTTCCCCTGGATGCTGAATCCCAGCAGAAGCTAGTAATCAATACCCCACTTGGACGTCAGTGGATTTATTTGCAGCGGCAGATGTTCCTCTTGACTTTATAGAGACGTATTTTGGCGTAATTTTGCGTTGCAAACACTGTTGACAGAGCTGATGCACAAATCTAATGTCAATCCTGTGGAATTGAATGACTTGAGAGTGGCCACTCAGACATGCTTGGCACATAAGTATTTCCAGTTTCAAGGGACTCTTTATAAGCAATTAGATGGCTTAGCTATGGGTTTTCCTCTTAGTCCACTGTTTTATGGACCATTTTGAACAAAATTTTCTAGAAACAGAACCTTTTAGTGCAAATAACAAATACTGATGTCCTGTGTATGTGGACTGGTACAACAAGACAACTTAACACATTTTTGAAAAACCCAAACAGTCAACGTAAAAATATTCAGTTCACAATGGAGACTGGCAAAAAATCCATAATCTTCTTGGATCTCACCACTGACTTCAGTACACACACACATTATTTCAAAATTCATAGAAAAACTACAACAGCAGACACAGTAATACCTTCTTGCTCACAACACCCCATTACTCACAAACAGGCAACTTTCTACTCAATGGTACACCATCTCATATCTATCTCCAAGCCCAGAGATGACTTCAGAGCAGCGATAGACACAATAAAATTTATACCCACAGCCAATGGCTACAGCCCAGTTCTTATTGGCCACATTTTGCACAGGAAAGAAAAACGGAAAATTATACCTCTCCTCTATGCCCCACCTGCTCTCCCATCCTCTGTCTGCAAGAAATGGTGTACACTACCATTTCTAGGTGAGGTATGACAGATTGTAGACAAAGCACTGAAAGCCTGCAAGTATAGGCTTTCCTACTATGTTAAGAACATGACAGCCAAAGTGAATTTTTAATAGCAAAGATAAGATCCAGTTATTAGCCAACAGTGAAGTATACGAAATCACCCGTTCTGGTTGTGACAAACTTTATATCTGTTAGTCAGGCGAGACATAGCAAATAGGCCGCCTGAACATGAATGCAGCTGGAGGTTGCAGAATTATGACTCTACCTTTGCTGAGCATGTATTGAGTGAGGATCACAACTACCAGCCAGTGTCACATGTACTTCATTTAGCGAACAAAGGCCTTAAACCCAACCTGCTGGAAGCCCTGGAAATTAACAGACATCGAGCTCACAGTCCAGATCTAATCCTAAATGACCAAATACCGCTCAACACTTCCCCTCTCCTGAATTCCATATAATCATCTCTGTTACTGTTTACTTCGCACACTGTCTGTTCCTACATATTACCATTTTCCTGTATTCGGTAAGTTCTGTTTCATTGAAGTTGTGTATGTATTCCATATGGACTGTAGTTTTAATAGTTAAGGCTTTCTTTTAATTGGTACTTGTATTAATGTCCATGTTTAACACATCTTGTAGTTGTCTCATCAAATATTGTTTACATTTTAATTGGTTCATTCATTTAATGCAAACTGTTTTGAAT
The DNA here is from genome assembly GCF_023864345.2 of Schistocerca serialis cubense. Lineage (NCBI taxonomy): Eukaryota > Metazoa > Arthropoda > Insecta > Orthoptera > Acrididae > Schistocerca > Schistocerca serialis. Next base: position 521,930,081 of record NC_064644.1, read on the forward strand.
ATAATGTTGTTGTTGTTGTGGTCTTCAGTCCTGAGACTGGTTTGATGCAGCTCTCCATGCTACTCTATCCTGTGCAAGCTTCTTCATCTCCCAGTACCTACTGCAACCTACATCCTTCTGAATCTGCTTAGTGTATTCATCTCTTGGTCTCCCTCTACGATTTTTACCCTCCACGCTGCCCTCCAATGCTAAATTTGTGATCCCTTGATGCCTCAAAACATGTCCTACCAACCGATCCCTTCTTCTAGTCAAGTTGTGCCACAAACTTCTCTTCTCCCCAATCCTATTCAATACCTCCTCATTAGTTACGTGATCTACCCACCTTATCTTCAGCATTCTTCTGTAGCACCACATTTCGAAAGCTTCTATTCTCTTCTTGTCCAAACTGGTTATCGTCCATGTTTCACTTCCATACATGGCTACACTCCATACAAATACTTTCAGAAACGACTTCCTGACACTTAAATCTATACTCGATGTTAACAAATTTCTCTTCTTCAGAAACGATTTCCTTGCCATTGCCAGTCTACATTTTATATCCTCTCTACTTCGACCATCTTCAGTTATTTTACTCCCTAAATAGCAAAACTCCTTTACTACTTTAAGTGTCTCATTTCCTAATCTAATCCCCTCAGCATCACCCGATTTAATTTGACTACATTCCATTATCCTCGTTTTGCTTTTGTTGATGTTCATCTTATATCCTCCTTTCAGGACACTGTCCATTCCGTTCAACTGCTCTTCCAAGTCCTTTGCTGTCTCTGACAGAATTACAATGTCATCGGCAAACCTCAAAGTTTTTACTTCTTCTCCATGAATTTTAATACCTACTCCGAATTTTTCTTTTGTTTCCTTTACTGCTTGCTCAATATACAGATTGAATAACATCGGGGAGAGGCTACAACCCTGTCTCACTCCTTTCCCAACCACTGCTTCCCTTTCATGCCCCTTGACTCTTATAACTGCCATCTGGTTTCTGTACAAATTGTAAATAGCCTTTCGCTCCCTGTATTTTACCCCTGCCACCTTCAGAATTTGAAAGAAAGTATTCCAGTTAACGTTGTCAAAAGCTTTCTCTAAGTCTACAAATGCTAGAAACGTAGGTTTGCCTTTTCTTAATCTTTCTTCTAAGATAAGTCTTAAGGTTAGTATTGCCTCACGTGTTCCAACATTTCTACGGAATCCAAACTGATCTTCCCCGAGGTCCGCTTCTACCAGTTTTTCCATTCGTCTATAAAGAATTCGCGTTAGTATTTTGCAGCTGTGACTTATTAAACTGATAGTTCGGTAATTTTCACATCTGTCAACACCTGCTTTCTTTGGTATTGGAATTATTATATTCTTCTTGAAGTCTGTGGGTATTTCGCCTGTCTCATACATATAATGTTATGTTACTATAATGTTAATGTTAAAAAACAATACCACCACACTCTCAAAGATTTCATTTACTGTGTGTTCCCTCAGACTCCTCCATTTTCCTGCATTTATTTATTTCTGTTTGTCTTATTGATATTGCTTAAGTTCCTTGTGTATTCTGTAGTTACATTGATAATTGTTTCTCCTCTTAATTGGTTTGTGTATCAGTCTCCATGTTTTATACCTCCTGATGTAGCCTTGTCAAGTACTAATTTTATTTTATTTTACTAGTTTTATTTATTAGTAGAAACTTATGTAGGCAAGCTGTTCCTATTTTGTGTTAAAGTTTTTCCTGTCTATTCCATTTTTATTTATTTACTGTTCAATTTTTTTTTTACTTTTTCATTGCATTACCACCACAATGTCAAAGATGTTACTTACTGTATGTTTCTTCTTCAGTCTAGACATGTTACTTCTCTTCCAGTGTTGTTTGCAAACATTGTAACTCCTTTAGTGACAATACTCAGTAATGTCTGAAGATGGCCTTGCAAGCCGAAAACTGGTTAACACAGTAAAAGTAATACTGGGCAGCAAAAGCAAACTGGTGCTTTTCTTCTATTACTCCACTTGGACATTACCAGTACAACCACCTGCCATTTGGAGTGGCTAGCACTCCAGCCATTTTCCAAAGATATCTCAGACATCTTATTCATGAAGTGCTACATAAAGCAGACTATCCAGACGACATTCTCATAGTACGCAAAAATGCTGACAGAAAACTTACAGACATCAAGTTTTTCTATGTCCATCCTTCTGATTGGAGGTTTGAGCGACTTGGCCATTCACTTTTGTAATAAAATGGTACACCTACAGACGTCCCTATGATGTTATTTATTACATGGCTACCAGTTTCGGTGCTCCAGTACACCATCTTCAGGCCTTAACTGGCGCTGAAGGAGTTAACTCCAACCGTATACACGATTCTATCAGTGCCCAACATCTATGAACTGGTTTTCGCAGACTACCTGTAACAATGATGTTGTGTCTCCAACCATCAACTACCAACGGTTGGTATCCCCCAGGCTATCAGATTTTCATCCCCGTTTATGTACTGTATTATCCATTCAATATCCTCATATACTTCCTCTATCTGCCGGCCGGAGTGGCCGAGCGGTTCTAGGCGCTACAGCCTGGAGCCGCGCGACCGGTACGGTCGCAGGTTTGAATCCTGCCTCGGGCATGGATGTGTGTGATGTCCTTGGGTTAGTTAGGTTTAAGTAGTTCTAAGTTCTAAGGGACTGATGACCTCAGAAGTTAAGTCCCATAGTGCTCAGAGCCATTTGAACTTCCTCTATCTCTTCACCTTCAGCTTCCGACATCGGCATGTATACCTGAACTATCATTATCTGTGTTGGTTTGCTGTCGATTCTGATGAGAACAATCACATTACTGAACTGTCCACAGTAACACACTCTCTGCTCCAACTTGCTGTTCATAGCGAATCTTACTTGTGTTATACCATTTTCTCCTGCTGTTGATATTACCCTATACTCATCTGATCAGAAAGAACTTTATCCTCTCGTTGGTTTTCAACGTTTTTCTCATGGTCAGCTCCCAATCAACAGTCCCCTCCCACAGAATAGGAAGGGGGAATATTCCAGAATATTTTTCAAATGGAGAGATCTCCATGACACTTTTTTAATTACAGGTCACATGTCCTGTGGATATACATTATGTGCCTTTAATACATTGGATTCTGCATCTTCATGTCGTTGATCATTGCTGATTCTTCCACATTGCAGTCTCCCACCCCACAGGCAAGACAGGGCTCTGAAACTCTCTCCACTCTTCCACCCTCTTTGACAAGGCCATGGGCAGAATTAGGGTAACTCCTTATGCCGGATGGCAGGATTGGAAAGTTTTGATTACCAATCAAAGACATTACCCCTAGACCACGGGTGCTGATTGTCAGGGTGGTTATTCCGTCGAAACTACATGACAATTGATGCTGACCTTACTCCATAAGGGGCACTGGGGGTGGTCCTTGCCATACGGTTTGCTCGCCAGCATGTGTACTAGTGGGGTATTGATACCTCTACTGTGCAGATGGTTGTGGTTTGCACCACCTGCCAGGGCAAGCAGACCAAATCACCTCACCAATTGTTCCCATGGTCAGACACTTCCAAACCATGGTCGAAACTACACCTACACTTTACTGAACCTTTCCTGGATCTTACCTGTCTCAGCCATTGATGCACGTTCTGGTTTTCCTTATGCCTCCTGTGTCTCTTTGTCTCCCATGTGTCCTCCTACGTCTTAGTCGAACACCTCATCCAGTCAAACCATCCAGACCCTGGCAAAAAGTTTTTCAGGGCTTCCAAACACCTTGATAACTGACGATGGGTCACAACTTACTTCAGCCGAATTTACTTCCTTTTTGTGAAACGAGTGGCATACAATTAAAACGTACAGCAGCATTCCATCCGTCTTCCAATGGCCTAATGGAACCATTTATCCACAAGTTCAAGAATCAAACATAAAAACTACGTCATCACTCTCTAGACGATTCATTGAACTTGTTCCTAGCTCCATTTCATACCTCTCCACAAGGTGGAGGCCCTCCGGGAGATGACTTACATGGTCGACTTTGAGAGATTGGAGGGCACTCTCACTTCTAATTCGGAGTTATGCCACTTCGTGTTCTTAGGGAAGATGATATTAATTATGATTTGACTTCATGATGAAATGGTGGGCAGTAGCTCTTGCTTGTGTGCTCTAGGGAAGGAATAACGGTAAGTTTTACCTGCATTTAAAGGAATAGGGTGCCGATTTAAACGACTGCAGTAAAAGCACGGCGACGGTGGGCCGAGGGAAGCGCGTTTGGTGTCTGTTCTTTCGGACATGTCAGAAAGAATAGACACCATATCCATACAAGTTTACACCTAAAATGTCGACAACACATCATCACAGCATATGTCGCAGCTTCAGGGGCTGACCGCTTGCAGACAATAGAGTTTCACAGAAAAGCAGATTTCCTGGGTTTCTACTTGGCGGCCCCAGCGGCGCCGGCAGAGATCGCGGGTTGTGGGAACCTGAAAACAGACCCCAAGATGTCTGGCCGCCGTACAGTATGTAGGCCGGCGCGCGCCCATCGTCCACCAGATGACTCCGAGCCAGGGCTCCAGTTTGGACATCCAGGCCATGCAGACACCACCGTCTCCGCCGGCGATCAGATGCCAGAGCCACAGACAACGCCCTGCGTCGCCGTGACGCTGCTGACGGATCTGTCTACGTGGCTATGGATGTCGTAAAACTTAGCTCAAATTGTTCAAGTAGTACAGTGACAGAGACTTTTTCAAGGAATACGTAACACCATGCCTAGACAAAAAACTTAAAACTTTTTGCGTAACTTTTAACTCTGCGCCTTGATGGAAGAACTGAATGTGTAGTTGAACTTTGCTTCAGGGTAATTTCAACGAGACCTAGTTTTTTTTTTTATTCTGTGAGACTTACTTCTTTGTTTGTAACCTATGGCCATCAGCCAGCGACTTTCACCTGTCAGTTTGTATTATTATTCTTCGGAGTAGACAAACAGTGTTCCTTGATTTTGTCAATAAACTTTTTAAAGAATCTCTGGAATTGTTTGTGCTTCCTACACGATTTATTCAGATTATTTGGAAAAAAATGGTTCAAATGGCTCTGAGCACTATGGGACTTAACATCTGAGGTCATCAGTCCCCTAGAACTTAGAACTACTTAAACCTAACTAACCTAAGCACATCACACACATCCATGCCCGAGGCAGGATTCGAACCTGCGACCGTAGCAGTCACGCGGTTCCGGACTGAAGCGCCTAGAACCGCACGGCCACCGCGGCCGGCAAATTATTTGGAAAGAGCTGAAGACAGAGAAGGTAGTGATGTTGGATGTGGAGGTCTGGAGCGTAGCCGGCGTTCTGACTCAACCGAAAGTTGTTCCACTGGGTTCAAATCGGCACTGAGGGCAAGCCAGTCAATTTGCCTCACAGATGCAGCTTTATGACAGGGTTTATTTCCATGCTGATACACCCAATCAGCGTGTCCTAACTGTTCCTCTACCGTACGCGGTACTCTATGTTGTAACATGTTTTCGTATCCTTCCGCTGGTAACGTTTCCTCAAGCAAAATAAGGTGCCACACCCTACCAACGAAAAAGCCCCACATGCTGTAACACCATATTCTTAGTACTGCCTTGTTGGCACTACACACCTACACCTGCATCTACATAGATAATTTGCAAGCCACCATACGGTGCGTGGTAGAGGTAACCCTGAACCACTGTTACCTATTTCCTTTTCTGTTCCAACAACGACTGTCTATATGCCTCCTTACGAGCGCTAATCTATCTAATCTTATACTGCTGGCCCTTACGTGAAATGTACGTTGCGGGCCACGGTGGCCGTGCGGTTCTAGGCGCTGCAGTTCGGAACCACGGGACTGCTACGGTCGCAGGTTCGAATCCTGCCTCGGGTGTGGATGTGTGTGGTGTCCTTAGGTTAGTTCGGTTTAAGTAGTTCTAAGTTCTAGGGGACTGATGACCTAAGATATTAAGTCCCATAGTGCTCAGAGCCATTTGAACTATTTGAAATGAACATTGGTGGCAGTAGAATCGTTCTGTAGTCAGCCTCGAATGCCAGTACTCTAAATTACCTCAGTAGTGTTTCTCGTAAAGAATTTCGCCTGCCCCCAGTAACTCCCATCTGAGTTACCGTAGCATCTGCGTAATACTTCCGTGTAGTTTAAACCTGCCGAAACAAATGTAGCAGTCCACTTCTGAATAGTTTAAACATCTCCCTTTACTCCGACCTGGTGCTTAACCCAAATATTCGAACAGTATACAACAATGAGTCCCACTAGTGTCCTATGTGCGACCTCCTTTACAGATGAGCCAAATTTTCCTAAAATTGTCCCAATAAACTGAAGTCTGGCATTCGACTTCCTTTCCTCAGACCTTACATGATCATTCTATTTCATATTACTAGGTCTACAACTTTGCTTCCGCCGTTTTTTCTAGAAGTTCGGGGCTTTATTGTGAAAAACTTACAAAAAAAATTGATTCATTGTCTTGCACATCGCTAACCACAACATTCTCCCATCTTTCGGATAGCATATGAATCCCGTGGCGGATGAACTGGGCGTCTTTTGTGGGGATCCAGGAATCGATTCAGTTTTGCACTTGTTCATATGATCGGTAGCCAGACTGTATGCCACTGATCTAAAAAGGTGGTACTCAGAGAGAGAAACGTGTGGAGAATACGGCGGGAGGGATAGGACTTCCCATTTCAACGTTTCCATGTATATTTTGACAGGTTTTGCGACATGGGGCCGAGCACTAACCTGCTGCAAAATTACCTTTACTTGTCTATCGCTGTACTGTGGCCGTTTGTGTTTCAGTCCTGGGCTCGAACGCATCAATTGCTCTTGATAATGATGTCCTGTGACTGTCTTCGTCTGTTTCAGTAACTACGAAAACGTTCTGCCTTCCCCCGCCATGCCGGTCTTCGACATCAAAATCACCGTTCTTAAGGCGTTGAAAACATTCTCTGCACGTTCTTTCACTAATAGTTCCCTCACCATTGGTCTTACCCTGCATTTTAAGAGCCACAGCCGCAAAATCGTTCAAATGGCTCTGAGCACTAAGGGACTCAACTGCTGAGGTCATCAGTCCCCTAGAACTTAGAACTTAAACCTAACGAAGGACATCACACACGTCCATGCCCGAGCAGGATTCGAAACTGCGACCGTAGCGGTCGCGCGGTTCCAGACTGTAGCGCGTAGAACCGCTCGGCCACCCCGGCCGGCAAAACTTCCCACAAATGGCGAGAAATGGGTACGTAAGCTGACGTACCCATCGAGAGGAACCTTATGATGCAATCACAAATCGACCAAATTTTTGTGGCATTATGTTTACAGATTCCTAAGCTTATTGTATTACACCTATGAGCAACCACCTGAACCCCACTTGCCGCTCCTGCCGTCTATTGCAAAACGGCGGAAGCAAAGTTGTAGACCTAATACTTTGCAACGCTACCCCCATGATGTTTAATCAACGTGAGCGTGCAAGCAGCACCCTGCTACGTTGTATTCAAATATTATGGGTTTGTTTTTCTATTCATTTGCGTTGAGTTACATCTTTTCTACGTTTAAAGCTAGCTGCCATTCATGACACCTACTACAAATTTTGTCTAAGTCATCTTGTATCCTCTTACAGTACCTCACCGACGACGCCTTCCCATACCACAGCATCACCAGCAAACAGCAGCGGACTGCAGCTTGCCCTGTCCACCAGACCATTTATGTGTACAGAAAATAACAGCGGTCCTATCACATTTTCCCGGATAATTCCTGGCGATACCCTACATTCTAATGAACAGTCTCCGTCGAGGACAACATACTGTGTTCCAACCATACGACGTCAGGTAACGTACTCCCGGATTTTGCCAAACCCAAACTCTTTCATCGCATTGCCACAGGTATAGAGTGGATCATTACTCCAAATCACTCGTTTCAGTCATCCACTGTTAATTAGCGTCGCTCTTTACACCGTCTCAAGCGTCACGCCTCATTCACTACAGAAAAGTGCCGCGCGGGGTAGCCGCGTGGTCTTGGGCGTCTTGTCACGGTTCGCTCGGCTCCCCCTATCGGAGGTTTCAGTCCTCCCTGTGGCATATCTGTGTGTGTTGCCCTTAGTTTAAGTTAGATTAAGTAGTGTGTAAGCCTAGGGACCGATGACCTCAACAGTTTACTCCCATAGGAACTTACCACAAAATAAATAAAAAAAAAAGAAACGTAATGTTTGGCTTATAAGGTGCTGGACCGCTGTCCCCCATTCTTTTTCAATACCTACGCATCATTTTCAATCCCTACGCACAGTCATTGTGCTAGCTGTACTTCTGATAGTGATTTCAAACTCAGGCCGATTCCTTCCTCTCATTTCATATGACTTTTTGCAACCACCTTCCGCAAACCTCGCCGGTCTCTCGCCGTAAGTGCTTGAAGTCTTCCTATTCTCGTTTTAGTTGTGACTGATCCTTCGCATTTCCATTTAATAAGCACATAAGCAACCGTGGCCACATTAGAAGGGTTGAAATGTCCCTAAGGTATCTGTTCCTCTTGTGACACGCAGTGACTAGCCCACGTTTGAAACCACTGAACTCTCCTGCCATACCCGTTCTTCTGTCGCTGCTTCTGTGTTGACAACAACCGCTGCAGAATATATATTGGGGCATCTACGATTGCCCAGTCCGAAAATAGAACTTCAAGCCATGCGGCTACGCCTCCAATAATAAAAATTGACATTAAAACAATAGCTTTTGGATTGTCTTGTTTTTTCCCTGCTTTTAAATGATTTAAAAAGACAAGGGCTGGCTGGATGTTAATATTTTTTTATTTTTTTATTTTTATATATATTTTATTGTATTTTATATTTTTATATTTTTATATTGTTTGTTTTTTTCTTTTTCTTTTTTCTTTTTTTCCCATTCGCTCACACATTCACACGATATATACATTTGTACACACTCATACATATTACAGTTAACACATTCTCACACTCATTCATTCACCTTTTTTAAAGTAAATAATAAAATAAATAAATAAATAATAGATAAATAAATAAATAATAAATACAATAAAATAAATTTAAAATAAAATAAATTAAAATAAAAATTAATTTAAAATATATATACACAAGACGTAGTCTTGTTATTCGCGTAGATGATCGGGCCATCTGGTGGAGGTCAGGTAGTGCACCATGTGTCCAAGTTCTCGTACAAGGTCGGTATCTGACTGTTGTGTGTTTTCGTAAAAGGTTTTGGCAGTGGTTCTGAATCAGTCTCTCAAATAGGGTACCCCTGCGAGTTGGTGAAGTTAGTTCGTTGGGAACCGGTATGGCAGGTGGAGTGCCCTTTTCAGGGCACGGTTCTTAATTCTTTGTAGCCGTTGTATGTGTGTTGGAGCAGCATTGCCCCACACAACAGCGGCGTAGTCCAAGATTTGTCGCACCAATGTGAGGTACAATATCACCCCCAGTCTTGATGGTAGTGTTGACGATGGGTTTAATAGTGGGTAAAGCTGTACCATTCTTCTCCTGGCTTTCTCTCGAATGTTTTCTATATGAGGTTGCCATGTCAATCGCCTATCAAGGGTCACACCCAGGTATTTTGCTGTTTTTGACCATGGGACTGGGGTGCCCCGTATCTCAATGGGCTGGATGTTAGGCGGGAAAGGTCTCCTGCCAATAGCTATTGCCTGCGTCTTCGTGGCGTTGAAAGACGATCGCAATTTCGTTGCCCATTCACTCAGCTTATTACATGCTTGTTGCAGTCTTGCCTGGAGGTGTGCAGCATTCATACTTCGGGAGTAGATGGCTGTATCATTGGCATATAGAGATAGGTGTGTTCTGGCCTTCGATGGTAGGTCGGCTGTATACAAGATGTATAACAGTGGTCCCCGTACACTTCTCTGAGGTACTCCTGCTTTGATGGGTCTGATGGACGATGTACCATCTTGAGTGCGGACATGAAATGTCCGGTTTTCTAGATAGCTCTTCAGAAGTGTTGCGTGTGACACGGGGACCCAATATCTAGGAGTTTATACAGGAGTTCCTCGTGTCACACGCAATCAAAGGCACGAGAGACATCCAGAAATACAGCCCCGAAGAATTCCTTCCGTTCCATGGCGCCGAATGCTTCCTCAACTAGGCGTAGTAGCTGCTGGGTCGTGGAGAGGCCTCGGCGAAAGCCGAACTGGACGTCTGGTATCAGGTGCTCTGCTTCCACATGCTGCAGAAGTCTCTTTATATACAAACGTTCAAAAAGTTTCGATATGGCAGATAAAAGACTGATTGGTCTGCAGCTAGCAGGTGATCGAGGGTCCTTTCGTGCCTTCGGTATGGCGACGACCTCTGCATGTTTCCATGTGAGGAGGAAGTCGCCGGTTGCCAAGATCTCGTTGAAAGCGGCCACTATTAGTGGTACTGCGGTAGGTGGTAGTTGATTCAACAGCTCATTTGTTAGGAAGTCTGGTTCTCCAGTTTTTTTTCCATTTAGTTATTCGAGCTGTTTTGTAACTTCTGCTGTGGAAATCGGTTGAATGTGGTCGTCTTCGGGTCGATTGGCGAGGAATCTTGGAAGTCTCTCGTTGACTAGGCCAATGTGGGCTGCGTCGGCAGGGTCATTCATCGGTGTAAAGTTTTTTGCGAATACATCTGCCAAAGCATTAGCTTTGGCATCTGGTTCGCTAATTATATTGTCGCCCACGTGTAGTGGGGGTAACTTCTGTCCGTTCCTCAGTAGAGACTTCGTCATCTTCCAGGCTGATTGGACTTGTAGCTGTAGCAGTGCAATCTTATCTTCCTAGACTTGATTCTTATGTTTTTCTATTTCTGCCTTTATTTCTCGTTGCATTCGGTTTACTAGGCGCTTTGTGGCTGGATTACGCGTTGCCTGCCATTCTCTGAATGCTTGTTTTTTTCCCTGATGGCTGCTATGATAAGTGGAGGCAGTTGGTGAGTTTTTGGTCGTGTAGGCCGTTTCGGAGGCGTGGCTTCTGTTGCTTCTAGTGCTTTAGATGTTAGGTATAATAGAGTTGCTTCTGCTCCTGCCATCTCTGGGTCTTGTGTGTCCGGAAGGTCTCTTTCAAGCAGTTGACGATACGTTTCCCAGCTGATTCCTCGAATATCAAGGTGGTGTCTTGGCGGTTTATTGATGCCGACGAGGTCGACATCAACGATGACAGGTTCATGATATGATGTAAGGGCCCTTGTGATAGTGGCAGTAACATCATTGGGAAATCCCTTAATGATGGCTATATCCAGCACGTCGCTCTCGCCTCTGCTCGGAAAGCATGTGGGGTCATATGGTCCCACAATGATGGCGTGGTTTCTTTCTGCAACTCGTAGGAGACGGCGTCCATTGATGTTGGTGATGCGGCTCTTCCAGTTGGTATTTTTGGCATTAAGGTCGCCAGCAAGAAAAAGATTTCCTTGTTGTGACAGTAAAGCCTCAAAGTCTGCTTCTTCTAGATGGCCACAGGGGGGCCTGTACACTGCAATGAATTGTATGCGGTCTCTTGATGTTTGGACTGCAACCGATGTGGCTTCTACTGTGGCTAATGGGAGTGGCAGTTGGTGATGCATCAGGGAGTTTCTTACGTATACTGCTGTTCCTCCACCAGCAGTCGACCGGTCCATCCGGAAACAGCTGTAGTTGGCGACTCGTACTTGGATGTCGGGTTTCAAGTGTGTCTCGGTGACCAGGCACACGTCGATTCTTTCATCTTGAAGGAATTGACGGAACTCTCCTACTTGATTGCGAATTCCATTAGCGTTCCACGTGCACACAGTTAGTCCAAATCTAGCTGCCATCTTGAGTGGTGCAGGTTGGCTTTGGAATGGCCTGTTGGGCAACTTGAACTGCAGCAGAAATCTGTTGCGGAATGGTGGCCATGATAGCCTGCAGGGCGTCAGTGATAGCTTTCGTCACGACTTGCATGACTGAGGCCAGGTGAGTGTTGTGTTGTGCCTGAGTTGTTGGCGATCCGGCACTGATTATGTGCTGCCGAGGCGCAGCAATCGTCGGAGGAGGTGGAGCTGGGCGATGGGGAGTAAACTGAGTACGACTATGGTGATGGAGGTTGGTTCTCTGTATGCCTGCGGTGGGGGCATTGGCCTCAGAAGATGAGACATTATTGGTATTGTTTGTTGCTACATTTGTGTATCTTCTGGCAGCTGCAATAGCAGCATAGGTGAGACCTTGGTGAGTGGTTGCCTTTTGTCTAGTCTTATAGGCTTTGATGACTTCACAGCCAAGGTAACTGGCAGGGTGAGATTTGTTGCAACGGACACATGTGGGGGGAGTGTCTTTATCCTTGGGGCATTCTTTGGAGGTATGTTCTTGGCCGCACATCACACACTTGAAGGGCATTGCACAGTGTCTGGCCACATGGCTGATACCTTGGCATCGATAACAAATGGTGGGGCCACGTTTGCCCCGAGGTTTCTCAATTGTGACGTCCGTGTTGGCTATGATCTTCAGTGTCAGCAATTTTCGGTTGTGTCGTGTGGTGGTAAGCACTACCATAAAGAGAGGGGGGGGGGGGGTGTGTCTGTGTGTTCTAGGCGATTGTACTCTCGAGATTGACCTGGGGACAATTCCAATGGCTTCGAGTTCTTCCGTCAGATCATCGCACGAGAAACTGAAGGGAAGCCCTCGAATGACTTTTTTGATGGGATTGTCAGGCGAATAGGTATAGAATCCCCATTGCCTTTTCGAGATTTCCTCCGTGACTTTCATAAAATCCGCGGTAGTTACGGTTTGAAGCTTGTAGAGATCTATACCATCTGTTCTGAAGTGGAAAGGATTACTGAGATGGCCCTTAATAGTTTGCAGAAGAATTTTATACGCCTCCTTGAATTCTATGATGATGGGAGGAGGTTTCTGTGCTTTTGTAGAAGTCTGGGCCGTGGTGGCCAAGGTGTCATTTTGGTCGGTTGGGTCGGCGTCCATAGCCGCGAAAGAGTTGTTTGTTGATATCGGAGCAGCGCTCGTGATCTTGCGGGCATGAGCCGTCCGAGTGGCTGGGATGAATCCCTCCTCATCAGCGATGGGGCGGGACTTCTTGTGTCGATTTTCGCTATCTGACGAGTTCGGGGTTGTCTCGTCCGTCTTTTTCCTGTTGGCAGGCCCAGGAAGCTCTTCTGTTGGCGTAGAACACGTGGTAGTGGTTGGCATTAAGCCGGTGAGAAGCATCAGCCTTTTATTTGGATCCTCCTCGGCATTGTTGGACGTTGCATCGCCTACCTGATGCAGGTCAGTGTCTCTCTTGGTTTCGAGTTCTTGCTTCTTCTCCGAAGCCTCGGACGAACGAGGCACCTTTCGCGCTAGTGAAGGGATTTAGACATAGAAGAAGGAAAGCTAGCCTTGGCCTCTGCGAGCGCGGCCTTGTCCCATGCGAAGGGGGCCCTGACTCGCAAAATCCCTCACTGTCGGTCCCTCGGTGCGCAGTGTTTTATTCCTGAAGAAAGCACTGAGCAACCGACAGGTGCAGGAACACGACAAAGTTGCTTCGTGGGCGGCGCGTGGTACTCGACGTGCGCGCGTGCGTCTCGCGGCTTGGCGCGTCGGCGCGTGGCGTGTTGACAACACAACACTCCCCGCCTCCTTTTATACTGGCGGGATCGTCTCTCGTGATACCTAACGGTCAGTTCCGCGTTACATAGAGGTGTCCCAGTCATTCTGATCAGATCGGGTAACAGCGTTGCTAACCACTGTCCCGATACCAGCAGAAGAGGTGTTACCGTTGTCTTCTCTACTGCTCCAAAAACAAGCAGATACGTAACTCATGAATGACTGTCAAATCATGTAATCGAAATGTTGACCTTGAGCAGTGCTGAGATTCCACACAGAATACTGCAAACTGAATTTCTCCAGGACTTACCGCAACACAGACCCGTATCATTTCATGCCTTTGGGAATCGTCGGTGTTTTCTTTTTTGTCTTTTGTTTTAATTTTAGGCGACGACGAGTTCTAAGTCTGGCGAACATGCAGCCTAATTTGTGGTTCCCGAGAGACTGATCCACCGATGTTCAAATGTTTTAAGATGCGGAATGGGTGTAGCGCCTGTCATGTTGATACGATTTTGGTTTCATTAGATCAGGTGGTATATCTTGCAATAACTGCTGCAGCATATATTTTAGGAAGTGTAGATATTTGTAGTTGTTTACAGTTTCTTAAATAAAAGAAGGACCAATGGTGGAATTGAAACACGTAAAATCTAAAATTTCACGGTCGTAAATGTTACACTTATTTAACTATTCCGGGCTACTGTGCCGTAGTTGGATAAATGTCTTATTAAAATCGATATTCGAAGTACACGCATTACTAACTGCCAAAAAAAAGGAATAGATAATACATTTCTCTTTGAGACATGGCGGAAAGGAACTAGGTCTTTTTCATGGACATCTCTATGAGATTAATCCACAGGTTCACCTCAGCCGCCGGCCGGGGTGGTCGAGCGGTTCTATGCGCTACAGTCTGGAACCGCGTGACTGCTACGGTCGCAGGTTCGAATCCCGCCTCGGGCATGGCTGTGTGTGATGTCCTTAGGTTAGTTACGTTTAAGTAGTTCTAAGTTCTAGGGGACCTCAGATGTTAAGTCCCATAGAGCTCAGAGCCATTTGAACCATTTTTTTGACTTCAGCCTATAGGAGGAAGGAGGCCATGATTGCATTTTCCTAGTGTGCTAGTCTTCAGAAAAGAAAATTATAGCTAGGACCGCACGGTTTTTACGGGAACTCACGCGCTCGACGTGTAATTGAAATAAATTTCCAACGCATTGTTGAAGAGTGGATTTTCATCCGATGGAATAAAAAGAGCTTTACGACAGGCACGAAAAGATCATAGCGTTGTACAGGCCTCAGTGCAATCCAAAGTTTCCTTGCCGCTTATTGGGGACGTTACTGCCCGCATAAGACAAATTTTAATGAAAGAGAATATTGCTATAATCTACAAACCCATCTGGAAGATGCAGAACCATCGAAAGATGGCCAAGGATATTCGCAGCTTATGGAAAAAGCTGGAATTTACTGTCCTCCTTGCAGTTCGAATACTTGTACGTGGGTACTCCTAAATGAACAATCGAAAAACAACCAGAATAGCACAAAGGAAAATGCGGAAGGGAAGAAACAGATTGATCAGCCAGGAGACTACAGGATTCGATATGATAACACTCATACACTGCCAGTCACAATCGGATACTATAAAGGCTCTGTAGAGCGGCCATAATGTTTAACACCTCAAAAATTTTAATCCGTAGGAGGAGTGTGTGAAAATGATCCGTATCTGAGTTCCGGTGCCGGAGGACATGTGTACCAGTGTAGCACTGTGACGTGGCAACAGCAGCGGACGACGGGAACCGACAGCTGTCAGATGCGCTCGAGTTTTCAAAACATATGACGTCACGCCCATGCGTGGCAGAATGGAGAAACGAATTTTACTTCAGTCAGAGGCAAGCCAGGCTGTTCATTGGACCTTCAAAAAATCTATAGCTGTCTTAGAAAATATACTCCGTAGATGGGGCCGCTTCCATAGCGCCAACAAGGAATAGCCAAGGAGCGGAGGGGGGAGGACGAACAAGAGAGGTTGGGGAGGGACTTTCCATCTCCTGGAATTCATGCGACCATGGCACAACTGCCAGGGACATTTTAATAAGGGTGAATTCTAGAAAAGCTCGCACAACAGGTTGACAGACCAAGTTTGTTATCTATACACTTCTTTCAGCGAATTTTCAACTGACCACATGTCAAAAGATTGATTCGACCGCAAAAATGCATCCAAGAAGGCGCAAGATTCTAAAAGTGCTACTTTAATAAAACTGATAGGTTGAATTTGAGAGCGTTCGGAACCCCAGGAATTAAATTTGTTAGGAAGCAAACCACTTATTTTACAGGCAGTCCCTCAATGTTTCTAAGCTAGATTAGTTTAATACCTAAATTGCACATATATTTCGCTAGTATGCGCATAATACATTTTTGCTGTTGTTGGTATTAGTATGACTGACACATTTTTGACTCAAAAACCTGGAATTAAATATTTCTTACGATAAAATCCAGGGTCTGCAACGATTTATTCGCAGAAGTATTTTGATTCATATAACAATATCTTTAGGTTGACTCTGAAAATTACAAACATGTTTTCGATAGACTGACAGAAAATTCTTTTGGATGGGAACACAAATAATCAGCAAAAAATGCTAATACTCACCAGTGTGTTCTCCAGCGCAATTCAGAAGCCGCTACCGCGCCAAGAAAATTGGAGTTTCCCATGAACAGACTGACAACCGAAGAAGCCTAAGTTATATAATGATGCCTATAGCTACAGCATTTCACAAGGTTTTCCGAAACGGTAAGCCCGTGATGTAGAAGAATGACAGTCATTGTCAGAAACGTAGGGAGGATATAAAATGAAGACTGGCAATGGTAAGGAAAGCATTTCTGAAGAAGAGGAATTTGTTAACATCGAATGTAGACGCAAGTGTTAAGAAGTCTTCTCTAAAGGTATTTGTGTGGAGTGTAGCCATGTATGGAAACGAAACAAGGACGATAAACAGTTGAAATAAAAAGAGAACATAAGCTTTCGAAATATGGTGCTACGAAAGAATCCTGAAAATTAGATGGGTTGATCACGTAACTAATGAGGAGGTACTGAATAGAATTGAGGAGACAGGGGATTTGCGGCACAACTTGACCAAAAGAAGGGATCAGTTGATAGAACTCATTTTAAGGCATCAAGGGATCTCCAGTTTAGTACTAGAGGGCCAGCGCGGAGAACAATAGATGAATACAGTAAGTAGACACGGAAAGATGTAGGTTGCAGTAATTATTCGGGGATGAAGAGGCTCGCACAGGCTAGAGTATCAAGGAGAGCTGCATCAAACCAGCCTTCGGACTGAAGAACACAACGACAACAACATGATGCTTACAGTGCCTTGTCTGGATCAAGAACCAAATAATCTCAAAAATATGGTGATGCACTGGCGCACATGAGACAGTGAAACGTATCATCAATCTGAATTAAAAACTCTTCATCCTCCTAATTCGCCAGAGCTGTAGGGGACACACACCAGAATCTTTGGTTTAATACGAGTAGAGTGAGACAACGCACTGCGCTACCTTCGAATTCGGTGTTACAGTCGGTCGCCCGAGGACTGGAACATAGGGCACCAGACATCTCCTCCAATTGAGAGGACAGCCCGGAGAGCGCCAATCTGTTCACCTCCAAGTCCCACGATGAAGCCTCAACTTTTTTTCCAATCTGTAAAAAACTGCCTTTTCCCTTCTCCCTGCCAACAAAACTCGAACATCGAACCATGTGTCTTTAACAAAATATCCCACCAAGAAAGGGCGAAACGTCAACAAACTCCTCCCGAACAGGCCATTAAGACCCAACGGTACTGACCGGCCGCCGTGCCATTCTCAGCCCATTGGCGTCACTGGATGCGGAGATGGAGGGGCATGTGGTCAGCACACAGCTCTCCCGGCTGTATGTCAGTTTCCGAGACCGGAACCGCTACGTTTCAATCAAATAGCTCCTCAGTTTGCCTCACAAGGGTTGAGTGCACCCTGCTTGCCAACAGCGCTCGGTAGACCGGATGGTCACCAACCCAAGTGGTAGCCCAGCCCGACAGCGCTTAACTTCGGTGATCTGACGGGAACCGGTGTTACCACTGCGGCAAGGTCGATGGCAAACATCAACAAACTAATGAATCGAATTTCCTCTTCTTCCCCCTAAATAAATAAATAAAAAAAAACTTGCAGCTCCTTCTGACATCACTCCTGTCGCACAAATCGGTGCTGTCACAACCACCGGCTATCACAATATTACAGAAACTGAGAAATGTTAAAAAAATGTCCATGAGGCTAATAGACGACTCTGCTGCAACCTCTGAACCTATAGTACGTCAGAGCTGTTTTCCCATGTTTTTTTTGGAAATCTGGGAGATTTTATTCTGCTGAGGTATTTCTCTTAACATCATCCTTGCACCTACCACTCGCTGACAGACTTCCATCGTCTAGAACTAATGCTTTTATCTCAGCCATCCACAGTGGACCCGTGCTATTAATCGCAGAATAGCCCCTGTGCCAACACACCTCTCGGCGAGGCGACTTTCTCCTCGACAAGGCCAAATGGCTTCTCCTACTACTCTGCTACCAAGAGTTCTGTGACAACCTGCATGCCCTCAACTCCAGGGATCATTCCGTTCAGCCTCGCTAAAAGTTATCTGTCTCATGTAAACAGCACTCCTCACATCCAAAGCTTGCCAATAAAAGCAAATTGATATTGTCAGTGCCAGAATGAAGGGAATATTTGAAACGAGTATTGGCAGCAATGGGCAGATGGCAGCACTGTGGGTTCGTGACAGTTAGCGAGTAAGTGGTCCGCCATTTCAGTAATGATGGATCAGCGGAACGGACCCGTGGTCTAGGGGTAGCGTCTTTGATTCGTAATGAAAACGTCTTCGGTCCCGGGTTCGATCCCCGCCACTGCCTAAATTTTGATTAATAATCAGCATTGGCGGCCGAAGACTTCCGGCATAAGAAGTCAGCCTCATTCTGCCAACGGCCTTGTCAAAGAGGGCGGAGGAGCGGATAGAGGTTCAGGGCACTCTCTTGTCCTAGGGGTGGGAAATTGCCCCTAAAGGCGGAAGAATCAGCAATGATCAACGACATGAGGATGCAGAAGGCAATGGAAAGCACTGCATTAAACACACGTAACGTGTATCCACAGGACATGTGGCCTGTAATTGAAGAAGTGTCATGATGATCTCTCCATTGGCAAAAGATTCCGGAATAGTCCCCCATTCGGATCTCCGAGAGGGGACTGCCAAGGGGGACGTTACCATGAGAAAAAGATTGAATAATCAACGAAAGGATAACGTTCTACGAGTCGGGGCTTGGAATGTCAGAAGCTTGAACGTGATAGGGAAACTAGAAAATCTGAAAAGGGAAATGCAAAGGCTCAATCTAGATATAGTAGGGGTCAGTGAAGAAGGAAGACAAGGATTTCTGGTCAGATGAGTATTGGGTAATATCAACAGCAGCAGAAAATGGTATAACAGGTGTAGGATTCGTTATGAATAGGAAGGTAGGGCAGAGGGTGTGTTACTGTGAACAGTTCAGTGACCGGGTTGCTCTAATCAGAATCGACAGCAGACCAACACCGACAACGATAGTTCAGGTATACATGCCGACCTCGCAAGCTGAAGATGAACAGATAGAGAAAGTGTATGAGGATATTGAAAGGGTAATGCAGTATGTAAAGGGGGGACGAAAATCTAATAGTCATGGGCGACTGGAATGCAGTTGTAGGGGAAGGAGTAGAAGAAAAGGTTACAGGAGAATATGGTCTTGGGACAAGGAATGAAAGAGGAGAAAGACTAGTTGAGTTCTGTAACAAGTTTCAGCTAGTAATAGCGAATACCCTGTTCAAGAATCACAAAGGGAGGAGGTATACTTTTAAAAGGCCGGGAGACACGCGAAGATTTCAATTAGATTACATCATGGTTAGACAGAGATTCCGAAATCAGATACTGGATTGTAAGGCGTACCCAGGAGCAGATTTAGACTCACATCATAATATAGTTGTGATGAAGAGTAGGCTGAAGTTCAAGACATTGGTCAGGAAGAATCAATACGCAAAGAAGTGTGATGCGGAGGTACTAAGGAGTGACGAGATACGTTTGAAGTTCTCTAACGCTATAGATATAGCAATAAGGAATAGCGAAGTAGGTAGTACAGTTTAAGAGTAATGGACATCTCTAAAAAGGGCCATCACAGAAGTTGGGAAGGAAAACATAGGTACAAAGAAGGTAGCTGCGAAGAAACCATGGGTAACAGAAGGAATACTTCAGTTGACTGATCAAAGGAGGAAGTAAAAACATGTTCCGGGAAAATCAGGAATACAGAAATACAAGTCGCTGAGGAATGAAATAAACAGGAAGTGCAGGGAAGCTAAGACGAAATGGCTGCAGGAAAAATGTGAAGACATCGAAAAAGATATGATTGTCGGAAGGACAGACTCAGCATACAGGAAAGTCAAAACAACCTTTGGTGGCATTAAAAGCAACGGTGGTAACATTAAGAGTGCAACGGGAATCCCACTGTTAAAAGCAGAGGAGAGAGCAGATAGGTGGAAAGAATACATTGAAAGCCCCTGTGAGGGTGATGATTTGTCTGATGTGATAGAAGAAGAAACAGAAGTCGATTTAGAAGAGATAGGGGATCCAGTATTAGAATCGGAATTTAAAAGAGCTTTGGAGGACTTGCGGTCAAATAAGGCAGAAGGGATAGATAACATTCCATCAGAATTTCTAAAATCATTGGGGGAAGTGGCAACAAAACGACTATTCACGTTGTTGTGTAGAATATATGAGTCTGGCGCTACACCATCTGACTTTCGGAAAAGCATCATCCACACAATTCCGAAGACGGCAAGAGCTGACAAGTACGAGAATTATCGCACAATCAGCTTAACAGTTCATGCATCGAAGCTGCTTACGAGAATAATATACAGAAGAATGGAAAAGAAAATTGAGAATGCGCTAGGTGACGATCAGTTTGGCTTTAGGAAAAGTAAAGGGACGAGAGAGGCAGTTCTGATGTTACAGCTAATAATGGAAGCAAGGCTAAAGAAAAATCAAGGCACTTTCATAGGATTTGTCGACCTGGAAAAAGCGTTCGACAATATAAAATGGTGCAAGCTGTTCGAGATTCTGAAAAAAACAGGGGTAAGCTATAGGGAGAGACGGGTCATATACAATATGTACAACAACCAAGAGGGAATAATAAGAGTGGACGATCAAGAACGAAGTGCTCGTATTAAGAAGGGTGTAAGACAAGGCTGTAGCCTTTCGCCCCTACTCTTCAATCTGTACATCGAGGAAGCAATGATGGAAATAAAAGAAAGGTTCAGGAGTGGAATTAAAATGCAAGGTGAAAGGATATCAATGATACGATTCGCTGATGACATTGCTATCCTGAGTGAAAGTGAAGAAGAATTAAATGATCTGCTGAACGGAATGAACAGTCTAATGAGTACACAGTATGGTTTGAGAGTAAATCGGAGAAAGACGAAGGTAATGAGAAGTAGTAGAAATGAGAACAGCGAGAAACTTAACATCAGGATTGATGGTCACGAAGTCAATGAAGTTAAGGAATTCTGCTACCTAGGCAGTAAAATAACCAATGGCGGACGGAGTAAGAAGGACATCAAAAGCAGAATCGCTACGGCAAAAAAGGCATTTCTGGCCAAGAGAAGTCTACTAATATCAAATACCGGCCTTAATTTGAGGAAGAAATTTCTGAGGATGTACGTCTGGAGTACAGCATTGTATGGTAGTGAAACATGGACTGTGGGAAAACCGGAACAGAAGAGAATCGAAGCATTTGAGATGTGGTGCTATAGACGAATGTTGAAAATTAGGTGGACTGATAAGGTTCTACGGTTCGACGGTTCTACGCAGAATCGGAGAGGAAAGGAATATGTGGAAAACACTGATAAGGGGAAGGGACAGGATGATAGGACATCTGCTAAGACATGAGGGAATGATTTCCATGGTACTAGAGGGAGCTGTAGAGGGCAAAAACTGTAGAGGAAGACAGAGATTGGAATACGTCAAGCAAATAATTGAGGACGTAGGTTGCAAGTGCTACTCTGAGATGAAGAGGTTAGCACAGGAAAGGAATTTGTGGCGGGCTGCATCAAACCAGTCGGTAGACTGATGAAAAAAAAAAAAAAAAAAAAAAAAGGAACGGACAACAGCGCGCGTTAGACATGAAAATGTTTTATAAAAACTGTGAGTCTGGTAGCGGCGCAGAGGGAATTTCGAAGTTGTATAAGTTAGGACTTCATGATGCGTTCCGTCGAAACACGCGATAAAATGTTGGATTAATAACTTTGAAGAGGCTGGATCTGCGCTCAAGAAGATACCAACAGGACGACCAAGAAGCGAGCGGTCTCCAGCGAACATTTGATGTTGTGCGTAAGTCCGTCTTACGCAGTACACGGCGTTCAGTTCGTAAGCAAGCAGCAGTGGTTGGAATGTCCCGGGAGAGTGTTCACATAATTCTTCGTCTTGGCTTAAAATTTCATCCGTACAAACTACAGCTGGTGCAACAACTGAAGCACACCGATTACCAGTTACGCTTAGGATTCTGTCAATAAATGTTAACAAAAATGAAAAATGGCGATTAACTTATAAGCAAGTTGTGGTAGTCAGATGAGGCATATTTCCGTCTCACGGGTTTTGTGAATAAACAGAACTACCGTTGCTGGGCAAACAGAAATGTGTGTGAAATCTTAGGGGACTTAACCGCTAAGGTCATCAGTCCCTAAGCTTATACACTACTTAACCTAAATTATCCTAAGGACAAACACACACACCCATGCCCGAAGGAGGTCTCGAACCTCCGCCGGGACCAGCCGCACTGTCCATGACTGCAGCGCCTTTTCACGGTAGCAAAGCTACAGTATGGTGTGGAGTTCCATTACATGGGATTATTAGACAGTACTTTCTCGCAAATGAACAGGGAAACACAATAGCTGTCAATGCCGATCGTTACGTGGAGATGTTACGAACTTTCGTTACACCCGCATTGAACAACTTTCCAAACGTTCGAGAAGCCTGGTTTAAACAGGACGGAGCGACATCACACACTGAACGGCAGTCAGTGGCACACGTGCGAGGATTGTTTGGCAACCGTGTGAGTGACCTCACGATTCGGTAACAACCCCTGGCCCCCGAGATCGCCAGATTTATCCGTTTATGATGTTTTCTTGTGGGGCTACGTCATGAGCGAAGTCTACACGGCTCGACCAAGAACGCTGGATGAGTTAAAACAGAGAATTCGGGATGCAGTTCACAGTAACCCAGCTGAGATGTTGCAGCGGTCAATGATGAGTCCCACGAACAGATTTCACGAATGTATTCGTACAAGAAGATGCCACTCTCCACGTATTTGCTAGCGCCGATTGCATCCTATCAGCTGCCTCACACTGAATACATACATATAACTTCATAACATGTTGCAGAAGGACGACGGCTACCCCTCTGCTAGGAACTTACCTAAGAAAGCAGTCCTGGATATTCACACTGTCGCCATACTGAATGACTAATTACACAGCTGCGGTCTCGTGTTTGATGCCCGGAGAGGTCACACTGTGTTTGTGATTTGAAATGATTTTCAAAATGTGTTTCATTCTTATCATCTCTGTTGGAAGGATGGGGGAGGGGCATCACAATGGTATCTCCACAGTTTTTGTTGTTGTCATTCAGTATGTAGGCTACTTACACTGTGTATTATACATGTTCACAGACTTCCTATTCCCTCTCCGCCACCTGAAAACATAACTTGGCATTATATACAATTTTAACTTGTTACAGACGTTTAGGTTCAAAAATGGTTCAAATGGCTCTGAGCACTATGGGACTTAACTTCTGAGGTCATCAGTCCCCTATAACTTAGAACTACTTAAACCTAACTAACCTAAAGACATCACACACATCCATGCCCGAGGCAGGGTTCGAACCCGCGACCGTAGTGGTCGCGCGGTTCCAGATTGTAGCGCCTAGAACCGCTCGGTCACCCCGGCCGGCAGACGTTTAGGATTTTAATAATAACAGTAATAATAATAATGTGTTGTTGCTGCTGTCTTAAGTCTGAAGAATGGTTTGATGCATCTCTCCACGCTACTCTACACTGTGTTAACCTCTTGATCTCTGCATAACAATTGTAGCCTATGTCCACCTAAATCTGCATACTGTATTCAAGCCTTGACCTCTCTCTACCTTTTTTACTTCCTGAACTTACTTCCATTAATAAAATGACAGGTCCTTGATGCCTCAGGAAATTTTCTTTCAACTGATTCCTTCTTTTAGTCGACTGATGTCAAAATATTCTCTTTTACGCAATTCGGTTCAGTACCTTGCCAATTCTTAGTTGCTATAGCCATCTAATCTTCAACAGTCCTCTATAGCACCACAATTCAAAAGCTTCTATTGTCTTCTTACTGGAATTGACTATCGCCCACATTTAACTTCCATTCAAATCTATAGAAAAACACCTTCAAAAGACCTTCTATCATTTAAATTTATATTAGATGTTAACAAATTTCTCCTTTTTCAGAAATATCTTAATGTAATAGCAGTAAATAAAACATTTTCTTACATCAGTGCCTAGTTCATCGCTACATCACACCTTCAAATAAACTGCATTTCAGAGACATGCACGATCTGAAAAGTACCCACATCAGTGGAATCAGTGAGAGGTAGTTTACCTGAATATCTTACGTTGCTGTTGTAGACTGACCGAAAAGAATCGCAACATCAAGAAAGAGTTGTGCAAAGTTAGTGGGCGTGTTTCTATATCTGAAAGACGATGTCTATTCAGATTTCGCACAAGTCGCATATGAGGCGCTAGCAGCGCCACTACGAGAATTCAAAGCAGATTTCCGTTAAATACACACTGTAACCGTTGCGGGCATTGGTTACCTTTCAGACTGAACGTGGTGAGTTGATGTCAGTCAGGTATGCCTTCAAGGCGACAAAAACGCCATTATCAACACCTCACTGAGTTTGAATGAGGTCGTGTAATAGGGCTACGAGAAGCTGGATGACCCTTCTGTGGTTCTGCAGAAAAAGTTGGCAGAAGCCACTATTCACGATTGCTGGCAGCGGTCGTCATGAGAATGTACGGTCACAAGAAGATCGTGCTGCAGGCGGTCACGTGGCACTACCGACAGGGAAGCCCATCGTGTTCTGAGCAGCACTTGCCACCACAGTGACACAACGAACTGTTACAAACCAGTTACTTCGAGAACAGCTCCGAACGAGACGCCCTGTGGCGTGTACTCCTCTGGCCCCAAACGACCGTCATTGGCGACTTCAGTGCAAGGGCTCAGTGGAGGGCAGGATGGACGTCTTTAGTTTTTTCTAATGAAAGTTGGTTCTACCTCAGTACCAGTGGTCGCCGTGTGTTGATCAGAGCAGGCCACTGTGTTTGAGCGGTTCTAGGCGCTTCAGTGTGGGGGTGTTTCACAGCAGGATGATGCTCATCCACTCACCACTGTTGTAGCCAAACATGCTCTACAGACTACTACTTTGGCTGCTGGATTACCAGATCTGTATCCAATCGAGCGCATGTGTGACATCGTCCGACGACAACTCGAGCGTCGTCCACAACCAGCATTAACCGTCCCTGTATTGACCGACCAAATGCAACAGGCATGAAACTCCATTCCACAAACTAACATATGATAACTGTATAACATAATCGATTCACGTCTGCACGTTTGCACTCTAAATTGTGGGTGTTACACCTGTTATTAATGTACCACGCTTACATTAATCTGTGATCTTGCATGGTAAAATGGTTCAAATGGCTCTAAGCTCAATGGGACTTAATATCTGAGGTCATCAGTCCCCTAGACTTAGAACTACTTAAACCTAACTAACCTAAGGACATCACACACATCAATGCCCGAAGCAGGATTCGAACCTGCGACCGTAGCAGCAGCGCGGTTCCGGAGTCAAGCGCGTAGAACCTCTCCGCCACAGCGGCCGGCTCTTGCATGGTAATCGCTTAAATATGTTACCTAGTGAAACGTATTTTAGAAATTTTATTACTCTCCGCTAATTAGTGTTTGGTGTTGCGCTTTTTCTTTCCATCAGTGTATTAGGTAAGGGAAGAAGGAAAATTTGAAAAGAAATTGTATCAGGTGATTGCTTAAAATTAATTCGACAATCTGGGCTACTTCGAGCCCAAATTCATGGAGTGCTTTTGATGCTTGATGCACTAAAATTGACTATAATTAAATAACTTCGAGAAATAAACGGTCGCTATTGCTGTGCGATGACCTTGGCTTAAGGGAATTTGGAACGCCCTATCCCGACAATGTTAAATTTAGTGACTTGGCCTCCCTGTATTTCAGGAACAACTGTAGCCATTTATATGAAACTTTTACAGGACATTAGACAGCATGTTCTGTGTCTACTGAACTACAATCATTGCATTTCAGTCTCTGCTTTCGGAAATACAATTTTTTAATTACACGGTTAAAATTTTGTTTACTTTTTTGTACGTTATGCTAAAGAATTTTAATTACACATAATGTTATGTTCTTCTTTTAGATCAGTAGACTCAGGATATGTATCTTATTACTCCCTGAAAATCTGAATACTCTACTCGAAGTGGACTCTAATGTTTATGGAAAAATGCAACACAAAATGTAAATTTTCAGGAACGACTTCTAAAGTTAAAAAGACTGTAACTCACTTAATATATGCTTATTTTTTTATTTTTAATCACTCAGAGGCCCCCTGCACCATACTGTATATCATCCTCTTGATCTTTTTCCAAGTTTTTTCTTCTTTCCTTCTTTCTGGACTCCTTAGTGGAGAACTGTGTTGCATAATCTGCTTTAGCAATGCGAACCTTGTCCATCCGTTCAAGTTCTCTGATTCAGTTTCCTCCAGGATTAATTCCCATATGCTGTAGCACTTCCATCCTACCAATGTTTCCATCATTAAAAGCAATAACAGCATCACTGACCCACCACTTTAATGTGTTCATTCTAACAAAAACACTTTTAGGTTCAAAAATGACTCTGAGCAGCATGGGACTTAACATCTGTGGTCATTAGTCCCCTAGAACTTAGAACTACTTAAACCTAACTAACCTAAGGACATCACACACATCCATGCCCGAGGCAGGATTCGAACCTGCGACCGTAGCAGTCGCGCAATTCCGGACTGAACGCCTAGAACCGCTCGGCCACCGCGGCCGGCCACTTTTAGGTAAGCGGGTCCATATAAGATTACTGAACGACCCATTGGGATTTTGAGACTGGCCATGCAGACAGTAATTCAAGATTTGAGAGGTCTCTGTAAATAGATTTTATGATATCCATGGAATGTTTATGGCTGTATGAACAGTTTGAGTACTTAGCATTGCGGTAATTGCACCATGAATCAGGTCTAGGATGGCGAAGGTGGTGTACTGGTTTTTCATCAGTTGACGGTCTGTGGAAGAAGGTAGCCCATACTGCCTGCTTCATTTACAACAAATCGTCAATATTATTTCTAATGGTCATCCCATAATACTGCTGTAGTTCATCAGTCATTTTGTCTATCAGCCTGCCTCTTATGGTTTTACCATAAGAAAGTTTCTTGTCTCTCAAACTCTGTTTCAAATTTCTCAACCTGGTGCCCATCCTCTTCTGAACATGACCAACACATTGCAGTTTTGTGGTAATCTTCTCGCCATAAGGCTGAGTGGCTACTACACTGTTATACGCTTTTGAGTCTTCATCACCTAAGAACTTAGTGTAACACACTCCCATTTCGTTCACAGATCGACTAAAAATTTCAATAGCCGCAGAGGCCTCCATACCACCACTTGTTCCTTCATAATTTCTGTCACAGATATGCCCTTCTTCATTCCCTGATTTACACTTATAACAATGTTTTGTTAAAATCTGGAAATCTATTACCTTTGCAGTATGCACACTGGTCAGCACAGCAACAGAATTGTTAGAACTATAGCCACGCTTCTGCCAAGTGTCATGAGAATCTACTGGTATGTAAGTCATACCGCCGTTTATTTTAACAACTTCGTTTGCAGCACACTTCGTTGTCCCACATGCAATAGATTCCACAGCAGCTCCAATAAATCCTGCATACTTGTCGATTTTACAAGGTGTGCGTGGCACATTTATCGCGGCACACATTGTTTCTGCTGCAGTGTGTCCTTTGCCGATAGATCTCAATCCATAAAACGACGTAACATTTACTTCAAAATAATTATCTTTATACTTGTCATAATTCCAAACTGAATGAGTATATTTTCGCAGAAGAAGCTGAGTAGCACCGTGTAGTGGTTATGACACTAAACTGTGGCATGGAGGGTCGTGAGTTCAAAACTCACCTGGACTGTACAGTTCTAATGTCTATATTCGGTTGGAGTACATTCTAGAAATATCCAAAAAGTCAAGAATGATTGTACTGGAATGTTCTGTTACTATATATATACCGTATGTGTTCTGGCCGGAGGCAGTTCACTCCGCGCTCTTGTATGTGCAAGTGCTGAATAAACCTTCGTTAAGTGAAGTTAGTGTTCGTCATTCATCTAATTACACCTTCTTCTACGTGACATTATTCTGGTGGAGACGCTGGGTATTGGAAATTGTGACAGCGCACATAATTGACGACACTATGCCTCCTCTCAGGCCACGACGGAGCCGCCGATTACGTGGCGAGAAATCCGAGTTCGAGCCATATTCAACAGATCGCAATCTATCGGAGACAGAAGAAGAAGAGGACGTTAAGATGACAGCAACTGTGTGCCACCACATGAGACTTCCTTCCGGGTTCTCTGGTGACGATGGCCAAGATCCAAACAAGTGGCTGAAGGTATATGAGCGTATAGCCAAATTTAACAAATGGGACGACACCGTGTGTTTCGCTAGCGTATTTTTCTACTTGGAGGGCACTGACAAGCAATGGTATGAGAACGAGGAGAAATTCACAAGCGGGGAAGTATTCCAGGCGGAACTGCGCAAGTATTTCCGCGACACACAACGACAGAAGTGCAAGGCAGAAGATAAATTAAAGTGCAGGGCACAGCGTCCAGGAGAAACTACAGCATCCTACATTCAAGACGTCTTGGAGCTGTGTAAAATAGTGGATCCTCGAATGAAGGAGGAAGATAAGGTTGCACATATGAAGGGTGTTGCTGAGGACATGTATCAAGCCCTACTCCTGAAGGAGGTTTCGACAGCAGACGACTTCATAAAATGGTGCCAGTATATCGAGACAATGCATCAAAAAAGAATTACACTCAAGAAGTTTGAACGCTTCCAAACGTCGTATCGATGTCTGTGATGGTGGAAGCAACTGATTTCACAAGTGTTCTTCGTCAGATAGTGAGAGAGCAAGTTCAGAAGGCACTTGGATTGCACGGCGAGTAAAAAACCGAGACGTTTCAAGAGGTCATAAGGGAGGAAATGGAGCATACATTGAACCCAATCTCTCATCCCTCATTTCCCTTTAAAACGGTAAAAAAGCTGAGACCCAGGCAGAGTTACGTTCCTACAATGCCGCATGAGGAAACTGTTTGGGCAAGGAAGAGTGACCTCTGGAGGACCCAGGATAACCAACCAATATGTTTCCACTGTGGACGACCGGGACATGTGGTGCGCTATTGTCGAGAAACGCGGCGGATATTTGATGCCGCCCGCGCCAGACGACAACAGACCGATCTTAGCCGACATCAAATCCGGGACGACGAAGATGGACAAGATGTTGGTGTAAGACGAGGCAGGTCACCGTCGTCGCAAGCTAGCCGCAGGAGAGGGAGGACGCTGCCCAACACGCCGATCAAGGTCTCCACCGCCATTTAGTAGCTCCAGCCTATCACCTAGCCGCCGCAACCTGGAAAACTAAAGGGTGCCACCTTCCTTGGAGATGAGGTTGCCGAAGAGAAAAATCCTCCGCCGTCGATCACTACAAAAATGATAGGAAACTACGTCGATATCCTCATAGATGGCCGACCAGCCCAAGCTCTTGTCATTTCGGAGAAGTACCGTCGCTAGGTGTAGAAAACCGTATTCGTCGACAGCAAAACGTCTCTTCTGAAGGTGGCTAATGGGAAATATGTAAAACATACAGGAAGATGTACAATTCGTGTGGGTATAAGTGCCCATACACAGCCCTTAGAATTCATCATCTTATAAGAGAGTAGTCTTCATTTTCGGATGGGACTTTTTGAAAGCTTCTCAGTCAATTATAGATTGTGGTCGCTCGAAGATTATGCTAGACGAGATGAGATACAGTGGACAGGAAGATGCACATCCGAATGTGTGGAGACTATGTGTGCTGGATGAAGTGATCATTCCTGCACTCAGCGCTAGAAAGGTAACTGTCATGCGTCATGCCGTGCATCAACCCATGGATCTTGTAGTGGAATGTAAGAGAAGCATTCCACTGAAGAATAACTTGGTCATCCGAGCATCTGTCGTCTCAATTAAGAACGGATTCGGTGAATTGTGGATAGTTAACTGTCGCCGAGAACCGCAGATCCTTCCAGGACGCATGTGCGTAGCAAATGCTGAGCCGTTAATTGAAGAACAGCTGAGCGTCATAGAAACCTCCCATGCCGAGTCTGTGGGCAAAATTAGCGCTACCACTACGAGACAAGATCTTCTAGATCGACTATCTCACTAAGGAATAACAGAAGAAGCTACTTTCCATTCTTCAAGAGTTCTCTGAATGCTTCAATCCACTGGTGAAGAGCAAATTAGACAAATCGACGGTGAAGCACCGGATTGGCACTGGAGACCATCAACCAATAAGCCAGAGGGCATACCGTATGTCAGCAACGGAACATCGAATAATTCGCGACGAGGTAGAGGAAATGAAGATGAATGACACCATTCAGCCCTCGCAGAGCCCACGGTCTTCACCAGTGGTCCTCGTCAGGAAGAAGGATGGCGGCTGGCGCTTTTGTATTGATTACAGGAAGCTTAATAAGATAACTAAAAGGGATGTTTACCCTCTGCCACGAATTGACGATACACTAGGTTCTCTGAAGGGAGCTAAGTTTTTCTCAACCATGGACATGTACTCGGGATACTGGCAAATCGAAATAGATGAGGCTGATCGTGAGAGAAATGCATTCATCACCCATGAAGGCCTGCATGATTTTAAAGTAACGCCTTTTGGTTTGTGTAATGCACCAGCAACTTTTTAACGGATGACGGATAATCTTCTAAGGCACCTGAAGTGGACGATATGTCTTTGTTATTTAGATGACATTATAGAGTTCTATGAGATATTTAATGATCATATAAAAAGACTGAGGGCCGTTCGTAAGTTTCTCCAACAAGGCGGACTGAAACTTAATCCGAGAAAGTGTCTTTTTGGAGCAAAAGAAATCAAAATACTTGGACACCTCGTGTCAAACGAAGGTGTGCGGCCAGACCCAGAAAAGGTGAGATCTGTAACGGAATTTCCTATTCTAAAAGTAGGAAGCTTCCTCGGATTATGTTCTTATTACCGTTTATTGTTTTATCTGGGGTGGTGCTCAACAAGATTCTTTCGGTGTGCTGCGAAAAGATCTGACGACTGACCCTGTACTTGGTCTGTATGATAAGAGAGCACCCTACAGAACAACACACAAATGCCAGTGGGTATGGGATCGATGCTGTTCTGGTGCAAATTTCGGATGGAAAAGAGAAGGTTATAGCTTATGCTTCTAGGACACTTACAAAGGCGAAAGAAACTACTCAACTACAGAAAGAGAATGTCTTGCTGTGATCTGGGCTATGTTCAAATTTTGACAGTATTTATATGGAAGGCCATTAACGGTTTTTACAGACCATCATTCACTTTGTTGGTTGACAGGTCTTAAGGATCCAACAGGACGACTCGCCAGGTGGGCACTACGTCTGCAAGAGTATGACATTACCATAGTGTACAAAAGTGGAAGAAAACACCAAGATGCCGACTGTCTCTCAAGAAACCCTGTGCAAGACCATAAAGATTTTGATGAAGATAGTGACTGTCTCGCTGTACTCCAGGATCTATCTACTGAGCAGAAGAAGGACGCCAGGATATCTCAAATTATGCTTTGCTTTAAATTGGTCAGATGTGAAAGGATAATTTAAGGTAGTTAATGGATTACTTGGCAAGAAAAACTTTGATCCGTTTGGAAAAAGGTGGCTACCAGTGATTCCTAAACACATGTGCTTAGATGTTCTACAGAAATTCAATGACACACTTGAGGCCGGACATTTAGGATTTATTAAGACATCCGCAAGAGATTTTTCTGGCCGGGTTTATTTAGGAGTGTCCGTCACTATCTGTCGCACTTACGAGAGTGCCAGAGGAGAAAGTCAGTGCCTCAGAAACCACCTGGTCGACTCATACCAATTCCACCAGCCGAAACTCCTTTCCAGTGTGTGGGGAATGACCTCCTCGGATGATTTCCAACGTCTGCTAGTGGCAATAGATGGATTATTGTTTGTACTGATTATCTGACACGCTATGTCATTACAAAAGCCGTGAAAACAACCGAAGCATCCGAGATAGCCAAATTCATTGTAGAAGACATTGTATTAAAACACGGTGCCCCAAGGTCGTTAATTACAGACTGAGGAAAAGTTTTTCAATCGAATCTTGTGACAGAGATAAACCGTCGGTGCAACATTACTCATCACATGACGCCTGCCTACCATCCACAAACTAACGGGCTTACTGAACGCCTTAATAAGATCTTGGCCGACATGATATCAATGTTCGTCAATGTTGAGTAGAGCAACTGGGATGAGGTGCTACCTTTCGTGACGTTGCCTACAACACCACCAAACAAGACACCACAGGATTTACGTCATTTTTTATGGTGCATGGGCTTGAGGCGACTACGACGATGCACACTGTGTTCCCGTCACATCCTGATGACTTGGACGACGACTACATCAGCCAGGTGTAAACCAGAGCTGAGGAAGCTCGGCTGTTAGCTCGACTACGCACGCTGCAGGCCCAGGGAAACGATCGCCGAAGGTATGAGGCGAGCCACTGCCCTGTTGTCTACCAGCCTGGTGACCTCGTCTGGATCTTCACTCCTTTTCAGAAGGTCTCTCTGAGAAGCTCCTCAGGCGCTACTCTGGACCTTATGAGGTTGTAAGACAGTTGTCTGATGTTACTTATGAAGTTGAAGATTTCGACCCGACACAAGACGACGAAAGATCAGAGATACGGTCCACGTCCTTCGAATGAAGCCGTATAAGGATCCTGCAACCCAGGGTAAATTCGAAGCTCCAGCGACAGGCAACAAGCGGAAAGGTGACGAAGAGCGTAGCGGCAAAAGAAGTTCCAAGAAGATCACTACCAGGGCGAGAATCAGTCATCGGGAGTCGGAGTATGCAGGACCGATGACTCGTTCCCGGACTTGGAGGGCGTAACACCGAGACCCTGTTCTCTTAAGGAGGGAGAAATGTCGTAGGAAGAGCTGACTATCCCCATGGGGTACTGCTGTTCCATGGACGGTCCTAAGTTCAAAACTCTCCTGGACTGTACAATTTTAATTTCTATATCAGTACATTCTAGAAGTATCCACAAATTTCTAGAACCATTGTACTGGAATGTTCTGTAGCCGTATATATACTGTATGTGTTCCGGCCGGAGGCAGTTCGCTCCGCGCTCTTGTGTGTGCAAGTGCTGAATAAACCTTTGTTAAGTGAAGTTAGTGATAGTCATTCATCTAATTACACCTTCTTCTGCGTGACAATATTTACAACTGGCACAATTAATGATAAGTTTTCTGGCTAGTCCATTTGATACCTCACTGTCTTCATGTAAACCAATGCCCTTCACGTATTTTACAACACATATATACACCTAACACTCTTGTTTGGATGTGTAAATCTATCTGAATATAACCTAACCTACCATTTACATTACTTTCGTTTTCAGAAAATTTTGTTTCACAACGTTGTATCTTAATCTTCGAAGCACGAGTTTGCCTGCATACCTGTTTGTCTGTAACTTCACAAGCCACATGCTGAACGCACTGTTTCCCTTTATTCGAAAATCTATTACCATGAAAGCCAAGCTTCTTAAAAACACTTCGTTTTGACGTCATACTTTACTTTTTGAGAGATTTACCAATCTATTCGTCACCTTTCCTCGGAAAAACGTTAGCACTTCGACGTACTATGAAACGATACGATACTCTTTTTGACAGTGCTACCAATACAAACACGTAATTTAACCTTTATAATATAGCAATTTGCAGCCTTCTATACAAAAAGTTACCGACTTCATTAGATATTGAAGTAATGCACGTAAAAATTTTAACATTTTCAACTGGTGTAGATTATATTTAAAACAATAAATTAAAATACTTCCGATGTGAGTTTATAAGTGATATACATACCATTTTATTCGAAAAATTGCAAATTTTATAATTAGATAAAAATCCGAAACTTTTTTCCGTTCTAACTCCCCTTAAAGAAATTTAGGGTCACGCGTGTAGGGTTAGCTGTTCATCAGGCAGCACCGTAATCGATTTCATTGATATAACAATAGCGAATATAGGTGTTAGCTTGCA
This sequence comes from Schistocerca serialis cubense, assembly GCF_023864345.2. Classification (NCBI taxonomy): domain Eukaryota; kingdom Metazoa; phylum Arthropoda; class Insecta; order Orthoptera; family Acrididae; genus Schistocerca; species Schistocerca serialis. Next base: position 521,964,138 of record NC_064644.1, read on the forward strand.
ATGTAGATATAAAGTTAGTCATATCAGTGTAGAAATTTATTGACTTGCTCATGGAGCTGCCGCAGAAGCAATTAAAGCGCAGATCATTAAGTTCCCAGATACCGTTAGTATTCTGTAACATTCCAGAGATACGTGTCGAAGAACTCTAGAAGAAAAAAAGAGGAGATCTGCTGAGGATTGTTGGAAATCCCCTTAAGACAGTGCATGAAATATCAGGACCATTCAACGAATATGTCAGCTCCGAGAAAATAACGAAATGTCACTGCCAAGTCTATCCTATACATCTACATCTAACATTTACTCTGGAAGCCACCACGACTAGTCATTTCCTCTCCTGTTCCATTCGCAAATAGAGATAGACAATAACGACTGTCTATACGCCTCTTTACAAGCCCTGACGTCTCTAAGCGTAACTTCGTGGTCTTTATGCCTTAGGATTGCTCCGATGTCCTCCTTTAATCCAACCTGGTGCAGATCCCAAACACTTGAGCAGTATTCAGCAACTGGCCGCACTATTGTGTTACTAAACTCCTTACATACTCCTTTAAATTTCATATCTCTTTGCTACGTTACGCCTCGATATTTAATCGACGTGATTGTGTCGAGCAGCACGCTACTAATGCTGTAAGCGAACATTGTGGGTTTATCTTTTCTACTCATCTGCATTAACTTGCAGTTTTCTACATTTAGAGCTAGCTGACATTTATCAGACCAACACGAAATTTTGTCTAAGTCATCTTGTCTTCTCCTACAGTCACTCAACGGCCACAGTCCTTCCCATATATTATTACACCACCGGCACACGACCCCGCAGACTGCTGCTTACTGTGTCCGCCAGATCATTTATGTATACAGAAAATAACAGCGGTCCTATCACACTTTCCTGACGACACCCTTCTCTCTGATGAACACTTGCCATCGAGGGCAACGTAGTGGGTGCTGTTACTTAAGGAGTCCTCGAGCCACTCACATACTTGGGAACTTACTCTGCGTTGGTTGGTTTGGGGGAGTAAAGGGACCAGACTGCTACAGTCATCGGTCCCTTTTTCCAAAAACTAAAAACACCCACAGAGGATAAAAAACGAGCAACAAAAAAGATGGCAGACGACACAGGACAAGAAAGACTCAGACAGAGATCAGACAAAATGAAGTAAAATCACACAGAGTGTGACAGTGGTTGGCTGACCATAGAGACAAAAAAGGAGAAGCTAACCACCGAGAGACACATCAAAATCTCAGATTAAAATCGGAGGCCAAAGGCCAGAATCAACACAAAAAAAAAACACTCAGATTAAATGATAAAAACCTCCTGCCCGAATAAAACGCAAAACTAAGTCTGCCATAGCAGAGTCATCAGTTAAAAGGGCAGGGAGCGTATCAGGCAGCGCAAACATCTGCCTGACCACAGCTAAAAGGGGACAGGCCAACAAAATGTGGGCCACTGTCAAAGCCGCCCCGCAGCGACATAGAGGAGGGTCCTCCCGACGCAGTAAATAACTATGCATCAGCCAGGTGTGGCCAATGCGGAGCCGACAAAGGACAACCGAGTCTCTGCGATCGGCTCACATGGATAATGGCCACACAGTCGTCGTCGCCTTGATAGCATGGAGTTTATTGGGTGTGGTCGGATATCGCTATTCAGCGTCCCACAGCGCAAAAACTTTGCGGCATAAGAAGGCTCGCAATCAGTATCCGGGAGGCCAACGTCCAGAGATGGTTGACTGGTGGCCTCTTTCCCCAGGCAGTCAACATTTTCATTGCCGGGTATCCCAACATGGCTGGGGTCCACAGAAAGACCACAGAGCGGCCGCAACGGGCAAGAGCATGGAGGGACTCCTGGAAAGCCATCACCAGACGAGAGCGAGGGAACACTGGTCGATAGCTCGTAAACTGCTCAGGGAGTTGCTACAAATAACAAAGGTCTCACCTGAGCAGGAGCGGATATACTCTAGGGCACGAAAAATGGCGACCAGCTCAGCAGTGAAAATGCTGCAGCCAGCCGGCAAGGATCGTTCGTCATGGTCCCCTAGAGTTAGAGCACAACTAGCACGACCAGCAAGCATTGAACCGTCAGTGTAAAACACCCCAGAGCCCTGATACATGGCTAGGATGGAATAAAAGCGGCGGCGGAAGGCCTCCGGAGGGACTGAGTCCTTTGGGCCCTGTGCCAGTCCGAGCCAAAGGCAAAGGTGAGGCACACACCACAGGGTTGTACGCAGAGGGGCCTGGAAAGGAGGTGTAAGAGGGAAACCCCAAGCCCAGAGAGAAGCTCTCTGATGCGGACAGCGATCGTACAACCTGACTGGGGCCGACCTTCTGAGAGATGGACGACTGACTGCGGGAACAGGAGACGATAATAAGGATGCCTGGGCAAGCTACAAACATGCATAGGATAAGCGGCCAGTAAACATTGGCGCCGTAACTACAGTGGAGGGACACCTGCCTCCAGAAGTATGCTCTCCGCAGGGCTGGTCCGGAAAGCATCAGTGGCAAGTCGGATCCCACTGTGAAGGATTGGGTCCAGCACCCACAACACAGATGGGGATACTGAACCATAAGCCAGGCTCCCATAACCCAGACAGGACTGGATTAACGCCTGGTAGAGCCGTAAGATTGATCGGCGCCCCAGCTGGTGTGGCTCAAGCATCACAGAACATTGAGATGCCGCCAACACATCTGTTTAAGCTGCCGAATATGTGGGAGCCAAGTCAACTGGCCATCAAAAACCACACCGAAAAAATGATGTGTCTCCACCACAGCAAGAAGTTCGCTGGCAAGATAAAGCTGCAGCTCAGGGTGAACTGTTTGTCGCCAGCAGAAATGCATAACGCAGGTCTTGGCAGCCGAAAACTGGAAGCCATGTGCTACAGCCCAAGACTGCGCCTTTCGGATAGCGTCCTGCAGCTGATGTTCAGCAGCTGCAATGCCAGTGGAGCTATAGTAAAGACAGAAGTCGTCAGCATATAAGGAAGCTGTGACAGACGTTCCCACCGTTGCAGTGAGTCCGTTAATTGCAATTAAAAACAGGCAGACACTTAAAACAGACCCCTGCGGTACCCCGTTCTCCTGAACTTGGGAGGAACTATGGGAGGCCGAGACTTGCACGTGGAAGGTACGATGCGACAGAAGATTTCGTATGAAAATCGGCAGTGGGCCCCGAATACCCCAATCATGAAGTGTAGAGAGGATGTGATGGCACCATGTCGTATCGTACGCCTTCCGCATGTCAAAAAAGACAGCAATGAGATGCTGATGGCGGGCAAATGCCGTAAGGATGGTTGACTCCAGGCTCACCAAATTGCCGGCGGCAGAGCGGCCTTACGGAACCCACCCTGAGACGGAGCCAGGAGGCCCCGAGACTCGAGTACCCAACTCAATCGCCAGTTCACCATCCGTTCTAGCAACTTGCAAAGAACGTTGGTGAGGCTAATGGGGCGGTAGCTGTCCACCTCCAAAGGGTTCTTGCCAGGTTTCAAAATGGGGATAACAATGCTTTCCCGCCATTGCGACGGAAACTCACCCTCGACCGAGAGACGGTTGTAAAGGTCGAGGAGGCGTCGCTTGCAGTCCACTGAAAGGTGTTTCAGCATCTGACAGTGGATGCGATCTGGCCCAGGAGCGGTATCAGTGCAAGGGCACTGTGAAATTCCCACTCACTGAATGGAGCATTGTAGGATTCAGAATGGTGGGTGTGAAAAGAAAGGCTTTGACGTTCCATCCGCTCTTTAATGGAGCGGAAGGCCAGGGGGTAATTGGAAGAAGCGGAACTCAGAGCAAAACGCTCTGCCAAACGGTTGGCAATTTCATCGGAGTCAGTACAAACTGCTCCATTCAGTGAGAGCGCAGGGACGCTGACAGGGGTCCGATAGCCATAGAGGCGTCTAATCTTTGCCCAGACCTACGATAGAGAGACATGGAGGCCAATGGTGGAAACATACCGTTCCCAGCACTCCTGCTTGCGTTGGCGGAGAAGGCGGCGGGCCCGCGCATGCAGCCGTTTAAAGGCGATGATATGTTCTATGGAGGGATGTCGCTTGTGACGCTGGAGCGCCCGCCGGCGATCTGTAATCGCCTCGGCGATCTCAGGCGACCACCAAGGCACAGTCCTCCGCCGAGTGGACCCATAAGAACTGGGAATGGCAGATTCTGCGGCAGTAACGATGCCAGTGGTGACTGAGTGAACCACCGCACCAATAGCGTCATGAGAAACAGGTTCAATAGTGGCAGTGGAGGAGAACAAGTCCCAGTCAGCCTTATTCATAGCCCACCTGCAAGGGCACCCAGAAGACTGACGCTGTGGCAATGACAGAAAGATCGGAAAGTGGTCACTACCACACAGGTCGTCATGCACACACCATTGGACAGAAGGTAAGAGGCTAGGGCTGCAGATCGAAAGGTAGATTGTAGAGTACGTGCCGTGTGCCACACTGAAATATGTGAAGGCACCATCATTTAAAATGGAAAGGTCGAGCTGTGTCAATATATTCTCAACTGTGGCGCCTGAACAGTGACAGGCTCTAAAGGTGTTTGCAGAGGGACAGACTCGCTGTGAAGGGAGTGAAGGACATAGATGCAGACGCCACCAAATACCCTTTCATAAGCTGCCCGGTTCCTATAATAACCCCGATAGCCACGGAGGGCGGGGGTTCACATTGCTGGAAACCAAATTTCTTGTAGAGCAATACAGACGAAAGGGTGAAGGCTGATAAGTTGTCGGAGCTCAGCAAGATGGTGGAAGAAACCGCTACAGTTCCACTGGAGGATGGTACTGTCCACGGCTGAGAAAGGCGTGAAGGGACTGGGAAGGCAGTTTATGCGACTTGTCACTCACTGCCAATTCAGTACCAGTGCAAGTGACATCCATGGCGTCTGAGGGACGGCGAGATCCAGAATCTCGACCTCATCCTCAGATGCTGAGCTTGTAGGAAGCAGTGGGATGGGTGCCACAGCAATGGATTCTTGGGAACCTTTTTCAGCTTGTCTCGCTGTGCCTTCAGTGGTTCAGGCTGGGCAGGCTTCACTGGGTCAGTCTCAGGAACGGACGACGATCAGAGACCGCTGGTTGTTTGAGCCACTTGCGGGTGTCCGCTTTTAAACCAGTCAGAACTTGTGAAGGGAGGTCCCCAAGGGACCCCTTCCTGGCGAAAGGAGCCGAAGTCTTACGCTTCTCCGGCTGGGAAGGGGGAACGGCCCCGATGGTTGGGGGGGTTTTGCTCCTTAAGTAGATGGAGCAGGAGCAACAGGGAGTGAAGTGCCCCCCACCATCAAGGGGGCAGGTGTGGTCCTTCGACTCTAGAGCTGACTGGAAGTGTTCGAGCTAATGGAACTGCAGCAGGAGTGAAAGTGGATGCATAAGAAGACGTCATGCGCAGCGGATGAAGCCGATCAAATTTCCACCTAGTCTCAGTGTACATCAGTCGGTCCAGGGTCTTGTATTCCATTATTTTCCTTTCCTTTTGCAGAATCGAACAGTCCGGCGAGCAAGTTGACGCAGATGGGAGGCGGGGCACATGGAGTATCAGGATGGGACGGACGACCACAATCGCGACACATGAGGCTGGAAGCACAGCAGGACGACATATGGCCGAACTTCCAACGCTTGAAGCACCGCATCGGGGGAGGGATATATGGCTTTACATCACACCGGTAGACCATCGACTTGACCTTCTCAGGTAATGTGTCAGCCGCGAAGGCCAAGATGTAGGCACCGGTGGCAATTTGATGATCCCTCGGACCCCAGTGGACGCGCCGTACGAAATGGACACCTCATCACTCTAAGTTGGCGCGCAGCTCGTCATCGGCCTGTAAAAGGAGATCCCTGTGATTTAAACTTTTATGGGGCGTGATAGTAACTGAAATATCCCCCAGCTTATTACAAGCGAGCAAGGCCCGTGACTTGGCAGAGGATGCCGTTTGTATCAATACCGAACCAGACCGCATTTTGGACAAGCCCTCCACCTCCCCAAACTTGTCCTCTAAATGCTCTACAAAGAACTGAGTCTTCATGGATACAAAGGAGTCCCCATCAGCTCTGGTACAGACGAGATACCGGGGTGAATATGTTTCACTGTCATTCATAGCTTTTCGTTCCTCCCACAGTGTGGCCAGGGAGGGGAACGATCTGGGGTCATACATGTTAGCTTTAAAGTGTGCCCTCGAACGCTTAGAGACTGCTGGTGGCTGGTCACCAGGAGCCCTCCCCACAGGCGCCACCCAGCCAGCAAGGGCCACCTGGCAGGATGGCCATTGCCAGGAGTCCTGATGCCCCAGGGAGATGGGCATCTACTCCTTGGCATACATGGGGAGTAAACGGCGCAGGCATCAGTAGAGCGATCCCTGTGTTGTCAGGGGGCTACAACCTACAGGGTACATGGCGGCCCCACCACAACAGACTGACTACCGTGCTGGATTTTAGGTGACATGTAGTCCATGGTCGCCGTCAGTGCAGAAAGTGGCACTGCACATTGCATGACGGAAAGTGAACGCAGGAACGTATCCATGCCCAAGAGATGGAGAGTGGGCAGGACTGCAATGCAACGACGAATAGGCTGGCGAAAGGTCTGACCACAAGATGGACACAATGCACCAAGTAAGGCGCCCTTCCACAATCGGCTCGCTCTTCGGAAGAATTTGGATATATGGAGGTCAAACCCGACAGGGGACCATCACACAAGGCCGAAACTTTTGAGACTCCTTTTCGCCTCTTACGACAGGCAGGAATACCGCGGGCCTATTCTTACCCCCGAACCCGCAGGGGGGCTACTCTGCGTGCTTGTACCTTCGTTAACAGTCTGCATTGTGAACCGTGTCATGTGCTTTATGGAAATCTTGGAATATGGAATCCGCCTGTTGCCTTTCATCTGTGATTCGCAGTATCTCATGTGGGAAAAGCGCATGATGAGTTTCTCACGACCGATGCTTTCTAAAACAGTTCTGACTTGTGGACAGAAGCTTTTCCCTCTCAAGGAAATTTATTATATTCGAACTGAGAATACCGTCAAGAATTCTGTAGAAAACAGATGTTAACGATACAGGCCTGTAACTTTGCGAGTTCGTTTCTTCACCTTTCTTATATACAAGACTCACCTGCTCTTTTTTCCAGCCGCTAGGGACATTGCTCTGGGCGATAGAGCCACGATAAATCCAAACTAAGCTAGGGGAAATTCTGTAGAGTACTGTTTGTAAAACCATTCCATCAGGGCCTGGTGACTTATTTGCTATCAACTCTTTCACCTGTTTCTCTACAGCCAGAATGCTTATTTCTATGTTCTAGACGTGGGAGTTCGTGCGATTGCTCAACGACGGTATGTTTGTACGATTCTCCTGCGTGATCAATAATACCTACATCAATAATTGTGAAATGCATGCCTCAGCAAATGCTCGAAAAGCCAGATTTTTCGAGAAACGGAAGACGAAGTACTTTTTTTTCACATCCCCGCCAAGCGAAGTTCGGCTCTCTCTTTCTGCCCGTTACCTGTCAGCTTAACCGCTGTCAGGCTGCGAACTACCTACTGCTTCCCACTGCACAGTTCCAATACACACGGTTGGCAACGACACCTGAAAAATGTTGGCAAAGCAGCGTCCCCGTACGAATTCCTATTCCGTTCAGGTGTTTTGGCCACGACTGAATCTTCTTCTTCGACGCGGCTCTCTAACATAATTTCTTTAAAGAAAGGAAAACAATGTCTATCAGATATTGTGACATATTTCTGCAGTAAAACTATTCTGAAAACGCTTCAATCACATTCACAACGGCCAAGTCCTTTACAAACACACTATTTGATTTGAAACCAAAATAATATAAAAGTGCCTTCCTAACAACTGTTTTTCACAGCCCGCTAGCGTCAGAGTTTCAGTAAATTAGAAGATATCCGTGACAAACTGCATAGCTATGAAATTAAGCATTGTTCTCTCCCTAAAGATTATTTCTGCAAAAATAATGTAAATCACTGCCAAGATACGGCACACAATCCAGTGCAGTGCTTAGTAGGGCCACGGTATCTGAAGGAAGCCGAGCATTTTACAGTGAGCATGCCGATGAAGGGCACAACAGCGTGAGCAGAATATGAAGAGAACTGAGTCTGTAATAAGACGGAAACTGCTCTGTCCGACGGTTTTACTGTTTATTAAATCGTGGAATTATTAAGAAGTTTTAAAGGTTTTCTGTATCTCATCAGGAGATGACAGCCTGCTCTCGAAACGCGTCGTATGACTTGTGCTCTTATCACTAATTTTATGTGGTCGAACCTGTTTTGTATATTGATAATATCTTGGTAGTAATGGGGCGAAGCTTCCAGATGGAGCCATCAACGCATCGCGTATCAGCTAGCGTAGTGGTAAACAATGGAACCTATTTCTGTTTGAGCCTTTGGTCGTTCCTTACTTTTACAGCCCAGACTCCACACGAACCACTTTATAATCCGTCGTTTTTGCCATAATGTTTGTTCGAAAGTGCTTATATGATGCCATCTACTGTACGAACAAGTAAGATTCCCCCGTATTTTCTAACAGAGCTTTTGTGTGTTACGTGATGCAGCTGTGAAAGATAATATTGACAAATATTACTGTTTTAAGTGACTCATCAAATGGTCCAAGTTTTTAATTTGTGTTGAAAGCTATAAGTTAAAGAGCAAAAATTGACAACGGTCATTGACACGTTTCAATAAGAGCACGCACCTCAGTATATTTTTCTTCACATTGTATATACGCCGACACCCAAAACATTATAACAATCCTCTTAGTAGCCTGTTAGTCCAGCTTTGGAAAGCAACACAGCATGGTTTTGCGTGGCAGGAATTCGAGAAGTACTTTACATGTTTCCGGAGGCATGCGACACCGGCTGTCAACGCGTGGGTCACACAATTCCCGTACATTACTGGCCAGCGGTTGTTGCGTGCGAGGTTGGTGTCCAGTAACGTCCCAGTTGCTTCGCATTGGGATCAGATCGGGAGGAATCGGTTGCCAAGACATCACCGTAAGTTCACTCCTGTCAAGCTCCCCAAGAAACTGTATCATGCTTCTGACATTACGACACCGGCAGTTATCATCAACAGGAAAGACATCAAAGCGTGATGGGAAGAAGATACTCCGCAATAATGTACACGTAGTCCACAGCTGTGATGGAGCATTTGGTTACCACCATTGGTCTTATGGAAGCCGTGTTAATGTCTCCCGCAGCATAACACTGCTTCCTCCTTCCTGTGTCCGCTACGTGGTGCGTGTTTCTACAACCGTACGCTCTGATGACGGCGTATGCGGGCACGACCATAGATCTAGTGTAACAATAAATCTGGCTCACCCAACAGAGGGACAAGTTTCCATCGATCCGCGGTTCAATCTTGACGATCTGGTGCCCACTGCAGTCGTAATCGGCGATGTCGTTACGTCAACTTGGAAACACGAAGAGCCTTCTGCTGCGAATCACCAACAATATACGCTGAACGGTGTGCTCCGAAACACTTGTACCAGCACCACCACTGTCGTCAGATCTGCCGGATATGGTCGCCCATCCTGCTTCACAGAGTGGGCAAGCTTTGACTTGCACGTTCTGTAATACGTCTTGGACGTCCAACACCTCGTCTCTCGCTCGCCGTTTCGCAGTCCTTCAACCACGTTCCACAGGTGCGTACATGCGCACGACAGCTGCACACAAACAGGCGACCAGCCTTGCCGTCTACGAGATGTTCGTTTCCAGGTGCTTTCGCCAAAGTCGCTTATATCAGAGGACTTCCCTGTTCGCGACACGTACCGTCGCTGGAATGATTCCCCATTCGTCTGTGCTCCAGTTATATACTTTCCACACCACGTCACGAGCCACCAGCCCCACAAGTTGGCATTTAGTATCGCGGTGGGCAGCGGTCGTAATATTTCGCTCATCAATGTATAAACGTTGAATGTGTGTTCGATAGCAACCTTCTTCCAATCACCTGCAGCGACCCATTTGTGACTGTGGTGGTTAATAGCAGTTGGTCTCTTATACCTGATAATAGTATTCAGCAGCAGTGACTGTGTGTAGCTGGGAGCGGTTGGTGACACTGTGTGGCGAAATATAATCTATCTATTAGTCACACAGTGTAAACTTAGGAGAAGACCGAGAGCATTTGAAAATGTGAGTAGAAGCTGTGTAGAAGAGTAAGACAAAATCTTCTAGATTTTTTATGAATGTTCTGGCAATATGTTCTATAAATTACGATTTTCGAAGATATATAAGGCTAAGTTCGGTGCATAACTAACACAGAATATTCTAGGAAGTTAAAGAATTTTTCCTAAATGTGCCAAAACGGAAAACTGTAGATGCTATATTCTACACATTTCGATCCTCAAATACATGTAAGGCAAGATGCATCAATATTGTTTCAGCAATAAATGAAAAAGGGACCACTAGTAGACTATCAGTGAGAGTTATGCGGACCTTGATCTTGAGCGTAGGATTACACTGATAAAGCCAGGCCATCTAGTGACGGGTAACACACTTGGAATATCCTTGGTGCCTTCACTCCCTCTCCCCTGTGGAACCGCCGGGAACTGATCAAGGTTGCCCAGGGGAATTACCCGGTGGCCACAGTTGCATGATGAGTTCCATACCCTACCAGTATTATCCAGCAAACACAGAGGAGGAGTTCCTCGTAATCTAGGTATGTATTTGCAGCAAACTTTGGTATTTTCACTGTTGACTTCGGACTTGTTTGCAGTTACTACTGTGGGTGGAAGACCTCTCAGGCAGAACTGATATAGCAGCAATGTTAGCCAACTGGCTGAAGATGATTATACCGCACCTCTTTCAGCCATTGCTGGGTATCGTGCCCGCAACCTTCATGCGAGCATCGATGTTCACATCTACACTCCAACATGTTGGAGTCTGAGGGGACCGCTACCCTGCATGGGGATGATGCAGTTACTGCTCACCTCTGTGGAGGTCTACTTTGTAGTGCTGTGCTGCAAATACAGTATCTTGTGTTGGAAACATCAGAATTTTACCATAATGTAACACAATCTAGAAAAGCAGTGGAGGTTTACAGTATCTTTGGTTAGAAATGGGTAGTGTTTATAGAACTCACATCATTATTTCTACCAATGTGTTAATTTCTAACACTATGATGTCACACACACACTAGTAATGGAGTGGTGGCTTAGCAGTGATACATCATTCAGGACAACGCTGCACTGTGGTTGGCTGAGAGCATCAGATGTCGACCTGATGTCGGAAACTGTAGGGCAGATATTGTGTAATTGGACAAAACATGTGAAGTTGTGGAAAACTAGCTAAAAATATGACAGTGGGTGAAAAATACGTAAAATTAAGGAAAATGTGCAAAATATGGAAAAATACATAAAATTTGGAAGAATAGGAGTACCTATATGTCCGTCTGGGTGTTGGGTCTGCAGGTGTCTCGAATGACGAAATATTAAATTATTATTAACAAACAGACACAGCCCACAACTTCCACATTTGCTGCCCAACACCAGGATGTCTCAGTTGTAAAAGATTAAGTTTTGGAGATGTGCTTAAATATTAGTGATAACTAATTCAGTAACATGCTGCCTTGCGATTGCCTGAAAGTATCATTATCACTATTTAACATCAGCGACAGTGGGGTAGATCATGATTTAAAATGTATAAAATTGGGGAAAATACGTAAAATTGAGAGTACTTAAATATCAGCCTTGGTATGTTCTCTGGCAGTTCCACATAATACTAAATTGTTATTAACAAATAGATGTCTGCTTGGGTGTGGTCTCTGCTAGTGTCTCAAATGACATAATATTAAATTGGTAGTAACAAATATAACTACAGTGATGTGACTTAACGTAATTGTTATTAGCATATGGATACAGCCTACAGCCTCTCCCTATGCTGTCCAGCTCCAGGGGAACCTCTCTCACTCAAGTGTCCTCGTTATAGAAGATGAAGGCGTGGAGGGGTGCTTGATTCTCATTGGTCCAGAAAGAAGCGGATGGGAGTGGGAGAGGGGATTACTGTCATTCTTATTTCATGCGATACAATTGCCTGGATGATTGCCCTGGATGACCTTCATTGGTCCTTGATGGTTCTCGAAAGGCAGAGGTTATGGAGGCACCAAGGAGCCAAGTGGGTAAGCTGATACCAGCTGTCCTTATCAGTATAACATAAAACTCAAGGTCAAGGTTGACAGGAACTCTGACTGATAACCTACTCGTTTGTCACTAAAACGCCAAAACCTAAAGGATTGTTTACATGGCCTCAAACAAAATCATATGAAAATAAGGTGGTAGAAAGAAACGGAGTGCAAGAACGGAGAAAAAGCTGCGAGAGTAGCCTGAACATCACGTACCTGTCGCCTCGGCGGCGCAAGTTTCCTTGGAGAGTGGCGAAAACGTCTGGATTGTGGGCCTTTCAGTGTTTGCAAATGACAGTAATAAATTCCTTTATTCAGTGCATTTTTACTCCGTGATTTCTTTTTGCGTCTACAATAGTTGTATCACTGAATTTGTTTCATCGAGAGTTGCTATCTTGGCTGCAAAAATCGCGTAGTACCATTGAAAAAATAAATTTGATGACTTTATCTCGGTTATCAAAGAAATTGCAGGAAGGCATCGCCGTTTGTTTCATGGGTCCCTGCTCATTATTCGTCCAGGTGAAAAAATATTGCAAATGTCTTTAACGAACGAAGAGTAACTTAAGGTGAAAAAGTTACCTCGCTCTGCATATATGAACAATGGTTGTAAAGCAACAGTAACTAAACACTCCGTCTTCAGGCCAGGCCACAAGTGGCCCGTCGGGACCATCCGACCACCGTGTCATCCTCAGGCGAGGATGGGGATAGGAGGGACATGTGATCAGCACACCGCTCTCCCGGTCGCTAAGATGGTTTTCTTTGACCTGAGGCGCTTCTATTCGGTCGAGTAGCTCCTGAATTGGCATCACGAGGCTAAGTGCACCCAGAAAAATGGCAACAGCACATGGCGGCCTAGATAGTCACCCATCCAAGTGTCGGCCACGCCCGACAGCGCTTAACTTCGGTGATCTCACGGGAACCTGTGTATCCACCGCGGCAAGGCCGTTGCCAACAGTAACTCAGAGGAATATAATTAAAATAAAAAAATTAGAAAAATCATATTAAATCATAATTTGATAGTAAAGGCTAACTCTGTCCGGGCGATGTGAAAATACTGAGAAATACGGACTTAGCAGAGCTATAAATAATACAATCCAATTATTTGCTCGACTGTGGAAGACTGGCGCCTTCAGGGACTGAGAGGAAGCAGGCGCTACGGAAGAGCTTAGGGAACAGGGATTGAAGGACTTGTGGAAGGGAGGTAAATGCCTTTGGTGTAAACTCTCGTTTGTATTGTATTCACAGTAGTAGATTTTCCTTGGAACCGTTTCCAATGCTCTGAGGTCCACAAGACATTTTCGCCGCTTCAGGGAGCTGCCTTACCGACTTAGCTGCGTGTATAAACAAGCGCGTAGCATTTGTTCCACCTACTGCGCTGTGATTGGTTGTGCTAAATGCGCTGAGCTCGGTGAGGCGACGGCAGCAGAGTTCGCCACTACGCTGTTTTACCTATCAGCTACGGACCCTGCAGCCGTAATTGCTTCGCTAATTAAATTCGGTGTTAAGCTGGGGAGAGATAATGTAGTTTGTGGGACGAATTACGAGAACCGGCGCGGCGAAATGTGGTCTATGAACTGAACATAGCTCACACCGAATAAGCACCAAAACAATACAAGACATTTCACACCGAAAATAAGCACCAAATTTTCTTAGGTACAATTTCTAATACTCGACACTGGACTCGAGAAAAAGGAAATGAGTACAGTTGCTGTAGAGTATTGCACTGAGTCTTCTTAAGGCATTCAGCTCACTCTCCTCAGACAAAGGAACTTGGGGCCTGCAAAAAGAAATGCAATTGAAAATAGCACTTCGTCTTTCTTAACGAGGAGTTCCTCGAGATCTGAGAGAAGTATTTTGTTGAAAAGTGTTACATTACAGTAAGAATGACTGCGATGTGAATGGAAAGACGACGCCGAGAACGAGTTGTGAGATGAGGTAAAGAAAATGCATGGTTTTCAAAACACGTAATTAGGCTTACTCGTATTATGCAACGTAAAGTACACCCTTAAGTGAAACGGTGCACAACGAAGGAGTTATCACAGACAAAAAATGATTACAACTTCAGAAAAGGTGGATGATTTATTCAAGAGAAAGAGCTTCACAAATTGAGCAAGTCAATAACGCTTATGCAAGCAGTTATTCGGCTGGGCATTTTTTTGATCAGCGGAAAGATGTTCATATCGCAGCACAAGAAAGGCGACTATGCTCCTCTTTATTAAAAGACTCTGAGTGAAAAGTGGGTTGCCAACGGCCTCATTCTACCTTCATCAGCGTCTTTAAGAATTTTACAAAAGTTTTGCCATGCGAACATATTCGCGCTCTTTTAAAAATGAAGTTTACCTCACTCCCGCAAGCTGTCCTACCTGTAACTCTCTCACACTCACTAGACATGGCTGAAGTCTCTCATGCCCATCCATTCCCACTTGCCCGCTCAGCTCATTGTCATTATTTCTTTGTGGTTCTGACTCCTGTCTCACTGCCACAATCGAATTCGTTCTGTCCTACTACTACTGTCTGCTTTACTATCACTGTCTCCCTCTTGTTCTCTCTTATTGCTACCGTCTCATTTCTTCCTTCCCACTGCTGCTGTTTTTTCTTACTGTCACTATCTCTCTCTTCCTCGCTGTCATTGTCTTAGACTCTGTCTCTCTTTATCAATGGCTCTCACCCTCTTCCACTTTCTCCTTCTCTCTGTTCCTCTCCCATTGGCACTGTCTCCTTCATTCTTATGCCAGCACTGTTCTCTCGCTGTCTACTATGTTCCACTACCACTGTGTCCCTCTGTTTCTCTCACACTGCCATTGTCTCCTTCGCTCTTTCTATATTACAACCACTATCTACTATCTTCAAGTATATACACACATCAAAAAAAGTTTTGCGACACATCGGTTCAGAGAGTTCCAGAATTGGAATAGAGACATCATAAACATCGTTTACGCCATTTTTATTGCTCATGAAAACCACACATTGCATGTTGTACCATCCAGCGGGACCTTCAGAGGTGTGGTCCAGATTGCTGTACATACTGGTACCCCTAATACGCAGTAGCACGTTCTCTTGCATTTATGCATGCCTGTATTCGTCGTGGCATACTATCCACAAGTTCATCAAGGCACTGTTGGTCCAGATTGTCCCAATCCTCAACGGCGATTCGGCATCGATCTCTCAGAGTGGTTGGTGGGTCACGTCGTCCTTAAACATCCCTTTTCAACCTATCCCAGGCTTGTGCGATAGGGTTCACGTCTAGGGAACATGCTGACCACTCTAGTCGAGCGATGTCGTTATCCTGAAGAAAGTCATTCACAAGATGTGCACGATGGGGGCGCACATTGTCGTCCATGAAGACGAATGCCTCGCTAATATGCTGCCGACATGGTTGCACTATCGATCGGAGGATGGCATTCACATATCGTACAGCCGTTACGGCGCCTTCCATGACAACCAGCGGCGTACGTCGGCCCTTCATAATATCACCCAAAACTGCAGGGAACCTCCACCTTGCTGCAATCGCTGGACAGTGTGTCTAAGGTGTTCAGCCTGACCGGGTTGACTCCAAACACGTCTCCGACGATTGTCTGGTTGAAGGCATAAGCTTCACTTATCGGTGAAGAGAACGTGATGCCAATCCTGAGCGGCCCATTCGGCATGTTGTTCGGTCCCCCTGTACCGCGCTGCATGGTGTAGTGGTTGCAAAGATGGACGTCGCCATGGACGTCGGGAGCGAAGTTGCGCATCATTCAGCCTATTGTGTACAGTTTGAGTCGTAACACGACGTCCTGTGACTGCACGAAAAGCATTATTCAACATGGTGGCGTTGCTGTCAGGGTTCCTCCGAGCCATAATCCGTAGGTAGCGGTCATCCACTGCAGTAGTAGCCCTTGCGTGACCTGAGCGAGGCATGTCATCGACAGTTCCCGTCTCTCCGTATCTCCTGCATGTTCGAATAACATCACTTTGGTGCACTCCGAGACACCTGGACAGTTCCCTTGTTGAGAGCCCTTCCTGGCACAAAGTAACAATGCGGACACGATCGAACCCCGGTATTGACCGTCTTGGACTGGTTGAACTACAGACAACACGAGCTGCGTACTTCCTTCCCGGTGGTATGACTGGAACTGATGGGCTGACGGACCCACTCCGTATAATAGACGCTGCTCATGCATAGTTGTTTACATCTTTGGGCGGGTTTAGTGACATTTCTGAACAGTCAAAGGGACTGTGTCTGTGGTGCAATAACCACAGTCAACGTCTATCTTCAGGAGTTCTGGGAACCGAAGTGATGCAATATATATATATATATATATATATATATATATATATATATATATATATATATATATATATATATATATATATATATATATAATGTGTGTATTACCTCTCTGTCTTTCTCCTGCTACCACTGTTTCCCTGTCTCTCTCTCAGCATAAAATCCGCGAATATAATCGCGTTCCAATATATATGTGAAAAAATTTAAAGTTTCGGAGGAAAGTAAAATGGGGCAGCTGGTTCTCCAATATTCAGTCAGAGCATTTAAAAAAAAAAAGGAAAGTAATTTTTTTGTGCTGAGGATACGGGAGACACTTTACATCATATTTTTCCATCCTGTGTCGCTTTATAAACTATGTTTAGGCCTCACACCGCATGTTAATTGTATTTTAAGTGCGGAAGGAGGGTTGCTTCGAACCTTGTATCTCGGAAACGGACATAGACATCGAGAAAATTTTCAAGTCTGTTCGAGATCTGGATCTTAGGAAAATACCGCAAGACGTTTATCCAATTACTGTGCATAGGCATCTTGGAATCCACGACTGGGGTTTGGTACCAAAACATTATGTTTTCAACAATTGTTTAAACCTACGGGTAGTACCACTTTGGCGACTTTTACCCGCGCTGTTTACGCAAATGCATCATTCATTCATTCATCATTCGCATACACAACAGTTTACATCACGGGATATCACAAATGTAACCTTCATTATCAATCTTCAATTTATTTCATCCATAATGGTTAAAGATTTTATTTCATAAATTTACTTGTGTATTTTACTTCTACAGCTAGCGTAACTTTGAACCCCTGTATCTTGGCAACGGATAAAATATCACGAAAGTTCTCAAGGTAGTTCGAAATTTGGATCTTAGGTATATACCGTAAAAATTTCAGTTATTTTCTCTGCATAGCACTCTTGGAAACCGCGGCTGGGATTTGGTCCGCTACTGACGACGAAAAATGTTGAAAACTCTTTTTTGGGGTTTTCTCAGGAATGGCCTATGAATTTAGGTAAATGCATCATTCATTCATTCACGTCCATAGCCGTCATTTTAACTAGATCACAGCTTTATCACGTATACAATAGTTCTCAATCAACCCATTTAAGTTTTACGTGAATATTTTACGTGTACGAATAGGATAGCTTTGAACCTCTGTTCCTGGGAAATTGATAAGAACATTAAAAAAATTTCAAGTTTTATCGAGATAGGGATCTTAGGAATAGATCGTAAAAATTTCAGCCTATTGCTGTGCAAAGGTATCTTGGAATCCTTGGTTGGGTTTTGGTCCCTTAGTGATGGTGAAAATACAGTAAAAACACATTTTCTTTCGTTTTCCGAGGAACCGCCAATGAACTAATGGAGCCTCAAAGAGACGATGTTCTAAAAAGAATGCGCAAGTTGTTCAAGGCTTACATTTCTTGAAATTGTGCTGTACGTCAACGAGAAGTCATTCCAACGCTACTGTGCTGCAGTATTTGTCGCTGGTATTTTAGCATACATTTTCTAAAATACGTTGAGCAGATTTATGCATCTGTAGTTATTGCAATCATTACGGTACACTGTTTCGAATATCACAAGAACTATGCGTTTTTTGGATAGCTGTGGCACTCGGCGTGTCTTGCGAGCATACACACAGAATAACTGCTGTGAAGAGTACTTCAAAAGGTCAATACTGATACTCAAACACCAGAGCTCCTCTTGTTCCGATTTGATTTTAGTACCAGGTCTAACTCTTTGATTGCTGTGGTCTGTGGATTTTTTTCTTGTTCAGAACGACTAAACCGAAAATGTCTCTAACGCTGCAGGCATGTGCTTCCCATACGTACTGAGCAACCGGTACGTTAAGACCACCGACCTACTATCAACATAAAAGCGCCCAAGCGATAGCAACATCACCTCGCAAGGAATGATTGCTAGTCAGGCACACGCACGATGGTTGTAGTATCAGTGAGCGTGCTGTCCGTGTGTAGAACGGGGAAGGTGCGCGATCCATCTGAGTTTCACCGACGGCAGATTGTGATGGCCCGGAGCTCGGCACGCACATTTCGGAAACGGCACGACTTGTCGAGTGTTCGAGGGGCGCTGTGGTGTGTGTCTTCTACGAGGCGAAACGAATGAGAAACCACGTTCAGACATCTTGGGATTGGCCGGCCGACCTTCACTACAGATGTCGGACGCCGTAGGATGGTCAGACAGGTAAAAAAGGACAGGCGGTGAAATGTGGCGGAACTAACATCAGACTTTAATGCTGGGCAGAGGACACAGTGCACCGAACACTCCTAACGGTGGGTCTCCGCAGCCGACGACCCATACATGTGCCGATGTTAACACCACGACATCGGCAACTGCAACTGAAAAGGGCAGTTGACCATCGGCACTGTACCTTGGCGCAATGGCAGAGTGCTGCATGATCTAATGAATAACGTTCTAGATAATGCCGATGGAGGGCGCGAGTCCGTCGTCTTCCAGATGTGAATCCGATCGAACACATCTGGGATGTGATTTAACGTGCCGTCAGAGCTCATCACTCCCTCCGCAGAATTTACGGGAATTAGGTGACTTTTGTGTGCAGATGTGGTACCAACCCCCTCCAGCGACCCTCCAAGGCCCCACTGCTTCCATGCGACGACGCTTCGCCGCTGTTATCAGCGCCAAAGGTGGACATGCCGGTTATTAGACAGGTGGACATAATCTTCTGGCTGATTGGTGCACACTCATGTGTGAATCCAGAGTTTAGTTCTGCAGGAGGTGGAGCCCCAGTTACTCACAATCTCCCTGCGTCCGTGCCCTCCAACCCCCCCCTCCCACCCCGCCCACCCATACGTAATTTGGCGTCATCACCACTTTAACGTGCCACAGATATTTACGATGACGAAGTCAATAATAATTGTAATAATAATAATAATATGAAGAAGAAGAAAATATATAACCTGTTTTAAAATACTACTACTACTAATAATAATTTGTATACACTAGTGAGTTAATTTGATTAACGTAATATTCAAAAAATTACATTTCGGAAGAATACAGCATTTGGAAAGCATTCGTCCAAAAATTGCCATTGATTTAAGAACTACAACAGCAACAAACTCTCATAATTTTACAACATCAATATTGACACAACATACAGTGAAAACGTTCAATCATTTAGCACAGCAATTATAAACCGAGATTTGCAGAGTGCGACTATACGAACCACCGCGTAAGTGAGAGGACTGCTGTTTACTTAAGTGAAAGAAAAAAAAATGTTCAAATGGCTCTAACCACTATGGGAATTAACATATGAGGTCATCACTCCCCTAGAACTTAGAACTACTTAAGCCTAACTAACCTAAGGACATCACACACATCCATGCCCGAGGCAGGATTCGAACCTGCGACCGTAGCAGTCGCGCGGTTCCACACTGATGCGCCTAGAACCTCTCGGCTACACCGGCCGGTTTACTTCGGTCATTTCTACCGATCTCTGTAATCTTTTTCCGTAGTGGGAAGTGTTTTTTTTTTCCTTTCCGCCTCGACTTAGCCGTGGACCGTCGAATCGTGTCGCACTTGCCGACTGCCGCAGATAAAGCAGTCAACCTGTGATTGTGTGGGTGCCTCCAGCTGGCCGCAACGTTCCCCGCAGTCGGTGAGGACACATGCCCGTCCACGTGGGCAAGAAACTCAAAAGTAGCTAGTAATATTCTAGGCATCCGTGCCATTTTAGAACGTGTTATTGCTATTCCATTGTGCGAAACTTAGTTGGGAAATTTGAATATACACTACTGGCCATTAAAATTGCTACATCACGAAGATGACGTGCTAAGGACGCGAAATTTAACTGACAGGAAGAAGATGCTGCGATATGCAAATGATTAGCTTTTCAGAGCATTAACACACGGTTGGCGCCGGTGGCGACACCTACAACGTGCTGACATGAGGAAAGTTTCCAACCGATTTCGCATACACAAACAGCAGTTGACCGGCGTTGCCTGGTGAAACGTTGTTGTGATGCCTCGTGTAAGTCGGATTGTAGCCTATCGTGATTGCGGTTTATCGTATCGCGACATTGCTGCTCGCGTTGGTCGAGATCCAATGACTGTTAGCAGAATATGGAATCGGTAGGTTCAGGAGGGTAATACGGAACGCCGTGCTGGATCCCAACGGCCTCGTATCACTAGCAGTCGAGGTGACAGGTATCTTATCCGCATGGCTGTAACGAATCGTGCAGCCACGTCTCGATCCCTGAGTCAACAGATGGGGACGTTAGCAAGACAACAACCATCTGCACGAACAGTTTGCAGCAGCATGGACTATCAGCTCGGAGACCATGGCTGCTATTACCCTTGACGCTGCATCGTAGACAGGAGCGCCTGCGATGGTGTACTCAACGACGAACCTGGGTGCACGAATGGCAAAACGTCATTTTTTCGGATGAATCCAGGTTCTGTTTACAGCATCATGATGGTCGCATCCGTGTTTGGCGACATCGCGGTGAACGCACATTGGAAGCGTGTATTCGTCATTGCCATACTGCGGTATCACCCGGCGTGATGGTAACACGTCTCGGTCACCTCTTGTTCGCATTGACGGCACTTTGAACAGTGGACGTTTCATTTCAGATGTGTTACGACCCGTGGCTCTACCCTTCATTAGATCCCTGCGGAACCCTACATTTCAGCAGGATAATGCGCGACCGCATGTTGCAGGTCCTGTACGGGCCTTTCTGGATACAGAAAATGTTCTACTGCTGCCCTGGCCAGCTCATTCTCCAGATCTCTCACCAATTGAAAACGTCTGCTCAATGGTGGCCGAGCAACTGGCTCGTCACAATACGCCAGTCACTACTCTTGATGAACTGTGGTATCGTGTTGAAGCTGCATGGGCAGCTATACCTGTACACGCCATCCAAGCTCTGACTCAATGCCCAGGCGTATCAGGGCTGTTATTATGGCCATAGGTGGTTGTTCTGGGTAATGATTTCTCAGGATCTATGCACCGAAATTGCGTGAAAATGTAATCACATGTCAGCTCTAGTATAATATATCTGTCCAATAAATACCCGTTTATCATCTGCATTTCTTCTTGGTGTAGGAATTTTAGTGGCCAGTAGTGTACAAACAGAGTGAGTCACGTAAGACGTAACTCTCCTTTTATTTCGTGAACGGTTATACATAAGCAAACGCGGTTTTTGGGAAATGGTAGAATGTTGAGGGGCACGTATATATCTGTCTCGCTGGTATTAACGGAGATATTGAAGGAAGTACATTTTTCTAATGAAACTTTTACTTTTCGTACCTGCATTTTATGGCTCTTGAGAATGCAATTCCAATGATACAGCGTTTATTAATGCTGAAATTGAAAGCAGTCGTAAAAAATTCGAGAAATGTCTTAGGATGTGAGAGCACGGTAGCCGGAAACAGCATTCGCGCTGCAAACACTGCCAAGCAGGCGTCTTGGATCGGGCTGCGTTGTTGTATACAGTAAGGTAGACCAGCACTACGAGAATAAAGCCTTATTTCCCCTTGAACCAACTTTCGATCTAGATGCAGGTTCACCTACGAATGTTATATACTGAAATACAACATAGTCTAAAAACTAGCATATCACAAAGGGTTTCGGAAAACTATTATACATTTATATGTCTTCCCAGATTTACTTGAGCTGAAGGAGATAAGTCAACTGTTCATTCTTCAAAAATAAAGAGGTCTTATACACTGCAAAAAGCAACTGCTGTATTACATATGCAAATGTTAGAAGGAAGATTTGACCTATCTTTTGCTGTGTGCATCTTCGAGATAAAATACATGCTGTCGGATAACTGTCTCTATCTACACTGCTCTAAATTATATCATATGGTATATATTCGTTGAACTAAATATTTTACTAAAAATACTTTTGTGACCACCTGTACACCGCTAAATAAATATTCTTCTTAACGATACGTAGTTTCACGCTGAACGAATGAGCGTAACGACAGTATTACCAACTACGTCCAATACACACTGTCGACTTACTTGACGCTGCAATGCGGTTTCGTACACACGCAAATGAAATAAACAATTTACAAACAATGATTTGATAACCAACCAAATCACGTAAAATGAATATTGTCTTCCAAAAAAGATAACTTTATCCTTTATTTAAGCATGAGTTCAAACTGTTGACCCTGGACTGAAAGGCAAATTTGCAATCGCCGTTCGAAGGAACGATGAGTATATGTGTCCACAGTTGGTGATATGGTACACCAAGCTCTAACGTTTCGACGAAACGTATTGTCTGCTGGCGTTGGGGTACCCTCATAGACTGCATCTTTGATTGCTTCCCAAAGAAAGAAACAGAGAGGAGTCAAATCGGGGGATCTCGCAGGCCATTTAACAACAGAATTTCGTTCTGTCCAACATCCAGGGAAGTTCTCATTCAGTATTTTCTTTGCAAGGTTGGTTAAATGAGCTGGACAACCGTCGTCTTGCAGCCACACATACTGTCGATATCCAGTGGTACCTTTTCTAAAAGAACCAGCAGAATGTCCATTTAGAGCACGTGTTCTCCTTCGTGTTCTCTGTCAGTTGCAGTCTTCTTTCTTGCCCTCTTTTTGATGTTCAAGCAGCCTGTCCGCTCTAGCGTCTTAATAATTCGTGAAATTGGCTGATGATGTAAATTGGATTATCCATCTTAGGTGCATGAAATATTTTCTGGACCAGTGTTATTTTGGCAACGCTGTATTGTATGTAATTACTTTTCCTGTTACATCTTCAGGCAGTCCAGCATCGGCAACTTTGTCCTCGTCTGGCGTGGTATTTCAAGATTTTACAAAGGCTTTCTATTTTTCTTTTACAGCAATATTTCTTTTTCTAAGTTATGCTTCTATACAAAAGCTACTGGGACGTACATCTAAATATCGATTCAACCTACTTCTGTACAGTCTTTGTTTTCCGTCTTCCTTCTTCTCTCGCCCGATAGCTCTCTGCTATCTCATGTACAGATCGCTACAGTAATTTACGGACAATGAGTGTGACTTGTAACGTAACTCCTGTTCCCAGTTCTCATTTAGTGATTTTCTTCCGTCGGGTGTGTCTACCTTTCGCCACAGACTGTCTGAAACTAGCAGCGAAAGTGAGCTGAGAAAATTAAAGCAAAGTGTTAATATTTTGTGATTCCATATACACTTATGACATATTGTATATTTTTCCGAGGGAGAGAGAGAAAGAGCGAGAGAGAGAGAGAGAGAGAGAGAGAGAGAGAGAGAGAGAGAAAGAGAAAGAAAGAGCGGGTGGGGCGAAGGAAAGCGACAACCAATGACTGCGTTTGATGAGGTGAGTTAAAAGACGTCCAGATGCCTTGAAGTTAAACATAATACTGTCGCGAATGTTCACAGAGAGAAATACAGCGTGCATGCCGCAGGTTGGTGGCTTATGTCTGCTACGATCTCCCGGTGAAGAGATGAACTACAACAATGAACTGCTACATATTTTCCTAAGATAAAATTCGTATGGTATTACGAAAGAACAGCACACCCTACCATAACATGAAAGTATGTGTTAATCGCCCACTGGCAGCAAGATTTGTCTGTATGCGAGTTCTGCTACCCTTCTACCTTTGAACATGACACACGGAAAGCCCAAACTAAGGTAAAGTGTTATAAGTGCCTCACAAGAATGCGCTTCAGACTTTCCCAGTTCAGGCATCCACAGTGTACCGATCGATTATAACTCTTCGGTTTGAAACTTCGCCTCACTGAACAGTTAATGTATATTATGTAACCACAATTCCTTTATCATTTTGCGCATACTTCATAAAATCTTAAAAGTTAGAAAAATCGAAACAGTTGGTTTTATTCATTTACACGTCAAGTTCTGTAGGACCTAATTGAGGAGCAAATCTCCAAGGTCGTGGAACATGTAAGTACATGAAATTACAGCATAAAAATAGTAACAGATAAAAATAAAATGTTCATAAACTCGAAAAAAGTCAAGGCATAAGTTTGAATTCTTTATTGATGCAGTAGTATATTGCACACCTTTCTGCACAAGAGTTAAGGAAGTCCGGTTCAAATACAGGTTTGGTTTCTGCCTAGTATTTACTGAGTGAAAGCTGCTTATTCTTGGGAATAAGCTGATACTGTTAACAAGAAATGACAGTAAGGTGTAATATATATATATATATATATATATATATATATATATATATATATATATATATATATATATATATATTGAGAGACCAGTGTCAAAATACCCAGATTCGTGAACAAGGATCGACAAGAGGTTCGTGAACTTACACCACTTATTGCCCGAACCGCCCGTTCCTGAGCCAAAAATATCCTTTTACACTGGGAAGACACCATACGACAAAGGGGATAAAAATAAGCAACGTAGACTAATTTTCGTGTCGAACGATCACTCACTTCAGATACTGTCCGAATAGAAAAAAAATGGCAGCATTAAGTCTTTGAACAGGATCCTGAACGTCGGCTTTCCACAACAGCTTACTATCTATCTGAACACCTAGAAATTTGAAATATTCAGTTTCACTAATCATACGTCCATTCTGTGAAACTAAAGCGTCAGGTTTTGTTGGATTGTGTGTTAGAAACTGTAAAAACTCTTACTATGATCTAGCGTTAGTTTATTTTGTACAAGCCATGAACAGATCATGAACTGCACTATTTGAAACCGAGCCATTGTTGCACACAACGTCCTTTACTACCAAGCTAGTGTCATCAGCAAACAGAAATATTTTAGAGTTATCGTAACACTAGAGGGCATATCATTTATATAAATAAGGGACAGGAGTGGCCGCAACACTGATCCCTGGGGCAGCCCCCACTAACCTTATCCCACTTAGACCCCACATCACTGCCATTCTCAACGCTGTGAGTGATGAACTTTTCCAGTCTGTTGCTAAAGTAAGAGGTGAACCAGTTGTGAGCTACTCCCCGTGTTCTGTAATGGTCCAACTTCTGTAGCAATATTTTGTGATCAACACAATCAAATGCCCTAGTTAAATAAAAAATATGCCAAGCGTTCGAAACCTTTTGTTTAGCCCATCCAGTACCTCACAGAGAAAAGAGAATATAGCATTTTCAGTTGTTAAATGACTTCTAAAGCCGAAATATACATTTGATAGCAAATCGTGTGATATAAAATGATTAATTATCCTTACATACACAGCCTTTTCAATAACTTTAGCAAACACTTATGGCATAGGAATAGGTCTAAAATTGTCCCTTTCTACCTTTTTATAAAGTGGCTTTACTACTGAGTACTTTAATTGTTCAGGAAACTGACCATTCCTAAGGGAAAAATTACAAATATGGCTAAATACAGGGCTAACATGTGCAGCACTCCATAATGTGCTAGGCACTCCATAATATCCACGAGAATCCTTAGTCTTCAGTGATTTAATTATTGATGTAATCTCTCCCTTGTCTGTATCATAGAGGAGTATTTCAATCTCGGAAAGGCATTTGCCAAGAGAGTTTGATGATTCCCTGTAGAAACAAAATTTTTATTTAATTCACCAGCAATGCTCAGAAAATTATTGTTAAATACTGTACATATATCTGATTTATAAGTAACAGAAATATTTTTACTGCGAACTGACTTTATGTAGTCGACCTTGTGCTGCTGACCAGACACTTCCTTCACAACTGACCATATGGCTTTAATTTTATCCTGTGGATTAGCTATTCTATTTGCATACCACATACTCTCTGCCTTCCTAATAACATTTTTAAGCACCTTATAGTACTGTTTGTAATGGTCCACTGTAGCTTGATTGTGACTACTTCTAACATTTTAATATAATTCCCACTTTGTACATGATATTCTTATCCCACTAGTCAAACACCCGGTCTGCCTTTTACTGCTAGTACCCCGTTTAGAACGTTCTAATTGGAAGCAACTGTTAAAGAGCATCAGAAATGTGTTAAGGAAAGCATTATATTTATCATCTATGTTATCAGTACTATAAACATCCTGCCACTCTTGTTCCTTTTCGAGGTTTAAAAAACTCTCTGTTGCTGTTGGATTAACTTTCCTTCATAGTTTGTAATTGTATGTGACATTTGCTTGAATACAAAAGCCTTTTAGTGTTAAAATTTTTTGCATCAAGGTCTGAAAGCCATTCACCCTTTCGCTAGCAGAATGCCTATCTAATAATGAAGAATGAATAAAAAAATTGTCTATGGCTATGCTACTGTTCCCCTGCACTCTAGTTGGTAAAAAACACAGTATGCATCAGATCATATGAATTTAGGAGATCAATCAACATCCTTTTTCTTGCACCATCATAGGTAAAATTTATAATGAAGTCACCACACACAACTTATTTCTCGTACTTCCTATACGTGAATCAAGAATCCTCTCTAGCTTGAGCAGAAATGCTCTGATGTTAGAGTTAGGGGACCTATAAACAACAACAATAAGAAGTTTAGTTTCACTAAATTCAACTGCCCCTGCACAACATTCAATTATCTGTTCAGTGGAGTGCTGTGATATGTGTATGGACTCAAATGGAATACTGTTTTTTTACGTACATAGTCACTCACCCACCCCATAAGGAACTCCTTGAAAAACAGCCAGCTAATCTGTATCCTGGTAGAGGAAGCCTCTGAATTGTCAAATTATTTA
Organism: Schistocerca serialis cubense; assembly: GCF_023864345.2. NCBI lineage: Eukaryota > Metazoa > Arthropoda > Insecta > Orthoptera > Acrididae > Schistocerca > Schistocerca serialis. The sequence goes on from NC_064644.1 coordinate 521,991,118, forward strand.
CGTGGTGCTCCGATATACCAATAATTTCACAGTCAGCATCTGTGAGCAGTTCACTAACTTTATCTCTAATACCTCTTATATTTAGATGAAATATACTAATTCCTTCTCTACTTGGAAACAGATCATCCTTTGAAGGTGAGCCCTTAATTACAGGGACTTCCTTCAAGCAGGTATACCAATCAGCTGACTTCAATCTATAAAAGGTGCAGCTCTAACGCCAACTACTGCAGGAATTTTTCCATGAGTGATCCCACCACCACCCACTACACTGTCACACAGTCTCCCCTTCCCATACCTATTGAGGTGCAGCCCATGCCTGGTGAAACCCGATATACTGATAGACCCAACTGGCATCACTGAAATGTGACCATGCCCTCTGCCATCAGCGCCATCTCCATCAAAAATGTGTGTGTGAAATCTTATGGGACTTAACTGCTAAAGTCATCAGTCAATAAGCTTACACACTACTTAACCTAAATTATCCTAAGGACGCATTAAGATGAGGCCGATCATGACGCTGAAACAGTTTCACGAAATGTACATTAGTGTCACCAGTTTGAGTAGCTACCTTTACTAGGTCACCACCTACATCACATCTCCTTCCCTATCAAGACCGTTGTCTGCCCCATCCACTATCACTATCCGATTCTCCTTCGTAAAATTCCTACGTAACTCTCCTACGCTTACAGTCACCTGAGCCAGCCGTGCACTAGGCTTCACAATGCTGGTGACCTGGTATCCACTTCCCAACACTTCCTGTAACTGCTGGCCCACACCTCTACTGTGAGAACTACCTTGCAGCAGAACCTTCTTCTTTCTGTTAGATTTTGCAAACTGACCTAGGCCTCCTAACTGCTGTGGACTGCTGCATGTTCCCTACATCTACATCTACATCTACAATAAGCTCCTTTCCACACACCTCTGTCAGTTGGCCAAATCTATTGCATATACGCAAAGTATAACTCTCGGAATACCTCATCCCTCTAGCAGCCTTTTTGCCAACTGCCAGTTCCCATTCCCCACCACCCTTCACCCTCAACCTATCTAGTTCCTCCTTTGCACGTTGTAACTGCACCTGATGGGCACGGATCTTACGCTCCTGCTCCTCTTTCTACTACTGATTCAGCATTCCCAGGAGAGGTTCTCGCTAGAATGCCCACTGGCTTCCCAACTGCATTCCCCTCAATTAAAACGCTTTGAACAAATCCCACACCGTAACCCACTACTCACAAACTTACGACAGAGCCCAAACTTCTCACTCATACTAAAATTTTACAGTCGCTGAAAAAAAAAAAAAAAGAACTGTACACGTTATCTAAGTTCGGTTACACCAGTAGAACCATTTAGATGACTAACAATAGCAGTCTCGAAGTTCTCTGTCTACTAAGAAAGCAACTACTTGTATTAATACTACTTTACCACAACTAATACCAATACCAACAAGACTTCACAAAATTAGTAGCTAAAACCACAAATTCAAGCGGCCACTGGAAGACTCAACGAAGTTAAAACACTGAATGAAAATTTTCCTGAAATATTTCACTAGAAACAATAAGAAACGTCAGCTGAAAACTAAAGCACGAAATTTACTAAACCACTTCATCGCACAGAAAACTCTAAAAAACCCAGAGAGCGAACATTTCCGAAAGTTTATTAAATCGTCATTTCGCCACAAATAGCATGAAACACCGCTGAAAACTATTAAATTTAATAACTGTATTATAAAGCACAAATAACTTCCTCAGTATTTAGCTTCATAATCGCTACAGCTGCAACTGCACACCGCAAAATGTAAACACACTACTGAGACGTGAGGCTTGGACGAACGACGTAAGCACACTCACGAATAACAGACCGCTCGAGTCAATAACACAGGAAGAAAGACTGAGATTAATGAAAATCCCGTAATAAGGTACTTTTACTATAAATATTAACACAAATAAACTTTAAAGTAAGTAACTGAAGACTAACACTTTATAAAATATTGACGAGCCATTTCAACAGCAGTCCAGCACACGCGACGTTACACCAAATATATACGATTAAATACGTACACAGTGCGATTCGCTGTATTCCTAACTTTGCAGATCACAGCAGTAAGTGAAATATTTCTAGCCAAGCGCAACCAAAACAATTCAGACCAGTTCAAATGCAAAGCAATGACTGACTTTATTACAGTGCAGTGTCAGCTATTTTTTAAAGTAACTGCTGGCTGTGAAAGTTGCCTCACTGTATCGTCTTCACATTCGCCACCACCTCCATCTCACCTGCACCAGTTTTTAGGGTAGTCAGTCCTAAGGTATGCGATTATGGCTGACGGCCCGAATATTCGTTGCTAACCTGAAATATCAAACGTTTTGGAACACTTGAATTGATAAAAAAATCCATCGCTCAGCAACGGATTCATACACCCACTTTTGATATAATTTAGTACTTCATGGGATATCATGGAAGCGGACGTAATTGGACTGTTTGTGCCTTGCGTGCTGAGAGTCCTAGGATCGTATCCTGCCTCCTCGAAATTATTCTTTTTAGAGCTCCGTCTTCTATCGTTTTTTTAAAAATTATTTTATTTACGAGTATATTTATATTTTGGTAGCAATATGTAATCAAGCAATTGCAACAAAAATAAAATCTTTGCACAAGGAAAAAAAAAACTAGTATCATATTAAACTCAACGAGACAATCGCGATATTCGTGATAGCTAAGAAAGTGCAAGCATTGTTTTTACCTTCCTTTCATAGCTGCACTATGTTGCAGAATTACTCATCCATAGGAACTGCAAGACGGAGACATATACCACACGGAGATGAAGAGGGCGCTGCTGAGTTATCTCAGGATGTAGGCTGAATAGCTACTAACATCGTACATCTGAATGACGGGTCATCAACGACGATTGTACGCACGCAGATAAGAGATTAATGTACACTGATAACAGTGTTGCGTAATAAACTTGAGTGTATCAGAAGCCTGACAGAGTAACAATGCCGCCTATCTTTTATTCATTTATTGTTTTTATCAACTTAGGTGTGTATTGCTACGGTCGGTATTTTTGACCGTAATAGGAGTTCTCGTTGGGAACTACTTGATGTCGCTATTATGACTTAATGTTCCGTTAAGACGAGCGCTGTTTCCTGATAGCGGCGACATCCTTGTGGTTAAATTACTCGTGAACGCATCGCTTAGCGTCAGCTAATGAATGCGATTCTGCAGAGTCGACTGCACCGCTAGCCATTCAGAACTTTAGCAGATATTCCTGTATTCTCTTTGTTCTTTAATTAAATGTGTAGCACTGTAAGATTGACTGCTGTGCTGTTCTCACGAGACAGATTTTTGTTTTATGAAAGTTGGTAATTTGTGGTAAGGACTATGGGACCAAACTGCTAAGGTCATCGGTCCCTAGTCTTATGCACTACTTAATCTAACTTAAACTAAGTTACGCTTAGGACAACACACACACCCATGCCCGAGGGAGGATTCGAACCTCCGACGGGGGAGCCGCGCGGCCTTTATTTTATAGAAACATGGTGTTGCCCAGGTATGTATTCATTCTGATCTTCTATTACTCGTTCACCTATCATCGCTCCTCTCTCTGTACCTCTCCTTCTCATCCTCTCCTTATCCATCTTCTTATCCACGTAATCCTTCCCTGCCCTACTCCCCATCTCACTGTCCATTTACTTTTCCCTCCACTTTGCCCACCTCATCTATCTTTTCTCTGTCCATCTTCTCCTCTCCCCACTCTATGTCCATCTCTTCCCTTTCTCTGTCCATTTTCTAGTCTCTCTCTCTGTCTGTCTACCCCTCCTCCTACCATATCTCTGTTCATCTCGTCCTCTCACTCCGTCCATCTCCTCTTCCCTTTCTCTGTTCATCTACTTTTCCTCCCTCTGTCCGTATGCTCCTCACACTATGTCCGTCTTCTCCTTCTGCTCTATCTCCTCCTTCTCCTCCTCCTTTAAGTCCATCTCATCCTTCCCCCTCTATCATCACCTCAATCCCTCACATCTATTTCCTCCTCCCGCCCCCCCCCCCCCTATTTACTCCTTCTTCCTCTTTACATCTTCTCCTCCCCATCTCGCTATCTGTCTTCTCGTCCGTCCAGCTCCTGCTCTTTCCTTTCTCTTTCCACCTCCTCTCCCTCTCTCTGTCTGTCACCTCCTTCCTCCTTTCTCTGTCCATCTTTTCCGCTCCCCTCTCTCTCGCCATCTCCTCCTCTTCACCTTTTGTCCATATTCCTCCCTTTCTCTCTCTGCCCATCTGCCCCTTTCTCACCATATCTGTGTCCATCTCCTTCTTCCTCTATCTGTCCATTTCTTCCTCCCTCTGTCTCTCTCGACTTTATGAGCCCCATCCCATACGAAGTCGCTGATTGTTACTTCCCCAGTATTTGTTTTCAGATAGTACGTTGGTTGAAATTGATCAAGGGATTTAGAAGGAACTTTGTACTCGTGGCGTTACCCCATTCTCACATGTCATATACACGCATCAAACAAAGTTTTGCATCACCTCGTTTCCGAGAGTTAAGGAACGTGTACGGAAAACTGGAGTAGAGGTACAACACAAACATCATTTACACCCTTTCTATTGCTCATAAAAACCACACTACATCTTGTACCAAGTGGTGGTCCAGATTGCTGTAGCACGTCCTCTTCATTGATGCATACCTGTTTTCGTCATGGCATATTATCCAAAAGCTCATCAAGGCACTGTTGGTCCAGATTGTCCCACTCTCAACTGCGATTCGGCGTAGATCCCTCAGAGTGGCTGGTGGGTCATGCAGTCGATAAACAACTCTTTTCAATCGATCCCAGGCGTGTGCGATAGGGTTCATGTCTGGAGAACATGCTGGCAACGCTAGTCGAGCGACGTCGTTATCCTGAAGGGAGTCATTCACAATATGTGCACGATGGGGGCGCAAATTGTCATCCACAAAGAAGAATGCCTCTCCAATATGTTGCCGATACGGTTGCACTATCGATCGGAGGGTGGCATTTACGTATCGAACAGCCGTTACGGCGCCTTCCATGACCACCAGCGGCGTATGTCACCCCCACATAATGCCACCCCAAAACAGTAAGGAACCTCCTCCACCTTACTGCACTCGCTGGGCAGTGCGTCTGAGGCGTTCAGCCTGGCCGGGTTGCCTCCAAACACGTCTCCGACGATTGTCTGGTTGAAGGCATGTGCGACACTCATCGGTGAAGAGAACGAGATCCCAATCCTGAGCGGTACATTCGGCATGTTGTTGGGCCCATTTGTACCACGTTTCATGGTGTCGTGGCTGCAAGGACGGACCCCGCCATGGACGTCGGGAGTGAAGTTGCGCATCATGCAGCCGATTGCGCACAGTTTTAGACGTAACACGACGTCCTGTGGCTGCACGAAAAGCATTATTCAACGTGGTGGCCTTACTGTCAGGGTTCTTCCAAGCCATAATCCGTAGGTAGAGGTCATCCACTGCAGTAGTAGCCTTGGGCGACCTGAGCGAGGCATGTCATCGACAGTTCCTGTCTCTCTGTATCTCCTCCATGTCCGAACAACATCGCTTTGGTTCACTCCGAGACGCCTGGACAATTCCCTTGTTGGGAGCGCTTCCTGGCACAAAGTAACAATGCGGACGCAATCGTACCGCGGTATTGACCATCTAGGCATGGTTGAACTACAGACAACACGAGCCGCGTACTTCCTTCCCGGTGGAATGACTGGAACGGATCAGCTGTCGGACCCCCTCCGTGTAATAGGCACTGCTCATGCATGGTTGTTTACATCGTTGGGTGGGTTTAGTGACATCTCTGAACAACCGAAGGAACTGTGTCTGTGATACAATATCCACAGTCAACGTCTATCTTCAGGAGTTCTGGGAACCGTGGTGATGCAAAACGTTTTTTGATGTGTGTATGTTCCACATATAATTAAGATGTTTCGCCCATACTTGTACACGCATTTCACCTGAATCTCGAGCGAATTCGGCCGTGCAATATCGTTTCCACGCCGCCCAATGTTTATGACGCTATAACTGCAAAACTATGTGTTCTACGATGGCAAATTTTGGAGGTACATCCAGTGGTATATGTGGATACCTAATGCGGAATGTGCTGCGAATAGAGTTAGCAGTGAAGGAGTAATAAATTAAAAGATCATCCCCGACGCGGCAGTTTTACTACATAAACAGCGAAAAAGTGGTAAGAGAGCAAATGTTTTTATTGTTTTGTGTGTGTGTGTGGGGGGGGGGGGGGGGGTCAACGAGAAAAAGTCTTGTAAAGGTATCAAATTATGCGTAAAGTTGGTTGTAACTCCTTAAGTGCTCTCACTCTCAAATAGTGGATTGATACAATCTGGCTGTTTGAGCGTGGTGATGTGTGCACCTTTTTCAGGACCATCTACAACTCTTTGAGAGGTTGATGGTTCTTACTTCCACATTAGCTCCATCCAGACAGTAAATGATATATGTACCAAATTCGGCTGTAATCAATTCGCTGGTTTAGGAGGAGATGTGGAACATTCATATATGCATACATCCACATTTATAATATGTACAATATGTATGGATGTAACGTTAAGCCGCAGCACTACTACAGACGAAGCGATAATTACAGTGGACATCGAGAGCAACGGAGACTGAAGACAGTTTTGTAAAGTGTAAAAGACCAGATTTTCTCAGAGGTTGTGTAGAAAATCTAAGAGAAACCTAAAGCAGCCTTTAACCTCGGCCATCTGGCATGAGGAACCATTAACTAGGGGAGCACCACCTCGCTCATGAAGCTGAATCGCTTCCACAATACCCTTTTCCTTTGCGTTGTTATTATAGTTTTACTTGATCCTGTAGACAGAGTTCGGCGTAGCTGGTACGAAAAGGGAGACAGGTAAAGTTTACCGGAAAGCTCTTACGCCTGTCCGAAGGGCATTTCAGAGCGCAGAGAGGTTGCCATAGTCAGTTAAAGAACACGGTCCACCACGGGCGCTGCGCTCTGCTGTTCTGCAGTCCGGTTACTGCGTGGCGGTATCACTCACCGATTTCACAACATTACACTCTGTACGTTATTTCTAATCGCAGCGGTATTTTTCTGCCTTTGAGGTAGAGGCTAACGACAGATCGAAACGGCAAAGTTTATGCAGTTTGACTACCTTACACAAGAAAGAGATGAAAGGAAATAAGCGTTTCGTGGCGTCAAAAATCATTAATGACGGATTACATGTGTAGCTGAACAAGGAAGAAGTGGGGAAGCGGACTTGCCCTTTTTCACAGATTCAGAAAAACTGCCAATTAAATCCTGGTACACTTCACCTATTCCTACATTTATATCTACACTAGCGTAGAGCCTCCTGCTTCGTTCTCGCAGACCGTAAGTCCTGCAGAGATTTTTTTGTTTTTATTTAATCGAATTTTTATGTTCACAAATTTCAACACCTTCTAAGCTTTTCACGCTAATCAATGTCATATAAGCATGGTCTTTTCCGAAAGTATTTTTGACCAACAAGCGATTCTGGTAGATGGAGTCAAAAGTATTTGTTAATCAAGCCATTAATTTCATCCACGTTTCGAAGCGTGCAATTTGTTTGGTATAGTGTTGGCGTAGACGCTACCGAAACACGTCCTAACGAAAGACGCGGCGCGTATCGCCACGGAGCAACCTGGTATCAACACCGTTATGTTTGCACATAATTAAGACGCGCTATATTGACGAAGGCGCGGTGTTCCACGAATATGGTCACGTTACCAATCAGCACGCATCACGCCACGGTGCCCGCCAATCAGCTGCGGCGTTACCGGCAGGGCAGGTAACCAGCCAACCAGGCGGCCGTGTGATTACGGCGGCGGCCGCGACCCGGCCTCAGGGGTCAACCTGCTGGCCGTGTACAGCTCACTCGCTCCCCACGAGCGAGGAAGGGTCACAAAGACCTCGCGATGTATCTGCTCTCCTCGCCCTATAGGCTCTCTTGTCGCTGGGAAATAAATAAAAAAAGAGAGAAGCAGATTTGGGCTAGACGCGCCGTCGACAAAGACGTATTTAGAAACGGAGCATAAAATGAGACAGGACGGGGATTGTTTTCTAGTCTCTCTCTCTCTCTATCCTCTCCTCCTACCGTCTCTCTGTTCACCTTGCCCTTTCCCTCTCTCTGTCCATCTCCTTTTCCCTTTCTCTATTCATCTACTTTTCCTCCCTCTGTCCATATGCTCCCAACGCTCTGTCCACCTTCTCCTTCTGCTCTATCTCGTCCTTCTCCTCCTCCTTTTCTATCTCATCCTTCCCCCTCTATCATCACCTCAACCCCTCGACTTCTGTTTCCTCCTCCCCCCTTTATTTCCTCCTCCTTTATCTTTACATCTTCTCCTCTCCATCTCACTGTCCGTCTTCTCCTTCCTCTGTCCATCTCCTACTCTTTCCTTTCTCTTTCCACCTCCTCCCCCTCTCTCTGTCTGTCACCACCTTCCCCCTTTCTCTGTCCATCTTTTCTGCTTCCCTCTCTCTCTCGCCATCTCCTCTCCTTCACTTTCTGTCCATATTCATCCCATTCTCTCTCTGCCCATCTGCTCCTTTCTCACCATATCTGTGCTCATCTCCGCCTTCCTCCTCTATATCTGTCCATTTTTCCTTCCCCTTTCTCTCTCGACTTTATGAGCTCCATCACATACGAGGTCGCTGGTTGTTACATCTCCAGTATTTATTTCCAGATAGTAAGTGGGCTGACGTGAACGTTTAAGTTTAGTTCCTTTGTTCGTTTGTTTCGTGTTTGTCACTGTTAAAATGCTAACAATTGAAGAACGTGTGGTTTTAGTCGAACAAGTGTTCAAAGCTGGCGGTATATACACGGTTTCAATTTGTCAAACATTTAATTCAGTTTTCCAGGAGACAACACTCTCACACCGTGATATTGTGCGAGATTTAACTAACGAATTTCAAAGTACAGGTTCAGTGACAGATGCACCGAGAAGTGGTCGTCCTAGCGTTTTGTCTGAGGACAAACTACTCGATATTTCCGATAAAACGTCCATGAGTCTGAACACGTTTGTAAGAAAACTCGCCCAGGAAATCAATGTTAGTGTCAGAACGGCCCGCACAGCTGTACGGAAAAAATTAGAACTTTTTCCGTACAAAGTGACAGTCGTGCAAGAACTGAAAAATGCTGATCACGGCAAGAGACTCCATTATTGTCAATGGCTCAAAAATTTCGTTCAACAAAACGGAAGCGATATTCTTAATGAAACGTTTTTCACTTATGAGGCGTGGTTTCATTTATCCGGGTACATGAACTCGCAAAATTCTCGTATGTGGAGTACTGCATATCCATTGAGTATTCATGAGGAACCACTTCATTCTGTGAAAATAGGAGTTTGGATTGTAATTTCTAGACGTCGGATTGTGGATCCCATATTTTTCAACGAAACAATAAACGCACAACGATACTGCAGTGATATTCTGTACCCATTCACAGGAGAACTTGTGTTAAGTGAAATACTGAAGGGTTATTTTCAACAAGATGGTGCAACCGCTCATACAGCTCGCGATTCAATGTCAGTGCTTGCTGATGATTTTGGTGATCGCATAATTTCACGGGGACTTTCGCCTCCACGATCGCCTGACCTAAGACCACCTGATTTTTTCTTCTGGGGTGCAGCGAAAGCATCTGTCTATAAAAACCGTCCAAAATCTATGGATGAATTGAAAACTACAATATCCACTTTCACTGCTTCTGTTACAGAGGAAATGTTACAGATTGTGTTTGGAAGCAAGATTAGACGAATTGAATTGTGTATTCAACAACAGGAGGGACACTTTCAACATTTAATGTGAAAATTTGTAAGTAAAAATGGATATTCAATAAATTAATAACTTGTATTTCACTGAGTTTCATTTCGATGTATTCACTGCGGCATACGGCACGCGCGGTTAACAATCATACGGCACTGCGGAGAGACTTTTTTGAACACCCCGTATAATACTGCTTCAAGCGTCTGATTACTTTACAAATGAGTCAATGTAGTAAATATTTCACGTTCGGCATGTAAAACCCTTACGGTTGGAGGCGCAAACCATAATTAATTGGCGTTTCATTCTGAGAAATGTTAGTTTCCCCCAGATCTCAATGTTTCTAACTTCATATTTCCTGAACTATACGTCGTACTTTGCAGCTACTTTCAGTAGTATGAGTGAATACAGGCTGCAAAATGTGTTGCTAATAGAATTAATAATGAAGATGTAACAAATTAAAACGTCATTCTTGATGTCGGAGTTGTATTGCATGAACAGTCAAAATGAAGTAAGTGATAAACTTCTTTCTATTTATTATTGTGGAGGGGGGCGGGGCGGTTGTCAAGAAAAATGTTCGAAAAGATTTGAAGTCATGTCTGAAGTTGGTTCGAAGTCGCTAAATGCTCTCAGACTCTATTACTGGATGAATACAGGGTGAAATGTATTCTACATCTACATCTACATCTATACTCCGCGAGCCACCTTACGGTGTGTGGCGGAGGGTACTTATTGTACCACTATCTGATCCCCCCTTCCCTGTTCCATTCACGAATTGTGCGTGGAAAGAACGACTGCTTGTAAGTCTCCGTATTTGCTCTAATTTCTCGGATCTTTTCGTTGTGATCATTACGCGAGATATATGTGGGCGGTAGTAATATGTTGCCCATCTCTTCCCGGAATGTGCTCTCTCGTAATTTCGATAATAAACCTCTCCGTATTGCGTAACGCCTTTCTTGAAGTGTCCGCCACTGGAGCTTGTTCAGCATCTCCGTAACGCTCTCGCGCTGACTAAATGTCCCCATGACGAATCGCGCTGCTTTTCGCTGGATCATGTCTATCTCTTCTATTAATCCAACCTGGTAAGGGTCCCATACTGATGAGCAATACTCAAGAATCGGACGAACAAGCGTTTTGTAAGCTACTTCTTTCGTCGATGAGTCACATTTTCTTAGAATTCTTCCTATGAATCTCAACCTGGCGCCTGCTTTTCCCACTATTTGTTTTATGTGATCATTCCACTTCAGATCGCTCCGGATAGTAACTCCTAAGTATTTTACGGTCGTTACCGCTTCCAATGATTTACCACCTATGGCATAATCGTACTGGAATGGATTTCTGCCCCTATGTATGCGCATTATATTACATTTATCTACGTTTAGGGAAAGCTGCCAGCTGTCGCACCATGCATTAATCCTCTGCAGGTCCTCCTGGAGTACGTACGAGTCTTCTGATGTTGCTACTTTCTTGTAGACAACCGTGTCATCTGCAAATAGCCTCACGGAGCTACCGATGTTGTCAACTAAGTCATTTATGTATATTGTAAACAATAAAGGTCCTATCACGCTTCCCTGCGGTACTCCCGAAATTACCTCTACATCTGCAGATTTTGAACCGTTAAGAATGACATGTTGTGTTCTTTCTTCTAGGAAATCCTGAATCCAATCACAAACCTGGTCCGATATTCCGTAAGCTCGTATTTTTTTCACTAAACGTAAGTGCGGAACCGTATCAAATGCCTTCCTGAAGTCCAGGAATACGGCATCAATCTGCTCGCCAGTGTCTACGGCACTGTGAATTTCTTGGGCAAATAGGGCGAGCTGAGTTTCACATGATCTCTGTTTGCGGAATCCATGTTGGTTATGATGAAGGAGATTTGTATTATCTAAGAACGTCATAATACGAGAACACAAAACATGTTCCATTATTCTACAACAGATTGACGTAAGCGAAATAGGCCTATAATTATTCGCATCTGATTTATGACCCTTCTTGAAAATGGGAACGACCTGCGCTTTCTTCCAGTCGCTAGGTACTTTACGTTCTTCCAGCGATCTACGATAAATTGCTGATAGAAAGGGGGCAAGTTCTTTAGCATAATCACTGTAGAATCTTAAGGGTATCTCGTCTGGTCCGGATGCTTTTCCGCTACTAAGTGATAGCAGTTGTTTTTCAATTCCGATATCGTTTATTTCAATATTTTCCATTTTGGCGTCCGTGCGACGGCTGAAGTCAGGGACCGTGTTACGATTTTCCGCAGTGAAACAGTTTCGGAACACTGAATTCAGTATTTCTGCCTTTCTTCGGTCGTCCTCTGTTTCGGTTCCATCGTGGTCAACGAGTGACTGAATAGGGGATTTAGATCCGCTTACCGATTTTACATATGACCAAAACTTTTTAGGGTTCTTGTTTCGATTGTTTGCCAATGTTTTATGTTCGAATTCGTTGAATGCTTCTCTCATTGCTCTCTTTACGCTCTTTTCCGCTTCGTTCAGCTTTTCCTTATCAGCTATGATTCGACTACTCTTAAACCTATGATGAAGCTTTCTTTGTTTCCGTAGTACCTTTCGTACATGATTGTTATACCACGGTGGATCTTTCCCCTCGCTTTGGACCTTAGTCGGTACGAACCTATCTAAGGCGTACTGGACGATGTTTCTGAATTTTTTCCATTTTTGTTCCACATCCTCTTCCTCAGAAATGAACGTTTGATGGTGGTCACTCAGATATTCTGCGATTTGTGCCCTATCACTCTTGTTAAGCAAATATATTTTCCTTCCTTTCTTGGCATTTCTTATTACACTTGTAGTCATTGATGCAACCACTGACTTATGATCACTGATACCCTCTTCTACATTCACGGAGTCGAAAAGTTCCGGTCTATTTGTTGCTATGAGGTCTAAAACGTTAGCTTCACGAGTTGGTTCTCTAACTATCTGCTCGAAGTAATTCTCGGACAAGGCAGTCAGGATAATGTCACAAGAGTCTCTGTCCCTGGATCCAGTTCTGATTGTGTGACTATCCCATTCTATACCTGGTAGATTGAAGTCTCCCCCTATTACAATAGTATGATCACGAAACTTCTTCACGACGTTCTGCAGGTTCTCTCTGAGGCGCTCAACTACTACGGTTGCTGATGCAGGTGGTCTATAGAAGCATCCGACTATCATATCTGACCCACCTTTGATACTTAACTTAACCCAGATTATTTCACATTCGCATTCGCTAATAACTTCACTGGATATTATTGAATTCTTTACTGCTATAAATACTCCTCCACCATTGGCGTTTATCCTATCCTTGCGGTATATATTCCATTCTGTGTCTAGGATTTCGTTACTGTTCACTTCCGATTTTAACCAACTTTCCGTTCCTAATACTATATGCGCACTATTTCCTTCAATAAGAGATACTAATTCAGGAACCTTGCCCTGGATACTCCTGCAGTTTACCAATATTACGTTAACTTTTCCTGTTTTTGGTCTCTGAGGACGGACATTCTTTATCAACGATGATAATGTCCTCTCTGGTAAGCCGTCAGGTATTTTATCGTTTCGCCCAAGGGGGGGTCCCTCTAACCTAAAAAACCCCCGTGTGCACGCCACACGTACTCTGCTACCCTAGTAGCTGCTTCCGGTGTGTAGTGCACGCCTGACCTGTCTAGGGGGGCCCTACAGTTCTCCACCCAATAACGGAGGTCGATGAATTTGCAACCATTATAGTCGCAGAGTCGTCTGAGCCTCTGGTTTAGACCCTCCACACGGCTCCAAACCAGAGGACCGCGATCGACTCTGGGCACTATGCTGCAGATATTAAGCTCAGCTTGCACTCCGCGTGCGATGCTGGTTGTCTTCACCAAATCAGCCAGCCGCCGGAAGGAACCAAGGATGGCCTCAGAACCCAAGCGGCAGGCGTCATTCGTTCCGACATGTGCTACTATCTGCAGCCGGTCACACCCAGTGCGTTCAATAGCTGCCGGAAGGGCCTCCTCCACATTACGGACGAGACCCCCCGGCAAGCACACCGAGTGCACACTGGCATTCTTCCCCGACCTACCCGCTATTTTCCTGAGGGGCTCCATAACCCGCCTAACGTTGGAGCTCCCTATAACTAATAGGCCCGCCCTCTGTGACTGTCGGGACCTTGCCGGAGAATCGGCAAACTCTGGGGGGTTGTAGGGGATATCAAAACAAATATTTTTCCCTGGTGTCATTTTTTTCCTATGGGGATTATTTAAACCCGCAGAGGAAGATTTCTCTGGCGGCATATTCATTAAACTAACAAACACTTTTCCATTTTTTTATGACCAAGAGAAAACACATTAACACAACCCAATTTCAATTACAGTAGATTTTCAAAAATGCCTCCATTGACACGTAAACAAAGGTTACACAGTCGGATCATGTTCTGTCCGACACGGGCAAAAACGACAGGAATATCCTGAATTGTTCCTGTTGCTGCTACTATCCGGGCAACCAGATCGTCTTCTGATGCAACAGGAGTTACGTAAACAAGGTTGCGCATCTCTCCCCAGACAAAAAAGTCCAGAGCGGACATATCTGGGGATCGAGCAGGCCATGGTACAGTACCACCTCTGCCAATCCACGTTTCTGGGAACCGTCGGTCCAGGAATCGACGCACACGACGACTGAAATGTACCAGCGCCCTGTCATGTTGGAACCACATGAATTGTCTTGTAGGGAGCGGGACGACTTCCAGCAATTCTGGTAATGCTCTGGCGAGAAAATTGTAATAGTGTCTGCCATTTAATGGCCTAGGTAGCAGATACGGTGCAATTAAACAGTCCCCAACAACACCGACCCACACATTAACGAAGAACCGCACTTGATGAGCGCTAGTAACTGTGGCAGGAGGGTTGCGCATGAAGAATTCCAAACATGCGAATTGTGCATGTTGAAGACTTCATCACGCCCGAACGTGGCTTCATCGGTAAACAACACAGAGGATGGAAATGTAGGATGCATTTCACACTGGTCCAGGTACCACTACGAAAATTGTGCTCTGGGTGGATAATCAACTGGTTCCAGGTTGTGGACACGCTGTAAGTGAAATGGACGTAACAACTGCTCTTGAAGGACTGTTCTTACATTCGTCTGATTCGTCCCTATGTTACGCGCTATTGCACGAGTGCTGATTGAAGGATCCCGTTCCACATGCTGCAAGACAGCTTCCTCAAATTGCAGCATTCTTACAGTGTGACGGCGTCCCTGTTCATGTAATCTGCTAAATGACCCGGTCTTACGCAGACGTTGACACACAGCAGGAAAGGTCGTATGATTCGGGATACGGCGATTAGGATATTGTTGTTGTTAAACCCGCTGTGCAGCTCGTCCGTTGTGATGCGCTACGTAGTACGCACCAACCATATCAGTGTATCAGGTGTATCGCTCCATAAGTATACAGAGACAATACACTACTACATTGGTGGACAGCAGGTGCCTACAACTGAAGAGCGTAATACGCCCTCTAATAACTGAAGATCGTAATACAGCCTCTAACAACTGAAGAGCGTAATACGGCCTCCACTGGTTTAAATAATCCCCATAGGAAAAAAAAATGACATTAAGGAAAAATATTTGTTTTTATATCCCCTACAACCTCCCAGACTTTGTCGGTTTAAATACTTTTCACCCTGTATAGTCGGGGAAATTTGTACGCTGTGGTTCAAATGGTTCAAATGGCTCTGAGCACTATGGGACTCAACTGCTGTGGTCATCAGTCCCCTAGAACTTAGAACTACTTAAACCTAACTAACCTAAGGACATCACACACATCCATGCCCGAGGCAGGATTCGAACCTACGATCGTAGCAGTCGCACGGTTCCGGACTGCGCGCCTAGAACCGCGAGACCACCGCGGCCGGCTGTACGCTGTGGATTTCGCTGCCTCAAGACATATACACAGTTTCTAGCTTTAATATTTGAGTTATGGTGTTAAACTTTTAGGGTAACATTATATTTCTTAATATGAGTGGATTATGAGACCATTTTAAATTTTCAAATTCGGTCAATATAATGTCAGGTACTGAAAATAAACTTGGTTGTTCCTGGAAACTATTAGATAGGCTGCCTGGAACTGGGACCAGCTCACCATTTTAGCTGGTTAGTGATACAGGTGACACAATTTTGGGTCATGTTACTGATTCGTTTCGCAATGCTACCTATTTCTTGTTTTGATTACAGCATGAGACTCTGGCTGATGTGTAGTCGGCTGTGTTAGTGCAGCTTCCTCTTGGTGTGCCCACGCCAGCCCAACCCTACCATTAAGTAAATTCTGAGCTTTTGAAGAGAACGATACCTCCATACATTCTTATGATAGCACTGGAGCACTAGCACATGCTATTTCTTGTGAGACTTTCAAAATATAGAGTTATATAAAAATTCTTTTCTTCGTATTTGTTGAATAAATTGTTAGCAAGTCTCTGAATCTTAAGTCTGCTACATATTACTGCGATTTACTCGCGCAAGATCTGATTGCCAATTGAATAAATAAAAACTCCCAATTAACAAACTCACGGGTAGTGTCGCAATCTGATACAGTTAATTTTTTTCTTCCCTACTCTATTCACATACTGCATGCTTTCAGCATCATTATTATCTGTAGATGGTAGAACTAAGAGTGTAGTTCAGATTTCACATTTAGCTTCGTATAAAAATGAAGATGTAAAGTTTTGTATTCCCGTAACACGCTCATAGTCATTAGCTGGTTAATGCATTTCTTCATTAATTTCTTAACTAATTGAATCTTCGACTAGACGTCTCCGTCCACACCAATCTTCATCTCTTCTTAATGTAATGTGAAGAGGTATTCCGACAATCGTCTTCCCTTGATCCAACCATCTGCTTGCTGCTCCCTCTCGTAGGCTTCTGCCCTCGATATTGCCTTGTCAGATCAATTTCTTTTTCTTTCTTTTTCTTTTTTTTTCTCTAAATTACTCCCTTCTGTTCTGAAAATGTGCTCAACGAACTGGAAGTACGTTTGGCCGACACTGAAAGTCAATGTTCTTGCGACGCTAAGTTCTTCTATAATGGAAGCATTGGTTCTTCTTTCTGTGCACCGTGCACGTAACATCTTCCTCCAACACCACATCTCGAAGACGTCAGTTCGGCTCTTGTCACCAGCTTTCACAGTCCAGATCTCGCAGTCGTGCACAGGAAACACTGACGATTTCACCAGGTGCATCTTGATTGTTTTCGATACTGCCCAGTTATGCAAATTTTAGTGAGTCTGCGGTCAGGCCGAGGACGATTTTTCGTTTTATTTCTTTTCTTTGTGTTACTGATGGAGATCGTTGATGTACACAATCATTCACGATTTTCATATCCTTTAAGCATCCTGTAATTTGAATCTGATCTAAACCTTAGCGATTAATAACTATTAGTTTGGTTTTCTTCATGTTTATCTCTAGATCGAAAAGTAACTATTGATTCTGGAGACTGTATCACTAAGTTCCTCCTTATTTCCTGCAATGAGGTTAGTATCGTCTGCAAAGCGAAGATTGTTATTTTCCTGCCACCAAATGAAATTTTACCGTCCCAGACATCCAGGTCCTCTCTGACGACATACTCCGCGTAGATGTTGTACAGCTCTAGTGACGGTATACAACCTTGCCTGACTCCATTTGTCACATCGAAAAACTCTAAGACTACACCATCCACCTTAATGGTTGCAGTATGACTGTTATAAACATCTTTTGGCAATGATACCAGGCGTTTCTTACTATGGCCCTGATAATTACTGACTTTCAATCAACCAACAGTGCTTAACGGAAACCGCTCCAGCAATTGTGGAACGTCATTGTACACGATAATGCGTTGTGTTACACCTTAAACCAGCGCGTCCTTGTACACTTTACCACTGAGAATTGTCATTTCATAGTCCAGTACGGGCCCAATAACTGGTACACACCTAGTTTGTTTATGATTACAGATAGAGTTAAAAACGTGAAGCTTTTCTCCTAGGAGGATAAGCAGATGAGGCACGCGACTCACAAACTTGCACAACAAGGCTCTGTACAGTGCATGGCGGAGAGTACTTCCTAACTACACAGTCTGACAGAAATAGTTAAGCCGGCCTGGGTGGCCGAGCGGTTCTAGGCGCTACAGTCTGGAACCGCGAGGCCGCTACGGTCGCAGGTTCGAACCCTGCCTCGGGCATGGATGTGTGTGATGTCCTTAGGTTAGTTAGGTTTAAGTAGTTCTAAGTTCTAGGGGACTGATGACCTTAGAAGTTAAGTCCCATAGTGCTCAGAGCCATTTTTTAGAAACAGTGAAGCACGCAGAAGGCAAGGGGGAAACATAGTGGAACCTCGCAGTTTCAGAGGGTGTGCAACGGTATTGCAGTGACTACAAAATAGAGTCAAAGTTATAAAGAATTAGGCGTTAGTAGCCCATTTATCGGTATGACGTTACACCCTCTCTGGACTGGCCACACGCACTGATTCGGTTAGGAAGGGTGTCGTAGCGATGTTCTATTCTCTGTTAAAGCAACCTGGCTCACGACCGCTGTGGCTGGTCCATGATATCCTGGCCGTTGGCACTGAAACAGGCTTCACGTCCGAGATGGTTCCACTCATATTCTATCGGAGACAGATGTGGCATTGGTGCTAACCACAGAAGTACTCCACCATCAAGCAAACTTTTCGTAGACACATGTCCTATATGAGGAATAGTATTGGCCTGTTGAAGAAAGGCAATGATACCATCGCAAGAGAGGAAGTAGGATATCCGTGAAGTGTAGCTGTAGCGTCAGATTTCCTTCAGTCACTACGAACCGTGACCAGAAGTCATACCCGATGGATTCCTACTCTACGACGCCACCAGTAACGCCGTTGTGCGTCTCCAAAACATAGGAAAGGTGGAAACTCCGCCCAAGTAACCGTCGCAGACTCCGACGATGATCATACAGAGTAGGGCAGAATACTGATTTATCGCTAATCACAGAGCGATGTCACTAATAAGAAATCCGTTCTCCACGGTCGCTGCACTGGCCCATACGAAGCCGCTTGTTTTGTAGTGACAATGGCAGCCTATGCTTGGGACTGTAATTCTCTAGTCTATCTGCTGAGAGTCACCTACGAGTGGTGCGGGATGACATAGAATGCCGCTGGTAGGCCATTACTTCTTCTCTGATGGCAGGCACAGATGTGAAGCGTTACGACGTGCTTGGTACACGAATTGGGGATCCACGTTTGTGATGGTCAGACTTGATCGCTTTAAGATGTCTGAATTTACCTCTCTTCTTATATACTCTGGAATACAACTGTTGCGCGTTTTGATACTGTTCTCACACGATACATATCGCTGACGTACTGTAAGTGGAATATCTGTGGCTTGACCAAATACTGCAGAATGTTCCGAGTCGTGTTCGTTGTAAGACGTGACTCTGTATGGCGCGATTCAACAAAGCATATTTAGCTATAACACTCCCTGTTATCTACGTAGGGACTTCGTCGACACACGTCTGAAGGACTGATTGACGAAGTACTAACTGTCTCGAAATATTATCTCCAAACCTGATACTGTTACAGTAAGCCTCTAGTAGAAGGAGTCCTTAACAAATAGTCTGCTAACCTAATGAGACAAACTATATTTTTAATTTTTTGAATTAGATGTTTTCTTTTGTTAGGCCTCACAATTTCTAACTTTTTTTCTGATAAACAAAAACGTTTCAACGATGTTCATAGTTATGTTTTGCTTTTACTCACATTGCAGATTTTCTTCTATTTATTCCGTTTGTCTCATCCTACGAACTACATCGCGTTTGCAGCCCCTGCTACTACCTTCATTATAGTCGTCTTCAGGATCATATTCCTGCTGACTTCGTGATGAGAATCATTCTTACTACAGTCAATGAGTTCTTCATCTGAACTATCAGCATCCCAACTGAATAGTCCATTTCAGCATCGGAATTCGAACTGAACAGCTCAAAGTTTTTCAGTCGCGACGTTTTTACGCCATCTGAAAAAGAAAGATGTCGCTCGCGTACAAAACCATACTACAGAAAGTAGAAAAACTAAGAAAGAAAAATTTTACTTACAAGACCAGGTGCATGGTGTATTTTGGACGCCAAACGTGACACTCATTTTTATTCTTTCCACAGGCGCACTACATGTGTTCAACAGTGGTCAAAAGCAATGACCACTGTAGCCTAGCAGTAATGAAGGAATAGGTGTTCTCCCAGACTGAAGAAACGACCTAAACTCGCAAATACTAAACTTAATTTGCATTTGGCGTTCTTTATACGGCGGTGCGCCTGCTGGAGGGTTAAAACCCCTACCGCCCACCACCTGCCATGAAATCTGGATTGCCCACTTGTTGGAAGTAGGGTCCAGGTTACAGCTGGTTTAGATACTCACATCGTGCAACACGTTCCACAAAAATAATGTCTGACAACACCATCTGTAAATTCCTTCTTCTTCACACTGATGTCACATTCTGTGATGATCCAATCAAACTCTGTTCCTATGTTAAACCTAAGCCACAATATATTAGCAAAACAAAACCATTTCCTACTTCCTTATGCTGATATTTCATTCTTCAATGATGCAACGACAATATCAAATTTCGTCTCTTGACTTGACTCTCTGCTATGATATTACTTTGCAGCATACAGTAGACCTGTTTATTGTATTTAGTGATTGTCATGGCTTTCGTTTGTGCATTCACAACTTTAACTGTTAGTCACACATATTGCAATAGAATTTTCTTCTCAGTGAAGCAATAGGCGTTGCAGCGAACAGTTATGTCCACTTTTGTGGTTATATCTATTACTTTGCTGTTTCAAAACCTAGCATATGGCATTTTTAAGGGATAAGTGTATAGATGGGCTAGTAATTGCAGACTGTCATTTTACAGTATGAAAAACAGTGTAAGAGATCATTTCATTAAATCTGGTTTTGATGTGTCAACTGCAGAAGATGACCTGTATGGTTCGAATGAACATGAAACTGATAACAGCCCATATATGTCATGTATGAATAGTAGCCCCAGAACAGGTACTGTTGAAGATAAAAGCCAATCATGTGAAGTAAATTCTTGTTATTTGCAGTCCCTTACCACATTTAATTACCCTGGCTGCTGGAACCACAGTATGTGGAGAGGATTTAAGAAAAAATATGAGTGACTGGTGTGTACAGAAGACAAGTTAAGGTGCTCAGTGTGTAAAGGCATGGATAATATAAGAGTAATGCAGTAATAATGAATATAATAAGAATAAAGGAATATAAGAATATCACAGGAACTGTACATTTCTAGAGCAGTATTTCAGAGAGTCCAGTTTGTTGAAGTAAGATGCTTTTGAAAGTACTGTTGTACAGCAAGTAGTATATTCACATAGGTTCTGGTGCAAAGAGCATTCCTGAGTCAAATTTCAAGTTCAAAACCCCAGAACTCAATTTTGCAGTTCCCCCAACCAAAAAATATAATTTCCCCATATCAAAAAAATCAAATTCTTTTTTTTCTCATTTTAAAAATCTTAAAACTATTAAATTTTGTAATCTATAAAATAGAGCTGCAAACCTCATTTGCCTATCTCAATAAAATCAAATTCAAATTTACCACTTTTAAAAATTTTAAAACAATTAAATTTTGTTCTCTACAAATTAGAGCTGCCAAATCTCATTTGTCTATCACAAAAAATAAAATTCTCTTTTTCTCATTAAAGAAACTTTTAAAACTATTAAATTTTGTTCTCTATAAATGCAAACAAGCCAATCTAAAATCTCAAAGGTACAATTCCACTGAAAACGTTTAAATAAAAAAATCAAATTTCTTCCTCTTTAAATACAGTGGTAAAAAGTGACAAACGAAGTTTAAGAGCATAGAAAATTATTGTAAAGGAAAGCAGGGCTTGCATTTAAATGATTTAGACAATTATTATAGAAAAACCTACTCAAACATAACTAGAAACTATTTGTGGAGTTTTTATTGGCTATTTTAATAGGAAAGGAGGGAGGAATATAGTGAGGAAGAACGAACTAAATTATAAAACTAAAAATGAACTTCGATCAACCACTAAAACAGAAAAAATGAAGAATTATTACTAGTTTAGAAAGCAAAACTTGATTGATCTAATTATATGCTCTGTTAGGAATAAGAACAAGGATGACAACAATGATTTAAGTGAAAAAATCCAAAAGAAATTCACAAAATCTGTAAAGCAAAAAAAAAAATTAGAAAAGATCAATTAGTTGATCTTATCAAAGGAACTAAAGTTAAAATTAATAATGATGACGATTTAAATGAACTTCATCAAATTTGAAAAAAGAAAAAACAAAAATTTTTTCTAAACTTAATAAACAACAGTTAATCGATTTTATCAAAGATACTTAGGCAAAATTAATAATAACAACAATGCGAATGATACACCAAAAATTTTTAATCAAATTAAAGAAGAAATAGTAACCAAATCAAAAACTATTTTGAGAGAAATATCAATTAAAGTTAATATGAAATTTTAGATTAGTTTTAAAAGACAAGAAGAAATCCAAATTTAGAAGATTGTTATCAAAAATCAGTGAATAACTAATAACTGAAGTGGAAGAAATACAAAAAAATATCTGGTTGTTCACTATTTCATATAGACAATTTAGAATTTAAAGTTAATACACACAACCCAATTTACGAACCTTCATATATCGGTTTACCAAAATTAATTAAAGATAAAAAAAGCAGTAATTTATGTAAAAATACAGATCAATAATGTTTTCTGTGGGCTATCAGCACTACATCATGTAGAACGAGATGCAGAAAGAATTATTAAATACAGAAACATTGGCTTAGGTTTAGATGAAATTTTCCAAAAAGAAAATCTTACTTTCCAGATCAGTCAACAGTTACTTGAAAATTTGAAAAAAAAAATAATATTTCAATCTATATATATATATATATATATATATATATATATATATATATATATATATATATATATATGAAAGAAGTTGTAAGGAAGGAGAAAAAATTTTTGAATATTCTCTTTACCACACACAAAATAAACAAGAAAAACATGTAAATCTTATTTCAATTCGAGATGAAAGTAATTCACATTATTGTTGGATTAAAAATCTAGCTAGATTAATTAGCACACAAACTTCGAAAATGACATCAAATTTATATTTGTGATCGATGCTTAAGATATTTTTATTTACAAGGAAAATTAGAGATTCTCGAAAACGATTGTAAGGAGCAAAAGGAAGTAAAAATATGTATGCCTATTAAAGGTCAAAAAACTGAATTTGAAAATTATAATCATTTATTAAGGCTTGCTTTTGTCAGTTATGCAGATTTCGAATGTTATTTAAAAGATATTCAAACTTGTCATCCAAATCCTGAAAAATCTTATATCAACAAATATCAAAAACATTTGCCAATCTCATTCAGTTAAGAGAAATATTCTGATGGTGATTATAGAAATCCAGTTATTTTTACAAGTAAAGATGCAGCAGAAAAATTCGTTGAACTGTTAAAAAAAGAATCAAGAGAAATTGCTAGAATATATAAACAAAATGTTCCAATGAAATTGACTAAAGAAGATGCACTCAATTTTAAAAATTCAGGTATCTTCCATATATGTGAACAGGAATTTGACTTTGACGATAACAAACTAATAGATTATGCTCATTTAACAGGAAAACATCATGGATCAGAACTTGAAGATTGCACTCTTAATTACAAAAATCCCAAATTTCTTCCAGTTTACTTGTATTTTCACAATTACAATCTTCATTTGTTTAGGATGTTCATTTGTTTATCTGAGAATTACTAATAGATAAGAAAGGTATTGATACAATTCCAAGTAATGAACAAAAATGTATTTCTTTTAGTAAACATGATGAAGATGGATTAACATTAAGGTTTTTGGATACATTTAAATTTATAACTTCAAGTATTAATCAGTTATCTTACAATCTTACAAAAGAACAATTTGTAGAAAGAGAAAAATATTTTGAAAGTGAACAAATAGAATTAATAAATAAAAAAGGAGTTCATCCTTATGAATGAATGGATTCAAAAGAAAAACTGCAAGAAACAAAATTGCCCAAAACTGAGTGCTTTTCTTTGACACTGAATAAAGATAGTATTTCTGATGAAGACTACCAAAGAGAAAAAACAGTTTGGAAAAAAGTCCACATCAAAAGTTTAGATGAATATACAGGATTATATAATAAATCTGATGTTTTAATTTTAGCAAATATCTTCGAAAATTTAAGAGATACGTGAATTAAATCATATAAACTCGATCTATGTTGGTATTATACAGTTCCTGGTGTAGCTTGGGCTTCCCTGTTAAAAACCACAGAAATCAAATTGGATTCTTGAGAAAAGAGTTTGAGGTGGAATTTCTCAAAGTTTTAGAAGATATGCAAAAGCAAATAACAAATATAAGAAAAATTTTCAGCCTAAAAATCATTCAAACTATATTCATATTTAGAAGCAATTAATTTATATGGTTGGGCAATGTCTCAATTTTTGCCATTCATAAAGTTCGAGTGGATGGAGCAAAAATATTGTAGTGCAGAAAAAATACACTTCCAAATGATTATAAAGATGGTTATATTTTCGAAGTTGATGTAGAATATCAAAGAAAATTTCATGATTTACATAAAGATTTACTTTTGGCTCCAGAAGGAGGATATAAATTACTACCAGCTTTGAACAACAAAGAAAAATATATTTAATACTGCAGAAATCTTAAACAATATTTAAATCTTGGATTAAAATGAAAGAAAAATCACAAAGTCTTATCATTTGAACCATCAGGTTGGTTGCAAAAAAATACATTGATTTTAATACAGAAATGAGGGAAACGGCAACCAACAATTTTGAAAAGATTTCTATAAATTGATGAATAATTCTGCATTTGTGAATATAAAAATCATAAATAATTGGAGAGTGTGTAGAACATATGTTTCAAAACCAAATTATGAGCATACTACAGTATTTTCAGAAAATTTAGTAATTGTTCATATGAAGAAAATAAAAATAATCTTGAATAAACCAATTTATATTGGAATGAGTATTATAGATATTTCGAAAATAAAATGTATGATTTTCACTCCAATGTTATCAAGCCAGAGTATGGGGAATATATTGATTTATGTTATATGGATACTGATTCGTTCTTTTACAATATAAGAACTAAAGATTTCTATAAAGGTATGAAGACAATGTTAGACCAATTTGATAGAAGTGATTAAACAAAAGACAATATTTATGGAATTCTGTGAGCAACAAGAAAGTTTATATCCTTGTTAATTTATCTCCTGGAAACTTACTAACAAATTTGATTGCACAAACAGCCCTTAATCCATAAAAACTTCCTTCACAATGATTAATAGATTCTAAAATTCTTTAAATTATGTTTATTTTTTAACATTTTCTGATGGTGCAGTTACTTGTTGTTTGTCTTTTCAGTGTTTTTAACATCTTCTTCATATTCATTCAGCAAATGTATTTCTGATTCGCTGAATGTGAAATTTCTTTTATCACTTTCAGAATATCATTCAAAATTATGTTGATTATAAGGAACCATTTTTTTCAATTTCTCTATTTTCTTCAATTGCTTTTAAAACTTTATCACCTGAACCTTCGATTACTTCACGAACTTTTTCTATTGAATCGAAAACTGGTTGATTTTTTAAAGTTTTTCATATTCTGTTCTTGGTTGTTTTTTCCATTCCTTAAATTCTTCTTTTAATTGTGCTTTTCTTTTTGTTGTGTCTCGCTTTTTAACGATTTCTGCATCATATTTTGCGAAAATTTATTAAGAATAAAATTATGATAATCGTTTTTTATTTTGTTTTCATCGTTTATGTTTACTGTTAAGCACTCATTTTCGACATTTATGTTTGTCGTTTTATGTTTACTATTTGCGATCAATCATCCTCATAATTATCATTTAAGACTGATAATGCCTTTCAGCGTTCAATCTGGAGCATTGTCTCCTTTATAAAATTCCTCCATGATTCCCTATTCAGCGCTTACATTGGTGCCTCTTCTGATATTAAGCCTATTACTTCAAAATCATTCTTAACCGAATGCAGGTACCTTCTCCTTGGTCTATCCCGACTCCTCCTATTCTTTACTGCTGAACCCATGAGTCTCTTGGGTAACCTTGCTTCTCCCATATGTGTAACATGACCCCACCATCTAAGCCTGTTCGCCCTGACTGCTACATATATAGAGTTCATTCCCAATTTTTCATTGATTTCCTCATAGTGGACACCCTCCTGCCATTGTTCCCATCCACTAGTACCTGCAATCATCCTAGCTACTTTCATATCCGTAACCTCAACCATATTGATAAGGTAACCTGAATCCACCCAGCTTTCACTCCCAAACAACAAAATTGGTCGAAAGATTGAATGGTGCACAGATAACTTAGTCTTGGTACTGACTTCCTTCTTGCAGAAGAGAGTAGATCATAGCTGAGCGCTCACTGCATTAGCTTTGCTACACCTCGCTTCCAGTTCTTTCACTATGTTGCCATCCTGTGAGAATATGCATCCTAAGTACTTGAAACCTTCCACCTGTTGTAACTTTATACCTCCTATTTGGCACTCAATCCGTTTATATCTCTTTCCCACTGACATTACTTTCGTTTTGGAGATGCTAATCTTCATACCATAGTCCTTACACTTCTCATCTAGCTCTGAAATATTACTCTGCAAACTTTCAATCCAATCTGCCATTACAACTAAGTCATCCGCATATGCAAGACTGCTTATTTTGTGTTCATCCAGCCAGTCTATTGTTTTCAACATATGATCGATAAATAATATGAACAACAGTGGAGACAGGTTGTAGCCTTGTCTTACCCCTGAAACTACTCTGAACCATGAACTCAATTTACTGTCAACTCTAACTGCTGCCTGACTATCTATGTAAAGACCTTTAATTGCTTGCAAAAGTTTGCCTCCTATTCCATAATCTTGTAGAACAGACAATAACTTCCTCCTAGGAACCCGGTCATATGCCTTTTCTGGATCTATAAAGCATCGATACAATTCCCTGTTCCACTCGTAACACTTCTCCATTATTTGCCGTAAGCTAAAGATCTGGTCCTGACAACCTCTAAGAGGCCTAATCCCACACTGATTATCATCCAAATTGTCCTCAACTAATATTCGCACTTTCCTTTCAACAATACCTGAGAAGATTTTACCCACAACACTAATTAAAGAGATACCTCTGTAGTTGTTACAAACTTTTCTGTTTACATGTTTAAATATTGGTTTGATTACTACTTTCGTACTGTCTGATGGAACCTGTCCCGACTCCCATGCCATTTCAATTATCCTGTGTAGCCATATAAGACCTGACATTCCACTGTATTTTATGAGTTCCGACTTAATTTCATCCACCCCAGCCACTTTATTGAACTGCAATCTATTGACTATTTTCTCCACTTCCTCAAATGTGATCATAATTCCATCATTATTCCTATCCCATTCTACATCGAAATCTGAAACATTACTGATTGGATTTTCACCTACATTGAGCAACTCTTCAAGGGTATTCCCACTATCTGCCCAAGGCATCAACAGGATTCACCACCAGTTTTACTGACCTATCCGAAATACTTGTCTTTTCCTTCTTACTTCCCTTTCGAAGACTGCTAACAACACTCCAGCAGCTCGACCCAAAGTCTTTCCAAGATTTCTTCTTGGATGCTACAATTATATGTTTGGCTTTGTTTCTTTCTTCAACATAACTTTCTCTGTCTACCTGAGTTCTAGTATGTGGCCATTTTTGATACGCCTTCTTCTTCCTTTTACAGGCTGCCTTGACTGTGTCATTGTACCAAGCTGTTTGCTTCATCCTACCTTTACACACTACTGTTCCAAGACATTCTTTAGCCACTTCTAGTACTGTGTCCGTGTACCTTGTCCATTCCTCTTCCAATGACTGTAATTGACTACATTCAACTAATTGGTACCTTTCTGAGATCACTGTTATGTACTTGTGCCCGATTTCCTTATGCTGAAGTTTTTCCACCCTTATCCTCCTACATATGGACTTGACCTCCTGGACTTTCGGCCTCACAATTCCAGTTTCACTGCAGATTAAATAGTGATCAGTGTCATCAAAGAAATCCCTGAATACACATGTGTCCCTCACAGTCTTCCTGCATTCCTGATCTGTTATTATATAGTCAATGATAGAACTGGTTCCTATTCCTTCCCAAGTATACCGGTGAATGTTCTTATGTTTAAAAAAGGAGGTTGTGATTACTAAGCCCATACTGGAACAGAAATCCAAGAGTTGTCTTCTGTTCCTGTTGGCCTCCATATCCTCCCCAAATTTACCCATGACCTTTTCATACCCTTCTGTTCAATATTAAAAAATTGTTTTCTCTGTATTTACCTTCATTAATTTTTCTTGACATATCAATCATGAGAAAATCGCATGTATCTTTATTCCAACACTTACTACATAATACTTTAAATTCATCAAACTTGAAATCGCCTCCAAAAATTCATGATAAATATGATTTAAATTTGTATCATCTTCTCTAGAAGTATTTTAAAAATTTAAATTATGTCTAGCTATTTGTTTTGGTATTTTTGAATATGTTTGACTGATATAGAAACGATCTATTCCTTTATGTCTTCTTCTAGTAAAATGTTCTCTAAGTATGTCCTGGTTTTCAAGAATGAAGTCATCAAATGCAACAACTGAATGTTCTTCAGATTCACCTAACATATAAATTTCATCATTATTATCAGTAAAACTGCAATTTTTTTCATTAATTATATGCTCATTTTTTTCACATTTTTTATAAATTCTTAATATTTTGGCTGATATTTTGAATGAACATACAAATGATTAATTTTTTTTAATTTAACCATCCTGGTGCTAGAATATAAGTAGCAATCATTAAAGTTCTTTTTCCACATCTGCTTAGTCCAATTATTACACATCAGAATAAATTTGATAAAGGTTTACCATGTTTACTTTTTAATTTCTTTTCTGGAATTCTTATTTTTGGCTCTCAATGCGTCATATATTTACATTTCTACTAATATAAATGAGTAGATTTTTTCAAATGAGCGATAGTTCTTGTATTCTGAAAAAATGATGAACTGTTCCAATAAGAAATTTAAAAACTGTTTCACTTGTAGGGTTTTACTGTCCTTTTTTAACTCCAAACTTCATATTGAAAAATAATAGTATTTACTGTGATAGAGAAGCAATAGAAATTACTATTGATGAGTATAGTTAGAAATATTTAGAAAAATTTATTAATTCAAAAATCCTTTTATATGGAACGGATACTGAAAGTGATAAAAAAGCATACATCATATAAAAGAAAATAGTATTACAAGTATGGTAGGATTTAATAATCAAGTAATTGAGCCTAATCATAATTGTCACTAAATATGTTCCTATAATTATTCATTTGAGGTTAATAAATGTAAATTTTAATTTTGCTGCTTTTACGTTTGTTAAACACAATGATCATTTTCATTGAGTAACTAATATTATTTCTTTATTTAAGCCAAATTCTGTAGTTGTAGGTGCAATAATTTACAATCCAAATCATTCTATAAAGATTCCAATTTCTGATACTATTCAAAATTTAGAGAAAACCAAAACTGACAAAAATGATAACTTGATAGACTTCAGTGGTGCTTTGGTAACTGTTGTTTTAAAAATGAACTAATAAATTTTTCCTTTTATAAATCACAATCCTAATCGATAGTTATTAATTTTGCTCATTTCCTATGGCTGAGAAGACTAAAAATAATCTTAGCAAAAGGGAGACTTAAATTATTATTAATATTGGTGATGGCTGGCTTAATCCTAATTGTGCAACTTTATATGACTTTTGATGTTGTCCATACAGTTGTTATTGGTCATCAGTCTACTGACTGGTTTGATGTGGCCCGCCACGAATTCCTTTCCTGTGCTAACCTCTTCATCTCAGAGTAGCACTTGCAACCTACGTCCTCAATTATTTGCTTGACGTATTCCAATCTCTGTCTTCCTCTACAGTTTTTGCCCTCTACAGCTCCCTCTAGTACCATGGAAGTCATTCCCTCATGTCTTATCAGATGTCCTATCATCCTGTCCCTCTCCTTATCAGTGTTTTCCACATATTCCTTTCCTCTCCGATTCTGCGTAGAACCTCCTCATTCCTTACCTTATCAGTCCACCTAATTTTCAACATTCGTCTATAGCACCACATCTCAAATGCTTCGATTCTCTTCTGTTCCGGTTTTCCCACAGTCCATGTTTCACTACCATACAATGCTGTACTCCAGACGCACATCCTCAGAAAATTCTTCCTCAAATTAAGGCCAGTATTTGATATTAGTAAACTTCTCTTGGCCAGAAATGCCTTTTTTGCCATAGCGAGTCTGCTTTTGATGTCCTCCTTGCTCCATCCGTCATTGGTTATTTTACTTCCTAGGTAGCAGAATTCCTTAACTTCATTGACTTCGTGACCATCAATCCTGATGTTAAGTTTCTCACTGTTCTCATTTCTACTACTTCTCATTACCTTCGTCTTTCTCCAATTTACTCTCAAACCATACTGTGTACTCATTAGACTGTTCATTCCGTTCAGCAGATCATTTAATTCTTCTTCACTTTCACTCAGGATAGCAATGTCATCAGCGAATCATATCATTGACATCCTTTCACCTTGTATTTTAATTCCACTCCTGAACCTTTCCTTTTTTTCCATCATTGCTTCCTCGATGTACAGATTGAAGAGTAGGGGCGAAAGGCTACAGCCTTGTCTTACACCCTTCTTAATATGAGCACTTCGTTCTTGATCGTCCACTCTTATTATTCCCTCTTGGTTGTTGTACATATTGTATATGACCCGTCTCTCTCTATAGCTTACCCCTATTTTTTTCAGAATCTCGAACAGCTTGCACCATTTTATATTGTCGAACGCTTTTTCCAGGTCGACAAATCCTATGAAAGTGCCTTGATTTTTCTTTAGCCTTGCTTCCATTATTAGCTGTAACATCAGAACTGCCTCTCTCGTCCCTTTACTTTTCCTAAAGCCAAACTGATCGTCACCTAGCGCATTCTCAATTTTCTTTTCCATTCTTCTGTATATTATACTTGTAAGCAGCTTCGATGTGTGAGCTGTTAAGCTGATTGTGCGATAATTCTCGCACTTGTCAGCTCTTGCCGTCTTCGGAATTGTGTGATTGATGCTTTTCCAAAAGTCAGATGGTATGTCGCCAGACTCATATATTTTACACACCAACGTGAATAGTCGTTTTGTTGCCACTTCCCCCAATGGTTTGAGATATCCTGATGGAATGTTATCTATCCCTTCTGCCTTATTTGACTGTAAGTCCTCCAAAGCTCTTTTAAATTCTGATTCTAATACTGGATCTCCTATCTCTTCTAAATCGACTCTTGTTTCCTCTTCTATCACATCAGACAAATCTTCACCCTCATAGAGGCTTTCAATGTATTCTTTCCACCTATCTGCTGTCTCCTCTGCATTTAACAGTGGAATTCCCATTGCACTCTTAATGTTACCACCATTGCTTTTAATGTCACCAAAGGTTGTTTTGACTTTCCTGTATGCTTTCCTGTAGCTTCCCTGCACTTCCTATTTATTTCATTCCTCAGAGACTTGTATTTCTGTATTCCTGATTTTCCCGGAACATGTTTGTACTTCCTCCTTTCATCAATCAACTGAAGTATTTCTTCTGTTACCCATGGTTTCTTCGCAGCTACCTTCTTTGTACCTATGTTTTCCTTCCCAACTTCTGTGATGGCCCTCTTTAGAGATGTCCATTCCTCTTCAACTGTATTGCCTACTGCGCTATTTCTTATTGCTGTATCTATAGCGTTAGAGAACTTCAAACGTATCTCGTCATTCCTTAATACTTCCGTATCCCACTTCTTTGCGTATTGATTCTTCCTGACTAATGTCTTGAACTTCAGCCTACTCTTGATCGCTACTGTATTGTGATCTGAGTCTATATCTGCTCCTGGGTACGCCTTACAATCCAGTATCTGATTTCGGAATCTCTGTCTGACCATAATGTAATCTAATTGAAATCTTCCTGTATCTCCTGACCTTTTCCAAGTATACCTCCTCCTCTTGTGATTCTTGAACAGGGTATTCGCTATTACTAGCTGAAACTTGTTACAGAACTCAATTAGTCTTTCTCCTCTTTCATTCCTTGTCCCAAGCCCATATTCTCCTGTAACCTTTTCTTCTACTCCTTCCCGTACAACTGCATTCCAGTCGCCCATGACTATTAGATTTTCGTCCCCCTTTACATACTGCATTACCCTTTCAATATCCTCATACACTTTCTCTATCTGTTCATCTTCAGCTTGCGACGTCGGCATGTATACCTGAACTATCGTTGTCGGTGTTGGTCTGCTGTCGATTCTGATTAGAACAACCCGGTCACTGAACTGTTCACAGTAACACACCCTCTGCCCTACCTTCCTATTCATAACGAATCCTACACCTGTTATACCATTTTCTGCTGCTGTTGATATTACCCGATACTCATCTAACCAGAAATCCTTGTCTTCCTTCCACTTCACTTCACTGACCCCTACTATATCTAGATTGAGCCTTTGCATTTCCCTTCTCAGATTTTCTAGTTTCCCTACCACGTTCAAGCTTCTGACATTCCACGCCCCGACTTGTAGAACGTTATCCTTTCGTATATTATTCAAACTTTTTCTCATAGTAACCTCCCACTTGGCAGTCCCCTCCCGGAGATCCGAATGGGGGACTATTCCGGAATCTTTTGCCAATGGAGAGATCATCATGACACTTCTTCAATTACAGGCCACATGTCCTGTGGATACACGTTACGTGTCTTTAATGCAGTGGTTTCCATTGCCTTCTGCATCCTCATGTTGTTGATCATTGCTGATTCTTCCGCTTTTAGGGGCAATTTCCCACCCCTAGGACAAGAGAGTGCCCTGAACCTCTATCCGCTCCTCCGCCTCTTTGACAAGTCCGTTGGAAGAGTGAGGCTGACTTCTTTTGCCGGAAGTCTTCGGCCACCAATGCTGATTATTTATCAAAATTTAGGCAGCCACAGGGATCGAACCCGGGACCGAAGACGATTTGATTATGAATCATAGACGCTACCCCTAGACCACGGGTCCATGATACATACAGATGGAACTGATATTCCTGCATATGATTTACAATCAAATATTAAAATGATTGATAATTATGTCTTAAAGGTTTTGGTGTTATTACAATCAGAAAAGGAAACAATATTTTTTCTAGAGTTGAACATCCTTTTATTTCCTCTTGAGCTCTTATTCACTTCTTCTCTTTCAAATGAGTTAAATATGGAACGACATATTCTGAACAATGGAAAAACTAAAACTAAACAAAATGATGTTTTTATCCACTAGAATTATTTGAAGATTTCTTAAAGATTATAAAGAAATTATATTTGAAGGTGATTTAATCCTAATTTTTACTTAGAGTTCGAGAAAAGACCAAGAAGATCCTATTCTTTGATGGACTACTGAAAACGATAATTCTACTCTTTCAAAAGAAGGTAAAATCGTTGTAGAAGTATGTAAATTCGTGTTCCTGTTGTTAAATATGAACCATATTTTTCACTTGAACTAGAGCAAGAAAGACTTAAAAACCCATAAATTCCAACTTCTTTCTTCAAACTTGAAACAAATGAATTTGTTAGATTAAAAGGAAAAACGAAATTTCGAAATAGGTATTAATAATTACTATAATTCAACAGAATTTGGTACACCTTACTTTATTTTTGTTGCCTTCCAAACTGATCGAAAAAATAATCAAATTCTTGATTCTTCTTTATTTGATCATCTAAAATTCCGAAGTATCTATGTTAACAATGAAAGAAATGTAGTTTGATCTGCCAAATAACTTTTTGAAGACTTATGATGCTTTTCACGAATTTAAAAGACGAACTCCCCCAAATAATTAGGTAAAATTAAACCTTTTCAATCTTATTGAAAATTATCCAGTTTATGTGATTAATATGTCTATAAGAACGAATGTTTTAACTACTCAAAACACAATAATGAAATAATGTTTTTTCCTTAGCAAAAATATTCAATGATACAATTGCATTTGTTATTATGTGTGTAAAAAGAATTTAACTTACAATCCACAACATAGAATTCCTACTGCAAATTTTTAAACTAGGAATTTGAGGTCGTCAAGAAATGAAATCGTTCTCCAAATTTAAGAATTTTGTGAACATTTTCTCTGTTTTTCATTCTTTGTACTTTTAATTTTTTTCATTCTTTAAATCTGTTTCTATATAAATAAAAATGTAAATGAATGGTAGCACTGAAAATCTATTAAGTGAATTTAACAACTATAATAACAGATGTTTAGAAGTGTTCACTAAGTTATCAGAAATTAAAAAACATAAATCTTATGATATTTAAAAAGCCGAAATTTTTCCAACTAAATTTGGAGAAAACCTTTTATTACTTTTAGATGAAAAATATAAAATTACACTTCCAGTTCAGTTTACAAAATTTTTTTAAAATGATGATGATAAGTTAGATAAACTTGTTAAATTACATTTTGTTTATTGGGGTAAAAAAGTAAAAAAATATCGTCCAATTCATTTTATCGAGTTTAAATAAGTTTTTCAAAATTTTGAATTTTTCTTTTAATAAAATTGATATTTTCTTTACAATAATATTCTAAGCCAGGGGTCTCCAAACTACCGCCCGTGGGCCGAAACCAGCCCATGAGGGCCGGTAGACCGGCCCACGCTAGCCCGCCAAATATTTGAGGTGGTACCTATACTGCCAACAATTGAGTTTCGAGGCCTATCGCGACCAATACACCGCGACATTGGCTCTGCTACTCGCTACAAGACTACATGACTAAACTTATTGTTGCGCCACTTGAAATAACAATGCATTGACATTCTGTACCTCTGTTACGTCTTGCAGTAATAGTGTTATAACGATGATTTCGAGATTTTGTTAACTTTGCCGGACGCTTGCGTGAAGAATGTGCAGTGACATACTTTTTGTCAGTGAAATTCGCCAGAATTTTGGTCAGGTACGTCGACTCATCAAAATTATGTAATTAAATAAAAATCTTCGTTTGTTTCAGTGCTAGCTATTCCCACAACCTTAGATTTTTGTGAATTCATATTTCCTTTAGCCTTACATTACGGTGATCATGGAGTGCTAAGGTCCTTTAATCCCACTAGTTAGATCTTGGCCCTTATGACTCTGTGGAGGAGTCAATGTGGCCTGTGGACTAAACAGTTTGGAGATCCCTGTTCTAAGCACTTAAACAGCTCAACCTCACTCATAATGTTTTTTTCCGTTGAACATTTAAAAAAAAAATCAATATTTTCTCGATAAGGGGAAATTATGTTTTTCAGAACCTACATGAATATACTACTACTGCATGTTTTATATCAAAACTTAACAAAGCCTATTTATAATTTCACAATCTTGCGGATTTACGAATTCAAAATGGTCTCAAAATGGGCAAAACACTGCATTGTAAACTCAGTTGTTCCAAAATGATAGAAAGCATTATGGACTGCAGGCACTCAGTTTGTGCATAAAATTGATGAATTCTCTATATTTGTTGGTGAATCTACATATGTGGCTTCACAATCACATTTCTCTTAATCTACTTCAGGTCATTAATGATGGAACTTAATGGATATTAATCACTTTAAAATGTCTCCCAAAGCATAGGTTTTCTTCAAGGTAATTTGATAATTAGATTTGTGCATGCAGTGGTGGTGCTATTGTGAGGCTACGTATGAAGTCAAATGTCTTAGAAGACATAAGAACAAGTACAATGAACTGTTCCAATAGCACTCTTTGTACCACAGAATTGAATTTTAGTTTGCTGATGCAGATGCAGATGAAGAGGCTCTTGGTGTGAATTATATTATCTTTTTTTAACAAGCTGTGTGCATTGTATCATCAGCCTTCAAGGAATCAGCACAAGCTGTCAACTGTTGCAAAAAAATTAGGTGCAGAACTTCACAAGGTATCCTAAAGTATTCTGAGTGGATTGTGTGACCTCAAACTTTAGAGCAGTGCAGGCAGCATAAAAGTCCTACCAGGCTTTGAATACTCATTTTAATTGATATTCTAACGACATAATTAGAAAATCTAATGTAAGGGAAGAGTTTAGGGGATTGCAGAAAACACTGTCAAGTGCTGAATTGGTGCACAATGTTACACTGCTTTCTGATCTATTTGAGGACATTAGTATCCCTTCACATTATATCCAAAAGACAGTGATAATATTCCCACATCATATATGGCAATTATGAGGTCAGTAAGAGGCACATAACAACTGAAGGAAATGCCAGGTGTTTATATGAAGGAAGCAAACATAGCTATTTCAGAAGGACACTTGAAACACTTTCTCTGGTTCTCAGAAGAGAGTCAAGCAGAATGATTACCCAAATAGGTAGGAAGTAGATCTGTCAGGGTCTTAGTGACAATTCAAGGCAAATTCTGATTTGTAATTACGATGAAAAATTCAAACCCTTCCTGAAAGGGATTGGTACTTGGAGAATAAAAATGGCCCTGTGACAATGAGAGTCCCAGGTGTGGTCTTGTCATGGAGGTGGCGGGGTGAGGGAAGGGGTGGAGGGGGATGGGACACATTGGGGATGGATCATGTGTAGCCTCCAGACCCACCCGAACCACCCTATTTTTAATCAAATTGCAAAGAAGAAGAAAATATGTTCAGTGTTCAGCAAATAAGACACAGTTCGGAGTCAGAGGTGCTTTCATCAGGCCATGGCAATAGTCAATGGGTATGATCAGAATTTTTAAAATTTTTGTAAAACGTTGTACGAAATTTTAAAATCGTAAAACGATAAGCATTTGAACCTGATGTACATTTCTCGCAAAGTCCATGAAGACAAGATAAATCAGGGCTTGTACAGAAACATGTAGACAATCCTTTTCCTCTCGCTCTGTGTTCGAGTGCAACAGGAAAGGAAATGACTAGTAGCTGTACAAGGTGCCATGCACCATGCGCATTTTGTGGAGTTTGTGTGTAGATGTAGATAACCATTTGTCAGCTAGGCGCAACTATATGAAACGTTTTTGGATACCAGTACCACGTATAGAGGTGTATCATAAGTACACTTACGTTATCGCAGGACGTTCGGAAATAACCGTTATAAACTTCTAGGACTTGTAGAGGGGAGTCAGTACATAATGTTTTGAATAGGAAACCGTGCCCATAAACGTACCGGTTCAGTTCAGTTGTGTAATGCATCAACGTCTGCTTCCACTCACGCTAACGAGTTCTGCACATCTGACATTCCAAGAAAAAATATTGGATCCACTCTCGGAAGGTGTGCCACTGAACATCCATCAGGAAATGTGTTTTCGGTACGATGGTTAACCACCTCACTTCTCACGTGCGTTTCAGAGACATCTCAACAGATGACATGGTGAAAGATGGATAGACCGAGCTGGTCCCGCTGCTTGGCTGCCGCGACAGCCAGTTTTAACTCCTATAGATTGCTTCTGGTGGGCTCATAGGCAACGTTTCATTTCCGAGATCCCTGTAGGGACAGAGGAAGATCTGCTGGGACGAGTTCTGACCGCTGCACTATAAACTGAAGAGATACAAGGCAGGATGGAAAGTGTGTACCAGAACGTCTTTCGTAGGTTCAATATCTGTAACTTTAGTGATCGCCACAACGAGCCACTGTTGTAATGCATCATTACAATTCTATATGTGCATTATGCTGAGTTCTTTTTGTTTTGGAATAATGTAAACACATAATGTTTAAGTGTTAATACAAACAAATTTGCTTAAGTGATAAATGGATGTCTCATTATGTTTCCTTCCGAGTTGTAACACAACAGTTGTACTGCATCACGCCTAATTTAATTCTTTAAGCAGAAGTGAATGAGTTAAACATCTGAATTGAAACCGTCGTAGAAAAGAAATGGTACATTTCCAGACCTGGGTTCCTGTTCAATATATTATGTACTTACTCTTCTCTAAAAGTATTAGGAGTTTGTAACAGAAATTTTTGTACACTCTGTATCGAAGATAAAACTGTGAAAGTTCGAAAATCATTCTTAAGTTTTTTGTTATCCCAGGAAAGGCTGCAGCAGATATGCAACAACAGCTGGAAAAATATGGGCTGGATACTGCGCTGTTTGGGGCTCAGAGGTATGACAATATCATGTCATTGTCAAATGAAAATGGAGAAGTACAATGAAAAATTTGAAAAAGTCAGTCCAACAGCTGTGTTCAGCCCCTGTGCTAGTCATTTCATAAATTATTGTGGAGTTAATGCATTCTCATGTGCTCCCTCTAGCACCACGTAATATCACCAGTTTTATATCTGTGGAGAACTTTATATTCATTATTCTCGTCTTCTACATATAGATGGAGCTAACTTGGAAAAAACAGGAAAATGTTTGAAATGATCGTCTGGTACTGGAGTACTCATTAAAATTCAGTAACAATCATAAAAAAACCGTGGAAATTATGGTGATCGCTTTGGAAGATATGCAAGATACATCCATGGTAAACCACGATACGAAGTCTACAACAAGTTTACTCCTTCCAGTTATACGTGACTTTACGTTTTTGATCTACATCAACTTTTGGCACACGATACTGGAGGAAATAAATTTAGTCCAACAATATCTACAGTTACCAAAAATCACTGTGGATTAAGGAATCGCCACTTAAGAAACCTGAATGGGATTTTAGTTATGGAACGAACTACAGTTACAGAAAATGTTACTTTTGGCACTATAAAATGCAACGATATGAATGTTAGTACTGACCAGTGAGGAAGTAGGAGGGTAAATAAAACAATAATACGCGAACTAGCGCATGAAACTGGATTATCGATTCATGAAGTAGTTCGTCGATCGATGTTTGAATGCATAAGTCGATTTATATAAGAATTGTCATAATACAGAAAAGGTCATGTGGCTACGGCTTCCAGTTGGATAGACCGCTCGCCTGGTGCAAGTCTTTTTAGTTGATGCCACTAAGGCTACTTGCGTATCGATAAGGATGATATGATGATGAAGACAACACCCAGTCCCTGAGTGGAGAAAATCTCTGACCCAGCTGGTAGTTGAATCCGGGCCCCTTTGCATGGCATTCCATCGTGCTGACGACTCACCTATCAAGGCGGGCATTGTCACAATGGTACATGGTCATGAAGAATACAACCAAATTTTACAAATTGTTGAAACGAAGTTTATGCTTGAACCTTCCGATGACACTCCTGCTGTGTTACTAGAGAATCTGGTAAAAATATACTATGTGTTTGATAAGGAGCAGATGCTGCAAGAAGTAAAAAGGTAACATAAGCATCTACGTGCAACTGACATGGGAGTGGACATTACTGTTAGACGAAAAGTGGAAGAAATCCTTCAATTTGTAATTAAGTGGGAATCTGTGAATTGTTACCGGCACTCTGTACATTACTTATAATTAGGATTGTGCTCTATGAAAAATACAGTTCAGCACTTTTGGAACACTACATAAATGGCGTAGTAAATGGTAGTATTACCGGTAGTATTAGTAATATTGCTAGGGAAAGAAACATAAATGGATGTGTAAGAGAGAAACTGGAGCCCACAATGTCTGTTTTTTTTGTTTTGTTTAGTACATAATTAGAGCAGCACATCATTCAGTGCTAGTCCATCGTGCATTTTACATCCCTAACAGAATATAAGTCACCTTTTATAAATATTAAAAATTAGTTGATCTAGAAACCTCTGCACTTTTGGAGAAACAATACAATTACTTTTGATGTAAATTCAGTTTATGTGCACAATGAAAATTGTTTACAAATAACAGAAACATGTCTTACATAAGTTCGAAGAAATATTAAAGTGATAAATAATATATTTTTGTTTTGGGCTTTTTTCAACTTTTAGTAGAGGAAATTGCTTAATCTAGGGCTATGATAAATGTGTATCGTTTTCTTTATTTTTTCTACAACATACCTCTGTTTCATGCTACAAATCAACAACTTTCGAATAAAACCTGACTCAAACATTGACAGTTTCAATTTGCTACAGATACTGTTTAGTTTTAAGTAATAGACAGGAGGATAACTACATAGAACAAAAGTACTCGGTACTTTACAAATCCTCACTTAGTTTCCAGATAGTTCAACACTTCCTTTTTTACAGGAATCTGGTAAGATCCTGATCGCACACATAATGAATATGATGGTTATGGTGTAATACACCTAAGGCACAGGTATGATATTTACTGACAAAAGCTACTAGGAAAGCTACTGTAGTCTACGCTTACTTTTGATAGCCTACATCAGCCGATGGTAGTTTTACAATTCTGTTTATAATACAACACTTTTTGACCATATGTCTCTCAGTCTCTTCATGTGACAGACGTTTTTATAAACTGAAACTAATAAAAAATCATCTTTCCTCTGTGATATCTCAAGAACGAGTAGCCAATCTGTCCATTTTATTAACTTAAAGAAAAGTTTCAAACGAAATAAACTTCAATGTTATTGATTATTTCAATAAAATAATGTTAATAAGATCTACTATCTTGCAGTAAGGTTACGAAATTGATACAGGGTGGGGCAAATATAAGTGACCCAGACAAGTGGATGTGACTGGATGTGAATGTGTGTATGTAAAAGTTCTCATATAACCACACCTTTGATGCACATTCCACATGTACACATGGCATGTGATCCATGCCAGTTCAGAGTATAGTGCAGGCTGTGTGGTGCAAGTGGAGCAATGCAAAGAGGTCGATGGTACTCAAAGCTGAGCATTATGTGTTCGCTGTGGTAAGCTACGTGACAACAAAGTTGTGGAAAAGAAGTGGTCAGTTGTCTGCTGAGAAGTTTAATGGTGTCAAAGTGCGAGCAATGAGTGTCATAGAATGTTTAGTCCAAAAATGGTGTCAGACAGGATCTGTTTTGCACAAGTCAACAATAACATTTTGAAATGTGCCCACACACCAGACAATGTGTCTGTGGTTCATCAGTAAATCCTTTAGAGTCCTACCAAATCAACCCATCACCTGTTGTAAGAGACCAGCATATCATGTCGACCAAGCGGACGAATGCTCCATCTGGACCTCTTCTCTGAGCCAGTTGTATTTGCCCCATCCTGCATTATAACTGTACAGGTTTTGTTCCCAGACATATAAAGTAAAATAGAGTTTATGGTATTCTTCTAGTAGAAGAAATCAGCAGGTTCAAGCCTAATTTATTGAGGGAAAGTGAACAAGTTGCTCACTCGTTTTGTTTAAAAACTTTCCCAGAACCTGCTGATTTCTTTTCTTATCGTCCAAATTTCAGATCTCATTCGCTTATTTTCATTAAGAAAGTATGTTTTGTTATAAAATACATAGAAAATTAAGAGGAATTAATATTACTTCTCATTACATTCACTTATTATAAATGAAATTATCTTTTTTATAAAAAAAGCTGAAAATAAATAAAAATGGTTTTTATATGTTCTATTATTTACCCAGTGTTTGTCAGACAACAAGAAGGAATCAGGAATTTTTATGAATTATTGATTGCTCTCGTTCTTTCAGCAAACTTTTACATATTCACAAATAACTTTTATTTTCATGTATTTTTTTTTAAATTCTATACATTTACTGTTTCATGCCCGGTTCGTTCAGGTGCCTTCAATTCCCAGGGCTGTTAAGTCCTCCATCAGGTCGTCCACACAGAGCTGCCTTTTTCGTCCAGTGGGCCATTTGGTGTTTGGTTACCCCTCTAGTTCCATCTTTGTCTGCCTTCCATCTGGCATATGGGCTACATGGCCCACCCGTTGTATTCTTTTGCTCTTTATCTCTGTAGGATGATTGGTCGTCGCATCAGAAGGTAGATTTCCTCGTTTTCCTCCTCCTCCATTCTCCGTTATCTAAAACTGGTCCCCTTACCTTCCTCATTACTCTTCTATCAAATATTAATAGTTTTTCCATTTCTCACTTAGTCATGCTCCATGTTTCTGAACTGTACATTACTGCTGGGCATATCACTCTATTGTAGATTCTTTTCTTAGTCTTCACTGACATCGATTTAGAGCTGAGCATCTCTCTGAGGGAATGCATGCATTTCATTCCTACTGCTGTTCTTTCCTTGATATCCATTTTTATGTTGTTGTCCATGGTAAACCAAGATGCCAAGTATTTGAACTGGTGTACTCTCTTGAACCTCTTGCTATTCATCTCGAGGAATTCTTCCTGCTCTTGTCTTCTTCCTAATTGCTTGAACCCTGTTTTGTCTTGATTCCCTTTGAGCCCTACCCTCTGTGCATAATTGTCCATTTTCTGGTATATTCCTTTCAACTCATACTTTGATTCACTTAGTAGTACTATGTCATCTGCATATGCGAGACAATTGAAGTTACCGTCCATCTGTACTTCAGCCCACCCCAGCTCCCTACACTCTTTTATTACTTTCTCTAAGATGACACTGAACAGAGCACATAGAAGAGCATCCCCTTGTTTGAGGCCTGTCTCAATCTCAAATGTTTCGATGTGGCTCCTCAGAAACGTACTGCAGCCTTTGACCCTTCCATACAAGCTTGCACCATTCTCACCAGCTTTTCAGGGATTCTGAAGTCATGCGTTGCATTGTATAGGCTATTCATGTGGATGCTGTCATATGCACAGTGAAAATCGACAAACAGGCTGTAGATATCTTTATTACAATCCAAGTGTTTTTCAAACAATTGTACTAGTGAGAAAATGTGATATATTGTCCATCAGTTTGGACGAAAGCCAGCTTGGTACTCCTGTATGTTGTTCTCTATG
Organism: Schistocerca serialis cubense; assembly: GCF_023864345.2. Lineage (NCBI taxonomy): Eukaryota > Metazoa > Arthropoda > Insecta > Orthoptera > Acrididae > Schistocerca > Schistocerca serialis. The sequence continues at coordinate 522,033,654 of NC_064644.1, forward strand.
AATGGTTGCAATTTTCTAAGGATAAAAAAATTCAATAATATTCTTTTTGTTTGAACCATAAACATACGGCTTTAGCTGATAGTAATATCAGTTTAACGATTATAAAATTTAACAGGAAAAAATAAAATTTTTAAAAAATTTCACAGAGTGAATTCTAAATCATGAAATTCTTTATCATTATTTGTATATCTCATTCCAATATTGTCTTCTTCATAAAATTGTAAACCACAATTATTAATCATTTTTAAACATCTATTAGGTAAAAAAATTTTAAATTCGTTATTGAGTTCCAAAACATATTTTTTCTCCATATTTGGTAGGTAAACATTCACAACTAGTAACGCTATATAAAGCATAATCTTTTTAAGGAAGTTAATATTTCTTACATTGTGGGGCTTTCTCAGAAATCTTTCCATTTATATATGAAAAATTTTATTAGATTTTCTTACAGTGTGTAAAACTATTGCTTACACAGTCTTAGACTGTGTAATCTTGGCATGGTAATGTATCTGTTTTATTTTCCAGAACTTTTCCTTTATTATCATGAGAAATCAATTCTTTCTTGTTTATCACAACTGTGTAGCTTTCAAGTTTTTCACTTCCAATCACATTCATAGTCCTGCATTGTTCTCTACTGTTATTCTATTTTTAACAACATATTTTTTCACTCCTTTTGATTTTTGTCTTCATTCCAACCAACTTCATGAGCATATTTTTTTCACCTCAAATCGCAGAATTCTTCCATTACATTCATCTTACATTTTTTCCTAAAACCCTTGTTTACTTGTGGAATACTGTAAATATTATCTGTTGGATAATCACTCATATCAAAGTAATCAATCATTGGTTTCATGTCTTCATAGAAATTTTCAGTTTGCACATTGTATATGTAACTAACAGTATCTTGATAACACAAGAGATTTTTTTCTCCACATTTTGGTTTCGTTGTTCTATAGTGAAAATCATACATCAGTTCTTTAGATAAATCAAGTGTACTTGTACCAACATAGATGGGTTTCTTCAATGTTCTGCTTGCACCTGATTGGCCTGGCTGGCTTTGAGGATGCAGAGATGACTGTAGTCCAGTGGCTATAAAGTTCTCGATGAGACATGAACCTGACACCTTGCCTGAGGATGGCAAGTAAGAAACTTGTTGTAACATTGCCAGAGAACAATGCATCGATTCAGCTGTCAACCTGAGAAGATTTTATCAACTAGTAATCGGTTTCCAAAATAAATTAAAATTAGAAAAAGATGAAAAAACAACTTGCTATACAATTAGAAGAAGGGAAATGTAAGAATATAAAATTAAGAAAGATAAATTGGAAAATATAAAAGTAGGAAAGAATAATACTCTATATGTTGTTAGTAAAAAAAACTACCAACTAAAATTTATAAAGTTGGTGGTACATTGAAAAAGTGAATTAAATCTAGACTGTCTGCCTATGACAAAAGTGAAAATCCAGACAGTAAATTTAAGTACTGCTACATGAGAGAATATGTTAAGTGTCATACTGTTGAAAAATTACTTTATTCAGATTTCTAAACACATAGAATATAAGATAGAGAAGAACTGCAAAACATGTACTTCTCTTACATAAATATTACTTAGATATTTTTAATGATAGAGAGAATCACTTGTTAAATGAATCAAAATTAAATGATGATGAAGTTAGAGATAAAGTATTCAGGAACGTATTGTTACCTTCTCAAGAAATACAACCACTGAAAATTTCTCGAGAACTCACAACTAAAGTAAACAATAACTGAAAAATTTTATTAGAAGATCTGACTAGACAAGAACTACCTTGAACTATTTCTAAAATGTATGAGGAGTATCTGATAAACTGAACATTGTCAGAAAAAGTTTATAAAATCTTCTGAAATCCAAAGGATTTACAGATATTGGAAATAGGAAGGGGAGAATGTGGAATGACTCTGTGACTCTTTTAACAGAAGCTAATCCAAATACAAAAATAAAATTTAAGTACCATAGTAAGTATTTAAAGTAAATTTTTAAAGTATTCATAAACAATAAAATGTCTTCTCCATCAAGATTGTATAAATAATTCAGATTTTGATCAGTTAATTAATTTATTGATCAATTACTTTATTGAGATATCTGTATATTCAGATATCTGTATCTTCTTTATCATCATCATCAGGATAACATATAGATAGATAATATGAAAGGGCTAACTTTCTCAATCACATTTCATGTTATATTCATATATAAAAAATTTTATTAGTATTTATAATATAAAATTACTTTTTATCTTCCCAAGTGTTATGTGAATTATCAAATCTCAATCACTTAACATACATTTTATCTTCTTTCTTTTTAAAAACATTTTCAGTAAGATAAACAGTACGACATTTACTTTTCTGCAACACATACTCATAAAAATTTCCTTTTACTTCTTTGCCATTCAAATCTTTCAATTTAAATGTGATTCCATTAGAATGAATAACAGATTCAGATTTTAAGAATTTCCATTGATCAATTTGCTGTGTACTCTTTTTAAAAAGTCCTTTGTGTATGCTGATTCTAACTGTATCTCCTTTTTTAAAAATTTAGTGTCAGTGTTAGATGTAACAACAGTACCCTTACTTCTTTTCATTAACTTCTATCGGTTTAATTTTTATTGTTGAATGTTTTGTATTATTATATTCATCAACTAGTTTTGAAACCACTAGTCCATTTATAAGTTTCTTGTAAGTCAAATTTTTTCCACATGTTTTCTTGTAATGTTCTATTAAATCTTTCAACAACAGATGTTTTAATTCAGTAAAAGCTGAAAAATTATGAATATTATGTTTTTCATCAGTTCTTTAACGTCTTTATTATAGGATTCCTTACAATGATCTGTTCATAAATTTCTTGGTGATCTATTTTAAATGTTTTTCGAAAGCGTCACTTTTACTCTCACCTGTTTTGTCTTAACTGAAATAGCCCAAACATATTTTGAAAAAAACAACATCAAATACAGTCAATAAATATTTAATACTTTATTTAGTTTTGAAATTCTTTTTAACTATTTAGAATCCATTTTCTAGACCTGCTAGCCATAAGTAATTTCTTCCAAAACAAACAACATTTCTTCTTTTAAAATTTTTTCCGATCCATTTATGTAATTCATTAGCTATTTCTTCACAAATCTTATCTCGTACATGTTTGCCGACGATTTTTTTTACAAATTTACTCTTTCTACTCTTACCTATTGTACAAAGACCTTTGGTTCTTTGTCTTCCATTCATTTTTGTTACTCTGTGAGGATTATATGTTTCAGTAAATTTTTTACACTTAAAACAGTAGATACAGTTTTCTATTTGTATAGATATAAATTTAATAAGATTTAAATTATTGTTCAATTCTTTCATCATCATTTGATTCTGAAATAAGCTCACTTGAAACAGCTACAGTTTTTAGACTGATTTAGAGTTATAAATATTTTATATTTTATTTTGGATTAGTGAACTACTTTGAATATAAAATTTCCAATTCATGTAAGTACATCTTTTTATCTGGGTTTTAAAATCAATAGGTGACAAATCACCATCTATATTGGCCCCAAACAAAATAATTCTCTGCATTTTTATAGTATATTCAAATGTGTATTTCAGTATTCCATCACACCTAACAAAATGAAATTTTAGTTTTCGTCTGTCACACACACTTCCTTGAAGATTACTCAGCTGATTTAGGTGTGATGTTAAATCTGCCTTTCAGAAATAATCTGAAAAAGCTTCCTCTGCCTCTTTTTTGTAAAGTAATTAGATTAATTTTATTAAGTTGATGAATCTTTTCATCAAAAAGTGTTGTAATGACATAGTTACTGAGCTGTGTTAGAATACTTGTGTTTCTGGTTTTGTAACAAGATTGGTTAGTCACAGACTAAGTTGTCAAGTAGAGTCATTCCATGAATACTGCATGAAAGTATTTGATTTTTAATTCGTTAGCAAGTTTTTCTATGTCAAAATTACGTAATGGATTTGGACAGAAATCGATTGCTTTTTGCAGTCTTTTTTACTTTTTTCATTTCAGCACCAGCTTCCTTTTCCATTGCCAAATTATGTGTTTTTTTCTCTCTAATTCCTTATGAACTGTCTCTTTATTTATTACTGCATTTCCAGTGGATGCACATCCATTAGCTAGTGAACCAAAAGTTGTTAGATATGGTAATATGGCCAGTAGTAATGGTAAAAGTCCTCCGTAGAGTTTTGTTAGTCCAGAACCTTATTTTTGTTAGACATAGAATAATATTGTCACTACAGGAATAACCAGTGTAATGATTTGATTACCGTCATATTTACTTCTGTCACTTTCTTTTTTGTACATTAGTTAACATTCATTCGGTTCCATTTAGTTAATCACCACACTGTTTAATTTTAATTGATTTTGGTGTAGTCTTGCTACTTGGTAGCAATCTGTAAAGAAACATCCCCCAGGCTGTGGCTAAGCCATGTCTCCGCAATATCCTTTCTTTCAGGAGTGCTAGTTCTGCAAGGTTCGCAGGAGAGCTTCTGTAAAGTTTGGAAGGTAGGAGACGAGGTACTGGCAGAAGTAAAGCTGTGAGTACCGGGCGTGAGTCGTGCTTCGGTAGCTCAGTTGGTAGAGCACTTGCCCGCGAAAGGCATAGGTCCCGAGTTCGAGTCTCGGTCGGGCACACAGTTTTAATCTGCCATGAAGTTTCAATGATGAAGTTATTCATTTACACAGATAAAAAACTATTAATATTTTAACAAACCCCATTCAACTGCATCAACTTCAATGCCCATATATAATTTCCTTTTCCCGTACATTATTGCTCTAACAGCTGTTGCTGCTAATTTTTCACCAAGTGAAGCATCTTTAGCGTACATTCTATCTTTTGCAGCTAACTGAAGTTCCTTGTCAACTTAATCTATCAAGTAAGTGATGAATGTTTTCCATCCAAACATATTCAATTGCTTCTTCTGAATATTTTGTAACTGGACTTTGACCAACGTGTTCATCAGAACCTGAATCAGTATCAACTACATTTCATCTTCTTAAGTCCAGAAAATAGTCATCAACAATTTATTTTGGCAAACCTTTATATTTTTTCTCTACTTGATTTATTTTATTTGGATTATTATCAGAATATAATGCCCTGAATGGTATAGTATATCTGCATAATTAGGTAAATCAACACCATCAAATTTTTCACTCATATCATCCATAATTAAAAGATTCATTAATCCTTGTATAGCCTCATATTATTTATGACCAATAGTTATTTTATCATAATTGAATTTAACTGGTAAGCTACCAACACTTTTAAACTGGCCGACAGGTCTAAATCCAAAAGTTGTATATTGACAGTTGTTGACATCTTTTAACATTCTTTCACTTATATTTATTCTTTTAGAATAATCACCATCCTTTATTTTTTTATATCACTTACCCTTCTTTTTCAATTGCCTCCTGAGTTTGAACTTTCTTCTTCACATTTGTTCAGTGCATCTTGTATTTCTGACTCAAATTATATTCATACTTACCAATATCATCTTCAGGCTCACCAAGTAATTGTACAATCAGTGATAAATCTCCAGAATCTTCTGTGTGACAGATTCCTTGTTTTAGTTGTTTGATTGCGTTGATAACAGGTTCATCTTCTTTTTTACGTTTTTAATATTCTGTTCTTGGTTGTTTTTACGTTTTAAACTCTTTTTAATTGTTTTTTACTATTCTATTTCGTGAGGCTTTTTTTAACAACTCTGAATCATATTTCATATACATTTATTGAAGATGGAAAGGCATCAATCAACTATATTGTACATTTTTATTGTGATGTTCAGTGTTTAACAAATATGTTCAGTGTTCTTGTGGGAGAAAGATCTGGCTTTAGCCAGTGGCTTGTTCAAAGTTTATACCATGTTTAACCTTCTTATTCAACGTTTATGAATTGCTGTATTTTATTTTTGAACTTACCTTCACTTGGTTTCTTTGATATATCTACTATAAGCAAAACCTAAACTGATCGTTTCAGCATTTACTACATGCAGGGTGACACAGAAAAGCAGGACTAGGAGCGATGAAGTAAAGAAATTGCATTCATAGTAACTGAAAACTTTCAGCTTTGCCATTTACGAGACACTGATGGCATTTATCATCTTCTAAAAATTATGTCTTTTTGATGGCATTCTCCTGTACAAATACATTCATGAAATTTGCTGTCGAGATACCCCATTCACTGCTGCAACATCTCATCTGGGATACTGCGAATTGCATCCCAAATTCTCTGTTTTAAATCATTTAGGGTTCTTGGTCGAGTCATGTAGACTTTGCCCTTGAGGTAGCCCCCACAGGTAAAAATCACAAACAGATGAATCTGGCGATCTGGGGACCCAGGGAATGTTACTGAATCATGCAATCACACGGTGCCAAGCCATTCTCACACATATGCCACTGATTGCTGTGCAGTGTGTGATGTTGCTCCATCCTGTTGAAACCAGGCTTCTTGAACGTTTGGAAAGTTGTTCAGTGCAGTTTTAATGACAGTTCGAAACATCTCCATGTAGCGATCGGAATTGACAGTTATTGTGTTTCCCTGTTCATTTGCGAAAAAATACGGTCCGATAATCCCATAGGAATCCTATGGGAATCTACCTTAATCCTTAAACTTCTACCTCAAGAAAATGATCAGTATGCATTATAAACATACCGTCAGGTAGGTTAAAATTTATATTAATTAACACAAATGGAATAATTTCAGAAACATCTTTACCAACAGTCGTTTTATTGGCTTCAGCAGTTTATGCACTGATTCCAAGCATGCTTCCAATGCTATCATTAATATCCACATATAACTTTACATAACTCTGATTAGTAACGCTGTTTAAAATTTCATCTACTGTGATGTTTACATTAGGCTTTTTTGTGTGAATAATCTTTTCTACATTTTATAAACTACACTGATCAAAAAATAATTTCAATTGTTTCTCCATCACAGCATTATTTATTATTTATTGATGTAATATTTGGAGTTAAAAATGATAAGTAACAACCAATATAACATTACTACAGCTGTCTCATATGGGTACAGAATCTTTCTTTCAGAACACATAATTTACCATTCAAGTGACTAGACAACTCATTTACATTAATAAAATTTTATTTAATTAAATGAAATCTGAGTGGGAGCCAAAATTAGAAATCCTCAATAGAAATCAAGACATAAGCACAGCAAACTCCTACCAAATTCTATTAGATGTAGAATCACACAACCAAGCAGTTGCGTAAAAACGACATTGATGATTGAGAGTTACACTCTAGCACCAGAATGGTTGACTTGGAATAAAATTAATCATTTGTACATTTATTCGAAAAGCTTAGATCAACCAAAATACTCGGAATTTATGAAAATGTGTGAAAAAATTGAAGATAAGTATAACAAAAAATGCTACTTTTATTGAAGATAATGATGAAATTATTCCTTTAGATCAATGTCAAAATAATTCAGCTGCTTTTGATGACTTCATGCTGGATATATTTTACTAGAGGTAGACATAAAGAAATCGATTGTTTTTGCTTCCCTCAAACTTATTCGAAAATGGCAAAACAATTAGTCAGAGATAATCCTAATTTTCTGCATATTTTCAGACAAGATTACACAAATGTAAATAACATTTTTGATGTTACTTACGATTTAATTAAATACAGGGTGACACAGAATAATGGGACCATTTGAAATGAGTAGTGGCAGCCATGAGCAGGTGGCAGCACTGCAGGTTCGGGAGAGTTACCAAGTAAACAGTCCCCCATTTCAGTAATCATGGATCAGTGGAACGGACAACAGCAACCATTGGCCATAAAAACGTTTTATAAAAACAATGATAGCTTGGTAACGGCGCAAAGGGAGTTTTATAATTTAGGACCTCATGATGCCATTCTGTCGAAACATGTGACAAAAGTTCGATTAATAACTTTGAAGAGACTGGATCTGCCCTCAAGAAGAAACCAGCAGGACAAGCAAGAATTGTGCATTCTCCAGTGAATACTGATGTTGTACGTGAGTCTGTCTTACAGATCCCATGGTGTTCAATATGTAAGCAGGTAGCTGTGATTTGAATGTCCAGGGAAAGTGTTTGCAGAATTCTTCATCTTGATTTAAAATTTCATCTGTACGAAGTACAGATGGTGCAACAATTGAAGGAAAACGATTACTGGTTACAAGTAGGATTCTGTCAACAAATGATAACAAGAATAAACAATGACAATGAATTTCTAAACAAGTTGTGGATGTCAGATGAGGCACATTTTCATCTCCCAGGTTATGTGAATAAACAGAACTACCGTTACTGGGCTAACACAATTCCTAATGACGTTCATGAGCGCCCTTACGCCAGTAAAGTGACAGTATGGTGTGGCTTTTTATCAAGGTAGAAGTTTAAGGATTAAGTGGTTATAAGATTTTTCAGTTAGATATTACAAATTTCTGTATCTCTACAGAATTGAAATACTACATATTTCACACTTGTTGCATTTCAGACATGGTAAAAATAAAAATTATAATTAATTACTTGACTCTTCGTTATTCAGTCATGTTAAGTTACAGTATTTATATACCACAAAAATAGAAGACACGAAATTTTCACCCAGGAAACATGGAATTTTAATCCTCCAAATAATTTATTGAAAGCATATGATGAAATTCTGAATTTTAAGTAAGTTACACTACTCAAAGCAGATGCTGACATAACTCCATATAATTTTACAACGAACTTTCCCATCTATGTGATTAACATGACTCCTAGAAAAAATATTGTTACAAGCCAGAAGACAACTATGAAACTTTGTGCAATTTTTAATGATAAAATTGCGAATAGCACACTTGTGTGTACAATAATGAATGGTAAAAAAAATTTGACATATGATGCACAGCACAGAATTTTACCTGAGAATTTTTAATAGATTATCAAATCTCTTTGTATTTTATAAAGATAAATATCGAAAGGTGGATATTGTAGTGATTGTAAAGAATGTAAAACTAATTAAATGAAAATAAAAGTTTTATGCAAATGTGGTAGAACTGTATGTAAGAGTGTATTAAATAATAACATTTGGCAATTCATAACAACCTCATGGCTGTTAAAGGAGAAACAATTAGGAAAATTTTGGATAAGGAGTAGAGCACATAAAAACTATTCTTCTTTATTTGCTTACATTCACCTTTTTTTTATAGAGAAAGTAATTTTTATGATAAGTGAACATAGTAAGAAAAATATTCATTCCACTTAATTGTTATGTACTTTATAATAAAATATATGTTTTTAATAAAAACAAGTTAGCTAGATATAAAATTTGGACGATAGTAGAAGAAGCAGGATTTGTGTAATTTTTTTTTAAGGGAACGAGTGATCAAATGTCACTTGCACACATGTTTTCTTTCAAAAACTAACCTAGAATGTGTGGATTTTTTCTACTTTTTTATTTCTTTGTGCTCTATCTGATGGTTGCTATGATGGATGGTGATTCCAGTTTTAAGTTTCTGATCTATATCTTTAGGTTTGTATATCACAGTTACAAAAAATAGAGTACACACATTGTAAATTGCTGAATTGTCTAACTCATTTTTTACAAAACGTTTCTAAGAAGATCTTTAGCCTTATTTAGTTTCATCATACAGGGCTTTCAGTGGGTTTAGTCCATGACTGGCACGTCCTCCCATCATTTCTATTAGAAATACAGAGGTGTCTATCTCATAAACGAACGAATTAATTTAAAAATAATTCTGTTAACTCCAAGGTCGCTTTGTGCCACTATCCTCCTTGAAAAATTTCTTTAAACGTTCAGGATAGAGTATGAGGAAAGGATTTACTGGTCTGACCAACAGATAGATGCAGTTTTCAAGTGCAGCAATGGAAAGCCCCACAAAGTTTGTGCGAATAATGTGGCGTCTGTTTATTAATATTTGTCCTTCATATCTGATGCACGATTCGGTCCTGACAGTCACTGTCCACATGCTCAGACAAAAATCAGTAAACATTCACGTTTAATTATAACAGGGACCACACCACACAGTAGTGTAGTCTCTCCCCTATTCAGAATGAAGATAATGCCTTTACCTATTTTGTTTGCAGTCTTTGTTAATGCAATGTGTACTCGCATTTTGTGATGAAAGCTGCATGTATTCCACTTCTTTCTGACATCTAATAATATTCGGAATCCTAGTGTCATTTGCGTTTTCTCAGGCTGACAAGATCATACCTCTTTATCTCTTTCTAAAATTTGGTGATTCATTGCAACAATGATGTCCTGATAAGTATCTGGCAACATCTTTTTTCTGCTCTTCTTCACACTCTTTCACTAACTCAGTATTGATATTCTCTTTTCCACTCCACACCATCCAACTAACATCAAAAATTAAGTGACGTCTTTCCGCGAAAATACAACTCATTTTTCGTTCAGAAACCGACAGGTCCCTTCTTTCAGTCTTTATACTTCAGGCACCTCAGTTCAACTTCAGCTTTTCGTTTTCATCAGTTGTTTCCGTGTCAATAAACGTTAGCGATTATATTTCACATATCGGACCAAAGCAGTTTCTTTTACATATAAACAACACAAAAATCCCGTAAAACATGGCATACATACATTAGTGTGACATTTTCGCTACATACGAGTCGATGCATACATAAATATGTGAAAGAAAAGAAAATTTTATTGAGACACAGGTTTCACCAAAATACACTTGTAACACCCCACCCATTACTTATCTGGTTTTGGTGTGTGTGTTCACCCCAGGTAATTGACTAACGGATCAACAGAGAGTGCAAAACTGCTGCAATGTCAGATAATGCAAATAAAGTAATAAGGCCCTGTGACTCCTGATTGAACTACGGTGGCAGTGTTGACATTACTTGGTTCAGAATTGATCCCTTTTATTTAAAAAGGGGTGCACATTGATGTTATATTCAGCTATTGAACACCAGATGCAAATGTTGAACGTAAAATTAATTAAGAAAGTGACTTGGGATTTCAACTACTTGATTGAAAACAGATGCAGTCGATTAGCAGAGATTTATTTTAACTCACGACCTTCAATCATCACATTACATGACTCTCTTAACAGGCAGTGGTAATAAATTGCGTTTGCGTGGAGTAAAGCATGATAAATCAAAAGTAATACCTATCGACTGACCCAGGCGTAATGCGAAGTGCGAGAGGAATTCTACAATACACAGCCCATGAAACCCTTGTGGAAACTTTGCCAACGTGATCCAACAAATTAATCAGTGGCCGGAGCGGGCGCAATATCACCGAATTTACTGTGGCGGAGTGGTGTCATTGTGCGGACGTCGGCTGACCTCGTGGTGCTGCAAGGCTGCACTCGTCTATTCACTCCTATCTGTCTTGCTCAGTACACAGCTGAACCAAAACTTCCTATCTCCAAGCTCAATCGTTCCATTTGCTAAGTCCTAAACTGCAGAGATGCTCACTCATTCTCAGGCAAGCTTTGTAAAGAACGCCACATCCGCACTCTAGGCAAGCTGGGAACGGAAGACCCTACGGAGACTTCTCACAGTCTGCTCTTCGCCTCGGTTTCCCCTCCAGCAAAATCACTTACGCCAATTGCAGTGCAAGTCGCATTAATTATGCGTCGCTTCCCAGCGCCAAGCAGTGCCTGCTCTGGGAAGTGAACAAATTCCCACAAAATTTCCCTTCCCCTCAACTTCTGCTATTTAGCACCTCCCGGGCCACCCATCAATGTTAGCGTCTGCACAAACACCAAATTTTCCGGAATTCTGACTCCCAGGAGAGTACTTCAAATTCCTTGGTCCTACGTTCCCATCGGAGGCTGGCGTATTTCGTTCTGTCGCTCTTCAACTGATTTACTTCAGACTCTGCAGACCGTAAATTCAGTGTGAAGTTGCTATAGTCACGAACACACATATTTTGACCTCTGTTGACCGCTCCACCATAGCTTACCGCGGCTTTCTCGCATGTTTCACTGAAAACAGGTCGACGGACATTTATCAACAGGCGTACAAGTTCTCCGTCTGCTTCCCGGTACACCAGCATGGGGTCAACCATGCCCCCTCTCTGTCACTCATCTTATGGCAGCTGGAGGCCGCACCCCATTACCGCTTTTTCAAGAGTTTGAGCCACCCTAAGCTGCCTATTGTCGCTTCCCTTCAGTGCTCCCCAGCCATACCCGTGGTCAACTCGAATACTTCCCTGGGGTAAACTAGCCTCCAGTAAATCGACGCATTTCCACAAAGTTTTCACGTCGTGTGAATTACTTTAAAACCATCATCCAACATTAATTATTCCAATACGTCCATACTATATCGTCTACAAGATGCATTGTGCCTTGTCAGTCATTTTTGTTCAGCCCTACCGTTCGCTCAACGTGAGTAGGTGATCTTTAATGACTTCATGTAAGGGGCATAGTTCTTGCCATCTTACACACTATAGCGATTGGCAGTGGAGAAAACCTCTGGTATAGACTGGAACCTTGACAGCCAGTATGCCTGCCCTCACGTTCCCATGCAGTCCAACATCAGCCCACTGTCACTTCTAAATGCTCCACAAATCTGCATTTTACACGACTCGACCACCCAGCTATATGGGATCCACAATTAGGCTCCCTGTAAAACTCTGTTAGGTGCTGATAACGCTGCCTCACACGAATATGCGTCATCTCTTTGTCCTTCACAGTGCTCACTCAACTTGTGACGTTGTTCACCTCCCTGTTACCCCCTAATTACATTTTCTAGCATGTCTGGTATCAACACTATGCGTGAACAGCACTAACGCACTCTGATGGCGGTTCTACCTGTGCAGGGAAGTGCAGCTCTGAAGTTCCACTGACGTGCGACTATGTCTTCTGGGTGCTTCACATTCTGTCAGGTATTATATTCAATAACAATTTTTTTTTTCCATGGAATACCTGTTCACCTTCGAGGGGCATATGTAATGATGCTTTGTGTTGTTTAAACCCATCTCCATGAAAATTTCTTTGCTTTGATTCTTGATACATAAAACGTTTACAACGTCCGAAGTGAAAAAACTGTTAAGTCGTGCGGCATGAATGGTTGGGAAACCCCGAGGGACATGTTCAGCTATCTAATTGGGAAGATGTTTCAAATTCTTCGAGTATGCTGACACACAGGCTGCCTGTAGTGGTTTGCAGCATGTTCAGTACAGTCATTTACTTGGTTGACCGAATCGCCATGAGCGAGCTGCCTCGGATACCTAGTGCATACATTCGAATCTGCATTGTAATCACTGAAACACAATCACCTAACTGTCACCTACACAGAACTGCCAACAGTGTAGGAAGCAGAAATTTAAATAGGAGTTGTTCCTTTCCACTTGAGTTACTCTATTGCGTTATCTGTTTGTTGAAACCGTCGTGCAGTGGAAAAGAAAAGCTGTAACTGTCTGTCTGTCAGAAGTCTAGATCCGGCCTTATGCATTATGTCACAGCACTGTGGAATGCGGAAGTTCTGGAGGAACTGTTCTCGACTTCTGGAGCTACTAGCGTAACAATAAGTGTCGCGCACTGTCAATAACTTGGCGCGAGTCCTATTACATCCGCTGCTACGTTTTTTAAAAAGCAGTTCTGCTGTCTGCTGAAATTATCAATTTGATGGAACTTTGAACATAATTCCCTTCACTTGTCAACCCAAAATAGTCGCATGTGGAAAAAGGGCTAACTTCTGCGACTTTTTGTTCTTTTCAGGTTTAATAGACGGCCAGGCAGCAGATGCGTCTTGAAGTTTTTGTATTATGTCTGGGGAGAGCGCATCATGCCAAAATAGTCAGAAAAGTATTTTCTACATTAGCTGTCGTCTGGTAGTGGCATTTTATTCTTCTTGAAACCTTGTTTGAAAGCTTTAACTCAGAAGAATTTTTCTACATGCATGTAATCAATAAACTGCATGTGCATTGTCAGACTGTTATAGATAACATAAGAGAATTCGTATATATCGTTGATGAGTAATTTCTCTCTCATGTTTAGTATTGTTTTAACAACAATAAAAGGGACCTTCCGAAAATTGTGCACTGTATTATAAGAAATGAATTAAAACTACCCACGATAACATTATGACGAATGTCTGTATTAATAAAACTGAGTATCTGTATCTATCAGCTCGAATTAGTAAACTACTACTCACTTAGATTTCGATTGGGTTTGTGTTTAATTGGTATACAGTGTCATACTCAACAGGTATGCAAATGTGGCATTTCATAAATAAAGTTACGTATTACTAGAAATCCAAAATTTGCTTGTCAGCAGCGGAAAGAGGCGTTACCTGTTGTGCAGCATTGTAAGTTTTTCACCATTGCACTATAAGCTGAAAGTATTTTCTCGCGATTTGCTTATCATTTAATTTCCTTCGTACTTATCACCCTGGCATGTGAGTCTTAAGTGAAGAACAATATTGAATTTCATATCGTTCACGGTCGATTCGAATTTCTTCAGAGACGCTTGTATTGTGAAGCAGCTTGGCAGTCAGAAAGCTGAGATCTTCGACCACTAACAGAACTTACTGAGTCGAGCTGCCAAGAGGATTTGGTGTGTGAAGGTATATTTCTGATTTCGATATAGAATTTTTTATGGAAATTCGCAGCTCCATAAAATAAACCACGGAAAAAACGCCACACACGCTGACTCCTGCCACGATCAGAACTGACGACTCTTCGAACCATAGCAACACGAGATACTGGCGGTACCACAGGGCTACGGACACACCTCTACCGGTACACCACTCTCATCATGGTATTGGTCGCTCAGTCTCATAACGCATCGTGAGCGATAATAAATGTTGCCACTCATCTGAAGAGTAGCATTCCTTTATTCAAAAAATTGAATTTTCTGTCTCATTGTCTTAGTTTACATGAGGATTATACAGCACGAGTCATTCAAATGGAAAAGGAATATCAAGTAAATTTAGCGAGTCAATTCAGTACCATACGCGGAAGTGATTGCACTGTCACAGTGTTGCCAAATGTTTGTGACGATGTTGCCAATTCTCAGTTGTGCTAGGAACAGCTGTGTAGCGTTATAGGAGAATCCCGTGCTGGTGTCATAGGAGGATACAGAGAGGAGGCGCGGGGTTTGGTTAATATGCAGCGTTTTCTTCTACCAGTTGTGTCAAACATTCAGATGTGTAATCTTCCATCACGATTACAGTTTCCCACAAAATATATACGAATAAAACACTTACATTGTTACTTTGCGACAACAGATTATTTCAGTACAATAAAAAGTCTTTGGAATTCAACTTTGCCCACCTGTCACGATAAGTAATATAACAAATATTTTGCACCTCGAAGTCGATTGCATCTATGTGCAGTCTTGTGGTCATACAAGTAGAATTTAATCAATTGCACGAGAATGCAGAAAAATGTTGGTGCGAATGGAAGCTGTAAGAAACACAGTTAACTAATTATTCTGTACCACGTAATAATCAATTCATTTGAAAATTCAGAAGAGAAGAAACTAAAAATTATGCCCATTAAGACAGAAAATGAAGTGCAGATGCGGGCACTGTGCAAATCTGGGCTTTTTCATCTTCAGATCTGTACAAATAATGTGTACTAACCAGCGTATTCATTGCTTTCGTAATGTTTACCTCTTGTTTAGTCTTTTAATGATGAACTGGATCCACACCCATGAGTCTGATTGTTTCTTTGTATCCTTCCATCTACTATCTTTGTTTGTTCGGTGTTCAAAAAGCAAAACATTATGCCTGCTCCCAAGAGGTATTAAAACGAGGTCGCGAGAAGGTTAACGAATGGTAACCAAAATACAGTGAGACGCCAATTTTTCTGTCGTTATGGTATTAAGTTGACAGAAATAGTTGGGTGTTATTGCCTGCATCACCAGGATCCCATTGTCGTCTTCTCTTATTGAGATTTTCATATTACCTTGAACACAAGACGCCGAGATAAATGTGTATATACTCCTTGACGAAACATCCCACATGCCATCCATCCTGATCCATTCGTTACGTGCATCTGCGGTAATGAGTGATAGGAAAGCTGTTGTGAGGTGACGAATAACAATAACAATGGTAGTAATAACAAATCAATACTCAAGGATGTTTACTGCACTACAGACGATTAAAAAAATAACCAAGAAGGGCTGAGTGTTTAATTGGCGCACTCCGTAGGTGTTCTTACCACTTTGTTAGTGAATTCTGATCTGTTTGTTTGCAGAGAGAAAAGAAAGAACCCTGTAGCCATACATATCGCTAGTACAAAGAGATATTACCTATCAACTATCCTTGCTTTACATCACGAGACGAAATTGACGTCACTGAGCTGATATTTGAAATACATTCCTGTTTTCTCTCTCTGTCTCTCTGTCTCTTTTTATTTTTATTTTTTGTGGAAAGCTTCGAGAAGCGCGAATATAAGCAAGTAGGCATATAACCTGTTTACAGTTATTTTTCATCGGGATACATAATGCCAAAATACAACTTTTAAGTGTATTATTGCGAAATCCCAGTTATTGACAGTCTATTCGTGAGATTGCTCGCATTCAGTGGGGTGAAACCTATCACAGAAGCAAGCAAAACACAAAAATTTCTTGCACCATGCGCAACACACAAACAAAATCTCGCTGCGCTGACGCGTTGTCCGATATATTAGACGGAAAACATATCTGATTTATGTTGCTGAATACCTTTCTATCAGATATCAATTTGGATGAGTGCCAAGTGTATAAAAGTATATCTGGAAATACACAGAAAGGCACATAGAGGTATTCGACTGAAACATAGCCATGACCAAGATTGTAACTCTGATCGACAGCGTCGTCGTCTACCACCGTGACACCTCGAACGGTGACAGTGCTCGGCCGGTTGCTTACGTTTACTGGTATCAAAGCTACAGCATTAAAACACAAAAATGTTAATAACCCGAAGATCATTAATTTTGGAACCCATAGAAAGTAAAGCAGCCGGAAGAGTTGTTTGAACACCACAGTGCTTTAATAGGCACGGTCTTGTTGCAGGTGGTATGCCGTTGCTTTCCTCTGACCTTTGAGTTGACTTACCTAGCCAGTTAGTAGGGGAACCTACAGTTTAACGTGGCTTTCGGACCATAGTGCAACTCGTTATTTTTCACATCAAAAAACACTGCCCGAGGGGAAATAAGTGCAAAATGGCACATTAAAGTCGTGGGACTGAACCTGAGACCTTTATATCCGTAGTCTTGCTCTTTATCACCTTGTCACCATGCAGCCAACACTGTGGTTTCTGCTTGGCATTAAAATTAGGATCTCCGTTTGTGCCTGCGTTGGCACTTGCGTGTTCCTTAGGGGACCTTATCTTTGGGATTACCCTCGTATACGTTTGTGTAAACGCCTTCCAATGCCCACTGAAGGACGACAAGGATACACAGTCTAGCTTCAATATTACAAATACGCCTCAGTTTGTGTATGAACGCAGACTAAGGTTGATAATCATTTTGAATATTTAGCAGTACTTACCCATTGGTGCTAATCTCTTTTTCAACAAAAGATTCCCACAGCTACAGGAACACTACTTGTGATACCTCTTAGACAAAATACTTACGCAGTGCTATCAAGCGAAACGATCAAGCTGATACAAACTGTGGGAAGTTTGTTTTACAACCTTCGTACCTTACCTATTTGAGATATCTGTGAACGTTGCTGCATAAGATGATTTAAGAAGAAATTAAATTCCTTCAGCTACGCCAATGTTTAAAGAAATCGTCTGGTTTGTGAATAGCTTACCGGCCGTACTGTGCCGCGTTTCGCTGGTTGGAAGGCAAAAAGCTTACTGACAAATTTCACAGAAGGAAAAGGGGGACGAAATGTCTCCCACTGGCCGGCCGGTGTGGCTGCGCGGTTTAGGCGCTTCAGTCTGGAACCGCGTGACCGCTACGGTCGCAGTCATGTTGTTTTATTTAAATGACTACAAAACCAGGTAAAACGAACAGCGAGGTTGTCAGTATAAGCACATTACTGTTGTCAATATGTTACACCACCCAGGGCCTGTAATGATAAGGGGCCCGTTTAGGTCATGCATATTGTATACAGAAGTCGAAGAGAGAGCACCACTAAATTCTACAATCCGTATGCATTGCATACACACAGAAATTACTGTTACAGTGTACTTATGGAGCCCAATGAGTGAATTGCATATTTTCCGATGAGAAAGAGCACTGACAAACAGTCTTCGCTACATTAGGTTACTTAAGCTAGTGTCACTCTGAGCTAGAATTTACGGTCAGCGACTTAGTGTAAGGACAATGAGTCAGATGCGGGTTTTGCAACTGTGAAATACTTTCCTACATTATAGAAGCAAATATTAAATTTGAACTAATATTGCGAAAATTTTGGACTTGGGTAGCTTAGAATGAAAATCTTTCTGTTTATTGCAAAGGAAAACAATTGATTTTCTAAAACGTTCTCTGTCATACACAACTTGAAACAGGCCACGTCGACCAAATCATATCGAAGAACTGACAGCGACGTATATCGGAAGGCAGTAAGATCCCTTGGCTTTTGGTTAGGCAGTATTCGACAGCCAATTCTAGGCGCAAGTAAATGAAGAAAGGCAGCGCGTTTTTGTTATCAAGTAACGTCTTCATCAATTACTTTAGTTTTAATGTGATCTACGAGTAATTGCTGATGTTTGATATTAACATGAAAAGGATTCCGTAGAAAGGGAGAGAACCTGTTCCTGGGCAACTACTTCTACAATGACCAAAATGCCTTAAATGATGTTCAAGCACATGGGTTAAAGCAGCGGTGTGAAGAAAATGATAATAATAATGACGGTAATAATCGAATTATCCGGTAACTTCACATTTCACACTGGATTTTCACGAAATAAGAAATTTTTCTGAATTAGTGAAAATTTCCAAATGGCTTCACATCGAGGCTATGATGCCTAGAAGAGACTTTACATCCTGCTGACATGAGAATAGCATAATCTCCACATCAGATGCTTGCTTCTACTTAACCATTTAATAGACTCGCATTTTTTCCACCGTGACTAATTTTGTAAGCTAAGCACATCATCCATTACAGCAGACTCCTGGGGCTGGGAAATGTGGCCACAATGGTCTGGAGGAACGAACTATCACAAGTGCAATGCGTGGGTTCAGACATTTACTTTTAAGAGGCACAAAGAGATTTACTTTATCTCTGGTAACCTCAAGAGAAAAATGTTATAATCCAGAATACGCATTACACATAACGTTCCTTCATTATCAAATGGGCAGAGCCGGTTTACGTTGGGAAAAGACATAGATGGAGGCCATGGTAAACAGAAATACTGTCGGCAGTAAACTTACTTACATTAGAAAGTTTTATTTTAATTGATGAACCGATAGTCATTTCAAGGAACAGGGCTCATATTTTACTTGTACTTGATTGAACTAGAGACGTTGAAAAATTAGGTGCTGGTCTGTGATTCGAATTCGTATCTCCTCTTTAGAGGATGTGAATCTCACGGAACAGTATAGTTTAATCATTTCGTTCCTTTTCCCAAGACTGCAATATTCTCTAGGTCTCCTCCAAAGGTAAGTATGTGGCTCCGAATCCTGATCCAGTACAAAATTATACATAATTTCATTTCAAGCCCTATCACGTGCACACCGGACTGCTAGTGAAAATTAACGTGCATTTTTAATGTCTGTTCATGTGTTGCCAACAACTTCTGGTCAAACACGCACACATCTTACTGTTGGTGAGTAAGCAGTTCACACTTAAGCTATAATCGTGGACGATAAAGAAGAACGATAGGAGTGCGGTTCGATTGCGCTCAGGCACAAAAATTTGTATCCTTATTTTAGATTCAAACACCTAGCAGCTGGTAAGAAAAACCGATATGTAACATTTGATTTTACTTAGTTAACAATCCGATTACGTGTTGGGTTCGTATCTCCGTCACAGAACTTATAATCATGCACTTTATATTTAAATGCATACACACTTTGTTACTTCTGAATTGAGACATATCAGACATCTTTCGTAGTTAATTAACAGGGATGAAAGGATCTTGATAGGAGTCCCGGTTTATTACAAAAACTGTCGTCTTTTATTTTCAAGTTTAGATTTAGTCACTGATATTGGTGAAAATTTCGGTATTAATGACTTTTCATGGCTAGTCAGCAATATGAAATGATTAGATTACATTAGATTAATATTTATTCCATAGATCATGAATACGTCATTCCGTAATGATGTGGAACGTGTCATTTTAATGAAAGATTTCTTTACATACAAGTATTCAATTTCTGTACAACAGTTTTTTATCCTCTCTCTCATTCTTTTTTATTTTTATCTCTTTCTCTCTCTCTCTCTCTCTCACTCACACAAACACACACACACACACACACACACACACACACACACACACACACACACGTTCTCTTTCTAAACGTCCGTGAATGAGTTTCTTAGTTTTGAGTACAGTTGCGAAAGCAATATAAAAACAACTGTTAGAGTTACTGATTTATGAACCTTAGTTAACATTCAGTTCTGAGTATTATCAGTAACTACGCCCCAGTCCCTAAAACTAGTTACAGAAATGCGAATCAGACGCATTACGTATTTCAGGCCGTAGCAGCCGCGTCTTTGAGACGCCAGCTATGGTCACTTCCCAGCCCATTGTAGGATCACCTCGGTTCGTCTTATTCCTGCTGGAACTGTAACTGAGATTTGGCAACAAGGCAAGGTATGTTTGGAAACTCTGTCATCGACGAGCTACTTCCTGCTGTGCACGGAATTAGGCCTCAAAGTTCGCTTGATTTTTCCTGTCATTTCCATTGAATAATCTGAGTTATGATCGCTTGAGGTGTAACAAAAGATTGTATTTACGGTTTTCAGCCCAGGAAAATCGTTGCACGTGGAAATCGTAACTAATCTCGTCCTATAAATAGCGGTTTACGAGTTCTAGCCACAATTGGCCTTGTAAGAGGAAGGCCTAACACATACTTCTTCGCTGACCCTGTGGTGACGTGCTTACCTCTGAAAAGCGTCTGTTATGATTCGCTGTTTCAGTCTCGCTGACTGTAACGTTTTTATCCCATCTGTGAAAGAGCTATAAGCAGTCAGATCAAAGAACGATACGCAAATTGCAAGAAATACTTTCAGTTCATAGTGCAATGGTGAAAATCCAACAATGCTGCACAACAGGTAACGCCTCTTTCCGCTGCTGACAAGCAAATTTTAGGTTTCTAGGAGTACGTAACTTTATTTATGAAATGCCACATTTGCATACCTGTTGAGTATGACACTGTATACCAATTAAACACAGACCCAATCGAAATCTAAGTGAGTAGTATTTTACTAATTCGTGCTGATAGAGGCACGCTTATGTACAGATACACAGTTTTATTAAAACAGACTCTCGTCATAAGGTCATCGTGGGTAGTTATATTTCATTTCTTATAATACAGCGAACAATTTTCGTAAGATTCCATTTAGTGTTGTTAAAACAATACTAAACATGAGAGAGAAATTAATCATCAACGATATATACGAATTCTCTTATGTTATCTATAACAGTCTGACAATGCACATGCAGTTTATTGATTACATGCATGTAGAAAACTTGTTCTGAGTTAAAGCTTTCAAACAAGGTTTGAAGAAGAATAAAATACCACTACCAGACGACAGCTATTGCAGAAAATACTTTTCTGACGCATTTTGGCACGATGCGCTCTCCCCATACATAATATAAAAGTTTCGAGATGCATATGCTGCCTGGCTGTCTATTAAACCTGAAAAGAACAAAAAGTCGCAGAAGTTAGCCCTTTTTCCACATGCGACTATTTTGGGTTGTGAAGCGAAGAGAATTAATTATGTTCAAAGTTCCATCAAGTTGATGACTTCAGCAGACAGCAGAACTGGTTTTTAAAAAACGTAGCAGCGGATGTAATAGAACTCGCGCCAAGTTATTGACAGTGCGCGACACTTATTGTTACGCTAGTAGCTCCAGAAGTCGAGAACAGTTCCTCCAGAACTTCCGCATTCCACAGTGCTGTGACATAATGCATAAGGCCGGATCTAGACTTCTGAGAGACAGACAGTTACAGCTTTTCTTTTCCACTGCACGCCGCTTTCAACAAACTGATAACGCAATGGGGTAGCTCAAGTGGAAAGGAACAGCTCCTATTTAAATTTCTGCTTCCTACATTGTTGGCAGTTCTGTGTAGGTGACAGTTAGGTGATTGCATTTCGGTGATTACAATACAGAGTCGAATGTATGCACTAGGTATCCGAGGCAGATAGTTCATGGCTATTTGGTCAACCAAGTAAATGACTGTACTGAACATGCGGCAAACCACTACAGGCAGCCTGTGTGTCAGAATTCTCATCAAGTGTGCCGCATCGGTATTATGATAGAAAACTGAATAACAGGGCAGAGGATTTGGTGGTCTGTTGGATTGGTTCGTATGCTGACGGTCTAGGTTCGATTCCACCTACTGCCGATGATTTTTGATAGGGGGAGACAGATTCTATTCTCTTCTGGCTACGCCAAGTGAAGAAGGTATAATGGAATTGTGGTCAGAAATTCACATTAAACATGATATTCCTTCTCTACCAAGTAGACGTTAGGTTGAACCACAATAAAGTCAGGGGTAGTGAAATGTAGAAACTCTATCGCAAGTATCCTTTCTTACGCTAGTCATTTATTTCTAGTGACGAAACAAACGCTATGTAGGGTCACAGGACACTTATCCCATCTCTTATTTGAGCTTCTGTATGCCGATAAAATTGGTTCCGAACTGCGAATGCCACTCAGACCACCCTTAACGCGGAATTTGATCCCTTCGTGACAATACAGCTCAACTAGAATTTGTTGTTTGTTCTAAACTGCAGATTCCTCAATATCTCCACATATTGCACGTGAATGGGTTCGAATCTTGGCCGGGCACGAAGGTTTTCATTATGAATTACCAAGCTCTATCATGAGAACACCTATCTGCTGTTGGATATTAATTTTGATTTTTAATACATTTTGATTCGTTTTCAACACTAACGATATCTGACGTTTTTGACTCCTACTTAGACATATAATTATTTGCGGGGTCACTGTAAGATCAGGGATGTTATTCCGAGTTGCTGGTGGAGAAAAATTCTGTAACCGACGTCTCTTTTTGTGTGCAGTTAACAACGATATGTCTGGGGTTCGATTCCCAATCAGCACTGAACTCTTCGTCATATTATTTCTAGTTCAGACATGCTCACATGTCGCTGCTGGCGTAACAGACCAGTATTTAACGTTAGTTTTCTCTAGAATATAACAGCGATAGGTGCCGGGATAGAGTCCTGGGAAGGAAAAAAATTAATGTTTCGTCTCGTCATTTCAGTTAAAACATCTAGCTACCGCCGAGAAAATCCGATATGTCGCAGTTGATTGTGCTTCGATAACAATTCGACTGGGTTCTCGGTTCGAATCCCTGTCCAACACAAAGCTTGACCTCACGGCATTTCAAGTATGTTACTTGTGAAGAAGCAATATTTAACATCTCTCGTAGTTTGTTAACAGGGACAATAGATGCTGGATAGGAATTCGCGTCCGCTAAAAATGTTTACGTTATGTAATTTAAAGTTGATATTTGCCAACTCATAGTGTCTGAAATCTAGGTATATCACTCTCTGTATGCCTAGTCAGGAATGACTGTTAGTTTCCGTCAGTCACGAAATCTTAGTCTGCATGACCTGGGTTTGAATCCATATGCAGAACGAGACGGTTCGTCATGTCATTTGAAGTCCACACATATTCTCAACCAGCTGCTCGTGAATAACTTAAACTTTTAATGTCATTTTGTGTTAAATAACAAGTGCGGTATGTTACTTTGAAGAGGAAATCATGAATACGACGAACGTACTACGTGCATTACCTTTCTGATGTAATAATGAGAGTGGTAACATTTCAGGTATGTCATTTATTACAATAAATGTGTGCTTACAAGCCTTAAGGACAGTCTCATCTGTGATAAGGTGTTCCCTGACATTTCTAGTATCGTGGTATTACTTTACATCTTGAGTTATTACGATACAGAGCAGTGTTTTCTTGTTGGAACCATTTTCAATAGTCAAACGACTGTACCAAGGAGCGATTAGAGGATCTGCTAGACAGATGCGTTATGTGGGTTGCATGCGAGTTAGGCGAAATGCAATTCAGGTCGTTCGGATACTTTTGAGCATTGACTGTACATCCCTTTTGCGGATGACCAAGTTAAATTGGCGGATACGTAAACAATCTACAACGAGCTGTAATGTCTTTATGTGCGAAGGCAAAACAATGTAATTTAACCGCATGAACAAAGGAAATTGAAGCTATGGCCTTTGGTAGAAAAGGACATCTCACACGTATAATTACAACTGAGAACAACATATTGGAACAAGTCCATTTACTCAAATACAATGAAGTGCAAAAGAAATTGTTATATTCATTGGTATTAAAATACAGAGATATGTAAACTGGCAAATCCCGGCGCTGCGGTCGACAACGCCTATATAAGACGTGTCTGGTGCACTTAGTAGATCGGTTACTGCTGATACAGTGGCAGGTTGTCAAGATTTAAGTGATTTTACGTGGTGTTTCAGTCGGCACGAGCGATGGGCCACATCATCTCAGTGGTAGCGTTCAAGTGGGGATTTCCCCGTACGATCTTTTCACGAGTGTACCGTGAATATCACGAATTCGGTGAAACATCGTATCTCCGACGTCGCTGCGGCCGGAAAAAGATCCTGCAATAACGGGACCAACGACGACTGAAGAGAATCATTCATCTACATCTACATCTACATTTATACTCCGCAAGCCACCCAAGTGTGTGTGGCGGAGGGCACTTTATGTGCCACTCTCATTACCTGTTCCAGTCACGTATGGTTCGCGGGAAGAACGACTGCCGGAAAGCCTCCGTGCGCGCTCGAATCTCTCTAATTTTACATTCGTGATCTCCTCGAGAGGTATAAGTAGGGGGAAGCAATATATTCGATACCTCATCCAGAAACGCACCCTCTCGAAAGCTGGCGAGCAAGCTACACCGCGATGCAGAGCGCCTCTCTTGCAGAGTCTGCCACTTGAGTTTATTAAACATCTCCGTAACGCTATCACGGTTACCAAATAACCCTGTGACGAAACGCGCCGCTCTTCTTTGGATCTTTTCTATCTCCTCCGACAACCCGACCTGGCACGGATCCCATACTGATGAGCAATACTCAAGTATAGGTCGAACGAGTGTTTTGTAAGCCACTTCCTTTGTTGATGAACTACATTTTCTAAGGACTCTCCCAATGAATCTCAATCTGGCACCTGCCTTACCAACAGTTAATTTTATATATACGCATTTTATATATACGCATACTCCGAGATATTTTACAGAAGTAACTGCTACCAGTGTTTCTTCCGCTAGCATATAATCATACAATAAAGGATCATTCTTTCTATGTATTCGCAATACATTACATTTGTCTATGTTAAGGGTCAGTTGGAAGTTTCATATCAGCGAACACTCCGCTGCAGAGTGAAAATCTCATTCTGGAAACATCCCCCAGGCTGTGGCTAAGCCATGTCTCCGCAATATCCTTTCTTTCAGGAGTGCTAGTTCTGCAAGGTTCGCAGGAGAGCTTCTGTAAAGTTTGGAAGGTAGGAGACGAGGTACTGGCAGAAGTAAAGCTGTGAGTACCGGGCGTGAGTCGTGCTTCGATAGCTCAGTTGGTAGAGCACTTGCCCGCGAAAGGCAAAGATCCCGAGTTCGAGTCTCGGTCAGGCACACAGTTTTAATCTGCCAGGAAGTTTTCAATTTTCTAATGCTGCAACTTCTCTGTATACTACAGCATCATCCGCGAAAAGCCGCATGGAACTTCTGACACTATCTACTAGGTCATTTATATATATTTTGAAAAGCAATGGTCTCATAACACTCACCTGTGGCACGTCAGAGGTTACTTTAACGTCTGTAGACGTCTCTCCATTGATAACAACATGCTGTGTTCTGTTTGCTAAAAACTCTTCAATCCAGCCACACAGCTGGTCTGATATTCCGTAGGCAATTACTTTGTTTATCAGGCGACAGTGCGGAACTGCATCGAACGCCTTCCGGAAGTCAAGGAAAATAGCATCTACCTGGGAGCCTGTATCTAATATTTTCTGGGTCTCATGAACATATAAAGCGAGTTGGGTCTCACACGATCGCTGTTTCCGGAATCCATGTTGATTCCTGCAGAGTAGATTCCGGGCTTCCAGAAATGACATGATACGCGAGCAAAAAACATGTTCTATTATTCTACAACAGATCGACGTCAGAGATATAGGTCTATAGTTTTGCGCATCTGCTCGACGACCCTTCTTGAAGACTGGGACTACCTGTGCTCTTTTACAAACATTTGGAACCCTCCTTTCCTCTAGAGACTTGCGGTACACGGCTGTTAGAAGGGGGGCAAGTTCTTTCTCGTACTCTGTATAGAATCGAATTTGGTATCCAGTCTGGTCCAGTGGATTTTCTCTGCTGAGTGATTTCAGTTGCTTTTCTATTCCTTGGACACTTATTTCGATGTCAGCCATTTCTTCGTTCGCGCGAGGATTTAGAGAAGGAACGGCAGTGCAGTCTTCCCCTGTGAAACAGGTTTGGAAGAAGGTGTTTAGTATTTCAGCTTTACGCGTGTCATCCTCTGTTTCAATGCCATTATCACCCCAGAGTGTTGGATGTGCTGTTTCGATCCACTTACTGATTTACCGTAAGACCAGAACTTCCTAGGATTTTCTGTCAAGTCGGTACATAGAATTTTACTTTCGAATTCGCTGAACGCTTCACGCATAGTCCTCCTTACGGTAACTTTGACATCGTTTAGCTTCTGTTTGTCTGAGAGGATTTGGATGCGTTTCAATTTGCAGTGAAGCTCTCTTTGCTTTCGAAGTAGTTTCTTAACTTTGTTGTTGAACCATGGTGGGTTTTCCCCGTCCCTAACAGTTTTACTCGGTACGTACCTGTCTAAAACGCATTTCACGATTGCCTTGAACTTTTTCCATAAACACTCAACATTATCAGTGTCGGAACAGAAAAATCGTTTTGCTCTGTTAGGTAGTCTTAAATCTGCCTCCTATTACTCTTGGTAAACAGATAAACCTTCCTCCCTTTTTTTATATTCCTATTTACTTCCATATTCAGGGATGCTGCAACGGCCTTATGACCACTGATTCCCTATTCTGCGCTTACAGAGAAGTTCGAGATGTTATCTCCACGAGTCGATTCTCTGTTTAATTGCTCGCGGTAATTTTCGGATAGAGCACTCAGTATAACGTCGCTCGATGCTCTGTCCCTACCATCCAAACTACTACTAACAGCGACAAACACGCCATCACCGGTTGCATGCAATCTATCCTTTCTAAACACCATCTGTGCCTTTGTAAAAATTTCGGCAGAATTTATCTGTGGCTTCAGCCAGCTTTCCTTACCTATAACGATTTCAGCTTCAGTGCTTTCTATCAGCGCTTGAAGTTCCGGTGCTTTACCAACGCAGATTCGACAGTTTACAATTACAATACCGATTGCTGCTTGCCGCCCCCCCCCCCCCCCCCCATGTCCTGACTTTGCCCCGCATCCTTTGAGGCTGTTACCCTTTCTGTAGTTGCCCGAGGCCATCTAACCTAAAAAAAAAACCCAGTCCACACCACACAACCCCTGCTACCCGTGTAGCCGCCTGCTGTGTGTAGGGGACTCATAATTTATCCAGCGGAACCCGAAACGTTACCACCCTATGGCGCAAGTCGAGGAATCTGCAGCCCACACGGTCGCAGAACCGTCTCAGCCTCTGATTCAGACCCTCCACTTGGCTCTGTGCCAAACGTCCGCAATCAGTCCTGTCGACGATGCTGCAGATGGTGAGCTCTGCTTTCATCCCACTAGCGAGGCTGCCAGTCTTCACCAAATCAGATAGCCGCCTGAAGCCAGAGAGGATTTCCTCCGATCCATAGCGACACACATCATTGGTGCCGACATGAGCGACCACCTGCAGATGGGTGCACCCTTTACCCTTCATGGCATCCGGAAGGACCCTTTCCACATCTGGAATGACTCTCCCCGGTATGCACACGGAATGCACATTGGTTTTCTTCCCCTCCCTTGTAGCCATACCGCTAAGGGGCGCCATTACGCGACTACATTGGGCTCCCACCTACCAGTAAGCCCACCCTCAGGGACCGCCCGGATCTTGCAGACTGAGGGGCAACCTCTGGAACAGGACAAGCAGCCATGTGCGGCCAAAGATCAGTATCTGCCGGAGACAGAACCTGAAACCAGTTCATCAGACAAACTGGAAAGGCCTTCCGCTCAGCCCTCTGGAATGTCTTTCACCCCTGCCACACCTTGAGACGACCTCCCACTCTACCATGGATGAGGGGTCAGCCTCAATGTGGGCAGTATCCCGGGCAGCCACAGTCGTAGTCCGATCGGGGGATGCGTGGGACGAGCTGGCCGTCCCCGACAAACCCCCATCCGGACCCCCACAGTGATGCCCATTGGCAACAGCCTCAAGCTGTGTGACCGAAGCCAACACTGCCTGAAGCTGAGAGCGAAGGGATGCCAACTTAGCCTGCATCCGAACACAGCAGTTGCAGTCCCTATCCATGCTAAAAACTGTTGTGCGAAGAACGTCTGAACTAATCTACAGAGAGCACAAACAATTCAACACAAAATTTAAATGGTTATTAAAACACAATACTAGTAAATACAGTACTGCTGCTACTTGCGCACTGCTGACACACTGCTCGGCGGCAGAAGGCTAACTGTACTGTCAGTAACGTACAAAGACTATTTGAAAGAAAGAAATAAATGACAGACGACTACGCGACCTTACACGTCACAGATGTTAAAATGCAAATCCGCCTCTGCTAATTACGAAACTACACAATGATTTGACGGATTTAACTAAACAAGTGCGCTAAGAGCACTCAACGTGGCAGAAGTGCAACCTTCCTGCAAATTGCTGCAGATTTCAACGCTGGGCCATTAACAAGTGTCAGCGTGCAAACCTTTCAACGGAACGCCATAGATATGGGCTTTCGGAGCTGGAAGTTGTAACGAAACAGGCTGTACTGGGGCGTGTGGAGTACCCAGTACAGCAGGTTTCGTAGTATGCGATACACGCTAAAACAGATGTGGGTAGTGTATAAGGACACTTACGTTAGTGAATAAGGTCACTTAGTGCAACAGGTGTGAAATACTTGTAACGAAAATATTAAACTGTGTCACAGAGCAATTAATGTATGTTCTTAATCAGGTAAAGTAATGTACAGCTTGATATGAATGTCGAATTGTTTTGAAGAGAAAGAACAAGTTATGGAATCAGTGTTAACAGTGTATAAATGTTAGTAACGTTTTCATTCAGTTTTGTAATTATAATTCAATTAGGAAAATTCATTGTTTATCTTAACACAAATTAATTGTGTCAACCATTAGTTTTGGAAAAGGTTAACATTTATGTATCTTTGAAAGTCAGGACAATATATTCTTACGGAAATCACCAACTAAAAATCTGTAATTAAACTCGTAATTAATGTTTCTCGAACATTTTGTAGAGAAATTCAGCGCAATGTCCGCATATTACGAAAACTAGAGAAGATTCGTTTAAACTGGAGACATAACCTGATTCAGAAAGACAATTTGTATCATAAATAACGTTAGAAGAACGATTCATTCATCTTTTGTAACACGATTTAAAGATTTTGTGATGTACGTAATTAATCCGCATTTCAGCCTTCAAATGTTTAAAAAGTCATTTTGAACGTTTGAATTGTAATTTTGATGTTGTAGAAATATTGCCAGCTCAAAATTGTTTCATAAGGTCGCATAATTAATTATACTACGTAAAGATATTCGAGAATGTTCCGGACTGAATAATAAGAGCTTTATTGTAAACTGTACGTATATTTCAAAATTGCACTTGTAAAAGATCGTTAATTTCGGAAACATGCATTATCATTGTACTCGTTTTAATTTATACTAAAACTCTGTAATGTCAGTTTTTTCTGGATTAACTTATTGCAATTGTAACATCAAACATGAAATAACATAATAAAGTCAAAGAACATAACTCTTAAAAGATGTATAAATACACCTTGTCCAAAGGCTAAGAGGGCGGCGTGCAATTGGAGGACTAGCTGGTGTGTTCCGGTGTCTGTAAAGTTGTGACTAATAAACAAGTGTTGTAAAGAGATTAGTTGTATACGTCTCGTAGTGACCCAAGACTTTCTGCAGCGAAGTTATCACCTCGTAAAACATGGTACGATCAGCTGTACTATGTTAAACCTGAATTGATGGGATTGCTGCGTTAGCTTTGGTGAATGGAGCTAGTATGAGAAGTTAGGTTAGATTTGACGTTGGAGCTGGACTTCTGGACCCGGTTACGTTTTAAGGTCCACTCGTGTACCCTTGATGACAGCACCTCACAAGGCTTTACGCCTCGTCCGGGCGTCTAGGTACGACTCTGACAGGTGATACGGACGTAAGCGTCCTGACTGATGATCTGCATCCAATCATGTCCATTGTCCATTCCGACAGAATTGGGCAATTCCAGCAGAACAATGCAACGTTCCACACGTCCAGAATTGTTACAGAGTGGCTCCACGAACACTCTTCTGCGTTTAAACGCTTCCGATGGCCACCAAACTCCCCAGACATGAACACTATTGAGCATATCTGGGATGCCTTGCAACGTGCTCTTCAGAAGAGATCTCCACCCCCTCGTACTCTTATGGACAGACCTGCAGGATTCATGGTGTCAGTTCCCTCCAGCACTACTTCAGACATTAGTCGAGTCGATGCCACGTCGTGTTACGGCACTTCTGCATGCTCGCGGGGGTCCTACACGATATTAGGCAACTGTACCAGTTTTTTTAGCTCTTCAGTGTACCTATGCTGTGATATACCTTGCGTTCATAATAACGATCCTGGAAAGTAACTACAAACGTCCTTACGCATCTTAGGTACGACCAAGAGAACGTTCATGGATAAATCCGGGAAAAAGACAGTACTTAAATTCTATAATACTGTGATTGTACCTTTACCTCCCTACGGATCCAAAGTATGGATTTTAAAGACCAAACAGTTACAGAGGATTGAAGCAGCAGAATTCTAAAACCTTTGGCAGGCTACAGATTAGAACATAATAAGAGTAACAATGAGATAAGAGAGAAGCTATATATAATAGGAAGAGTGTGAAAGGTCACAACGTACAGCAAGCAATGGAATGACCATCTTTTACGTATGGTTACTTAGGAAAACCTATCATTACAGACCCAAGGGTACGAGCAGAATAAGAACAGGACGACCAGTAAGAAGATGCTGCTATTAACATTAAATTGGTTGGTTTCGGAATAGGCAGACATGACGAACCCGAAAATGTGCATGATGATGTTCAATACATATAACTGTTTCTAACATACTGTACCATCGCAGTTCGGAATTTAACAGTTTGAATTGAATTACTGTAAATAACTACAATAGTTGACTTTCGAGTTTGTGTTTTATCAAGTGAGGAATTTTACATTTCTTCTACCCTGAATCACGAAATTTCTACAGTTTTGGCACAATAGGGGTTGCCAGTCCTTTACACATGCTTAAGGGGAGATTTACTATTTTCGGCCGGAAAAAAGCATGTCCTTTGAGAATTTTTTTCTCGGGATGTGTTATAGATATTAATGTCAAATTTGATCAAAATGTTTATTGATATTTCCTCTACAAACAGGAATTTTTTCAACCGGAAATGTCTAAGAGCAAAGGCGGAAGTGCCGTCTGAACGAAACAAAATTTCCATGTGGACCTCCACGCGCGGTATGTCACAGGTCAGCCGGCTCGTCTGAAATCAAAATTAAGTTGACGATTGCGAAGTATATGAGATTCTTTAGGAGTTGTACGTCGCTTAAGTTATTTGGACCATAGGAAACAAAATGGAGGCCATTTGAAAAAATAGGGTTTTTTCATCGATTTTTCGACTTCGTCGGCCAAATAAAAATATTTATAGTTGATGGATCGGAATAAAAGTGGTACAATTCCTAGACAATTTAGTTAGATTCGTCGGAAACAAAGAACCATGCCAATCGGTTCAGTAGATTTGAAGCTACCATACCGCGCGATAAAAAGAAACGTCATTTCGAGAAAAACGCGTTTGAAATTCTGACTACATATAAATTCAATATTATGCAACTTCAATCTGCTATTCCGGGTCCATAAATAGTCCTTCCTCTTCCTCATAGAGGGCGTTCTGCTCGATCTGGGCCATCCTGCACTGCTCCAGAGCCGCACGTACGGCAGGCGACAAGCGGTTTTCGGCCGTTTGAATCCGGTGGTCGTCCGAATGCTTGGCGAACTGCGTCGAATAGAGTCCCAGGGTGACGTCCATCGTTGTCATGGTCTTCAGAATTGCTGAATACCCTTCGTTGAAGCTGCTCACTGCCAGGAAAGTCGCAATCTCCACAGTCTTCGCACCAGAATGGAAATGCTTGGGGGCTCACTTCGAAACACACACGTTCAAACTTTCATTTAAATTTTGTGTGTTTCCTTCCCAGCACCGGTACAATAACTCGTCCTCCGAAAGAAAAAAACTGGTGGGCGAAAAAGACCGATTTCAGGCAGGTAATTTTTTGTTCAACAGCGAATAACATACATTTCCGTTCCGTATTCGGAAAAACCGTTTCAGGGGTGGATTCTAAACACTTTTATGGTTCCAAAAATGCAGTTTTAGAAAATCGATATTTTGAACCAAAAGATAGTAAACCTCCCCTTAATATATAATCGCCTATCGATACTGTTCTGTGCTCTCGTCACATGTAGATAGAGCTCAGTATATCTAAGATCTGCCAACAAAATTACGAAGTGATTACGCTTAAACGACACGTTTTGTGCAGATAAGGAGTACCAGCGTCTGTAGGTTGGCGCCGGTAAGCGGAACGCTACCCGCTACGCATTCGCGGGCCCTCAGTGCAGGGCTGGGCGCGCGAGCTTCTCGCCGCCATGAGTATTGCTCTGCGGACACGATGCACGGGCAGCTCGCATTCTCTTTCTCGCGAATGGGACTTAAGGCCGCCGATAATACACGACCGGCACCTGACACCCGAGTTTGGAGCCAATTTCGTGTTTTTTGCGGCTTCGTAATTATTTCAGTACGACAACACTATTAATACTTACAATATAACGTGTACATAGTATTTGAGCAATCATCGCAGGAGTTGCATTTGTTGCATCCAACGGCAGTATCCTTAAAGACCGATCGTGTGTTACACAAAAAAAAAAAAAAACCATCGCATGAAAAAGTAAAAATAG
Source organism: Schistocerca serialis cubense (assembly GCF_023864345.2). NCBI lineage: Eukaryota > Metazoa > Arthropoda > Insecta > Orthoptera > Acrididae > Schistocerca > Schistocerca serialis. The sequence goes on from NC_064644.1 coordinate 522,066,943, forward strand.
TTAGCTTGTAATGATGACGCTGTCGTGAAGAACAGTAAGTAAACTTACGCTAGTGCGTATGCTTTTATCTGCCTTTTCGTCGCATAAGGCTTCGCCTGTTGTACGGTACCTAGTTACTACATTCTAAAACACCCGAGTTGTGTGCCTATGTTTCTTTCTGAGTGAAATTTACTTTCAATTTTTTTTTCTGTTCCACCAGCTCGTACTTCATGACCCGCTTCCTTCTGAGCGTGAGTGTATCATTCCACCTTCGTTCGAAAAACTAAAGGCAGGTACACACGTTCAGATCACAACAACAGAAAGGCGAATGGCTGATTGAGACACAGCACTGTGACAAAGAAAGAAATAAAGAATAATTTTTCACTGCCTAATGTCGTAATGAGTTCTGCACCGCCTCTGAGTAATCCATTGTATAGTTTGATAGCAATTATAAGCAGTACTGAACATTCCAAATTCTGTCATTCAGTTTAGCAGAGAACGGGGCACGGGGAGGGGAAAGAAGGGCAGTACGGCGCTCAACAGAAAAAGAAAAAAATACGGAATTTTCTGCTCATTAATGCTACAAAGACATAAAGTAATAAGCAGAGTAGATACTTTTTTTATCAGACATCTACTACCCTAATGCACGTAATTTTACTGAAAAGTGTTAATTTCTGCCTGGAACCGCGTGACCGCTACGGTCGCAGGTTCGAATCCTGCCTCGGGCATGGATGTGTGTGATGTCATTAGGTTAGTTAGGTTTAAGTAGTTCTAAGTTCTAGGGGACTAATGGCCTCAGAAGTTAAGACCCATAGTGCTCAGAGCCATTTGAACCATTTGTTAATTTCTATTTTCACCAGTGCTTTGACCCAACTATTGCAGCATCTCCATGTGTTGCAATCAACAAAGTTTACCCAACAAAGGTCATTGCGTTAATAACGTTTCCTAAGCAAGAAAATAAGTCGTCGATTGTAGCTGTATCGTGCGTTGGCACTTAATCAAGGAGCTCCTCCATCAAGTTGAACTCAGCGTCAACATCTCTCGCGAGTACAGCAATCGGAGCAAACATCCGTCACATGCACGCATTCATAAAAAAAAGAATCGTGTTTAGTCTTATCTTTCAGTTGCGTTTCCACGTAGTATGCTTCGTCTTCGATGCGTCTGCAAACGGTTCTCCGTAAAAGAGGAACTGTTTTCAGCGCTGGAAGAGTCTTAGGACACAAGATTGTTGCGGCATCAACAAAACACGATTTCACAAATTCGCTGAAGAGACGATCTGTTTAGGCTGCTTTACGAGCTATGTGATAGTTTATTCTTACTGTACCATCACTCAGGCGGCCGGTGTGGCCGAGCGGTTCTAGGCGCTTCAGTCTGGAACCGCGTGACCGCTACGGTCGCAGGTTCGAATCCTGCCTCGGGCATGGGTGTGTGTGATGTCCTTACGTTAGTTAGGTTTAAATAGTTCTGAGTTCTAGGGGACCTCAGCTGTTAAGTCCCATATTGCTCAGAGCCATTTGAACAATTTTTTTTAAAGTGCAGGGATTAGATCGATTTTCGTTTTGTCGCGTGCGCGTCGCTAGCAAACGACTGACGTCAGCAGAGAGGTGGAGGGGGAAGTGCTGGCTGACAGCAAGCAGTGTGGGCACTCACGGGCGCCCGCACCGGCAGTGGCGCATTTGCACACCTCTGCCGTAGTGCATATCCCCAACTCTCTGACGGGCATCAGGGGATGTCAAAACACGGGAAACTACTTTGACCCGAGAGGTATGCCGGAGTCCTGACAGTGAGCTTGAGCGAGTTTTTCGAGTGCTGAAGTCGTCACACACGTGGGTTAGAAGCCCTGCTGTCAGTTACTAGCTGGAATTTCGTGAACGCCAGTAACGTTAATCTGAAACTCAGTTCTCTCTCTGGGTATCATTGCCACGCAATACTTTTGTTGATTTTGTTTTGTTTGAGGGAATTCTATGAAAATAAATTTCGTAGCCGATTTTTTCACGTTCAGCAGTCGCAACTCGTAATTTGAAATCCATAAAATAACGACACAGTAAAATATTAGGGAAGAAATTACAGCACTTCGATATGCCAGAGATATTATGTCGTGTCGGTGACTAAATATCATTAACTGCAATGCTGATGTCGTTGGTTGGTGAATGACATAGCTGACTTTTTCTGTTGTCTTCAAGTAGAAAGCACCAGACACCAAGGGTGCAGACACTGTTGGAATAGAAGTTCTTTTATGCACATTTTGATATCATCGGCTTCTTTGATGACAGAATCCCTATACGTAAATGCTTGTGATAATGCGAGGGGGCGTTAAATATGTCATACAAGACGTTGTATTCTGAAAGCAACTGTTTTTACTCACGATTCGAATACCCTATTTTTCAGTATGGTCCCATAGCTGCGACTCTAGCCTGTAGGTCGGTCCAATACGCTTAACAGTTCGTCGTTGCACCATGAAGGAGGATATCAGAGAGTATAACCCGTTCAGACCCAGAAGACTGTCATACTCTCAGACGCAGAAGACTGTCATACTCTCAACAGCCAAAGGAAGTGGTACATCTGCCTAATATCGTGCGCACCCATAAGTGCCGCAACACGACGTGGCATGCACTGGACTAATGTCTGAAGTGGTGCTGGAGGGAACTGACACCACGAATCCTCTCCATAAATCCGTAAGAGTACGAGGGGATGGAGATTTCTTCTGAACAACACGTTGCAAGGCATCCCAGATATGCTCAATAATGTCCATGTCTGGGGAGTTTGGTGGCCAGCGGAAGTGTTTCAACTCAGAAGAGTGTTCCTGGAGGCACTCTGTAGCAATTCTGGATGTGTGGGGTGTCGCATTGTCCTGATAGAATTGTCCAAGTCCGTCGGAATGCACAATGGACGTGGATAGATGCCGGTGATGAGACAGGATGCTTACGCACATGTCAACTGTCACCGTTGTATCTAGACGTATCATGGGTCCCATATTACTCCAGCTGTTCACGCCCCACACCATTAGAGAGCCTCCACCAGCCTGAACAGTCCACTGCTGACACGCAGGGTCCATCGATTCATGAGCTTGTCTCCATACCCGTTCACGTCCATCCGCTTGATGCAATTTGAAATGAGACTTGTCCGACCAAGCAACATGTTTCCGGTCATCAACAATCCAGAGTCGATGTTGACGGGCCCAGGCGAGGCGTAAAGCCTTCTGTCGTGCCTTCATCAAGGGTACACGAGTGGGCCTTCGGCTCCGAAAGCCCATGTCGATGATGTTTCGTTGAATGTTTTTTACTCTGACACTTGTTGATGGCTCAGCATTGAAATCTGCAGTTATTTGCGGTAGAGTTGCAGTTCTTTCACGGTGAACGATTCTCTTCAGTCGTCGTTGGTCCCGTTATTGCAAGATATTTTTCCGACCGCAGCGATGTCGGAGATTTGATGTTTTACCGCATTCCTACGACGCGCAAGTCGCCGAAGTGGCGTCAACTCGGAAGACTTGCACCCGGAGAACGGTCTACCCGACGGGAGGCCCTAGTCACACAACATTTACATTTACCGGATTCCTGATATACAGCCTGTCGGAGTGGCCGAGTGGTTCTAGGCGCTACAGTCTGGAACTGCAAGATCGCTACGGTCGCAGGTTCGAATCCTGCCTCGGGCATGGATGTGTGTGATGTCCTTAGGTTAGTTAGGTTTAAGTAGTTCTAAGTTCTAGGGGACTGATGACCTCAGCAGTTGAGTCCCATAGTGCTCAGAGCCATTTGAACCATTTTTGAACCTGATATACACGGTACACTCGTGAAATGGTCGTATGGGAAAATCCCCACTTCATCGCCACGTCGGAGATGCTATGTCCCATCGTTCGTACGCCGACTATAACACCACGTTCAAACTCACTTAAATCTTGATAACTTGCCATTGTAGCAGCAGTGACCGATTTAACAATTCCGCCAGACACTTTTCTTGTAAAGGCGTTGCCGACCGCAGCGCCGTATTCTGCCTGTTACGTATCTCTGTATTTGAATACGCACGACTATGCCAGTTTGTTTGGCGCTTCAGTGTAACTTTGCCAGGTGAGGGTGCATCTTTGAACTTCTACTTCAGAGGAGAGGTGATGTGGCGCCACTCCATAGACTGCCCTTTTTATTTCCGGCTCGAATTGAAGAATCTCTGTGTCATCGCCTGTGTCTATGTTCGACTTAAAACTGTCTTAATCAGCCTAATAACGCACTAGTAATTCCGCACAGATGGTCCTTCGTTGGTCCTTATGGTCTTTTGCTAGGCAGCGGGGAACACAGTACTCGTATGCACACACATTTGAGTACCTCAACTAGTGGATGAGTGTGTCAGCATTACAACAGAGACCTCCAGTTGAGCAGCGAGGCATCTGTTTGTGATCCATTGATCAATCTCGGATGAGAATTTCCACACGTTCCAACACTGCAGAAGTAACAGCTATGCGCGGCCCGCCGGCACGCGGGAGATCAGACTGGTTTGCGCGACCTTGTTGCGATGATGACAGACGTCTCGCCCAGCGACTCACCGTGCTTTTGCTCTCTGCATAGTCTGCAAGCACCTACGATTATCTTCAAAATGCTCTGGTTTTCCGTCGAAAGAAGCTCAATGACAGGTCTCTGCTTGGAACCCACCACCATAACAGACGTCATTTTGAAGCCTGTGTATGACGCGCTGCCTATCCGAACATCATGAAACTATAGTACCTCAAGCAGGAATATTCCGTGGTATCCAACGACAAATTATGAATTTTTTTCAACTGAAACTGTCCGAGAAAAGAAATGTGTTGCAATACTATCGAAAGCCCCTGCTTCTCCGTTTCTTCAAACATAATTGTATGTTTGTTCAGGAATCTGCGTTTTTCAACAGCAGATTTGTGGAAATCACGGTATTTTATGTGGAGTCACTGCTCTGTGCAGCGTTCTGAAACCGTTCGTATTGACTGACAACTGTAGCTTCTATCACAACCAAAAATCTTTTTTATACATTTTTGGAACTCCGAGGCGAGGGCTGTCTTTTCACTGGGCACAGAAAGAGTCTAATTTTCTTCGCTGGTCAGAAAATGTATTGAATACTGGGTCAGCCCAAGACTCGGTCTATTTTTTTTCTCTCAGTTCCAAAGAAAGGGAGGAAGGAATGCTGTAGGCTGATCACATATCTTCGGAGCTGCAACAAAAAGACTAATGGTGTGGTGACAGAAAGAACGTATTGAGTCTAATGAGCTACTTACCAAAGGCGCTTCTGTCGTACTTGAAATTTGTTGCCAACAACTTTGACAACTTACGGTCGCAGTATAAGAAGAACAAGACGACTGCATCAAATCTTCCTACCGAATGATAAGACCCACCTTCACTTAGGTGATTTGTCAAATGAAGCTACGCAGAAACTTGGTTAGGAAGTCCTCTCCAACAACACTTACTCTTCTAATCTTGTGCCAGTATAGCCATCGAGAAAATTCCTTCGCTGAAGAAAATGCGCTTTAAACTTGGCTTGACGACAATTTTAACTCTGATCTAGCAGGTTTCACCTGAGCATTATCAGAGGTTTTTAAATTATGTGATTCATATACCGTTGATGATTAATATCTGTTTTATGTTTATCTGGTGTGTTCAGCAAACTACAGAAAAAGATATAAAATATGTGATACATTAATACAAATGAATTACAAGGTGATTCCAAATGAATACAGATTCTCTTAATTGAAAATAAAGTATCTGTAACATGACCATGTCACAATTGTCATGAATCAGAAAATATCATATGCAGTCCTGTGTCACACTGAAGTAGCGTTGTTGGTCTATGTATTTTCGATGAAAATGTGATAATAAAAGCAGACACAAAGAAACCATTTACAATTTAACTACTGCCACAGTTTCGCCTATAAAATTACGTATTCACAAAAAACTAAAATTATGTTGACAGAAGCAAAAAAACTGCTTACCAAGTTATCAATTCTGCAATACCACACGATCCTCATCTTTAGATCTGCTGGTTAGTTACTGTAGTGAGATATCATGCGGTGGAGAAGATTTTCTTTTTAGTGTTTTATCTAGTTCGTTGTAGCTCTGTCACAGAAGATGTAAAAAGCTTGTCTCCTTCGAGACTGTAACCGACTGATAATGCAGCCACCATTTTACAGTGTGAACTGTGACAGTCGCTGCTCTCTCAAGGCCTGAACGGTATCTGAAACATAATACGTAACATAAAAAACGAAATTAGATAGATTTTTCATCGGATGAACTTCCTGGACTCAAAAACATAAAAATTTCTTTAAGTAGTTATCTACAGCTGATATGTATTTCGAAAAGACCATTCTTTTTTGTGCCAGCAGTTGCACAGTTTTATTTATTTTCCATCTGCTTCGCTACTGGCTACCATTTTCACAGGAGATGATAATGAATTGATGTACACCAACAGAAGTAAATTAGGCTATTACCTCCTGTGGAGATGATAGCCAGTACCGAAACTGGTGGAGAAGAAATACAACTTAGAACTATTGGTACAAAAAAAATATTTTTTTCAAAAACATAAATATGGTAATTCGATGTCACACTTTAAGTGAATGTAATTAGGTATATGTGAAGTCGAAAGAAATATAAAGTCAATTTAGCAAGATAATTCTATTCCACACCAGAAAGTCAGTTGACAATCACCGAGTTTCTAAAAGTATTCTGTATTGTTGCTACAATTGGGACAACTAAACTAGCCTGCAGGGAGAACGTATTTCCAAAGCTGATATGTTTCTTGAGTGGGCTCACATTACGAGACAAGAGCTTGTGCTTCAAAGGTACGGCACAGGCAATCGCTGAATTGACAAAAGGCTCAAATACCGAAAGTATATACTAATGAGTTTCCCTCCCATTCCTCTAACTACTATTTGGGATTGAAGCTTAGTTGTAAATAATATGCGGATGCATTGGCAGCAACCGGAATACAACAAACGAAGAGCGAGGGAAGTTAATTGGGCGGCTATCTTTCTGAATTGCTGTCAGAATAATTCTGGTTTTTCTGTCCTAAGTGTAATTCAAACTGAAAAACGTATTCATCTGATATACATGCTGCGCCTCACAGGAGGCGCAGTTAGCACACTACTGGCCACTAAAATTGCTACACCAAGAAGAAATGCAGATGATAAATGGGTATTCATTGGACAAATACAGGGTGATTCAAAAAGAATACCACAACTTTAGGAATTTAAAACTCTGCAACGACAAAAGGCAGAGCTAAGCACTATCTGTCGGCGAATTAAGTGAGCTAAAAAGTTTCATTTAGTTGTACATTTGTTCGCTTGAGGCGCTGTTGACTAGGCCTCAGCGTCAGTTGATGCTAAGATGGCGACCGCTCAACAGAAAGCTTTTTGTGTTATTGAGTACGGCAGAAGTGAATCGACGACAGTTGTTCAGCGTGCATTTCGAACGAAGTATGGTGTTAAACCTCCTGATAGGTGGTGTATTAAACGTTGGTATAAACAGTCTACAGAGAATGGGTGTTTGTGCAAAGGGAAAAGTTCTGGACGGCCGAGAACGAGTGATGAAAATGTAGCACGCATCCAGCAAGCATTTGTTCGCAGACCAGGAAAATCGACTCGCAGAGCTAGCAGAGAGCTGCAAATTCCACAATCAACTGTATGGAGAGTCCTACGAAAAAGGTTAGTTATGAAACCTTATCGTCTGAAATTGGTTCAAGCACTGTCTGCAGCTGATAAGATTAAAAGAATCGATTTCTGTGATTTTATCCTTGCTCAAATGGAAACAGATGAATCTTTCATTTAAATGATTGTGTTTAGTGATGAAGCAACTTTCCACACTAACGGGAAAGTCAACCGTCACAATGTCTGTATACGGGGCACTGAGAATCCGCGGAAAACAACTCAGTATGAACGTGACTCGCCTAAGGTGAACGTTTTCTGTGCCATTTCAGCCAATAAAGTTTTTGGTCCCTTTTTCTTCGAAGGTGCTACTGTAACTGGACTACAGTATCTGGAGATGTTAGAGAATTGGCTGTTCCCTCAGCTCGAACAAGAAGCACAACAATTCATATTTCAGCAGGATGGAGCGCCACCACATTGGCACTTATCTGTCCGTAACTACCTGAACGCCAACTACCCGAGGCGATGGATCGGCCGCCAGGCAGCCCGTGACAGAGCACTTCATCACTGGCCTCCAAGAAGCCCTGATCTTACCCCCTGCGATTTTTTCTTATGGGGGTATGTTAAGGATATGGTGTTTCGGCCACCTCTCCCAGCCACCATTGATGATTTGAAACGAGAAATAACAGCAGCTATCCAAACTGTTACGCCTGATATGCTACAGAGAGTGTGGAACGAGTTGGAGTATCGGGTTGATATTGCTCGAGTGTCTGGAGGGGGCCATATTGAACATCTCTGAACTTGTTTTTGAGTGAAAAAAAACCTTTTTAAATACTCTTTGTAATGATGTATAACAGAAGGTCATATTATGTTTCTTTCATTAAATACACATTTTTAAAGTTGTGGTATTCTTTTTGAATCACCCTGTATATTATACTAGAACTGACATGCGATTAATTTTCACGCAATTTGGGTGCATAGATCCCGAGAAATCACTACCCAGAATAACCACCTCTGGCCGTAACAACGGCCTTGATACGCCTGAGCATTGAGTCAAACAGAGCTTGGATGGCGTGTACAGGTACAGCTGCCCATGCAGCTTCAACACCATACCACAGTTCATCAAGAGTAGCGACTGGAGTATTGTGACGAGCCAGTTGCTCGGCCACAATTGACCAGCCGTTTTCAATTGGTGACAGATCTGGAGAATGTGCTGGCCAGCAGTCGAACATTTTCTGTCTCCAGAAAGGCCCGTACAGAACCTGAAACATACGGTCGTGCATTATCCTGCTGAAATGTAGGGTTTCGCAGGGATCGAATGAAGGGTAGAGCCACGGGTCGTAACACATCTGAAATGTAACGTCCACTGTTCAAAGTGCCGTCAAAGTGAACAAGACGTGACCGAGACGTGTAACCAATGGCACCCCATACGATCACGCCAGGTGATACGCCGGTATGGCGATGACGAATACACGCTTCCAATGTGTGTTCACCGCGATGTCGCCAAACACGAATGCGACCATCATGATGCTGTAAACAGAATCTGAATTCAACCGAAAAAATGAAGTTTTGCCGTTCGTGCACCCAGGTTCGTCGTTGAGTACACCATCGCAGGCGCTCCTGTCTGTGATGCAGCGTCAAGGGTAACCGCAGTCATGGTCTCCGAGCTGATAGTCCATGCTCTTGCAAAAGTCGTCGAACTGTTTGCGCAGGTGGTTGTTGTCTTGCAAACGTCCCCATCTGTTGACTCACGGATCGAGACGTGGCTGCACGATCCGTTACAGCCATGCCGATAAGATGCCTCTCATCTGGACTGCTAGTGATACGAGGCCGTTGGGATCCAGCACGGCGTTATGTATTACCCTCCTGAACCCAACCGATTCCATATTCTGCTAACAGTCATTAGATCTCGACCGACGCGAGCAGCAATGTCGCGATACGATAAACCGCAATTGCGGTAGGCTGCAACCCGAGCTTTATCAAAGTCGGAAACGCAATGGTACGCATTTCTCCTCCTTACACGAGGCATCACAACAAAATTCCACCAGGCAACGCCGGTCAACTGCTGTTTGTGTATGAGAAATCGGTTGGAAACTTTCCTCATGTCAGCATGTTGTAGGTGTCGCCACCTTGTGTGAATACTCTGAAAAGCTAATCATTTGCATATCACAGCATCTTCTTCCTGTCGGTTAAATTTCGCGTCTGTAGCACGTCATCTCCGTGGTGTAGCAATTGTAATGGCCAGTTGTGTAGTTAATTTTGTGTCATATTAGTAATAACCAGCCTCAAGGTTACTCGTCCCCAACACACGCTGTTGTGACCCACGCATTTTGCCAGGGACAGACAATATACCCGTGTTCTGTTTTTATTTCTGCGCTTGTAATATGCGTGACATAGAAACTTCGGTAAACTCAGACGTTATTTCGAAAATATGGCATAATGGTATTGTAATAGCGTCTCGAAGACCGTCCATACGTTTTACTGCAAAACATTTAGCAGCTAGGCACATTTTCACACTTTCGAGTGACACGGCCACACCAGTACGAGTGGCACGACAGATGAAGCCGCTATACAGTGAGATAATAAACGAGATATACACCAGTTAAACAATTAACAAGGCCTTAGCGTGCCCTATTTTGTCACTCACTCCAGGATAACTTGCGAGGGGACTACAGCCACCGGCGTCACACCACGTGCTGTAGCTTCACTGTCCCGGGCAACCTGTTGCATGTTGTTATCAATGGAGAGACGTCTACAGACGTTAAAGTAACCTCTGGCGTGCCACAGAGGAGTGTTATGGGACCATTGCTTTTCACAATATATATAAATGACCTAGTAGATAGTGTCGGAAGTCCCATGCGGCTTTTCGCGGATGATGCTGTAGTATACAGAGAGGTTGCAGCATTAGAGGATTGTGGCGAGGTGCAGGAAGATCTGCGGCGGATAGGCACTTGGTGCAGGGAGTGGCAACTGTTCCTTAACATAGACAAATGTAATGTATTGCGAATACATAGAAAGAATGATCCTGTATTGTATGATTATATGATAGCGGAACAAACACTGGTAGCAGTTACTTCTGTAAAATATCTGGGAGTATGCGTGCGGAACGATTTGAAGTGGAATGATCATATAAAATTAATTGTTGGTAAGGCGGGTACCAGGTTGAGATTCATTGGGAGAGTGCTTAGAAAATGTAGTCCATCAACAAAGGAGGTGGCTTACAAAACACTCGTTCGACCTATACTTGAGTATTGCTCATCAGTGTGGGCTCCATACCAGATCGGCTTGACGGAGGAGATAGAGAAGATCCAGAGAAGAGCGGCGCGTTTCGTCACAGGGTTATTTGGTAACCGTGATAGCGTTACGGAGATGTTTAATAAACTCAAGTGGCAGACTCTGCAAGAGAGGCGCTCTGCATCGCGGTGTAGCTTGCTCGCCAGGTTTCGAGAGGGTGCGTTTCTGGATGAGGTATCGAATATATTGCTTCCCCCTACTTATACCTCTTGAGGAGATCATGAATGTAAAATTAGAGAGATTAGAGCGCGCACGGAGGCTTTCAGACAGTCGTTCTTCCCGTGAACCATACGCGACTGGAACAGGAAAGGGAGGTAATGACAATGGCACGTAAAGTGCCCTCCGCCACACACCATTGGGTGGCTTGCGGAGTATAAATGTAGATGTAGAATGTAGATGTAGATGAACCTACCAATGTGCGGGCTGAACGGGCGTTTGTTTACATTAGGGCTGTGAACAGTGTGGCTCTCATCAGCCACCGCAACGTGTGCGCAGGTAGTAATTTAAATTAGTAAAATAGTAATTTATGTTAGTTAGCAGTCGACGTTTAATGTCCCACAATTGCTACGTCGTCCCGATAAGAACTGTTTACAGGCAGCCATCTACAATATTTATGGCTTTAGAAGGCACAATATTCTACCGCAGGCTTCACTTCATAGTTTAGTTGAGACTGCATTAGTAGATGTGTGACTTAAGGAGTACGGTGCGGCAAAAGATGGTACAATGGTACCGATTCCGTGACAAACTGCGCAAATTTAATAGTCGGATAATGTGATTGGCTTTCACGATAAGAGATATAGCGGTTTCCTTTGGGCCAGCACATCGAATCTCTAATTTTAATCTATTAATTTTTCTAGAAATATAATTCATATTTATCTGAGAATCGTGGTAGCTATCTTCTCAATAGTAAGCTGTCATCCACTCACTCCAGATTTCATTTTACTAACTAATTTAAGTAACACTATAATAACGAAATGCAGACGCAGCACTTCGCGCGTCATCGGCTCCTGCCAAAAACGGAGCTCTAGCAAAGAGATTCGTGTTGATCTGTTCAGTCGTAAGGAGGGACCGCTTTTCGTTCTAGGGACCGCTCTATTAAGATTTGAGTCGTGCGCTGTATATAGTGATTTAAAGAAATTGCGACTCCGCGAGCAACGCAGAGAAGAACAGAGTACAGAATGTTCAAATTGACCTGTGCCTATAATTGCTGCAATGTAGACTCTAAGAAAAGAAAAGGACAAATGAAACACAAAATAAAGAAAGACGCTCCATGAACAAATTACTCGACTGGCTTGTAAATCGGTAGATGTGATGCACATGTACAGACAAACGCCTCGCCGAAACCCCGGTTTGGCTGATACACATCGTAGCAAAAAAAATTACGTATAAAATCGCACTTTCGCCACCAACTGCTGTGTTATATCGAACTACAGAGCTGGAGGAGAGTCAATCAATGCTGATCTACATTTCCTAATAATCAAATGAGAAACTTTAAAGCAAGTAGTAATCAACAATTTCCCACATCTTACCCAGAGAAGAGACAAGGCTGAAGACTGAAGAAAGGAAGACACTTGGAAGAACAGAAGATGAAGAGTCCCAAGACTGATGTTGAAGAGGGGAGATGGGCGAAAATATTTCAAGATATACACTCCTGGAAATGGAAAAAAGAACACATTGACACCGGTGTGTCAGACCCACCATACTTGCTCCGGACACTGCGAGAGGGCTGTACAAGCAATGATCACACGCACGGCACAGCGGACACACCAGGAACCGCGGTGTTGGCCGTCGAATGGCGCTAGCTACGCAGCATTTGTGCACCGCCGCCGTCAGTGTCAGCCAGTTTGCCGTGGCATACGGAGCTCCATCGCATCTTTAACACTGGTAGCATGCCGCGACAGCGTGGACGTGAACCGTATGTGCAGTTGACGGACTTTGAGCGAGGGCGTATAGTGGGCATGCGGGAGGCCGGGTGGACGTACCGCCGAATTGCTCAACACGTGGGGCGTGAGGTCTCCACAGTACATCGATGTTGTCGCCAGTGGTCGGCGGAAGGTGCACGTGCCCGTCGACCTGGGACCGGACCGCAGCGACGCACGGATGCACGCCAAGACCGTAGGATCCTACGCAGTGCCGTAGGGGACCGCACCGCCACTTCCCAGCAAATTAGGGACACTGTTGGTCCTGGGGTATCGGCGAGCACCATTCGCAACCGTCTCCATGAAGCTGGGCTACGGTCCCGCACACCGTTAGGCCGTCTTCCGCTCACGCCCCAACATCGTACAGCCCGCCTACGGTCCCGCACACCGTTAGGCCGTCTTCCGCTCACGCCCCAACATCGTACAGCCCGCCTCCAGTGGTGTCGCGACAGGCGTGAATGGAGGGACGAATGGAGACGTGTCGTCTTCAGCGATGAGAGTCGCTCCTGCCTTGGTGCCAATGATGGTCGTATGCGCGTTTGGCGCCGTGCAGGTGAGCGCCACAATCAGGACTGCATACGACCGAGGCACACAGGGCCAACACCCGGCATCATGGTGTGGGGAGCGATCTCCTACACTGGCCGTACACCACTGGCGATCGTCGAGGGGACACTGAATAGTGCACGGTACATCCAAACCGTCATTGAACCCATCGTTATACCATTCCTAGACCGGCAAGGGAACTTGCTGTTCCAACAGGACAATGCACGTCCGCATGTATCCCGTGCCACCCAACGTGCTCTAGAAGGTGTAAGTCAACTACCCTGGCCAGCAAGATCTCCGGATCTGTCCCCCATTGAGCATGTTTGGGACTGGATGAAGCGTCGTCTCACGCGGTCTGCACGTCCAGCGCGAACGCTGGTCCAACTGAGGCGCCAGGTGGAAATGGCATGGCAAGCCGTTCCACAGGATTACATCGAGCATCTCTACGATCGTCTCCATGGGAGAATAGCAGCCTGCATTGCTGCGAAAGGTGGATATACACTGTACTAGTGCCGACATTGTGCATGCTCTGTTGCCTGCGTCTATGTGCCTGTGGTTCTGTCAGTGTGATCATGTGATGTATCTGACCCCAGGAATGTGTCAATAAAGTTTCTCCTTCCTGGGACAATGAATTCACGGTGTTCTTATTTCAATTTCCAGGAGTGTACCTTTACAAATACCCATACTATTGTAAACTAGTCTGAGAAGTGCTACAAAAATGTAAATGCCTTCAGCAGTTGCTTGATAAGAAATATACGAGTTTTAAAGCCAATAACCCACGAGATTCAGCACTAAAATGCCACGTTATTATGAGGTCCACACCAAACTACAGCAACATCCCATTGCACAATTCGACGAAGAACGAGGTTGCCCACCCAAAGGTTTGCCGACAAGCGTCTCGCACAAGTCCTTCAACTTCGTGCAAAGACATTCGTCACCGACCTCACCCAAGAACATTTGTAGACATCGTGTGAAAATAGTGCTCAAAATTAGATAAAGATCACTGTCAGATAGTGAAAAAGCTGCAAAAAGCACAACAATTAACATAGGACTTCGGTGCATCTATATCGATTTGTTGCAGTTTACATCTCTCTATACAATATGTGTAAGTGTCTGAATAAGATCTGTATGACAGACTTTCCATAATCTTTGTTTCATGATTCATCCAGGAGTAGCCTTTTTGTAGAGAAATGTTTTATGTACTTATAGTGTTAGAATAATATGTTAAAAAGAAAACCTATATGTAAGCAACATTTTCGTAAAGTTAATTTACTGTCTATGAGTGTAATATTTTAAAATTTTATTCATGCACTATTATCAATGCAACATTTCTTTAAAACTACATTGTTTATTAGAATATATTTTTATAATAATATGTGCCTATGAACATTGTTTGTGACTACAAAATTTTCGAAGTTTGCATAAATCATTAATATAAAGTTTTAAAATTTTGACATTAGTGGGAATTGCTAAAGAATTATTTTGATGCTTATATTAGTTGTTAGAATCATAATTTTTGTAAAACAAACAACAGAATGTAAACACTGTATTTTTGTATTGAATATAAACTAATTTAAATTTTTGAGCTGATTTAAATTGTATGTATTTGAGAACATAGTATTAGAAGATAGATGTGAAAGGCTTCTCATCTTTGCCAAAAAACATTATATACACACAGCACATTTAAATAAACGAAAATAAATTGATATCAGTATTAACAAAAAAAATTATAGTCTTCATTTAAGGGAAACAAATCATGAACAATGTTAACCATGTTAAAAATTATGTGTACCGACCAACAAAATTAAATAGAATGACTAGACCAAGTGGCTTAACAGTAATCAATGCTTGAGAAAAAGTATAGCTTTTGACTTACTTAAGCCGTGTCCTACATGAGTGACAGAAGCGAGCGACAGCGCACGACAGCTTCAGGCGGCAAAACACAACCGCAGGTGTAGTTACGGAAGTGTCCTACGTGAGCGACATCTGTGTCACTGCCTGTCTCCAGCTGAAACTGGCGACGTTTGAATTCAAACGTGTTTAGATCTTGTCGCTGCAGCACCCGCAACACAGAGCGACAGCCACGTCTCTTCTTGGCAAAGTGGTAGAGCGGATGCGACGGCAGCTATGAATTACTTAACATCCGATTTTAAGAAAACTGTTCGCTGAAAAAAGTGACTCTTCCACAACTTATAGCTTGATATCCCTAAATGATAAAGATCAGAATTCATTTTTGTTATTTGTCATAGTTACTGTGCTGCACGAAATTAAGTACATGGCTGCACGAAATATATAAGAATTTGCAGAGGTAAAATCACATTGTGTAGACTTTCCGTACAGTTCATTTAAGGTCATACATTATTGCATATGAAATGTACTTAATATATCTAAATTGTATTTAAAGTTGAGACCGGAATGATATCTCTTTTCATTCTTGAGATATTGGTTGTTATATCCGCGGACGGGTCGCTCGCGGCCCGTCCGAACCTTTCCTGCGCTGCGGCAATCAAGTGGTCGTAAAAATCGCCTTATCTCATAAAAGGTTCAAGACATCGAAACGACGAATTTTGCAAATGATAGCACGCAGAAAGGACTATTTTATCATATGATTAACACTCGATATGATTTTGTAAATGCGTGAGCAGAGCGAAAACAAGACTCCCTATAACTTACACCATGAGGTTTTGTCCAAATTTTCATAGGCAAACAAAAGGAGAAAAACAGGTAAACGGGGTATCAAAGTGACCAGCATGAGATCTAGTTTGGCATGAAAGTATTTAACTGCTTGAAAGTAACCAGGGTAATGAACGAAAACTTAATTAATAAGCTGAGGAAAAATTGAAATATTTCACGAAAGGCTGCTGTAAATGAAATGTCAAAAATGTCATCTGTTCAAGACCTAGCTATTTTTCACACAAAAAGATTCATTGGTGCGGCATTTAAATGTCAAAAAGGCTTCCTTCGAGTCAACTACGTCAGGAACGCAAACGAGGAGTCAGTAAGATTGTGCTTTCTGAATAAAACTTGGAATTCAAAAATGGAAGAAATCAGTCAAATATTTTATGAAATGATTTGTGGAAAAGAAATAAGTAGATCAGAGAAACGTTCTACGTGCCTTTGAATGATGCTCGAAATCATGAACTGAAAATGAGGTGCACCAAACGTTTCCCTAATATTTTTTATTTCATACTTTTAAGACAAATCATTACACAAAACGTTCGAATTTCTTTTCAAAAATTTTGTACTCTTTACTTTTACAGGCTGTTTAGAGTAATTGAAACGCTTGGCCTTACCACTGATTGCTGATGAATTACGTTCGCAAGATCAAATATCTGTAAAATTTCATGGTTCATTGTAATTTATTAGGAATTAAATGTGTGTGATATACTGGGATAGGTGTGAAGATCAAGTTCTTTGGCAAGAGTTTAAAAATATACTTAGCGTTGCAGTGTAAACAGTATACATAAAACTTAGTATACAGAATTGTAACTCAGTCAGTAAATATATAAGAAAGCTGCGAATCAAACTGATGACCTTTTCTTTCCACACAGTTGGGAACTTCATGCGGTAACACTACAATGCAGCTACCACTTGCTCATCTAGCCAATGTGTGTGTTTATGTTGGTATTTAGCGTAGTTAGTCATGTAATAGTCATTCCTCCACATTTATTGGCTGTTAAAAGTTCTTGATAATGTAAAAAAAAACATTCATATTTAATTTGTTGATGAGGTATTCTAATGCTCTTCTGCTTATTCACGTGTATTCGAAGAACTTGTCTGGTGATCTTCATGGAGATTCCTCCTTTTGTAAATTTCACGCACAGCATTCCTTTTCGCTTTGTTTTCTTAAGTAAATCTACTCTCCAACTACAGTATTCTACAGGTTAAGGACGCCGTTTTATAGAAACAGCTGGTTTGCTCTAAGCAGCCATCTTGTTGCGCGACATAGTCGCTCGCACATAGGACACCCAAGGTTATCGCCCGATGTTACTGCTTGTCACTGGAGTGTCGCGTATCCAGAAGTCGCTCGCTTCTGTCGCTCACGTAGGACACGGCCTTAGACAACGCCTCAACACTTTTCTAACCTCAGTACAAAAATTATCGCAGAAGAATGGTAATATTTTTTACGTGTCAGATAAATAACACACCTTACAATGAATTTTTGAAACAATTCCATTTATCGTTATGTCACACAACATAATTATGTGAAATTGTTCGAATCTTATTGCTATGCAAATCGAATAAACAAACCGGCATCTCGTGAATATGAGACCTGAGTTTCTCCTGGCGTATACAACTTTCAAATAACTTCCGGGAATTCAGCCAGGTGACACTTTCAGCGACCGCCGATATTTCGGCGGGAGAACACCCCGCCATTTTCAAGGCAAACTGTAACGGACAAGTTGCGTACATGCAAATTTAAAACCTCGGTTCTCGGACTGAAGCAGGAAAGATAACCCACACACTGAACACTAGTGCCACCAAAGATGACCAAAGTCAGAGCTATCGATAGTGAGACTACGAATTCTCAGGTGAGGTAGCATTGACTCTGTTTTTTGACAGGGGAGGGGGCCGTATTCCAAACAGAGTTTAAACAGAAACCTCCATCCCTGTTAACGAGGTTGCTCGCTAGTTTAATCTCAACTGCCTCCCTAATAACACTGGGAGGTGCATGCCAATATCTCGGTGTTGTTATATAACATGGGGTGACCAGTATCCAAGCAATGTTCGGCAATAGCAGATCTTTTTGGCTGCTGTAATCGTGTGTGCCGTTTATGCTCAGTACATCGGTCCTCCACAGTCCTGACAGTTTGACCAATATATGCCATGCCGCAGCTACAAGGAATACGATATACACCCGCCTTACGCA